>NC_142048.1:24604100-25804100 GCF_982192425.1 Myodes glareolus | reverse complement strand
GGCCTTGGCCCATAACCATACTGATGAATATTTTGCTTATCACCATAGATCCTTCATCTGGCAATAGATGGAGATAGAGACGGGGACCCACGTTGGAACACTGGACTTAACTCCCTAGGTCCAAGCGAGAAGCAGAAGGAAGAAGAACGTGAGCAGGGAGGGCAAGATCAGAGGGAACCTTCATCCGGTGATGGATGGTGATGCAGACGGAGACCCACATTGGAGCACCGGACTGAGCCCCCCAAGGTTCAAAGGAGGAGCAGAAGGAGGAAGAACATGAAAAAGGAAATCAGAACCGCAAGGGGAGCGATCACCCACTGATACAAGGCGACTGATCTAATGAGAGTTCACCAAGGCCAGTTGACTGGGACTGAAGGAGCGCTTGATCCAACCAGATTCTCTGGAGGAGGCTGGATTCTCTGAATGTGGCTGGCCCGAAATCTTTCTAAAAAGCCATTGACAATGACTCTGGGACTTGTTTCCTCTGCATATTCTGGATTTTTGGGGATCCAGTCTGAATGGATACTCACCTTCCTGGTCCTGGAGGGAGCGGGGAGGAACTTGAACTACCCACAGGGCAGGAAACCCTGACTGCTCTTAGGGATGGAGAGGGAAGAGGAGAGGGAGTGGGGGGAGTGGGAGGGTGTTGGGAGGAGGGGCGAAAATGGAAACTTTTATATTTTAATAAACTTTAAAAAAAAACGAAAGAAAAAAAAATATTTCAGACAGATGCCTCAGAATTTTACTGAAAAAAAAACCATGTGCCAGGAGCTTGATTCACATTATTTCCTGAATACAAAGTTATTTTGAACAGATCATAATTATGTTAAAAATTGCCCTCCACTTTCAATAATTTGAAGGTGATTAAACTCATGATCCATGTGTGGTGCAGGTCTATAGTTCTAGCTCCATGATGAACATTTGAGTCTAGGATTTCAAGATATACCTGGGGTAACACAGTAAGATCCTCTTTCAACTCTTTCAATAAAAATAAAATACAAGCAAAAAAAAAAAATACAAATTAAAATGTAGGCTAGGAGTGGAGGGAATAAGGATGTCCAGGTAGTGGGATTAACCCAAATGAAGAATGTATGAAAAAGCCATCGGAAAGCCTGGCATTTTATAGGTCAATTAAAAAACATGAGTTAAAAAAAGTTTAATGAGAGACAGTTTGCATGACTGGACAATGACACTCCCAGAAGTCATGGGTAATTAAGCAAAAATCCTAGTGCTGGGTTTGACACTTATGAGCTGTTGGTCAGGGAGGCCTTCGAGACTCCATTGTCAACGCTGGCTTCCACCAATCCATACAGGACAGATGGGGAGACCTTACTGCTGCAGACTCCACACACCTTGACTGGAAGATACTAGAAAATCAAGCTAGGATTGAGTTGCAAGCTTCCTCCCTGCTGGATAAGGTTCGTAAAGTCAAGAGTGTCATGAAAGCTGCCAGCAAGGAATGGTACCCGCGATCTAATCCTGCTGTGACCCAGACGAACTACAACACTAACCTGCCGGCGAGGTGTGTTCACTAGCACAATAGTATTATGACTGCCATGTGGGTAACCAAAGAATGGAGTTGGATTTGAGGCCCACGTGACAGTAATGAGTTCATAACCAGTACTGTAAATGATGAATAAAGTAAAGGACCAAGTTTGGTTAACTTGATAGGGCATCAGGTTTTAAATATTTTTGTTTATACTTTTTCTCAGCCTCGATCGGAGAAGTTTCTCTTTGCAATGAATGGTGGCGAAAGCAGAAGCTCATGGCTGGCTATTCAAGTTCAGAGAAAAAGAGACAGTTGAGTGTTCAATCTTAAATAAGACACTCATATGACCACCAACCAAGGCTCAGGGAAAACTGTAAAAGCGGGGGTGGACAGAATCTGGGAGCCAAAAGATAGAGAAGGGCTTTGAAATGCTACCCCTTGCACGCGACACAGTCTATGAAGAACCCACAGCAGCTGTGGATGCCTGATCTGGGTCTGCATAAAACCCTGTCTAGAGTCAGTGCTGGACAGGAGAGGGACTCATTGGCCTCTCCCCCTTCCTGCTGAACTACTGACTACCGATCCACTCTGGAAAAGGCAGCATCAGGGTCTTTGGTTACGTACTCAGTGGTAAGAGTTTCAAAATCTTGGTCACACAGACGTCTCTGATCAAGTTCAGTGGGTCACCAAACAAACAAAAAGACATGAACACGAGAACGGGGCTCGTAGGGATGAGGGGTGTGTGTGTGACAGGGTGAGGGAGATAAAAGATGGTGGGGATGGAGTACCCACAATGCATCATACGGACACATGAAGCTATCAAGCCACAAACTTAATGAACTTAAAAGTTGGGCTAGGATTAAAAGTTAGGTGTGACTGCATCCAAAACATTCGTTTGTTCTTCTCAAGATGCTGAACTGTATTTCCATGGCATCTACCGGCTTTCAATGCAGACTCATGCAAGTGACCTTCATTTACAGCGACTGTTGCTGGAAAGTCGATTTTCTCATTTTAATTATTGGCATAATGTCTGCTATACAACCAAGCCAAGTCTATAGCACTATAAGAGGTTAGTGATAATATTACACTAAACAAATCATGGCTTCACTTTTGCCAATCTTTGTAACTTCCTGTGAATTTCTGGCGTAGACTTTCTTAGAATGGATGCTTTAAGTGTGGAAAATGGTTTGGGAGACTGATTATTATACTAGAAATACATAGACTAAATTCAGAATCAAATTTTGGTTTTTGTTTTATGGTTTTATGAATATAAGTTTGACTTCAATATAATATCTTCACTGAATTTATTCTATTTTATCACCCAATCTATCTTTTTTTTTTTTCTTTTCTTAGTGCTAGGCTCAGGTTTCAGGGATTTGTATGTACGGGGTGAGTCCTCTCTCTACCACTGAGCTACAGCCCCAATCCAATAAACTGTCTTCACTAGATACTGTGAAGACAAGACAGCAAGAAAAATATTTACATATTACTTTGGGATCCCTGTATTTAGAGTTCAGCAGGAGCTTTTTGTGTGAATGAATTAAGAAATGATTAATGATTAAGCATTTGCTGCAAATCAAATAGAAACTAGAGAAGTGTGAGTTCTCAGTCACATCTGTGTCTGAAGGTTACCTTCACATTTGTCTTTCATAACCGCCTGCCTAGGACTACAGACTTAAAACTGACTTCACCCTTTGGGATTCAATTCTGAATGTTAGGGACAACAGCGGTTTTGTGTTATGCAAGTGTCACTGTTTGGATGAAGTGCGCGGTCAATACAGAGCTAAGGCCCCGAACTAGTTCTGTGTCCCCCTTTCGCAGAGAAAAAGGAGTTTCAGGGGCCACTTCAAATATGCCTTAAGAGGCACCCGGACAACTCTCCATCGTATCGCTCTCTTTTCCCTTCTTGGTTTCTTATCCTCACAAATGCCCACATACCACATCTCCTACAGATGCTTTAAGGAACACCCTAAGTTACTGGAAAGGCTGCAGGGTTGCTCTAAGATCCAACTGACTTCTATTAATGACTTCACCATTATCTTAGAAAAGCTCATTTTAAAAACGGGATGACAAAACTTTTAATGGTTGGTAACTTCTTACCCTAGGACCAGGTCTAATTTTAAAATTTGTGTTCAACCACTTTGGCTTCTCTTTTACACCCCTTTTCTAGAGTGTGACATTCTCTTTCCCCACAGGAGTCCCTGGGTATCCCCAAGTTACCTTTGACAAAGGCGAGGCCTTAGCCAGTCAATTTAAGCTAATGGGCTACCTGCCCAGGCCTATTTTACTTGCAACAATAGCTGTAACTGCAGATGGTCGTACCTACTCCCTGACTTGCTAATGACAGGCATTTCCTTCTCGCTCAGGAGGTGGATGTACAATTTTTCAGGTGGAAAAGACTTCTCTTGGTATCATAAGGTCACCATGTGTGAGAGACAGCCCACCGTTTCTGTGGGTGAGACTGACTCAGGCCTGATGCTGTATGATTGCCTTGCTTTTCCTTGGGACCATTTAAAAGGAGAGAAAAGGCAGGAAAAAAGAGAACACAGTGAGTACGCAACACTTCCACCTAAGGATTCTGTCTTATAAAATGCATAGCAATTGATCTTACGTTAAGGAAGCCCAGGGCTTTCAATAGTCAAATTAAAAATGCACTAATAAAGAGGTAATTTAGTATGCAATTTCATGCATTAATAATTAGCTGAGCAGTACTGAACTTCTAGGTAGAAAGCTATGGGAACATAATTAATGAACTATTAATGCCAAAACAGATGTCATAATAAAATGAGACTTTAATAAATCATTTATTAAGTGGCTACGAACTACTTTGTTAACATCTAAAAGGTAACTACTACGCTACTTAATTCATAGACGGAAACTAGGGGCTTGAAGACAAACACTGAGGGTCAAGGCTTGTTTCTGAGTTCCTGCATAGTACCTTTAAGTGCTATTGCTGGTCTAGGTCAAGCCTAAGCTTTTCACCGGTTTCTGTGTCCTCTTGTAGCTATGATTACACACAGAAGGAACTGCAGTATAACAGAAAGGACAGTAGGCTAGCTCTAGGCTCTCAGCATCCTAACAGCTAATGCTCCTAATTGCGATAACTGAACTTAAGGAGAAGGAACTGTGAGGGACGTTGTACCGTATTGAGTGTAGGGACCAATTGCTACAGAGTAAGGCAATTTGAACATCTAAAGCCAATTCGAATCTCAATGTGAATCTCGTATATCTGTGTTTCAAGGGAGGTTGCAGAAGGACCAAAGCAGGTTACCATGTGGAAAAATAGAGTGTGGGGGAGTATTGACTGTCTCCAGGAATAGCAAATAATAAATTTATCAGAGGAAGAAAAATACGTATTTTTGTGGAAGCAAGAAATTGCCTGGTGAAAGATAAAAATGCTTCCTAATGAATCAAGACTAAAGCTATGTAGGACAGAACAGAAAGGCTTGTATCCTTTCTGTGCTTAGTAATATAAACTGTAAATTTCCACATCACCGATGTCTTCAGGGATTATTCCAGGTAAATTTTACCAAATATTATCTACATCCTCAGAGAAGAAAAGGACAAGGAGAATAGAGGAAGGAAAATCTATACCCATAATTCCCCAGAACTGAATTTTATACTTTACAGCTTACAACGCTTAAATGATAGAAAAGTAATTAATAAACAAGTATGTGTAAAAGCGACCTCCGTGCCAGGGATGGAGGGATACCCTAGATCCAAGGACAGTTAAAGGCAGATGCATCTCGGGATGAAGTTGTTAATAAAGCTGAAACTGAGCTAGAGAATCATACTCAATAGGGAACCTTAACTAAAAGAGAGAAAAAAAAAATCAATGATAAATAAGACTGCTTCTTCACCTCGAGAGTTCCAACCAAGTGAGACTATTAAAGAAACCACAGTAGCACTGCGTCCGTGCACTGTGAGATTCTCACTTTGCGGCTTTGCGCTATTCACCGAGTGCCTGCAAGTTGAAACATCATTCCTTTTTATTAGCACCACCATAAGAGGTGAACCTTGGCTAACAAGAAGATCAACAAAGCTACACCACAGGTGGGTTTTGTTAACACGACACACAGACGTTAAACGCATTACTCTTTCTAATTATTAGTGAGATAATATTAACCGCCCCCCCCATATCCATTCACAAAACTATGTCATCCCATTGAAGCCTCATTAGGTACAACCTTAAAGTGGAAGACATCTTTGGTAACTACTTCCCTTGGGAACGATTCTACACACGGACAGGATGGATTGTCTTCTAACCAGCTTCTGAAACTCCATTCTGAAACTCCATTCACCCCAGATTACCACACACGGAATAATAAGGAGGCACCGTATCTTTCTCAAACGTGTTCTACATTTCTTCACGGTAACACATGACTTCCAGGGATCCCGACTCTCTTAGGAACGGTTTTTGAGGCTTTTGTGTTATACAACATCACCAAAATTAAACACATTTCTGATGATTTAACGCGACATATTCCATAAATCTTTGTCAAGACAATTACTGTCAACCACAACGCAATTACACATATTCAATTTGATGACTCAACTGGAAAATTACTTTTTTCCTAATAAAATTTACAAAATGACAATAGTACACCAGTGTTGATTAGATGCTCAGTGGGTACTAATTAATTAAGTCAGGTAAATTTAGGTCCCTGCTAATAACCTTGTGAGGAAAAAAAATCCATACACATGGTTCTTTGTCTCGGATGAAGGGAATTCTCCTGTTTGCCTCCTTTTTTTGTTTCTTTTCCTAATTTCTCCCAGAAGGGAAATACAAAATAAACAATAAAACTCAACTATTATTGGCTGGCACTACTGGTAAAAAGGTGAGAGTTCTTTGAACCTTGTTTAGGTCAACGGTGAAAGAAAAGAAAAGACAGAATGATTTTTATTGTTGGTAAATGACAGAGAGAACCTCCTCAGTGCATCCTTGGGGCAGAGCTGGTATAGGACCAACAACGGATGGCAAGAAATAGCAGTTGATTCATCATGAGAAAGCTTCTTCACCCAACAGATCATTGAAATGTTGAAGTTGGCCATGGGCTCTGCATGGAGCGGGGTGGGGGTAAGGAGGCATTCTCTCATGGGTTCAGACTCCACTATTTTTGAGCTTTTACATGGTGATAATCCGTTTCCTCTGAGCCCAATAAAAAGTTAGTGAATCACGGAAATAAGTACCAGGCGTGGTAGAGGATGCTTGCTGCCAAGCTGCCCAGAAATGACTAAGAAGGTAAATGACCCTTTGTCCACACCACAACCCCGAGGCGCAGTGACTGACCCCATGTGCCTAAGGAGTAGGAGTGTTATGAACTGGGAGCTGTTTAACAACGAAATGAAATAGCTTAGGATAGTTTGTATCAAGTTAAACTTTGGTGTGAGCGGACAGACACTGGAACCTGGCCCATGCTAGAACTCGTAATTTCAGAACCCCGCTGAATCACACACCGAATATACTATGTTGGCAACCAAGCCAGAAGATGGAAACGAAGACATTAACGAATGTGTCCATGTGGCTTTTTTTGTGGGGTTCAGAAACTACTTGTCTGACTGCAACCAGAGAAGGGAATTTTTCGGGAGAGTGATTGTGTTCCCTAGGAGGAGGAGTTTCCTAATAGAACTCAGAATGAGTAGACGGCTTCTTCACCCGGAAGCTCGGTCGTGGGTGCTGTATTTTGAGGCCAGGGCATTTCTGCAGGGGCCCCACAGCTCTCTATTTTGAATGTCACTGGAATAATGCCAGAATGGAGTGTAAAAGAATGAGTCTGATCCCCTCACTTTGCAGAAAACTATTTGACATATGGTCTTCCGACTTATTTGTAAGTTTTGTACGTGGGGGCGGTCCACCCCACGAAAAATGGTCAACACATAGGCTATGGAAGTGTAAGTCTAGAGCCAATCAGCTGTCAATCACGATCACCAGGTAAAGCTGCACGGGATTGACCAGCACTGTTTGTACCTCCTTCCATTCCTCACCTGCCTGAGAAGTACCCACGTGAAAAAAAGGATTGCGGTGAGGTGACAGTCTCACCTCTTATCAGGAACAAAACGTGTGAAAAGATGAAAAAGTTCACTGATCCAGCTCCTAGGAAATTTCCAGCAATCTGGAACCTGCCTTAAAAAAGACACAACACTGGGGCTATAATTACGATAAATTCCTGTGAGTGAGGAAAGCGCTGGACTAGTTGATTTTTGAATTTAGAGGCTTCAAAATATGCGTGGTCGACAATCGGAGCATAGACCCTCCCCGTGCCCTGAGTGATCTTGATGAGCAAATGATTTGAAGACTTCAAGCATCAGTTTTACCTGCTTTCCAGTGGAACATTACTGCCAAGGACCCAGCTGTCCTGCAGCTGGACGGACTCGGGTGTGGTTTGCAGCTCGGCGGGCAAAGCAGCCGGCGGGGCCGGACTCTGGTTCCTCCTATTCGTCAGGGAGTTTCTATTGAGAGAAGTGATAGATGGGTGATGTTGGGCCGAGTGCTGCTTATGGGAAGGCGGCAGAGGCTGCAGGGTAGGTTGCCCTTGGTTGTTTGCAGGTTGCTCTGCGGAAAAAGAGAAACAAAGAAAGACCCGTTATATATTTCCGTGTGTACGTACATGCGCACACACGCGGCCACTTTCCGCCATAGCTGCTGGAGATAACTTAGAGTTAAAAACTGCATGAAAAGCCACAACCTAACGCATTTGCATATTATTCTATTAAGTGAGTGCTCAGTGACATTCTCAAAGACCAAGTTTACCCTTGATACACAAAGTTCTAATTAATATACAACAGATGGCAAAATTGCTTTTGGTTTTAATTTGTTTCAGACTTTTTTTTTTCATCTGGATTTATTAACACCTACAGAAAACAACATTTGACAGCTCCCCTAATGTGCCTTTAGATTTTAGATTTTTTTTTTAACAAACCAAGCCTGAAATTAAATGGGTGATTTTGGTAGAACACAAAGGTTTTCAAAATGCATATAATCCCTATAATTATTCAATGGAGTTTTTTAAAAAAGCTTTATTTAACTACAATAAATTATTGCGAGCTAGTTGCTAACCAGCAGTAGCCTGCTCGAGTTTGGCGCATCCCAAACAGGCAGCTCCGTGCTATGATCCACTAATAGACGCTAAGCATTCTGTAGCAGAAGGTCACTCTGTGGAGCAGATGTTGCTTCATGGATACTTAGCAGGCTGAATCACATCTGATTACAACGTCAGAAGACTCATATACTTAATGACCGTGACATCCATTAGAACACACACAGAACAGATTCTCCAATTTCACAGCGTGCAGGAGAACTACATTTCTGGAGTGAGTCGTAGGTGACCAGAGTGGAAGCGGAAGATGCCCAGCGATTTCAAAATATGAACACAATATGGCATTATAACTGTGGGGGTAGCGTTCTAGAGCTCAGTGGTCAGCTAAAAACCACAAGCCGTTGCAACATCTGAGATCTACTTTGCATATCTTAGCTTTGGACATATATTTTCCTGAACTGACAAATACTGTATTTTACCAGAATGATCCTTAATTTAATATCAAACTTATTATCTTCCTCCACACATAAGATACCAATCATTTTTTTATTAAATATAGTTCAAAATGCAATATAACTTTAAAGTATCTTATTAAATCATGCTATTAATATAAATACCTAAATTAAAAGAGAATAGGAAACGAGGTGGCTATCTTTCAGGGACTTTGAAAGCCAGCAGTGATTATTAAGGAAAATAATACAGTCACACACTGTAATTCTGGCTGCATGGAATGAATGCATGATGGGCAATAGGGTGGGCTATATGATCAAACTTCTTTAGTAGATCAGCAATAAAGACAGCTCCTCCCACAACACATAACATCAGTGATTATTATGAGTTTCTACCAGTGTCTAATAATCCCCATCCTGTAACTTAACAACCAACAACTTCTCACTCTTGAAATGAAAAACAGAGACAAAATATCTAAAACTATAACAGCAAGCGAGAGCCTCTATTCCTAAAGTTTCCCACACTCAAAAATCTTCCCTGATTCAGTGTCTTGGAGATCAGGACAAATGAAGGTCTAAGTCTCACAAGAAATACAGTAAGCTTTAGAAGGAATTGCAGAGCTAAAAACGGTACAGAGTTGAAGTTCTTTCACGACACCAGGCCTCAGTTTAAACCCCACGGAAGATTCATTATTCAGGTCTCGTGTAATTAATTAGAGCTGTCTTCCTCAGCACCAGTACACATGAGATTCTCCACGGAAAGCTGGAAGGCACGTTCAGAAAGCTCTTCACAGTTCGCCACAGAGAGCGGCAGCTATGGGGGCGTGGGAGAGAAACAAAGAGAACAAGGCAGAAATAGTTCAAAGGACAAGGTGACGAGACTTGGCCGAGAAAGCAGGAGGGGCCAGGCAACGCCATGCTTTTGAGCTTGGTATCATTTAAGAACGGCACGGCGCTTTACCCATGTCTGTTACGGCAACTACTAAACGGTCCGAGGCGTCTAGGAATCAGAAAACCTAAGTTAATTCTTTGTTAAGAGTCACGGTAGAGCCCGTTATGCATGATTGTAGGACAGCTCAACGGATTCAATTAAATCTATTCCATTGTCCATTTACGCCTACATTCGGCAAACAGGTAACCACATTCTGTGTTACAGGGATGTGCTGAGTCGGGGCCAAAGTGAATTCACTTAATAAACGGTGAAATAGCATGTACGGACGTGGAGGTTGCTATTAAACGCTAAATAAATTTAAGATCTCTGTTATGTGTTCGAATGTGTTAGTTCAAGATTCCTCTTAAAACAAATCAACACACAACGCTATGGAAAAGTTCCATTTAAGGCACCAGAAATCTGCCCTGAGTTTCCCGAGCTTAAGTTGTTCACTTTGTAAGCATTTAGTAAGGACTTGGCAGCCGTGACGCAAAGGGCACCAGTACTTCCCATCCCATCCAGCTACTTCAGCAATGCAGTGCTGCGGCTGGGACCACTTTTCATTTGGCTACACAGCCAAGCCATCGACCAGGCAAACAGGTCCAGATGCCGAAGGTCCTGATCTCTACAAACTCAGACGAGAGAGTTGGAGCGGGAGAGCGGAACGTTTAAATTCTACAGCATATCATGGACAGAAGCAATATCCACAGGCTCAGAATTCACACCAGTTCTCAAGATTCTGGGCAAATGGGACATTGTTGGAGTGGGCATTTATCTCCACCATCTATTCAACACGGAGGAAGCATATAAATCCTAGCAAGATGAGACAGAGCTAAACACAGACAAAAGAGACAGCAGAATAAAAGAACAGAAGTAGGAAAGAGAGAGACAGATCGAGGCTGACACAACTCGCTACGGTTTCAAAGAGGCATAAAAATTTGGCTGCCAACATCGCAGCTCCCAACACAAAGACTAAATATGATCAGTTGCATGACTTGGAATATTTTTAAAAAACAAAATATTTGCCTAAAACAAATATAACTATGAGTCATACTGAGAACAGAGAGAAGTCATTTTAGAGTTTGTACATAAAGAATTACTGAATGTCCTGGGAAGCAATTAGGGACCAAGGTTCAAAAGGGGCAAAAAGTAAGAGAGAACAGTGTCTAGACATGGAGATTATTAAAATGCTTGAGAAGCTAAGTCAGGTGAGCACATAGGAACAATGCAGGCTGCACCTTCGGCCTTTGGGGTTGAGCTAGTCCATGGAGGGTAGGCTTTGCTCAGACTTACCAAAAGATTTTAGATATATGGATTTGGGACAAACTGACCTCATGCATTGCTGAGACACAGATCTGAGGATGCCACTGTAATTCTGGAAAATTACAATTGGCTTCCTAGTGCCGATCAAACATAAAAATAACCTCAGAGTGAGTGTGGTATTTGGTCACAGAAAGCCCGACATGGGGAGCTGGAGAGAAGGCTCAGCAGTTAAAACCATGCACTTTTTTCTCAGAGGATGTGTGCTCAGCTCCCAGCACACGTGCTAGACAGCTCACATCTGCCGAGAGATTTGACGGCTCAAGTCTCACGAGTCCCTAAACCCACATGTATACACCCCACACATACACATGCATAATTTTAAAACAATACAAATAAGTCTTTAAGAAAGAAAATCTGACTGCCTCAGGGCTGGAGAGATGGCTCAAAGCACTGGCTGCTCTTCCAAAGGACAGACCCAAGTATGAGTCCCAGCACCTCTATGACAGCTCACAGATATCTCTGATTCCAGTTCCATGGGATCTAACACCCGCTCCTGGCCTCTGTGGACACCAGGCAGGCACACAAGTGTCACACAGACATGCATGCAGGCAAAACAGATAAAATAAAATTAAAATTAAAATGGAAAGAAAAAAAGGAAGTTCAGCATACATCTGGCAATTTCCCCCCCCCCAGGCATCCTCTTCATCCATCTTCCCTCTGAGTTGTAGTTGCTTTCATCTATTAAAATATCGTCCTTCCTTTTTCTACACGCAAATCCCACCTGCTTCAAACTCTAAGAAACACAACACTCCCGACTTTGCTCGGAGGATATCACTTATCTCTTCCCTGATTTTCCTTAAACAGTTTTGGTGAGGGAAGTCCTTCTGTATATGTGTTGCTTTTATTGGTTAATAAAGAAGCTCATTTTTGGCCAATGGCTTAACAGAATATAGCCGGGCTGGAAGAGATATATATATAGAGAGAGAGTGGGCAGAGTCAGGGAGAGAAGCCTTGCCAGATGCTGGACAGACTTTACCTGGTAAGTCTCAGTCATATGACCATACACAGATTAATGAACGTGGGTTAGTTTAGGATATAAGAGTTAGCCAGAAAGACACTTAAGTGAATGGCCAAGCAGTGATTTAATTAATATAGTTTTTGAGTGATTATTTCATGGTCTGGGCAGCCGGGAACGAATAAGCAGCCTCTGACAACAAAGTCTCCTTTTTTTTTTATAGTTCCTTTTACTTTCCCCTTTGTGCCATAGTTACTGCTTCAGGTTATGACCCCTTTATCTTCTTTAATTCATCTTTGAGCCCATGCTACATCCACAGAACCTTGCTCAAGTCCCCTCCGAGACAATTCTCTTTGCTGTCGATGGGAACAAATAGAGAGACCTATATCTGGATGATGTGCAGAGAGTGGGAGACCTTAGAACACTCAGTCCTAAAAGGGATGTCTCCATCCAACCATCCATGCAAGGCTCAGGGATTACGCAGAAGCGGAGGTAGGAAGACTGTTAGAGCCAGCGGGAACCAGACACAACAGGGCTGATGTACACATGAGCTTACAGAGACTGTGGCCGCACACAGAGGGCCTGCACGGGTCTACATCAAATGGGGTCCCAGTGTTGAGAGAAGGAAGTGGACACAAAAGCCCACCACTATCCTCAACTGACGACTTCTGGAAAAAGGAACATCCATTGTTTTCTCCAATGGAGTATTACAGGAGGTATTAGCCACACCCCAGGGCAGGTCCCAGGCCTAGGAGGAGTTGTCCAGCATGAAACAGACTCCAGGCGCTTTTTGATTCATATTGTTTTGGTAGTTTTTTTTTTTTTTTTAGAGAGAGAGAGAAAAAGACAAAATGTAAGACAGAGAATATGTAAAGTAGGGTGGGTAGGGAGGCATTGTGGGAGGGGGGAAACGTGATCAAAATAATACGTGAAAAAATGAAGTAAAAGTATGCACTGACTATATATTTTTTGAGGAATCACATTAGAAAGTATTAAACAGGTACAAAGCAGAGCTTACCCATATTATTTATAGTCAAAAAACTCTTTGTAAAGATGCCCAGCTTCCCAAAAAAATGCCAAGGTCCTTGGAAAGACACAAGCACCATGAATTTCTTAGGATTTCATAGCACCTTCATAAAGTATCGTACATACAATACAAATACAATACAATAATACAATACAATTGTACATACAATACAAATAAATACAAAACACTATTGATTTCATGGCATTTATGTGTTTGAATATGAGATGGCCCCCAATGCTCACATGTCCAAAGCCTGAGCTGTCTTCCCAGGTACTGGACCACAGCAATAAAAAACAAGTGCAAACATTTTGCTCTTATAAATAAAAATAAATGATTATTTATTATTAAGTTAAGTAATTACCAAATTAAATAAAACTGAACAGTTTTTATTTATCACCTCACTGAGAAGGAGGACAAAGCCACTCGTTCCAAATACTGGTTTTTAGGAACACGTTTTGCAACTGCATCAGTGTTTTGTTACTTCAAATCTTGTAAAAAGATTTGCAAAAAATTGGAAGCTTCTACTTTATATATTCTTATAAACTACAACATGAAAAGAGATATTAAATATTATATTATTAGATGGTCTGCCTTATAAAATACATGGTTTTCTTGTATTGTAAAGGTTATTATTATATATGCTTCCAAATAAAGAAATAAATGTGTGTGTGTGTGTGCTCGCATGGTCACGAGTCCACGTGCATACATGTGCATGTAATTGTCTTTCGGAAAATAACCTCCTTAAAACTATTCTCTATGTAAAAAAGTAAACTCCCTGGCCTCAGGCATTATGTAAAGCCCTCAATCACTACCACATCTTACTCCTTTCTTCTTCTTTCCTTTCCATGGTCTCATTGTTCTTCAGGCTTCCATTGAGAGCCCAACAATTACCTGGTTTTCTTTATTAAGTTGCCTGAAATATACGGCAGATGCTTTTGAACTTCGCATTTTATTAAACACAAAAGCTAGACAGGAAAGACTCTGTTCATTTTGCAACCCTGGCTATCAAAGCACATTCTCTAACAGCGTCACGTAAGGCCGTCTGCTTCTGTGTCATGGTAGACAACAAGCAGGCGTGTTGACAATTAGTGCTAGAAGTCACAGAAGTTAGTGCAGAACGGGGTAGATTCCGGGTAGATCAGGCTACTGACACAGATCCTGTACGACTGGAGCTCTGTCTGGGGGGCAGAACTGAACCTTTGGACTACTCTCTCTATTCAACAACCCTACCAAGAGAACCATACCAAGAGAACCGAAATGTCTGACCACACAAAGGGTAACGAACTGGGCATTTATTTTCCATGGAATATGTCCTTCAAAGTTGCTAACTGTTCTGAACACCATTTAAAGACCTAAAAAACACAGTACCTGGGTAACCATGAGTGTTAAAGGAAACTGTTATAAAGACCAGGGAGGAAACAAGTCCTTTGGGGGAGATGACACATCTTGAGGGAAAACCAAGCAAGAGAAGACCCTTGTCAACCACAAATACTATAGCCATTACAAGTAATGTTACTCGGCCAAGAGTCCTTGAAGGGAGCTCTGCTTCAACAGGGAGAACTTCACACACACATTACAGGAACAAAGTTAACCAAGCTCGTTAAGATCTTGCCATACCAAGACATCAAATGCTTGAGCACAACCGGGTGTATTTGCTGACTTGAATAACTCTTTAGACAGAGTCTTGCTATGTTGCGCTGACTGGCCTCAAATTCACAGGCTCGAACAAAACTCTTTCCTCTGCCTCCCGAGAAACTGGCACTGTGGGGCACACCTCCACACGCAGCTGAGGTGTACATGGTGTGTGTGTGTGTGTGTGTGTGTGTGTGTGTGTGTGTGTGTGTGTGTAATGGAAAACCCCGCTGGCGCACCACGGCTCTGCAGCATCTCCTCTGTGATTCACACGGAGGAGGCGGCTCTGCTGCTCCGGGGGCAGAGTGGAAATGGACTTTTGAGTGTGAAAGCTGGGAGTGAAAACAACACCTGAGGGGAAGTAAAAGAGCTTTGTCTGAGCAGCGTGTGTATCTGTATGTGTCAGCTCTGGGTGGCGGCAAGTGAAAGGCGAGTGTGAGGTGAGAGGAGAGGAGGAAGAGGAGGAGAAGGGGGCTGGCGCCTGCACTGGGCAAGTGCGCACAGTTGGGACAAGAGTTGCTATGGTCCCAGAAGGCTTTGCCCCAACCGCCGCCTTCATGATCACCCTCTCTTCCTTCCCAGGATGTCGGGAGCAGGCTTGGCTTGCAGAGGTCCCCGGGTAGACAAACCCTAATTTGAAGGAAGCTGGACTACAGACTTGCTTTTGAATTGAGAAAAGTGTGTTAATAGCAAAAAGAAGGTGAACAGAGGGCAAGGGAGGAGGCGGGGAGTGGGAGAGGTCAGGAGATGAGGCAGAGGCAGGGAGTGAAGAGAGAGAGGATGAGAGAATAGAAACATTTTCTCCCCTTTCGTTTTTGTTTGATTAAGATGGGTTCTCAGGTAGCCCAGGCTGGCTTCCAACTCACTCTACAATAGAGGATGATTTGAACTCCTGATGATCTTGCTTTGACTGGGCTCACGGTCTATGGCGCCACACCTGGTCTATGCTGTTTGATGTCTAGGTTGTGAGCAAAGTCAGGACCCAGGGCTTCCTGTACGCTAGGCAAATGTGCTAACCAACTGAGCTATATCCCAGCTTGAGACACTTGGTTGCATTTGCAGAACAAGTTGCTAAAGGACACCGAGAAGCATGGGTATGGGGTACATACAACCCACTAAGCCCATAAGCTGACACTGGCTGTCAGCCAGTGTGAGTTGACACTCTAATGCGCTGGCCATCGTTGGCTGCTTGCAGGGAAGGGGTGAGCGGAAGCCTGTGTTTCCCTACCTAAAATGGATCCAATCTCACTTCATTTTCCAGTTTCTCCTCACCTTCTCCGACTGTCAGGAGACAAACAAGACTTTTCTCTTAGGATTCACATCCTTCTTAAAAACCATCACCACACCAAAACACAAGAGATGCTTGTCTGCATCTTAAGACCATACTAGGCTTAGCTCCCCCGAGCAGGGCTTCTAGGAGGATTTTCTAGTATATATAACCAAGAGGGGTGGCTTAGCTCTCCATTGTCTCCTTAGGACTGGTGTGCTGGGAACCCCAACACAGCAAGGTTCGGAGCGAGGACCTGATGTCCATGACAGTGGAAATAGCAAGCTCTAAATAAAACAAACGTTTCCTTTGTCCCAACAACCTCACACAGATTATAGATAATTCCCCACTTCTCTAGGACAGCAAAAACAGTTAGCAACCACCTTCCTTGTAAAGGGAGCCAGGGTGTGAGTCAGAGAACACAGGTCAAAAGCCATGCCACGAACTCAACAGGGGCCACATCAAAGCAAGGATCCACAGTCAGGCGTTAGCTTTTATCTCTTCTCGCCTTTACACCCTACCCTAAACACTGCATTAATAAGATAATCATCGAAAAACGGCACAGCGCAAATCTGCAAAGAAAGATACCACCTCACTCAGGGAATCATTTTCACACAGACCTCTTCTTCTGCTTATTACTTAGTCTCCGATTCTCAGGGAGAATTAAAGGCCTCTCCAGAGCCCTCATTAAGATACAGCACCGCTGGAAATTTTCTCCGCTAGAAGTTCACATCACACGGTTACACACTCAAAATCAAAAGCAATTTAAAAACTCTGATTTTCATGTAAACACATAATACAGTTTTTGTCTCCATCTATACAACTGATTAAAAAAACTATTTATATAAAGATGTTTGACTACGAAAATCTTTAATGACACATTAGCAAGCTTCCCGAAGACGTACCATGACAAGGAATACGCTATGTGACTGTGCAGAGATTGGCCAGTTTTCTCTACTTCTGGGGTCAGGAGAATTTGCGTTGGTTTCTTGGAGTTACACTTCCATGGGAGGATTAAAAATAAAAAGGCAGCTGAGCGTGGTGGCACATGCCTTTGACCTCAGCATTTGGGAGGCAGAGGCAGGCAGATCTCTGTGAGTTTGAGGCCAGCTTGGTCTACAAAGCACCAAACAAGCTTCAGGACATCCAGGGCTACAGAGAAACCCTGTCTCTGAGAAAAAAAGAAACACACAAAAGCAACTTCTTCAGATCTTTACTTTTTGCGGGGGAGGTCCACCATACTTCCTACTCAAGGTGATGTGATAGTTCTCAAAACGCCACAGCCAGGGTCCTGATGAGAGGCACTGAGTATTTTTATGGATTAATGCATTTAGCCCATCTTTTGAGCATCTGCCAGGCTGTGTTCTAGGCGAAGAGCAGCTGCTCGGCCTAGTCCTGCAGTTGATCCCGCCTAGCCCTTTAGGTTAGCATCACTGGGCCTGAAAGAATGGATAAACCAGAGCACAGGGGACAGATGAAGGGCTGAGAGCATTGAAGTCGCCAGTGTACCTCTCAGAGGTTCATGAATCTCTGGAATCTTCTTAATGTGCACAGAAGAGAGCAAATGTCATACCTCAACTGTACCCGAGATCCTAGGCAATACCTTGACCCTTGGCATGTTCTATTTTCAAAGGATAGACAATAAGGAATTCTGTTGGTTGTCTGAAACGCTTCAGGATTTAAAATTTCGAACACTGGAATTAGATGCTATGGGAAAGGAAATGAGGGAGTTTGGAGGGAGAAACACAACCACTGGAAGTAACATCTCATTGGATGGTTTGCAATGTGTACAGTAAACCACTAGAGAGTAACCATTGATCGGAAAGCTGACCCAGGGAAATCACTCATACATCAAACAGAATGGTAAAGAATGTTTACCTATGAATGAGTATTCGAAGGCAAGAAGAACGGGAAAACTCAGTGTGCATTCACTAAGAAGGCCAGGACAGAAAAGAACTTTATTTGGATTTCTACAGCCTTCTCTAACGTTCCAACACCATGCTTATATCCGCAACATTCTACAGAATATAGACCCCTCCTCATTTCTTATGACTAGCTATGCTTTTCTTATTTCTCATTAGAGAACAACATAGAAAGAAGTATTTTTATTTAGGAGACAACGTCTCATGACTAGTATTAACTTCTTATCTTAGTCAGTGTTCTTTTGTTGCGAATAAACACCATGATCACAGCAACTCGTGTAAAGGACAAGATTTCACTGGGGGTGGCAAATAGTTTCAGAGGTGTAGTTCACGATCATCATGGTGGGAAGCATGACAGCGCACAGGCAGACATGGTGCTGGTGAAGGAGCTGAAAATTCTACATACAGATCTAAAGACAGCAGGAAGAGAGAGACACTGGTCTTCGCCTGGGCTTTCAGTACTCTCCCAGTCATTCAGAGAGGCTTCCGTAACTGTGGGTGTTGGCCTACTGGAAAGCCTATTCCAGACACCACCTCTGGTACCCAACTCTATATTAGTCAGCAGAAGCTAGTGAATGAATCTCTCTATGAATGGAAACGGTATTTTGTCGAAAGAGTTACAGGGTGCGGTCCGGCTAATTCAACAGTGACTGCCTATGAGGTCTGCAAAACCACAAGGCAGGCTGTCCCAGATGGTCTTCGTACACACTAGAATCCCGAAGAAGGAGGCTCTAATGCCAGTGAAGGAATGGATTTGCTAGCAAGGGAGATAGCAAGCAGGCGAGAAAGAGACAGCTTCCTTCTTCTCTGTTCTTTATTTGTATAGACTGCCACTAGAAGGTGTGGCCCAGACTAACACCTAGGATCTTCCCACCTCAGAAGACCTAGATTAAAGGTGCTTCTTCCTACCTCAAACTTCCAGATGAGAAGTAGGTTTTCCCATTTCATTGATTTTAATTAAGAAAAATCCCTCACAGGTGTGCCCGGCATGTGGATTTTAGTTAATTCCGTATGGAATCAAGTTGACAACCCAAAACAGTCGTTACAAATCTACCTCTTGTCAACCTGACAGAGCATCATATCTCCGTATGTCATACCTCATTTCCAAATGGAAACAATAACCATGCCATAATTACCCCTAACATGATACAATTATCCCATGTATATAACCCATAATAGAACTGTCCCATATACAATTACAAGCACATTATATATATAAAACCAAGGCATAAATATGCCAAAGGTGATATGGTGTTTGTGCTGGAGAAGTAGCTGAGAGTTCTACATCCTGACCCGTAGGCAGAGAGACTGGGCCTGGTGTGGCCCAGTGACACCATTCTTCAATAAGACCACACCCCAGAATCCTTATAACTCTTCCAAATAGTGCCACCCCCTGGTGACTAAATTCAAATATATGGACCTATGGGGCTTATTTTGATTCAAACCACCACACTTCTCTTTGATGAACCTTCCTATGGCTGCTATGACGGGAGCTCAATGAGAGTTCATCTGCTAGCACCTGAACAGCTCAGTGTGGGGAAATAAGTGTAAGTGGTTGTCTCGCTGGTTACAGTAATTCATCTGGCCATGTAATTATCACCAGTAATGCCACAGACGTATTATCCTCCATGGAATTCACAGTTGTGCATAATTATTTCTAACAGAAGCACGCACAGAACATTTCTACCATACATGCACAGAAAATAGCATAAAAATAACCTTTAAAAGCCCCTGTGTATGTTTTTGGGATAGTTGTGTATTCATCTAAGAAAATATTTTGCCTGAGAATAAGCAAAAAAGAAAGCTGTCTCAATGTTGACAATAAAAAATTGCTGGCAGATAATCGATACACACTGTTCTCTCTCCTTATTACCTAATGAGCATTTGATTTTAGTGCAATTAACTTTTATTGACTTTAAGTGGAGTATACAGTATGATATAAATAAAACACACTTGCAATGCGGGTCAAGAGTGACTGGAAGGCAATGGGGAGCTGTCCTCCTGGAGATTGGAAATAGACAAGAGTCCCAGGTAACCTCGGGTGCATGGGGGGGGGGGTGGGAGGGTTGTTGGAAGGGGAGAGGGTTAGAGAGAAGGGAGTAGGGGAGGAATGGGGAAAGCTCGGTGGACTGGGATGTGGGGGAGGGAGGAAGGATGGATATGGGATCAGGGAAGAATATATTTCAACTAAGGGAGTCATTTTAGGGTTTACAGGAGACTTGATTATAAATGGGATCCCAGGTCCAAGGAGAGATCCCCAGATTGTTCTCTGGACAGAGGAGAGGGTGCCTGAAACGGCCTTGGCCCATAACCATACTGATGAATATTTTGCTTATCACCATAGAACCTTCATCTGGCGATGGATGGAGATAGAGACAGAGACCCACACTGGAACACTGGACTTAACTCCGTAGGTCCAAACGAGAAGCAGAAGGAAAGACTTGGGAGTGTGGAGCAAATCAGATATTCCCAATAGTGCAGGATGTGTGAGGCCTTTCAGAGAACACACTCTGCACCAAGGACAACGTCCGGAGCAGCGGGAAGATCCGAGGAAAGGAAGCAGAAGAAGCAGGTGAGTATTTCCTGCAGCTACATGCAATTCTGTGCAAATAAATGAACCACTAGGGATCCGAGAGTGGATCTTCTCTCTTCTCTTTCAAAAAATTGGGGGTGGGGATCAGAAAGGGGTCTTAAGCTAAATAAGATTCTTCAGATTTTAAACTTCTCCCTATTTTAAGTATTGCACAATACAATCTTGACACACGTGTGTTTATCTTGTGTTAAAACTGAAGAGAATAAAAAGCCCCACACGGCTACCTTCAGTCATGAATATGAAACGTCTCAGATATATAATAAAAATCACTTTATTTTCAATGGGAATGTTACAAAACCCCATCATATTGTGTCGTAAGTACATTGTTTTCTGTGATAATATTAAAAAGGCTACCTTGGCTGCAAAGCAAACTTGGTTAACACCTGCTGCAATCTAATATCTTAATATTTTTACCTGTAGTAAAAATTCACTATGGATCAGAGTCACTTCCTGTTACAGTTTGGGGGAAGTGCCCCTCAGAAAAGGCTCAGTGTTGGTGGTACTGCCACAGGAAGTGGGATCCTGAGGACCCCAATGATGACCTCAAGGCCCTATGGCTGGGTCTCCTGGTCTTCGAAGGGCCTATGTGGTTACATGTTGTCTCCCTCCCCTGTCCTTGTCTCTGTCATTCCTGGGTGACATAAGGTGAGCAACGTCCTCCCTTGATCCAGGCCCAACAGAAATGGAGCCAGCTGACTCAGGGCCGAGCCCTCAGAGACTGGGAATCAAAACGAACCTTTCCTCGCCTTAGTGGCTTGCTTCCGTACGTTGTCAGATCACCAAAATGTACCTCATACCAACTAAGGTCAAGTGTGAGCAGTAAAATCACAACGAAAACCATTGCTGAAAAGCCAGGAGGTTCTTCAAACCGAAGGGAGGAGTAGATCTAGGGCTGAGGGGAGCTGGGGGGTAGAGGGCCAAGTTAGCATGGGTAAGGTCCTGGGATCAGTTTTGGGTGTGGTAGAGGGAGAGGGGGAATCTAGTCAATGAGTTGTGGGGAAAGGAGAGTCTCCTTTGTCGGAGTCTTTATCTGATTTTCATTTCTTAGATGTTTCTGCAACCACAGAATGGGCTAGTGATCAGGAAACAAACTCCCTAATAGCCGCACTGAAATTGTTTCGTAAAACGTGCTACCTTTGACACTGCTTTTTTCCCCCTAGAGTTTGGATGTCGTTTGTTCTCTGCAGTTGAGGCCATGGTGTCTGCTAATGCGCTGAAACTGAGCTGAATCTTCCGTTTAGGACTTCCTTCCAATTATAGTACGGCTTGGGGCAGAAATACTGCGCTATCATTAGCATTAAGTGTTACACAGATGCAACGCTCTTGCATGCAATTGCTACCTTCTTTCTGTTCGTGGCATAGGCACTGCTGGTGAGCCTACTCCATGGAAACCATGCAATGATGCTCTTTGATTTAAGAACAGTCATAGGCTTCAACAAAGCCTTCATGTGTACCTGCTGCTTCCCCTTCTTTGACGCTATTGTCTTGGGGATACGTATTTTGCATGTGAATGCAACGTTACCCAACCCCCAATATCTACTTTTTCTAACACTTTACTGGCATCTACAAAAGCCAGGCTGGTACAGAAAGAACACAGATCGAACACAGAAAAGACCAAAGGCAAAAAAAATTAGAAAACAAATACGGTATGGCTGTATTCACCGCGTGCACTGTATATGTGAAGGGCTGTCAACGGCTGGGCAGTTGGTAAGGTTCTGTTGTACGTTAAAGAAGCAATAGGTGTAATTGGTGTGGCTGGGATGCTCAATGCCACTAAGGACCAGCCTGCCAACACAGAGGAACAAAAGCCTGACAGTGTGCTTCACAGATTTTCTGATCTTTTATTTCAACAGCCCACAAGTAGTTTAGTATCAATGTATTTAAAAAAAAAAAACTTCCCAAGAAGTAAGTGAACAGTCGATAGCGGTTTGGATGACCTGGTGCGTGAGGTCTCAACCACGTGTAACTAAACACCATGAACCAGGAGGCTCATTTTAGATTTGTTGTTTATGTTCTAGGAGTCCCCACTAAGGTGTGGAAGGGTTGGTTTCTGCTGACAATTCCCTGACTTACAAGGATGTCCTTCTCCGTGGCTGGGCTTGGGAAGCTGGTGATGTTACTCCTAGAGGTTCAGGGCTCCACCCTTGTGGCTTCTCGAACCTTCCTTACTTCCCCAAAGGCTCAGTCTCTCTCTGAAGAGCATCACAAGAGTGAGAGCTTCCTTCAACTTACTAAATTTGGGCTACACAGACACTCAGTCCACGAACCAGCTGGGTTCAGGCTCCTCATCCAAACTTCCTAACTGGGTTAATCGATTTCCTCCTTTAAATCCCTTAGCTTCTCATCTGTAAAAACGAGGTAACTCTTGCACAGGAGATTAAAATATAACACTTAGAACAACGTATACCTAAAAAAAAAAAGGGAAGGATTACTTTAATTTAACGTTTTAATTTTGGGGTATTTTTCATTTAGTTAAATAAGGTAACTGAAATCCTTTATTCTTTTTTTCTAACTAAGTTTGAGGCTTATGTAGTTATGCTCATAAGACAATTATTTCTTTACCAAGGTCTTTATAAATACACTGTTTTACTACTAAATTTATAAAGCACATATATGCTTGCTTATACTTTAGAAAATGCCCTTAGTGTTTACTTTTGTGTGCCACAACATGAAATATGGGAATAGAAAGAGTTATTTCAGGAAAGATATACATACTATCTTGTATGCAAGTACACAGCTAAAACTTGCTTCTTCTCAAAACTCTCACTTTTAAGTACCAAATTTGTATTATTTGCATCCACCATTTACATTTCAAATACAAAACATTTGCAAATGTAAAGATGAATGAAGCCACGTTATGTCGCGCGGCATTCACTTTGAAAATCTGATTAAGATAGATGTCTTCAGCTCCTAATTCTTCAATGTCACGCTGTCGTAGTTCCCATCAGCAAGATGTTTTAAAGGCTTTCGATTAATATTGCATGCCAGAACTGAAATTACATCCTTTGTCGTTTAGTTCTTAATGGTGCAAGTGATATCTATCAAGTACTGTTTTATGAAGCATGTGTGATTTTTATTGCAGGCTGTTTTCACAAATCTTTTTCAAGTTTTTCTTTTCCCCTTCAGAAAGATGGCTTAGGGTTTAACAATAACGATAGCCTTTCATTGAAAAATCATGAGTTTTAAAATGTACTGAAACTGGTGCTGTACCAATAAAAAAATTCTACTTGAATCTGTGATGCTTCTATTTGTACATCATCACGAGTTTCTGCTCTAATCTAGCAATTTAGAAAAAGTCATGCCATCACATGCCTATAGAGCCTTTGTTAGTAAACACGTACACTATTTCCCTGCCCTAGAAAGTATGTTATGTCTGAATCAGGTCTATATTAATTCTAAACAATGACTGGATCTGTGTTGCCAAAGTATATGTTTTGCTTTGAAAATATAATTTACCATTAGGACGAAGCTGGTATTATCAATAATTCCAGTAATTATGAAACTCAAACATCTCATTTTCATGGGTTAAGAACCCAGAATCTCTGTATTACAACCATAATAATTCACTAATTGGCAGCAATGTGAAAAAAAGGAAACGATTCTATTTGGTTTTCATCCCTTTATTTTGAATCAATTTATCTGGGTTGTGGCTCTTTCCCTAACATATCTTACCTGTCTAGTTTTGGTTCCTTTAACTGTAATACTTGTACCAGGGGACAAAATCTCACTGCTAAGGTCTTTCTCAGTTTCTACAGCACTGAAAGAAAAGCCGTCCTTTAAAGCTTAGGGTGTTAACTCTAGCCCGAAAAGTGTCATACTTTATCAGTTGGCAGTTTATCAAATATAAATCTAACCTAGGTAAAACAACTGATCAAAAATAGTGTAAAGGACACTGGCAAGGGTCTTTTTCTGGGCTGTGTCTCCCTTGGGTCTTGTCTCCACAGCCGATGCAACATAAATCTGGTTACATCCCTCCCAAGTGAGCCAGGGTCTTTGGGGATCACACAGAAACGTCGCTTTGGCCAACTCTGTGTCTATTATAAAGGGGAGCATAAAATATGAACATTAAGATTGACATTCTCCTGCAGCCTTGCCCGATACATTCATCTTGTTTGGATAATTGCACATTTAAAGTTAGAGGCTACTTATCTGGTTCTAGACATTAGGGAATCATACACATGGAAAAGGCTCTTCAGGGTCTAATTCCCCGTGGAACTCGGGGCCATTCCCAGTCCTTCCATAGACAAGAACTGCCTCTGTGGCCCCCTCAGTGCTCACTTGAATTCTTTCCGCTGTATGTGGCTCACTGAAGGAATGGCCACTGTTCACTTTAAAATCATCCTCTCCATTAGCTAGAATCGATTTTTTAAAGCATCCCAACACGTCCATATCAAGTATGTATCAATTCCTTTAACCCCTGAGGCTCAGGAACACAGTGTGTTTGAAAGACAATCATCCTGACTAAGAGACAAAGGGATACACATATTCTTCCTCATTTTCTTTTCACGTTTGGTATTTCTTCTTTATAAGGAAATCATTTACCTACTAACAACGAAAAGGGGATGGTGTAAGATCCAGGCTCAACGCAATGGTGTACAAGTCAGAAGGAGGGATTTCACACAGGAAATGAGCAACGCACAAGCTTGAGCTCACCACACAAGCACAGTCACGTTAGACTGTCAGAATTCATTTCTGTTTCGCATGGGCGGAAAAGTTTAGGGAAACGAAGACATGGGACCGTGACACCCCCCCCACCCTGAAGCTTTATACAAGAGTTAATGTTGTTATCACTTTTGTTTTGCCCACGTGACTGAGAAAAAGAAAATATGAGTTTTAGATGAGATTGGAGAGACCGAGCTCGGGGGAGTCAGCATTTTGGGGAGTAAAGGACAAATAGGGCTTCAGGGGCCACCAGAGAGGACACAAACGCCTTTCTAGCACAGAGATGCTGAAGGATGCCCTGCAGGACAGATGCTGATGAAACCGTGGTCTGGGAATTCTCTCTGAAGTCGATAAAGAGAGGAACACTTTTCATATATGAGTAATGTTTTACCTTTTAAAATTTTCTTCTGAAAGTAGTACATCTTTTTCTTAAGAAACAAACAAATTAAAAAATTACTAACCCCCAAACTCAAAAACCAAACAAAACTAAAAATACTGGTGAGAAGGAGGAGGGTCCTGGATTTGTCCTCACAGCTACGGCGGGGCTGGCAGGTTAGTGTCCAGAATCAGAACCAAAAGAAGGGAAGCACACAGCATTTCCCAGGGAATGCTCTTCAGGGAATGTACTCGTGAAGTCAAACAATACTGTGGCCAGGTGACGGGGGTGCCCACCTTTAATCCCAGCACCTGGGAGGCAGAGGCAGGCGGGTCTCTGTGAGTTCAAGGCCAGGATGATCTACAAAGCTAGTTACAGGACAGCCAGAGCTACATAGAGAAACCCTGTCTCAAAAACCAAACCAAATCAACCAACCAAACAAACAAAAACCAATACTGTGTTGCATAATCCCATCACCACTATTGACTAGCAAATATTCAAGACCGTATTATCAAACATTAAAGGCTTGTTTTGTTCATGAACACTGTTAACTCTTTAAATCCCTAACTGACCAACTGCTGCCCTCTCTATATTTTGGTAATGTGATCAAACTAGCCATGTAACTTCACATATTATGTTCCAAGTGGTACCCATTTCCTTCATGATAGCTTGCCTCATTCTGTTAAGATAACACAGGCCTTATGTACATTGTAGAAATAGAGAATTAGTACTGATTAAAAGCGTAATTTATATTAACATGTTTAGTCGTGTGCTTCTGAATGTCAAAGCAATTAGAGGAAACACACCTTAAATATACAATTTGACTTTTAAAATATTCACTAAGATGAAGTGAAAGACAAACACAGTTAAATGATTATTCCAGCAAGAGAGAAGGTATTCTAAAAGAGAAGACTAATTAACTTTCAAACAATGAATTTTGTACAACCCGTTCCACATGACACATTATTATACATACAAAAAAAAAAGGAAAATGGCTTCAGAAGCATTCTTTATGTTCAAAATGTACCGCAGGAGGCTAGCAATCAAAGCTGATTCATCAGATCTAGCAGTAAATCCTCTCCCTCCCCCACCGCAGCACTGAGATACATCAGATAAGGTCCTCCGAGGGCTAGGATGTCTGTCACGCCTTCATTCATGCTTGTTGCTCACAGAGATTAGCATCATAAAAACACTTTCTGATTTCAGGTCTGAAATATGAAGATTTCTAACTTGGCAGAGCTAATGGAGTTGTCAAGCAGGAAAGTTACAGTCCCGGTGAAATGACCACATTGTCATAGGGTTTCCGTCCTCGTGGAGGGAAAGCAGAATCTTGGTAAAGAACGGTAAAAATATTTTTGGTGAAGGAGATCCGCAGGGGAGTGGGGCAGAGCTTTGAAGGGGTATCTCTTTGGAGAAGGTCAGCCGAGGTCAAAGACAGAGGATGCAAGCACACACGAGAGCAGGTGGGGCTGCTACACATCCTCTACCCAGGGCTTCAGCCCCCTTCCCTTTAAGAGTATTGAAAAGCAGAACAAAAGGAGACAGCCAACCTTCTGAAATCGCGTTACAGCGCATCAATAGTGTCAACGTAAGGAATGACAGCTCTCAAAAGAGAACTTTTGTCTCTGCTTTCTTTAATTAAACTCCCTGGGCTAAGAGGTAGATTCGAACCTCTTTTTTAGGTATCAGAAAGAGCCAAGACTGATTAAGATTTAACTTCTGTCCAGAGCACGTCCTGAAGCACAGTTTTGTTCTATTTATGGCCCAGGCAGCAGCCACCACAACAAATGCAGGCATTACACAATGTCCTCAAAACCACCAGGATAGAGCTGAGTTCCTTCTCACAGGTAAAGAAGTTCATGAATCCCCCCACCCCCACCTTGGTGAGTAGGCGCCAATCCATTAAAGTTGAAATGAAAACTAAAACAAAATTATAATGGTTTGAACGCTTCAATTAATTTCACTTTTCCCATACCAGAGGTGCCATAATAGCCTTGCTTCAAGATATGATAGTGTGATTTGAAAAGTTTCCTTGAAAGTGTAATTTCTAAAGGTTCATCTAGATATCCATACTAGAGGGGGAAAAGCGAAACTCTCAATCCAGAGACACAATGTTAAAAATTCCAACACAGCCAATGCAATGGTATTACTCCTAGTGTTAAAAGTCATAAAGGAAAACATATTTCTTGTCTTCCAAATGTAAATTATCAATCGGTCCCAAACTAAACCCATACACTCCACCCAACACATCCTTGCTTTCTCAGTTACATCCTATTTCCCCTGAGATCGCCATATTGGGACGCAAAGCTGGGTGGCAGTTTTGACTTCCTCTCCACGAGCCTTCATATTTAATCATGTTTGATGCTTAGTTTATTCCAAGTGCTCTACAATCGCATTTCCTCTTCTGGATTTCCGTTGCATCATGGCCTTATCTTCCCCTCACTGTGGGTTTACTGCTGCTGTTGTTCTACTTGTTGGGGCCGGCCACACACCTTTCAAATAAATCAGCAGAAACTTACTCACTTACCTGGCCTTAGCTTAGCCTGTTTCTAGCCAGCTTTTCTAATTTAAATTATCCTATTTCTTTTTAACTATTGCCTCTAGGCTTTCTTATCTTTCTTTATTCTATATTCGTTCTTTCCTCCATATTTGACGGGTAGCTGTGTGAATGGTCCCTGGCCTTCTCCTCTCCTTCTCCTTTTTTGGCTCATCCTCCTTCTTCCTTCTTCTTTCTAGATTTCTCCTCCTATTTATTCTCTCTGCCTGGCAGCCCCACCTCTTCTTCTCTCCTGCCGAGTTTTTGACTGTGCAGCTCTTTATTAGACCAATCAAGTGTTTTAGGCAGGCAAAGTAATTAGTCTCCCAGAGTTAAACAAATTTAACCGAAAAGAATGTAACCCATTTTTGCGCCATTAAAGAAGTATCCCACAGCACAAACAAATGCAAGCCATCTTAAACTAATATCCCACAACACCTCACCCTAGTCATTTACCAAGTAACCACAACACCTCACCCTAGTCATTCACCAAGTAAAATGACAGTCGCTGTCTATAGAGCAGATATGAGCTGTGTATAGAAAGGCTAATCATCTGCTGCCCACATTCATTCCATCCTGCCACATGCTCAACCAATCCTTCCTTTCTCTTATTTTCTTCTCTCTGTCTTAGCCATGGTTTACTTCTGCCAAACCACAGTGCAAATTTTATTGATGAAATAATGTTCCAGTGCCGTGGAATACAAAAGAAGGCTTGCTTATGAGCCTAAGGGAGCCTATCATCTATGTGAGGATACAGACCTCGCGTACCTGAGGCAGCGACAACACAAATCGACATTTCTAGCTACTGCAGAAAAGTGGTCAAAAGAGAGATAATCAAGAAAAGTTCTGGAACTAGTTTGTACAGTTAAAAGGGCAGGTTAACATTTATCTGGGCTTTAAAGAGAGAAGCAAAGGGAACTCTTTTTATTTTTATTTTTGTTTTCTTTTCAAGACAGGGTTTCTCTGTGTAACAGTTCTAACTGTCCTGGAACTGGCTTGGTAGACCAGGCTGGCCTCAAACTCACCGATATCCTCCTGCCTCTGCCTCCTGAGTGCTGGGATTAAAGGTGTGGGCCACCACCACTCGGAACAAATGGTACCCTTAAAGTGGTGACCATCAACATGGCGATGAGAGTCATTACTGACACAGAAGCTTTAAGTGGGGGATTGTGGAGAGAGAGAGAGGTGAGTGCAGTCACTTAAACTCCAAGATGAAAGTTTTCTCTCGAGTTGAGGTTCCTCAGATTTACTTCCAGCAAAGCAGCCAGATGGAGAGCGACCCAAGCGCTCTCCCAGGGGACACGAGCTCCGTGACAGCATCAAATCAGCTATGAGTTGCCAGCCTTCTTTTTGGGCATGGGAGCCAAGAAGGTTCATTGGGCAAGGGTGTATTCATTCATTCTACAACAATTTCCAACACCTTCCACAGCATGAGGGATGCCTTAGCTAAAAAAAACACAAAACGTAAAAAACGTGCCCGTGCCAGGCTTACACTGCAGCATGCTACAGACGGGGAGGGGGGGGGCACGCAGTAAACGTGATAAATAATGATGAAATAACACAACGAATAAGCCAGTGACAGGGGAGGTGATGATGACGATGGAGTACAAAGCAGAGGTGGGGCGGGATTTAGAACTGCCGCGGAGGACCACTACTGTAAGTTTGTCGTGGAAATAGAAGGTATTGGGAAGATGGTAGTTTCACAGAGACTCGAGAATAAGAGATGGAGAGAAAATAAATACACATTGGACATGTGAATAAAGGTTTAGAAAGGATTGTATGCTCCGACATCTATGTGAGCAATCTCAGAATTCCGTGTGAGGAATATTCACAAATATTGCTGAAAGGATAAAATAAGTCCTGCTATTTATGTGGAAGATAGTCATAGCTATTAGTGCTAACATATTTCCGAAACTGACACCTTTTCTTCTGGGTTAAATGAATTTTCAATGTTTTAAATATAGTCGATCTAATGGATGGCTGATGACTCCAACACAGTTTCCAAATTAAACTGGGGATTAGCACACGGAAGAAAGGGCAAGGAAGGCAAAAACTAGGGGAACCAAGCAAGGGATGGTCAGAATACAGAATAAGTTCAGAATTATTTCCCGTCTTTTAAAATTATTTTAAATCACAAAATCTCATCTTTTTATCCCCATTTGTCAGGGCCTTCTCACTCTGGAGACCTACAGAGGACCGTGACATGTCTGCTACATTGTAATCACTGAGTTTCTTTTCTCCCTCACCTCCACCAAGAAGTGTCTGCCCCGTCTCTTGTCTTAAACAGCAAAGCACATATTTAATTGTAACATCCCATGGCGCTAAAATGAAGACTTACTGTGTGTGCCTCTCCGTGGCAAATCCTTTGCGTTTTATTGCATATTTAAGATGTTTTCCATATATGCCATTCACATTCAAAACAGATGAAGAAGCAGAAGGGGGGAAAAAACCACACCAGAGGAAGAGCTTCCTTACTGATAGGGAAAGGAACTGGATTTCTTGAAACTACGCGCACGGTGTGGCAGGATGGAGTAAAAACAAGTTAACCTCCAAAAATCTGTGGAATAGCTACCCAAAATCTCACACCGTGGATTTTCTTGACATAGTCTAAAGACAAGCCTGCACCTCTTCCTATTTAAAGATGGATTTTGCTTAATACAATGCTCCACCACAGTTATAAATGAGAACAATGGACTAAAGCCCAAACTCTACCGGTCCCGGTTCAGTGTGTGTCAGAGGGAGGGAACTCAGAGAAAGGCCATTTCAACTTAGTTATTTCCTCTTCTAACTCCTTACTATATATGCTCAGCACTGAGATTCACAGAAACCCCATTGATTTCTCCTTTTTAAATGCAATGCCTTGTCTAACGAAGGATTTCTTCCAAGGAACTCAGAATCAACTGATTTTGATCTCCCAGAATACTGAAGTATGGGATCCAAGCAGTGCTTTCGAGAACGTTTAAAATAAACGAGCACATTTCTCTTTATACTCAAACAAGAAAATTAGAGGCTGCAAGTCAAAGCACTGTAAATATACGGTGAGCTTTTGTTCTTTCCCTTGGAGCTACTAGCACATGGAATATTTAAGTTCTTAAAAAAAAAAAAACCCCACAGGGCTGCAAACTAGTATGGTGACTACCTGTTTGTGCAGCTGCATTTTCGTAGCAACAGAGATGCGTCCAGTCCTCCAAGAATTGACCCCTTTTGGGTTACAATAAAGAGTCTGAATTCTTGCTGCCCAGAGTCTCTAAAAAGCCTGCCAGTTACGAGCTGGTCCTTTGAGGAAAAGTTTGCCAATGGTTGCTTTTCCAACTGAAAACTTTATTGAATTATAGATCCACATGTACTTCTAGGGAAATATGAATTTCTTTAGTCTTGAGCTGGCGTTCCTCAATAGTTAACATCAAGGAAAATACCAGGATGGCACCAATAGACCATTGATCTTAATAGAATTTCCAGTATACATGCATGCGTGAAAAGAAATATGTGTATGTTGGCCATTTAAATTTTAAACATAAATATCTTAATAGCTCATGCCATCCATAACAAGGACTTTCTCTTAGTCTTTACGAGGCAAACATTGGTGATAAGTGAAGTGTTTAAAAGCTCATATAAGACTCAAGTTTAGCAAAAGTTAGAGATAGAGATGAAACCGGGCAAAGACATTCAGATCTAGGAATGCTTTGCATTAAACCTTATGCATATATATATATGTATGTGTGTGTATGTACACATAATATACACACACACACGCATATATATGTATATACACATGTGCGCACAAACACAGAGCTTTATGGCCACAAGGAGAAAATTTCCCTGAGTCAAATAAACCAACTTTAGTCCCATGTAAAGGCTCTTTTTGAAATAAATTTTGTGGACAACCTTCTAACTAGTCAGTCTTGCAGAGGGGAGATATGGAAGAACGTTGTGTGTATATGTGTGCGGGGGGGGCGGTTAACAAGCTACAAAAATGCAATCAATTTTAGGTTTGCTGAGTGGTGATCTCCTTTTCTCATCTGAAATCACACCAAAAAGCCAAAATAGTACATTTTTTTGTGTGTGTTCACAGCTAAACACACAACACATAGTATCTATAAAGGGCTCAATGAAATGTCTTAAGACTTTAAATAATTCTTTTTCTAGTGGCTCAGGAGAAATCCTTACTTAAAGATGCTTCCTTCATTTCCTAAGCAAGGAACTAAAAAAAGGAGAAGTTTCATAGATACAATTTAGACGAGATGGTAATAAATAAATGCATGAACCAATGCATAGCAAATGGTAACAGTCTGTGAGTAAAGCCCTTCCAATGAGGACCCCTTCTGGAATGCAGTGAAGAATAAATTAATGAATAAATAAATAATAAATAATAAAGCCGTGGTAAATTGCAATTCTGATGGGAGTAGGCGCCCCTGTGTTAATGGAACGAATGATATAAGCAGACACTTTGGATGATTGAAAGCAAGACCTACGAAGAACATAAATTCCCACCTTCCTAGAACCAAATTGAATTTTGATGTTCATTTTTAGTGAAACATTATGGGGCTTTGGGTAAAGTGTAAGTTAGCATTTCAAGCTCCAAACGAAGAACGTATCATATTAGCACTGAATTCTTCTTTTTTTTTTAAGCACAATGTTTCTCTGCAATTGAATTAAAAAGGGAAGCATTTCTAGTGAAGTTCCCTTTAAGAAAGATTTATTTTCATTTCCCACATTTTATTACAGTTAATCTATTTATTTTCACTCTTGAGTAGAACTGACTTTCTGTCTAAAAACTAAGCAGGAATAAACAATAACAAATGTGAAAGGAATTTCTGTGGAAGTATAATCATTTCAATAATCTGTGAGATACGAATCTCAAGTGTTCTTGCTAATAAATAAAGCATTAGAGTATGTGGGGAAAACTTGAAGTGAACTATAAATAAGTTTCCTTTTTAATACTAAATTATACAAAATTCACTTGATATTGAGCTTAAGAACTCCCCCCTCCCCAATTGTTTCCCAAGTGTTTCCCTAGCATAGTGCCCATCTTCAAATCCTTGAGAAAACATATTAAAGTTTTCAGGTGTGCTGCTCCGAAGTCATCAATATTTTTAATATTTGTTCAATGCAGAGAACCAGCCTAAAACATAAGTATATTAGATTTTCAACAATTCTTCTCTCTCTATTATACCCCTGCTTCTTAACAAACAGCCACGACGGCACCACCCAGAATTTTATCAGTATACTAGTTTGGCGATCCCCTAAGAACGTGAAAGAGGAACTTGACCTTTTCTATTAGAAGCTTATGTTTATGTTGAGGGACGAACAAGAAGTTGTGAAAACCAGTTTGCAGTAAATTATCATGAATACAGCTAGAGAGATGGCCCGGTAGGGAAAGCACCTGCCATGCAGGCGTGAGGAAATGCGTTCGGATCCCGAGAAGGCATGCCGAAGCTGGCTGCAGTAGTGCATACATCTGAGATGTCAGCCTTCTCCTGGAGATGTGGCAGAAGACAGTAGAGTCTGCACAAGCTCCTGGCCAGCTGGCTTGTTACACACAAATACCACGAGGCCTGTCTTAGACACGGCAAAAGTCAAGGATGGATGCTCAAAGTGTCCATATCCAAGTTCCGGCACACACACGTCTGCATTCACACACACACACACACACACACACACACACACACACACACACACACAAATGCACATGCATCATATACATATACGCACCAAGATTAAAAATAAAATTTAAGAAAAATGCATTTAATAAATATGTATTACAAATGTCAAAATGTCTTTTAAGGTTCTTTTTTTTTTTAAATGTGTATGAGTGTTTTGTCAGCGGGTATGTATACCACGTGTGTGCTTGATGCCTGCAGAATCAAGAGAGGGCACCAGGTCCCCTAGAATTGGAAGGACAGATAGTTTTGAGATACCATGTGGGTGCTGGGAATTGAACCTGGGTCCTCTGTAAGAGCAGTCAGTGCTCTTAACGGCTGAGCCATTTCTCCAGCCTCCTCAAAATATTTTTTCGTGGAAGTCCCTGTATATAGGAGCTTGGCTACGTTCCCACAGGCTATGGTTATTTAAAGAAATCACACTCATAGACCCTAATGATGCTGAAATAGGTAAAATAAGCAATGGATTGGGACTCAGATGGATTTGGCTTGACTCTGAGTGTCATTTTCTTAGAGTAGAAAATGTGTATTAATAACTGTTTTGGGAGTTTGTGCATTGTGAAGGGTATGAAAACTGTATCTGCAAACAAATGGCCAGGACGGAAGACAGTCAGGCTACGTTTTGGTACAAACAGAATTACCAAAGTCACACCGCGAAACAGACATGGACGACACGAAGTTCCCACCACCTCATCCCACCTCCCCATACTGCAAGTCTGTCACCTCATCAGACACTACTGTTCTTTAAATTACCTATCCATTTCTTTTTATTCAGGTGTGCGCTTATGTGTGCTTGTCTGTTCAACAAGATTATAGTGCATGTAGTGCCCACAGAAGCCAGAAGGGGGCACCAGGCACCCTGGAACTGGAGTTACCAGGCAGTTGTGAGTTGCTCGGTGTGGGTGCTGGGAACCGAATCCACATCTTCATAAGAGCAGCAAGTACTCTTGACCACTAAGCCATCTCTCCGGCGCCAGGTATTATTAACTTATTGGATACCTTTCATTCTCCCCTCTCCCTCTACCACCAAATTCCTAAAACAATAAATGAAATTTGGAACCCTATAACTGCCAACCTGTACACAAGAAAGCATAGAGGAAGACTGTGGAACCGTGGGTATGGCAATAACACAAGCATCTAAAACTGCCCAGGATAGGAACAACCGGAGTCCATCATAGAAGGGCTGCCCATGCCTGCTCAAGCACTAAGCACTGCCGGGGCATAGATGATGAGGATGACATAAGATTCGTTATGAAATCAAGGAATGCGTCTCTGCTGCTCTTCAAAGCCAATTAAAGAACTTTCTTAACCTGAATAGCTCTGATTTTTTTTTTCCTACCTAATTCTAGGTAGAGCTGACTAGCGTGTCAGGAAGTCACAAGTTACTAATCAGAGGCACGCACATCCGTCTGCAAATGCGTAGGTTTCTTAACACTGACTATGTCATCGAGGACAGCTCTATCATGGAACCATACACGGGTATGTCGTGTCTGTAGGCACTACTAGCTCCTTTAGACCCGTGCAGAGGTGAAGCTGCACCAGCAAGAGGGGCAGTGGACTAAAATACAGTACAGCCAACCTCAGCATTTAAATATGCTCCTCTAGACTGATGGCTATTTTGTGGGGCTGAAAAGTCCAACCTGACAGACAAGCAACTTGCTTGCAACAGTGTTCTCATTTTAAACCTCATCTTTGGTTTGGGGCTGTTTATGAAACACTTGATTGCATGGGAACCTGTCACTCACTCCATCCAGAGCCCTTTGGGAAGGAGTCTTCTCACCCCTAATTGCTGGGTTCCAGAATGGCCTTTTTGTTTCACAGCCGTTTATAATTATGCTGCATTGTTTCAAAATTCCCAGTCTCACGTGCTAGTTACACACACCAGAAGAGATATACATCCCTTAAATAGTCATTGTAATTTTTTAAATATAAAATTACTTTTCAATGGGCGCTTGCATTGTCTGAAGCATTTTCAAAACGTTATTGGTAGGGAAAATGGAACCCCAGGAAGTAAAATTTTCATCAGCTGGTATTTAAAGGAAACTTAAAAGAAGAAGATCTAAAGAAAACAACCTTATAGGTTAAAATGTTTAAATACAAATATTCTAGTGATAGTGACCCTTTTCACTTTTTGTTTCTATTTCTCCTTCCTTCCTTCCTTCCTTCCTTCCTTCCTTCCTTCCTTCCTTCCTTCCTTCCTTCCTTCCTTCCTTCCTTCCTTCCTGTAACATGTGGGCCAGCTTGTTGGGGTTTCTGTCCCGCCCAGTACCCCAACAAGCCAGCAAGTCCCAAGGAAAAAATCACACACAGGACTTCATAAGGTTATAAACTGATTGGCCCATTAGGTCAGGGTTCTTGTTAACTCTTATAACTTATATTAACCCATTATTCTCATCTATGTTGGCCATAATGGCTCCGTACCTTTCTCAGCTGGGCAAGTTACATGCTGCCTCTTCAGTGGTCTGCACAGGAGTGCCAGAGGGAGTTTCCTCCTCCCTAGCCTTATCCTATTCTCATTGCCCCGCCTCTACTTCCTATCTAGTTGACCCACCTATACTTCCTGCCTGGCCAATCACCGTTTTATTAAAATACATGATTGACAGAATACAGACAATTCTCCCACACCACCTTCCTTCCTTCCTTCCTTCCTTCCTTCCTTCCTTCCTTCCTTCCTTCCTTCCTTCCTTCCTTTCTGTTTTTCAATACAGGGTTTCTATGCAGCTTTGGTACCTGTCCTGTCCTAGAACTAACTCTTGTATATCAGGTTGGCCTCAAACTCTCAGAGACCCACTTGCCTCTGCCTCTCGAGTACTGGGATTAAAGGCGTGCGCCACCACCGCTCGACTGTTCCTTTCTATTTCTAAGACAGTACAGAAAGCAATGGCCATGACTCGGTTTCCCATAGGTACTATCATTTCATCCGGTTTGGAGCTGCATGTGTGAAAAAGTAGAGATTCTGTATTGTTGCACTGAAGACTCATCCTTCCCAGATGTACCTTGCCATTCATGATGCCCTGCCAGTCAGTTCTCTCGCTGACGTGTGATTAGGCCTCACGGCAATCCCACAGTGTGACTGGCAATGAGCGCACACATCATGACCAGTACAGCCCAAAGCATCATTTATTCTCCAACCTTTCCAAGGTTCTGAATCACTCAGAGCCACCACCGTCGTCATTCTGAACCCCAGTTTGGCCCCTTCCTAGCTAAAATGAAATAAGCCAACTCTTAACATCTCACATTCACAGAAATAAAAACTTGGGACTCAATGGGTAACGTTCTTTGCTGTCTTTCTGTATCTCTTGAATTCTGGTGCTTGTCTAAGGGAGTGCACAACATCTCCTTCCAATCAATACCATGGAAGGTAGGAAACTGGAGCAGTCTTTGATTTGTCCTGCTCCATAGCCCTTGGCAGACCAAACATCGTCAATCATTAGTCTCGACCGGTCAATTTTGTGCTAAGAAATAGCTCTTTTATTGGGCCAGGGCTTCTGGGTCTCTACTATCACTGTCCTAGAGTGGGCATCATCATCTTTTGCCTTGCCATGGCAACGACCATCCCAGTGCCCAAAAGACATGCCTGGGAGCCACAGATGCAACTGCAGAACTTCCCGTAGCCAAATTAAAATGGAAAGAAAGCAAAGTTTAATAATCCATTTGACTTAACTGTGTATAAACAATGACCCGGGTAGTTTAGAGTTCATTGTCGACCTGACAGAATCTAGAATTACATGCAGTTAGGCCTCCGCACATGCCTGTCGGGGATTAGTTTGATTACATTAATTGCCATAGGAAGACCAATCTTAATTGTGGGAAAGCTCATCCCCTGGGCAGAGGATTGTGTACTGCACAAACAAAGAAAGGGAACTGGGCATCATTATGCATACATTCTTCTGTTTCCTGATTGTGGGTGCCATGCAGCCAGCTCCCTTAAAATCCCGCCATTGTGACTTCCCTGCCATGACCGGCTCTAACCCGGAAGCGGGAGCTTTCCCCAGTCAAGACAGCTTTCTCACAGCAACAACAGGGTAACTAAGAGCTCTACTTGTACTTGAGCAAAATTTGGTCTGTCCTTCGAATCTCACCCCTTCTGAGCAGGCTGTCTAGGAAGACACAGACCTATAGACACCCGCTACCTCGCTGACCGTGTGGCCAGCAGCTGCACCGTTTACTTATGCAGAATCACAACATCAGATGGCTTATCTCCACAGTGACACAGCCACCCTGCCTGCCCTCTTCATTGCTCCTCATTACTCCCTCTGGTTGTAAAACTCTTCTTTTGAATTGTCCTTTATTCTTGAGGATTTCATACACATCCAACGAATAAATCCGGTAGAACCATCTCTCCAGCTTTGTCAGTCCCTCACCCTCAAGATTAGGATATGATCTGAGCATCCCACTTTTTAAAAACTTGAACCACTGCCTTTAAAGCCAGCTTTTTCTTCCCGTTGATCTCAGAACTTCACTGTATATGCTCGCAGTTTTTCTTATTTTTGTTGATGCAAAAATAACTGGAACACAGTGCCTAGACCTTATGGGATTTGTTAGGCAAGTTTCAGAACTGTGAGTGCCTGACAACTCTCCAAAACAAGACACTAAGCAGTCCCCTTACTAGGAAAGTGTCCTCTTGCACGCTCCTCTTCCCACACCAGGGAAGAACCTTGCTGAAGGTTTTCAGTATTTTTTTCTATTTTGTGGATTTATGTATTCATGCCATAGGAAACATATAACATGAGTCCTTTATACCTGGGCCTTTTGTATGACATGTTTTCTGAGATATTCTTATTACTTTTACTGCTACATAGTATTGCTCTGCGTGAATTCCCCATGTCTCTTGTGTTGGCAAACATTTCATTTGTTTCCAATTCAAGATGAAAGACAAGATTCCTGCCTAGTGGTTGTGGCGCTGGGATTAAAGAATCCCAGCACTCAGGAGGCAGAGGCAGGTGGATCTCTGAGTTCAAGGCCAGCCTAGTCTACAGAGTGAGTTCTTGCACAGCCAGGGCCACACAGAGAAACCCTGTCTCAAACTCCACCCACCAAAAAAGGGTTTCTATAAACATTTCTTAATGCATTTTATGTCTTTCTAATAAAAGGGTCTATAAACACTGGATTACAGGTGAGTGTTTGACTGTATAGCTTTGTATAGTGTATAATAGTTTGTATAGTGTATAACTGTTAAGCTTTGAATATGGAAAGAAGAATTTTCCTTTTGATTCAGTGATTAATTCCTCACCCCCTCAACATACACATATCCTATGGTATGGAGTAACAGACATTTCATTTCTTTGCTACATAAACAGGGGTCTAAAAAAACTTACATCACACCGAAAGGGAATATGACTTTCATTACACATGAAAATAAATAAGAGCGTATTAGTTTTGCAGATAAATTTAATTCTGAAGGAAAAAACTGAAATGCTATAAGGCCCACAGCCCAGGTAAACTGTGTACCCTGAACCTCCAGTGAAGATATTTCAAATAAACCACATCTATTCTCTGAGGCTGGGTGTCGCGGTACATGCCTACAGTCCTCACAAGTTTGGAGGCTGAGGCAGGAGGGCAACTGTGAGTTCAGGGCTGGCCTGGTGAGTTCTGGGCTATGCTGTGTGGCCTTTGTGTGACCAAAGTCCTGCCTCCCTCCACCCACCCCATCTCCTATCTGGGAAAGCAGCTTTGTACTCGGAGCTTATAAATGTTGTAGACATGGTGGCAGGTGCCACACAGACGCAATGGTCTTAAACACTAAGTGGCAGTTGGCAGACTGCACACGAAGGCAGAGCACCCCTGGACAGCCAAGTTGGAGAGCTGGTGAGAGAGCTGTGCAGTTTGCTCATTTAACATGCTACACTATGGTCTGGAGGAAGGGACCGTGAGCAGAACGCTGCTACGATAGCTTGGGACTATGATCGACCTGAAAATAATCAATACAGGATAGTGTATTCTCGGCCACTCTTTGGGTATCCCTGAGTGCTGGTTTAGCTGTGCTGGTTCCCAGGGCTGAGAGCTGTAGTGAGGAGCTGCGGGCAGGCCTGCTTTTCATCCTGCCCGGCTCCCGCATAGCTAGCTTAGTCCCAGAAATAACAACACATAAATTGTATTCATTTAAGCACTGCCTGGCCCATTATCTCTAGAGAGTTAGTTACTGACTAACTCTCATATCTTGATATTAACCCATTTCTATTAATCTGTATCACACCATGAGGTGTGGCTTACCGGGAAAGATTTAGCATGTCTGATCTGGTGGCTGGCTCCATGGTGTCTGGCTCATAGCCCTCTTCCCAGCATTTTGTTCTGTTTACTCCGCCTACCTAATTTTCTGTCCTATCAAGGGGCCAAGGCAGTCTCTTTATTGACCAATGAAAATAACACAATAGACAGATAACCCTCCTCCATCAGAGAGCCTGCCAGGTTAGGGCTTCATTCCATGGCTTCAGACGCAGCCATGAATCCAGCAGCAATAAAGGAGACCTCAAAGTGAATTAAGCTTTCACTGGGATGTACATGGCAAATACTCTTCAGGCCGCATTACCCAACCGAGTTTCAAATGGGCGTCTGCCCATCTTTCTCTATTTGTTTTGGGCACGGGCTCGAAACAAGCGTACAAACATACGTCTCCAGTTCGACAGCGTCAATGATGAAAGCAAACCTGAGCTAAGGCCAAAGGTACAGAGACGGGGACATCTCAGGGCCCTCCCAAGTACCACGTGAGCAGTAGCGGAGGCTGTTCTCAGAAGTGTGATGAGATCTATCCAGCCTTTTAGAGAACACTGCAGGAGCCAAACACCCAAAGGAGGAACGCTTTTTACTAACAATGGTGTATAAAAGTACATGAGTCCCTTTGATCGGAGCACTGGGGCTGGGTAACCAAATCCGCAGCACCCTATTGAAATCCACAGTAACTGAAGGCCCCTTCAAGGTTACTTCAACAGCTGGGCTGAAGTGAAAAGAGAGAAGGCATACAATCCTACATGCTAACGCTTACTTAACAGATGTGGAAATCCCACATGTCTCCCACCCCCGCCTACAAGAAGACATTTCTCTAAAACACGGTACTCTAGATGACTAATCCGTTTATGTATGTGGGCCAGAAACATATTTTTCTCGGTGACTTATCTAACGGAGGGTAATGTGGACGAGTGAAAAGACACGAGAAGCACAGGGTCTGAGATTTGAGTCCGTTTGGAAACGCACCCGTTGCTGATACCTGATATGGAGGGCATGGATTTCAAAGGAACACAGCATAACAATCTATTGCAGCTTTCTATACGTAAACATTCAACTTTCTATATGTAAACATTCAACTTTCTATATGTAAACATCCAACTTTCTATATGTAAAACATTCAACTTTCTTTATTTGTCTTTAAAAGACTCCAATGTCGAACAACTAACAGAGTTCCAATGCCTTATCCTAACTTAAAGGACCTGAAATAGCAACTTCAACTACAGTAATAGTTTAGACAGGGCTAAAATGTGGGCTGAAATTTATACACAACTTCATTTCAGGTTTCAAAATCTTCATAGACAACCCCAATACTCCAGACAATTAACTGCTTTCTTATTTTATCAGCTTTTCTTTGGGGATGCTTATTATCGGAGAGACTAGAAAAACATCTGGACAGTGAAGATACGTCATCAAAACCTGGTGGTAAGCAGAAGCCGTCATCTCCCACCAGCAACATCTTTCCGGATCCCCTCTTACTCCACTAGAACGAGCACCTTCTACGCTACGTGGCCTGGAACGTGATGATGTAACGGAGCGTGTTAATCGAGCAGCGCTGCCTCATTTAGCGATGGCCTAGTTACCTACGACGACCAAGGAAAGCCGGACCTTCCCACACACTGGCGGATAAAAACTCAACCCAAACGGAACATGTTTCCAATTCAGCAGCTAAGTTCGGCTGCATCTACTCAGTTACGGCCCTTACAACCACACGCTGTGGTGATGTGAGCTTCAAAAACAAACAGCCAGGCAGAGGGAACAAACTTACATATTTAAAAATTACCCCGGAATAGAAATATTTGACATTTCTGTGGAGCTAAAAGCAGAGAAAAAAAAACAGATGTTCGATCGTCGTAGAACTTCATCAGATCACCGAGCAGATGGCAGACATGTGTCCATGCCTTCTTTAATAAAACACAGATCAGGAACCAAAGACATGCGGTAATGTTAGGGCACTTTGGCAATTTCTTAGCTCATGGAGCAAAGACATATTAAATATTTACTGTAGGCCACAAATGGGGCGGTCTTGGCGATGTTGGAACAAATGCAGCCAGGAATGAACTGGGGAGAAGGTGTCCAGCATGACAATGACAATAAAAATGTAAAGGTGTGTGTTTGGTATTTCGAAACTATCACGTTAGAGAGAGACTGGATGGTCTTGTGTGGCAGCCAATGGGAGGCACTCATTAGGGGCGTGCGAGGGGACAGTTAAGTGGGCTGACCTACAAGCTGCCTCATCAAGAAGCTCACCCTTCTCCATGGTTCAGAGTAACACTGAATTTCAAAAGCGAAGGCTCTTTTAGGAAACTTTTCTGAGCCACCCACTCGAGGGGTGGAGGTGGAGGTCTGGCCCATTTGAATGGGAAATGGTCTGATCCAAGCAGAGGTCTGAGTGCAGTCGCTCAGTATGCGGGATGAGCAGAAACAGAGCAGGGAAGGCCTCGGCAGTGGTGAAAATATGAAATCATACAGCTCTGAAAGGAGACACCTCTGGGAGTGGGGGGGATGGGCACAACTCATCTCAAATGAGAAATCAATTTTAAAACCTATGACAGTGAAAATGTGTCTCACTCAGCTAGGGTTTAAAGAGACAGTCGTTCTTATTAAGTCCTTTTAAGCAGTTTTTCTCCCTGCTTAGCATGCCTCTCACACTAAAGGTACTCATTACATGTTTGACTTCCATTTTTTTTTTAATTCCTTGTCTCAGATCAAGAGATAATTACAATTTGCGAGTGACTTCATTTCTGCCTTTGTTAAAATCCAGATCACAGTCACCGCACATCACGAGTATTGTTATAAGGATCAACTGACAGAAACTATATGCAAGTGACTTTTTTTTTCCTTTCAAAGGAAGATTATTTAAAAATATTATGGGATTACATCAAGTCAAAAGTAAAAATTTCACCCGCTCTTTCCGAATCCTAGATTCTGAGCTAGCTGTATGGACAGAGTGCTATTTTGAAATGGTCACAACCAGAAGGATTGCCGATGTTCACATTTTCAATGCTTAGGCCTATGTGAGAACGGAAGCCGCTGTGAAAAACTGCCAGGTACTCTGAGCTACCTTCTCTGCATCCAGCCCGCAGACTTTGACTGCACAGGATGCGGAGAGAGTATCAGTTGACCAAGGTGTGGTGTGCAGAGAAGAGTTCAGGCTCTAAGCTGCTCTCGCCAAGCAGGATATACCAAGAAAAAGAGGGTTCCAGAGTGACAAGGTGGTGCCCTCCCCTGCTGGCAAAGTAGTGAGATGGTGCAGGCGACTCTGGGATGTTGAGGCAGGTGGCCTGGAGGGGACAACCCACTTCCACTCTCGGCCTCCCCATGCCTTGGGGCACGAGGACCAGTCACACATTTTCTGAGAAAGGAAAAAAAAAAACTGAGAGGAACAAACGCAATCCAGAAATTTCTTGGATTAACATGGACTCATGAGGCCACCACAGTTGGTACAGATTTATGAATGGTAAATACTCGGTTTCTCATTGCACTGTTCACCTAGGACTTCTGAAGAAAAAGTCAGACCCTAAACTCCAGAGACTGGGTGATTTAAAAGAGAGACATTTGTTCTGACAGCTCATGAGACCGGAAGCCCAATATCTAAAGTGCCAGTCAGTTGCTGCAGTTCCTGAGAAGGGCCTTCTGCCTCAGCGGTCATGAGCTACCTTCTCACTCGATCCTCACATGGATATAGCATGTCTGCCACCCTCTTATGAGGTCACCTTCACCCATCACAAGGGCCCCATCCTCAAGACTTCATGTAAATGTCACCATCTCCCAAAGATTCCTTTTTCAAATATTATGTTGGGGTCAATGGATTCCAAATTTGAATTTGTGGAGGGCACGATTTGGTCTTTAGCACGTAACATATTGTGATAATTTGATAATCCTACTCATCTGGGATTGAAGACTTCATAATAAATATGAATTGACTATGCCCACCTGTGGGGTTTTGACCACATGGTGGCATGGAGGCTCAGAATTAAGACTTAGTTCACTTAAAATAATAAGTAGGCTTAATGCTTCTTGTAGGAGGAGGCTATCTTTACTCAAATATTTTGGGGCAGGAGGATGATGAAAACAATCTTTATACTGAGTTTGGTAAAAAAAAATCCTTTTTCATTCTCTTTGTAATATAGCATAGATTACTTAAAGTCAATGTGAATATACAAATATTTGGTGTATAAGCAATGCTGTTATGCACATATATAATAAGTCACATATGTACTTACAAAATTTACTCTTGAGCAGTAGGTGTGGCTTTGTGGTAGAAGGCTTGCCTTCTATATTCAAGGCACTGAGTTTGATCTCCAGCACTACTCGATCTTTTAGAATCACTATTGAATATTATTGATATAATATAAATATAATAATATAATATAATATAAATATATTATAGAATCCCCTTCTCATGTCTAGGTGGCACTTATACTTTTACTATGTAATTATTGTCTTAAGATATATTGAGAGAATTAATCTATGGTCATGGTCTATCCACACAAGCAAATCTCACTAAAATGCTTATGAGTTCATCATCAAAATATTACACAGAAACTCAGAAATATAGAACTGTAGAAAAACAAAATTAGAGATAAAGGCAAACGAAACCTTCCATATTCCTATGGTTTGGTCTTCTACTTTTTTTTTTAATTTTTGAAATTGTTTCTGTAAAAGCACAGTCACAGTCAAAATCGTTTCGTTTTGTTATTGTTCCATGAATCATCATGCCAGAGTCAGGCTGCTGTGTCATTGCATGTCTAAAAGTGTTTTTCAGACTGCAAAGAGCCGTGCAGATATCAGCGGCTTGCTTTTACTGAGCTGCTATTTATACCATGAAACTCTGCAGTTTTGCAGTTTGAATCAATAAACGTATGGGCCATGGTAATAAGTTTAGAGTTGCAAATAGAAATTAAAGAGCGCTTTTCAAACTAAGAAGTTTACGTAGTTGTGCGAGAAGTCACCGTGAGAACATGTCCACCCACATTGTGCTCTGCTCCTTTAGCTGTTAAATCCTCCCATCTCTTAAACTTGCCCTCTATCTCTGCTCTCTCGGTAGGTGGTGACAGCAGAACCTAGGGATTGCAAATACTTGGGAAGTGTCCCACAGACCAGACCATGCTCTTCTTGGACAGGACCAGTTCTTTGCCTATCGGTGAGAAAGGGGAACGTGGCTTCACCTATGCGACTTCTAAAACACGATTGTGCATCAGCTCTCGGATTTTAAACTGAAAGTCGCCGTCACCCAACAAGGCACGTCTTTGCCCACGTCTGTTTCTGCTGCAATGTTAGTGCTGGCTAGAATTTTCTTTATCCCTCCCTTTCTCAGCCAAGTAGGATTTGTTCATTTATGATGTCCTGCTGCCTTTTCCCTTGTAGCACCATGAGGGCTGTTGCCAGATTGCCCATGCCGGCCCCCGGGTACAGAAGGAGCGGCGTGATGCAGATGTGGTCACCAGCTTTATCCCTGCTGCTCCTGAGATAATGCCCTTTTTTGTAGGGCTAACAGGCACGACCATCTACGAATAGCCAGTAGGGAAGAACCAAAGACACCAGCTTGGCTCCCTGAAGAACCCCTCTTCCTTCCCAACTAAGATACATAGGCTCCACATCTGTGGCTGATGGCAAAATTGGGGAGTCTGTCCATCTGCATTAACCAGAAAGGTCGATGTCAACTCCAGAGAGTAACCCAAGTTTTAGAATATGAAATGGTTCAAGCCCTGCAGAGCAGAACACAATCTCAACATTAATGAAGAAACCTGAGAAAGAATGTGTTATTGTAGTATTGTTATACCAATTTCCATTACATTTTTTCCAGTTGTTAGCTTATTTGTTTTGTTTTATAATGAATGAAGTATGGGTATGAATATATGTGAATGTTTTACATTAAACTGCTTTAGACATTTTAGTTTAAGTAACTTACTTCTTGAACTTAACACAGTCAGCACTAAGAGCTGCCCCGTCCTGAATGTGTATGGTGTGTGTGTGTGTGTGTGTGTGTGTGTGAGAGAGAGAGAGAGAGAGAGAGAGAGAGAGAATAGATAACTCAACAGAATGCAGATTCTTGACTCTCCATTTTTCAAGTTAAATGTTTCAATAAAGATCTATGCTACAAAATAATTCTGAATGAAATAAAACCCAAAGTGAACCACTCTGGAGTGAAAAAAATTGGGAAAGAAGTCACAAGTGTTGAATATTAAGATACAAAAAAATATTTTAAAATCTTAAAGTTTATATACGGTAACTTATACAAGCTGTACATTTTTCTTTCAAATTCTGGCTACCCAGGAGCTGTTTTCTGGCTTTGCTATAATAATCTCAGGAAGGTAGGTAAATAAGTTTAGGAGAAGAAAATCTGAATTTTAAACAGAACAAAGGAATTTTTGATGAGTGGTTACAATTTCATAGAAATTAAGAAACGAAACAAAACAAAACCCCAACAACTTCACCCAAGGACCCAAAAACCAAGGAGTTCATTTCCATGGAAACAAGGACAATGATTTCTTCAGGGGGTTTTGGGAAAATCTTTGCACTATATCATTTCTCACTAATTTAAATAAGTCTCTCCAGTGCACTCTATTGTTTTCCAGAATTAATAACTAGTGTGTATAAATATGTATTAATACAGAAACTGCTTTTAAGACAAGCTCACGTAAACTGACTACAAAGCCATCTTGATGGATAGAAACAAAGAGCTTGATTTCCTCAAACAAAAGAAAACAAAAACACTGAATAGGAAAACGAAAGCAGGGACTGCCCCGAAAGACATCCGACTGAAGCTGGAGATGCAGCCGTCACAGCTAACACCTTGAGAATGGCGATGCCAAGGAGATTCTATTAAATTCCACGCCTCATTGATTATGCCTTATACAACCATCAGGGTGGGCCAACATGGGCATTTCCGTTATTCCTTTACATTAGGATTTTGGATAGGATACTTTTCCTCCAGCGAAACCATCAATTTTACCCTCTTTAGGATTATAATATCTCAGATAAGGAGACATTAGGCTTCTAGACATCAGGGGAAGAGGTATAAGGCTGATTTATAGGCCATGGCAAAGCTGAGCCAGGGGTCTGGGAGCTGAGGCTACCAAAATCGCAGAATTACTGTTTACATCAGGAGAATTACTTTATAATGTGGGCCACTTTGTACCGTATTCTAATAGGATTAAAATGGGGATCCCTTGTTGTTTTCCTTGCAAGGAGGAGATTAAAACCAAGTGTCTTTACTGAGGAATGGCTGGAGGGTGTTTATGCATTTACAACCGCAATACACTCCCTCTTACTAGACCGATGTACGGTGTCTTTTAAGACACAGCATCTTATAGCTTTGTCATTTTTATCACCTTCATCTAGAGTGCCTGCTGGCAAATCAGCAGCACGTCAGAAACGGGTGAGGACCATGAAGATGTACGAGTGTGAATTTCACGACGCCGGATGCTCCTGCCATGCCTTGTATGCTTGGCCACGAAAACACTCTAAGTACTTAGCTTCCACGCTGCACGTTGAGCATCCCATCCCCGTAGTAATTACAGCTAGAGTCCAGCTGAAAAGCCCTGATGGAGACGCCGTGCAGAGTCAGAGATCCAGAAGCGCAATTCATTAGGAGCGCTTCACTTGGTTTCCGAAGCGGTTTTGCTACCGGCACGTACTGACAGGCCAGGGTCATCCCCATTCTTCCCTCCTCTTCACTCCATCGAGGGCAAACTACTGAAAAGTAACCCAGAAACTCAAGATTACCGCGGATGCCATTTAAGCCCTTCTTTAATACATGAAAGGGAAATCAGATTGCAGCCGCGGATGAAAGCCCAAGAAGGCACCAGGCAGAGCGCTCCCGGTCTCTCTCTCCAGTTGTCTTTCTCATGCTCTGAAGAAACTGAGACAGTCAGATCGAGGCCAAAGTGAATGAGGATTGCAGCTCGGCAATGGGCAGATCATGAATCTTACCAGCAACGCATTCGTACAGAGGGAAGGAAGTGTAAACAGGTTTGGATGATGTAGGCACAGAGGCGAAAAGCGTTTGGGATGCAGGCCACGCCTCTCCTCATCTAAGCCTAACCAAGGGACTACCAGTTCAGCAGGGATAAGATTTTTCAACTCCTGGATGGCAGTGCAGTGGTTGGAGGGTGAGTGGGGAGAGCAGGCAGTGGGTGCAGCCACAGGGAAAAGAACTGAGCCCTCACTGTGTGCCCCAGGGTGCTGAATACCATCTGTGGGATGCAGAGGCTGTGAACTCCAGCTCCTACCATTGAGTGCCCCCTGGCTCCTCTCTGAGCATCACTGGATAGAGACAATGTGAGGATTAGACAGAGTAGGGGCCCAATTCATCAATAGGGAAGGCTATTAACACAGATTAACAAGGTCCTGTTTAGGTTTCTTTGTGAATGATGGCTCATTTGTTACCTTAAATAAGACACTGGTCCCTCCGTGTAAAGAAGGGTTTGAAAATATTATGAGCTGAGAGCTAGTTCTGTCAACAAATTGTGAAAAAGAGGCAATTTCAGGAAATCAAATACATTATAATTAATTTATGGATAAAAGTGATGTTCAGTGTTTAGCTTACAAACATTAAGTGATTTAAATTGGCATATAAGCAATAACTAAAATCCCAGTAACAAATACCTTAGATCCTTCTACGGGTTTGAGAATATGCCCCGGTGACTTCTTAGTCTACTGCCTGATCTGAGGAGCCATTTCATCCAGTATGTTAGATGACTTTAGACATTCAGGCTCTCACAAAGAATAAAGGCACAAGAGTCTAGGACAGAGCACTGCAGAAAAGAGATGATGTCTTGTAGCCATGTTAGGCAACACATTCTGAAGACATGTTACATGTATGATAGAGAAAGCATGCTACTTAGAATAAATACATCTGCCATACTGATTGCACTTCTTGACTAGCCATAAGTACTCAGATGAGATGAAATAATGCAACATGTATGTGCATTTAAATTAGCCCTGTGGGGTCAGGTCACTGCCATGACTTTCCCTTCTATTTCTTTCCGCATAACATGGGGCGGCTGGGGATGTCTCACTATACAGAGTGCTTGTCTAGTATGCTAGAAGCCCTGGACCTCATTGGCCAGGCGTGGCTGCACACACGTGTGAACCAGGACTCTGGAGGTAGAAGGAGAAGCAGCGGAAATTCAAAGTCATTTCTCACAAAAGCATTTTGCACAGGGGTTGATCTGAGAGGCGATGGTCTCGGTCACTTCAAGGTTCGGTTAAAGTACAATGCTCTGATTCTACACGTTAACCCAACAACATCTATCATAAGCATATCTGAAGAAAGTATTTAAAGGGGGGTGTTCATCTTTGGTAAGGAAAATATTTACAATTTTAAGTTACCACTCTAAATATAAAAAGGTTTGGGGGAACCCTTTAGAAAGGAATAGTTTCAGTTTATAAATAGTTCCATTTGCGCTTATGAATTCTAAGGACCAAAGGAGTTCACTAATTACTTTGTTGTATTCAATTTTGGACTGGTTTGCAGAGCTGAGTTTGTAAAGCAATAAACTCTGCCTGAATGGTCTGTTTACTCCACTGCAAGGTACAAGGAAAACACTTTCTCCTTAAAGGGCTTGTCTTTTTGAAATGCACAAAGTGGCAAAAAGCCAAGGGAAGCTGGTGCTTAAGCAACCAGGACTGAGCAGCACCGGCCTGCATTTCATTCTCAGCCAACCGAAGTAAATGTTATTGGAGGCTTTGTGCTGTAAAACGCAGCTTTCATGCCCACTGCCTCCGACAATGGGAATCCTTGCTTGGCTAGGAAGGAGGGAAGCTGCTGTGCCTTCCAGCCAGAGTCTTGCATTCCTACGAGAAGGGCGGTGAAGTAGGGAGAAAACCTCAGCGGCTTTTAATGGGCCGAGGACAAGAGACTCAAGCTCTTGCATCTGGACAGAGAGACGCTAACCCAGTATGTGTGTGTGTGGGGGGGGGGGGGTTGCGTGTGCACGCATGCTTCTATTACATTCTGCATAAGCACCAGGACCATAACTCTTTATTGTTTGTAAATTTCACACACACACACACACACACTTTAAATTATATAATATATCTTAAAAATATAATGATAGAAACTCTGGATTGGTAACTGGAAAATTGAATAATTCAATGTCTATAAAATTGCAAACTTAGAACTTATCAATTTTCAGTGGACTGTTGCCCTTCTTCATCCTGGCATGGTAATTGCTCATTTCTTGGTAGTTTGTTGTTTCTGACTTCTGTTTTTTTCATAGCTAGGAAACGTGCATTTGTGAAGAACACCATCACTCGCAGGCTCACCTAGCACACGTAAGTACGCTAATCCAGAGCTCCCTTACTGAACACCTACTATAAATAGGACCAACACTGCACTCCAAATCCTGCAGTTTTCAAAGTGTTTAAGACCCAAATCCATGTTTAGGGACCCAAATTCAGGTAAGGATTTTCTTTAGATATACCAAGCTAGTGAATCATTTAAAGCATCCATGACTACTATGCTTCCCAGAATCCTACCAACATAGTGTTCACCGTAGAAGCGTACTATTTTTAGCGAGACTGAACTAGCTCAGCGGTCAACAGAGAAGCAAGAATAAAATAGCATTTCTTGAGTCTTCTTAAAAAATTATTATTTTACTCATGAGTATGGGTGTTTTGCCTGTAAGTATGTCTGTGCACCGCATGTGTGCCTGGGACCCATGGAGGACAGCGTAGGGCATCTGATCCCCTAGAACTTTATTTACAGACAGCTAAGAGCAGCCACATTAGCTCTGAGATTCAAATGTTGGTCCTCCACAGCAGAAGTAAGTGCTCTTACCCATCGAGCCCTCTCCATTTTATTTTATTTTTTAGCCATTATGATGAGTTGTCAGTTCTTCCAACAAAGAGTTATACTTACATCTAATATAATGATAAAAAAAAAAAAGAGTTGAACTGGACAGTAGAGAATGATCCAGAATCAAACTTGCCTGGTTAGTCATAAGCTAATTCCTCTAAGTTGATTATTATGCTAATTATGCCTGGCTTTCTATTTATCATGCATCTTCAACATGTCCTCACAGGGCCATTAGCGTGGGCTAAGGAAGTCTTCATGTTCACTGATTTTTATTTTGGAAGACCAGGGTTATTACTGCATTGTATGCTTAAGGCATAAAAATTAGCGAGAGTATGATAGCTCCACCACCCCCAGTCCTCTTTCCACAGGCTTCCACGCTGCTCACTGCTGAAAGTTTTGAACAGTGAAAGGAAGAGAAGGAGGAGGAGAAGGAGGAGGAGGAAGAGGAAGAGGAGGAGGAAGAGGAAGAGGAAGAGGAGGAGGAAGATAAATCACACAAGAGAGAAAAAGAAGCTTCAAAGGAAAAGGAGAGAAGAGGAAACTCAAAACAAAAGCCACAAAGAAGGCAAATGAAACACTGCCCAATCCAAGCATGCATACTATGATGGAGTCGATTTTGTTTCATAATTCTTTTTAGTATCTTCTATGACTTTTCCACTGAATTGTTTTTGAATACCACTTAGTAACCCCATGACCCTGGGCAAGTTACTTCACCTTTCTGTGCCACAAAGTCTTCAGAGCTAATGATACTGCATCCTCAGGGCTAGGAACAATTAACTACATACAATGTCATGTCAACGCACACACACAACCTCTCTCACACACACACATACGCATGATACCACACCCTCAAGGCTAGGACAGCAAATTACATACCATGTACATATCAACACATATACACACACATCCACACACACGATACCACACCCTCAGGGCTAGGACAGTAAATTATATACCATGTACATATCAAAACACACACACACATATGAAAGAGATTAAAGGGAAAGAGGGCTGTATGAGGGTATGACACACTGACTTGTTCATACCAGGCATGGAACAAATGTTAACTTCATTCCCCCCACCCTGATGCTCCCACTTTAACACGTGAGGAAAGTCACCCAAGCTAAACACGCACAAACACCTGTATATGTCTATGTATACAAACTTCATGTAATATAGCAAGACTTAAGAGTTCTAAAAAATAGTTTGAAAAATAACTACTCTGAAAGAGTGTAGAAATATTAAATTTGATCATCGTATTGAGTTTTCAGATGTTAAGAATTAGTGACGCTGATATTCTGTTTAATCATGCAAATTACTGAAATTTTTGAAATTCCTGTCTTTTTTAGTTAAGGTGTTGCTTTCTAAACTTTCATTTCTGTCCCCCCAGGGCAGTGGTTCTCAACCTGTGGGTTGCACAGGGAGGGTCAAACAACCCTTTTGCGGGGTCACCTAAGAGCACCAGAAAAGACAGGTATTTACAGTATGATTCATAACAGTGGCAAAATTATAGTTACGAAGAAGCAACAAAAAACAATTTTATGGCTGGGGGGGGGGGTCACCACAAGCGAGGAACTGTATTAAAGGGCTGCCGCATTAGGAAGGTTGAGAAGTACTGTCAGAGTCAATCTACCCCTTCAGAGCCTCTTGGATTTCGCATCTTCTCACTGTGTATTAATGACAGGCACCACCAATACCACCACGTTTGAGAGATGCTACCTCTGAAGTAGGTCAGCCACCTGGGAGACGGTGTCCTAGAAGGAATCTCTGGTCTTTTCAAAGTCCTGAATTTCTGACTCATATGAAATATTTCCTAGATACATACGCAGTTTAATGACTGGTATACAGGACCCCGCCCTCTGAAAGCTGAACGGTCCCATATGCAAATGAGATGTCATTGTTCTTGCCTATATGATTAATGAATCAGTAAGGCCGAGGACTCAGTGTGCTAGTTGGAGGTCCCGCACCATGAAAAGAAGGTAAAACTCGGTAACTCTGAGAGACACAAGGATGATGCTGTCACACTAATGGTTCAAGAACACTATAAAACCTGACTTTAGCAACTCAGTGTTCGGGTGGAACCCAAAGGGTTAGTTACCGCTGTCAAACGTTAAAATACTTAAAATGAGCAAATGTTTTCGTATGTTAGAAGAACAGCACAAACACGTATTTCATATAGCAACTAAGGGCTTAAAGCAGGTAGAAAAACTCAATCAAATTAGAGATGATGACATATATACACATAATGCATTTCTTCATGCATATCAAAACAAACAACACAAAACAACAAAACAAAACAAAACACCTTTCTTACTTTCCAAAACCAAGAGAATGAAAAGCAGCAATTTCTCACCTAAAAGCCATTCATTTTCCCAGGCGAATTTCTTGTTAGTCAGGTAACATTTATGCATACATTAGTGTCCAAGACTGGGCACAGGGAAAAGGATGCAGATGGTTTTTATAAGGGGAAAAAAAAACGAGACACCTTCCTAAGTGAATTAAGGCGTATTAGCTTGCAGTGGCTATCTATCTGGTAAGGGAGCAGACATAAAGTGATTCATCTGGCGAAGAGCAAGCACTGAGTTCAGGGCTCTTCTGCCTTGAGGAAAGTTGGCACCACAAGTGAATGGGCTTTAAAATGAGAGGCTTAGAAGTAAGCTATATCACAAAGCAGATGGACTCGAAATCTGCATTTTCTTTGGAGGTTTCTAGATCCTGACTCAGGCTACCAAGCTGTGGTGGGCCTAGCCAAGTCTTGTCCGTTTACCAGCAAGCACGTTTTCAAACCTCGGTCAGCGAAGGATTTAACTCTTAGCATACATCCTTCCATCCACGTGCAATAGAGCAAAGGAATGGGGGAGGGTGGTTAAAAATCAACCTCAGTTCTTCGGAGGGCCAAAATTCTTGCTCTTGTGTAAATGGGTTTCAAGTTTCTAACGATTTATTCAGGTTATAAAAGCAAGGCTGGTGCTAGAACTCAGTGGGAGAGCAGATGCCTCGCACGTACAGGCCCTGAGGTCAATTCCCAGAACAGAGAGAAAGAAAAGTATCTAACGGCAATTGGAGCATGCTCATCAGAAGACTGCCCTTGCTAGAGCTGTTCGTGTTGAGAGTTTCGGTTGCGCACCTGTCCCGAAATGTTGGCTCTTGTCCTGGCGAGCTCGAAAATCTTTAGAAAAACTACAGATACATTTTAACATTATTTTTCTTGATCCCTAAATTCAGTTAAAATTTAACGTAGGTGAATGAAGACACTTTATATCATCATATTTAAATACAATATACCTGTGAAAATGTCCGGAGTACATCTGTTATTGGGTCCTGTTTTAAATCACTTCACATGGTCTTTAATCTCCAATTATAACCTCAATACATCATCGTAGGCTTTCGTCCACCATTTTCTTACCCAACCTTAGCCGACTAAGACCAGATGGCCATCCTCCATTACATCTTCAAAACGATTTCTATGTGTCCCTTTGGCTTTCTTCCCTCTCTACTAAATAATTCAGTTCTTCTTGAGGATTTTTTTTTTCACACGAGTCTCATTTACTAATCCTTTAATTAGCTTGGTGGCTCTCAGAACAGTCTTCAAGTTTCCAAAGAGTACGGCAGAACTGAATTTGATGAAGCGCCAACCGACGCAGAACGCAACGTTTAAACACCACATAACCAGACAGAGATCCTAGGATATGGGGACCGAGTCTCGTGTGCCCTTTGAGCCATCATTGGAAACCTACATATCACCTGCTACCAGAAAGCAAATCGAGAGAAATAAATAATGTACTATTTGATTCTATTTAAAATTTCAGTTTGCGAAGTGGTACACTCTCAGCCCCATCCTCTGTTCTATCCTCTTCCCTTCCCTGAGGCTTTTCTTTGAGACGGGGTCTCACTAGTGTTTGCTGTTAATTTTTAAGTGATGAAGTGGAGATAAAGGCTGGAGAAATAGCTGCCGAAGCCCAGGCTGCTAACAGCCTTGTCTATTTCAAATGTCACATATCTAACTTTAAACACAGCAAAAGATACGGCCTTTAACATACAGCTGCATGCTTACCAGCACTTATTGCTCTACAGAATGAGCAGGGGCTCGCTCACACAAAATCATGTGAACGAATAACAGTTTGGCTCGGCCGAATTTAGGCTTTAAAATTTTACCTATGCATTATTATTAGGCTCTCAATGATCCAAATATTTTATAGATATATTAATTTAACTAAGACTATTTCTAACCATGAGAGTTTAAAAGACATTTCGTAATAGAATTCCCTTAACTGAGCATGTATTTATTGGTGGGTGTGTGTGTGTGTGTGTATGTGTGTGTGTGTACAAATATATGGTGTCATCCCTCGCCTCTGATTTACATAACTATGAAGAGGGTTGTGAGTGGGAACAGAACATTAGGTATAAAACTAAAAACTAATGTCAGGCTGACTGAGAGCACTGTGTAACGGGTGCGCTTGTCATCTCTTCTTCCAAAAGAGACAACTTAAATCGTCTTCCATTGCCTCCCCGCCTGAAGCACCGCTTAGCCCCTGCAGTAGACAGTGACAGGAACGTTTTCCTTTCCTAGTCTCCCGCACCTCAGGACACATTTTCATTCAACAAACACTTGTTCAGAACTGCTCCGCGTCAGGCACCACACGAACTTCGAGGTTACCAGAATAGACAGCTTTTATTCCAGCCTCAAGGAGTTCACGTTAAGGAAGGACAGATTCAGACCGACAGACGATTTTCACAGATCCCCGGAGTTAGAGATATTAATAACTTGCCTTGCGTGAGGAAAATTCAGGAAACCCGAAACACTTTAAGCAAGCGTCAGAGGCTAACAAAGTCAGGATAAGGTTGCCCAGAACAAAATCAAGGATGGGTCTGCAGATGCTGAAATGAACATCTGTGGAGGCTGCCACCCGAGAGCAGAGACAGGGCGCGGCTATCAGCTGAGATGGAAGTCACAGCTGTGGGAGAGAAGGCGGGCGGATGAGGGAAAAGGAGCAACTCTGGGGACACGCGCCCCAGGGCTCAGCTTGGGTAAATAGAAGAGGTGGAACACCAACACATCCCATTACTTTGTGGATTACATTCCATCGCTGGGATCCAAAGGTGCAGCTGCTGCTAGTTTGTGAAATCAAGGCATGCCTGAATTTCTAAGTTCTGCATTTAAATTTATAAATCATTTGCATACATTCATGCATACGTATGGCCGCATACGCTCTTTTAGAAAGCACAGCTTTCCCCTCTGCCTCCTGTATTAACAGTTTGCGCTGACATTTTACAATTTAAAATCCCCAAATCATCTTAATAGTCACCTGGGCTACTGTATATATCCTCACTGGTCACCTTGGTTATCTTTTAAAGTGACTCTGTGTAAAGCAGCAAGTGTTTGATCCACATAGAAATGTTCTGAAATCGTAGACTATTTTTATATGTAAGTATGATTCCAATACTTAACTGCCATGCCAAAGAAGGATTTCCATTTTGATTTCCCCTTACACATGAAAATACAAATTGCAAATCCTGAATGAAACCACGATCTCTCATTTCCTCTGCCTAGATGTGTTTCTCTGCAGTCAAACCAAATTAAAAGGCAGATTTATAATTAGACAGCCAAGCTTCTTCAGAACCCTTATTCTGGCTCTCTGTAATACCCTAATGTTTGTAGCCATACTTGACAGATTACAAGTATCCTGTGTGTCTTTGTAATATCTGAAAGACTAATTCTTCTCGAGAAGAATGCATGATCGTTTAAAAGAAAATACTTCTGAAAGGATCTCGAAAGTGGAGAAAATCCTTCAAAAGGCGACTGCGTGGTAAAAGCTGCTGAGTCCCGGAAGCGTGACCGGGACAATGGCAGAATGCTTCTGTGACTCTCAGATGCTGACAAACCTAACATTTGCCTTTCCATCCTCCCAAGAACCCACCCAGCCCACATTCCTATCCAAAAACAGTATCAGCTAAGCCCTGAAAGAGTCCTGGAATCCCACAAGATGAGCTGGAAAACCCAAACACACGCCTACCCATCCACGGGGGGTTTTATGCTATTACAGACTTCATCATAGAATGATAACTTTACACACCTTTGACTGGAAAGGAACGCAAAGCAAATGCTTCATTTTCAAATGCATTTCCAAACCACATACTCGCTTATGAACAGGACTAATTTTTTGATGTGAAGTTCTCGGTCAATAAACATGGTGTTTTTGCTCATGTGGCTGGAACATCCACCAGCTTGCATGTGTGTTCCCACGATGCATAAGCACACAACAGACACACATACACCAAAACAACACATAATTCTGGGGCAATTAGTATTTCTGCAATGTCACTATATGTACTGCAATCATATTTAGGCTAGACTTTAAAAATCTTCAGGGAAGAGCACACCAATTGATTATCCAATACCGTCTAGTCAACCCCGAAAGCACAGGCACACAGTGACACTGTACAGACTGAGCAGGTGGTGTTTACATATTTAAGAATACCCCCTACACATCCATAATAAAAATGAGTGAAAATAGAGGCCATGAATTTGTAAGAGACCTGTTCAGAGGGAGGAAAGGGAAAGGAGATATGATGTAATTATATTACAATCCCCAAAATCAATTTAAATATTCTATCTTTACTCCCCCTTCCAACTTCTTGCATGAGCACAGTGTTTCCAGAGTAAAAGCGGGAGAGAGATAGCTACGATCTATTTTATAAGAGCAAATCTGTTCGGAAACATCATAGAGCAAACACGAATTGAGTCTGGGTGGCATCGTAGGGTGTTGGAAAAAGGAAATAGGAAAAGATGATGGTTAACGTAGAATGGAGAAATCATAACTAGGAAAAAAATCAGGGAGTGCAGCTCATTCTTTGCCAAACAAAACCAGCTCTCAGCAGTGAACACCGTGTTGGAGAGTTCAAAGCTGCCCTTGGGCTCCGTGGGCAAGCTGTCCTAGGTTAGATGAGGACTGCCAGGAATTATGCTACAAATTTGCCATTTCTGGAGCAGAACATCCAAGGCAGATGTGTAACCAGATACCAGAGACAACAGGCTGCCTGCTACAGAGGCCTGGAAGCGCCGCTGCTCCCTAGCAGAGCTGCGAAGGTATGCCTCTGTATGTTTCTTGCTTTTTCACGCCAAGGTTTCAGCCATTTGTGCTGGCATTGAGAGCCGGTATCCTAAACACAGTCACTTCAAGGACTTAAGACCTGTACGTCTACCATGAATATGGTATATCAGCAGACATTCCGTGTTTTCTTTAACAACAGGGAAACTGGGTTTGAATTGGAAGAATTTTGAATAACCAGTCATGGCTGCTCTTCTTTCCTGATCCAAGCAGATAAGAGAGGGAAATTCTTGTTTACCTTTAGGGAGACAGCAGGTGATTGAATTGGAAACAGGCAACTGCTGACTGCTCTAAGTGCTCACTTTGCAGGCTTAATAAATATCTGTGATTAGAAAATAGAACCGGAAAAAATTAAGTAAGGAAATATGAACTTTATTTATCAAATTTATTTTAAATAAAGAAACGTCAATTTGAAAATAGGAGCTGGTTTCTTACACAAGGCAAGAAATAGGACACAGCCAAACTGGGAGAGCGGCGTGTTGTCATTTTCCTTCCCTGGCCTGGATGGCGGGGGGAAAGTGCATCAGAGCAAACTACATAGGCGGATCGTGGCAGGGTACTTAGCATTTGGCATCAAAACAGCCTAAATGAAACCCGCACTTAGCAACCACCTCTGGTTGCCATGGAGATCTCATGGGGTGGAGGGAATGTATGTGTTCGATAACCAATGGATCGGATGAAGAGGGCATGGAAGGAACGTAACAAAACCGAAAACATTAAGACACAGGTTAAGATACCAAAGAAGGGAGAACGTACCAGCTCATTCTTTGATGTGGAAGGGATGTTAGTTATTAGTATTTAATAGTTAGGAGGTGATAGTCATGCAATATAAAAACAATTTGCCAAAATAAAAAAAAATAAGCCCATTGAGAAAAAGTAATTGCAAAACAGTTTAGAAAGAAAAAAAAAACTGTAAGAATTGTGTTCTGCTTTCTACTAACAAGCTCAAGAAAATCCAGTTAGGCATTTGCAGTGTGTTCTGGATTGGGAAAGGACAAGCATTTGCTTTGAAAACAAACTGTCTTATGCTCTTCGGCTTGATCATAATCCCTACCACCCAGAAAACAAACGTGCAGACTCAAGGACCAACTTGTCAATGTCCCTGTGTGGTCACGAGAATTAGGCACTGAGGTACACGAAGAAACAGGAGAAATTTACTCCATAAAAACTGTCAAATTCACAATTTGGGAAACTAAAACCATAGTATCAATTCAGCAGCTGTCATGGACAGCAGATTCTATTAATAAACACGCTACATGCCTATAATTAATTAAATGAATAAAAGACTTCTAAACCTATACATACAGATACACACGCATAAAGACTCACGGATTCTGGTAGGGACATCCCTGAAAGCTCTCTCTGCTAGTTAAGGGAGAGGTTTCCGTGGCAGACAAGCATGGAGATTCTGTTTATTACTCATAAGTAACTCACTCAATCCCCCTCAGGATAACCTGTGGCTAGATTAACTTTCTAGTAACTAGTCTTTCTTCTTTGCATTTTGTAGATGACTGTTGTTACTCAACTAGTGTGGGTTTTCAGAAAATAAACAATTACACTAAATAGTAAAAGTAAAAGCACAAGGAGGTGAGTGTTGAATTCAGTAATAGACCCAACATCCAACGTGCATCTACAGAGAATGCATTGCACGTTCAACACCATATTGGGTGCTAGGTGTACAGTACCTAATAAGATAAAGAACTACTCTTTTATTTTCAATACAGGATTTTTTTTTTTTGTGTAGCCCTGGTTGTCCTGGAACTCCTTCTGTAGACCAGACTGGCCGCAAACTCAGAGAGCCACCTGCTTCTGCCTCCCAAGAGCTGGGATTAAAGGCGTGCACCACTACGGCCCAACAAGAGCTACTCTTAACTAGTTGCTTTCAGTTTTTTAAGAAAGAAAAGCAAGTAACAAAAATGACCAAACTAATATGATTGCTGTGGACTGAACCAAACAGGACAAAGGAATAGGGGATTGGTGGCACATCCCATTTTAGATATTTTAGAGTAAAGTTCCCTGGTGGAGCTGACATCTGTACCAGTATTTAACATTACTATTTAAAATTAATGTCAAGTTGAGATATGAAGACACGGAAAGAGCCTGCTATACAAGCAGAATGGACGGAGCCTTGCAGGGGACGTGAGCTGATTCTGTGACGTCATTGAGGATTTTTAGATCAAGAGAAAACCAGAGGGTTAAGCAGAACAAGATTATATAGGCCTGGAAAGAAAAGCAGAGGCCAGGATGTGCAGGGTCTTTGGAGAACCTAAGCAGGCAAGAAATAAAGAACTGAGTTTTGATTTCAAACACCATGGATTCGTGTGCTCAACCTTCCTAATGCTATGGTCCTTTAATTCGGTTCATGTTTTGGTGACCTTCAACTATAACAACTACAACATTATTTTGTTGCTACGCCATAACTGCACATTTGCTACCGTTGTGAATCATAACATAAATATCTGCTATGTGACTCTAAGGGGTCGCGGCCCACAGGTTGAGAACCACTGCCTTCAAGGGCTAGGATCTAAGCCAGGAGGGAGCTGCAGTGTTCCAGGAAAGATTCCCCAATGAGTGACTTGGAACTTGGATGCAGCAGGAGGGTTGGAGCTGTGTTCACAGACATGAGTTGTTACCAGCAAAGTGTGGATGCTGATAATTCATCAGCCCAGACTCTATGTTTGTTCGAGATGTCTCTGTGGTCCTGGGTAAACAACCCCCTGGGCATGTTCCGCAAGCACACTGTTAGTGAGTGAGCTATAGCCTGGCTCTCTATCACTGAATTCTTCCAAACCAAAAGAAGCATTGCCACAAATCCCACAGGAAAACCGAATGGATATTTTGTCGTTGCTGCTGTTGCTGCTACACTAACTGTGTCTTGATTTCATTTTAATCATACAACAAAATTCAATCACTACAATCGTGGAACTGGGTGGCATCCTAGCATGCATCCTGACTGAAAACAATGACTCTTACTGGGAACACCAACTCCCAATTATTGCTTATTTCCTCAGAGATTGCTCACAAAAGTAAACCCTGGAGGGGAGCTCAGTGAAGAGTGATCTGATGGGGAAGTCTTCCAGATCTGTCAAGGATGCTCATGTGCTGACTACGATCTACCCCAGCTCTTGCTTAGAAAAGTGATCCCGAGCCCTGTTTAGAGATGTGTCCATGGGCACCCAGATAGGAACTAATGAAACGTAAAGTGAAGGACACTGTCCTTGGTAGGTAAGGTTGGGGCGTGTATTTGACACCAAGTCCCCGACTTTCACAAACTCAGACTACAGAGCTCTCCTTAAAGAATATGTTCTCCTGTACACTAGCCTTCCTGTATTTCTTATAATGACGAGAAGGGGCGGGGATAGGTGTTGTGGCTTTTCTTTGCTAATGAACTGAAAGGTAAAGAGAAATTGGGTAGGAGCAGGAGGTCAGAGGGTTGAGAAGACAGAGAGACTGCCTATTCTAACACCCACAATGCTGCGCTGGAGGAGGATGCCAAAGTGTGTGGTCAGGAAATTTGAAAGGCAGTAGTCGTAGTGGTGGGAGGTGAACCCAACAGCAAAGTGTGGGTCAGAGCTGCGAATACACACTAGAGTATCACGCTACTTGCACGATCAATTTATAGTTTACATGCATACAACCTTCCTAATGCAGCATATGTGATTAGTTATATAAACATGTTCATTAAGCTGTAAATTCAAATCTGATATCCCTTAATTGACCTTGGTAAAACATCAAGGAATATGCAGAGCAAAGCTGACAGTGTATCACCGCTTCCTTTCGTGTAGTTTATGGCATTCTTCCTGTCTAAAGCAAGAGCAGCACATAATATTTGGGATCTTAAAAATGAAGATATTTTTCTGATCCGGTCCAGAAGGACTAATTGAGTATTAAATTATGTAATATTTCTGAGAATAAAGTAGGAGAAAAGAGGATCACTTTTATAAATATTCTTACCCCACTGTCCATATTATGCCTGAATGCAAAACACCCAAAACACAGTAGTTGATAAAAGTACATGTATTTAACTGTAGTATCAGCCTTCCTATATATGAAGTGCCATTAGGAAGGCATGTATAAATAACATTCTTGGAGTTCTACAGACAACAACTTTGAAAGAGCTTATGGTGTGGGGTGGAGAATAATAATACAATTACTGTCTTTTGGTCTCAATAAGAGAAAACAGAGGCCTGCATGTGGCCTCAGTAACCTGCCGACAGTCAGGAGTTACAAGAATAACAATGTAGATTTCCTCCTGCTTCCCAAATCTCTATTATCTTATCAATTTAATCCAAACATTAATACACACCAACTACAAGAACGCAAAACTCAATGTGTGAAGACACATATAACCCCCAAACCAAAGCACAGATCCTGCCAGATAGTGCAGAATAATTCTACAACCCAGACAGAAAATATTTCCTTTCTTCCTCTTCTTTTTTGGATTTGTTCAAATAAACAATGCTATATTAGTTACTCTTTGGTATTGCTAATTAGTCCTTCTCCTGAGCTCTGCATTGAGATATTTTCCATCCATCCATCTGTCCGTCCGTCCGTCCGTCCGTCCATCCATCCATCCATCCATCCATCCATCCATCCATCCGTCCTCTTCCACTTGTTCAGTAGACTTCGTTCATTCCTCTGTTAAGAACACAACAGGCCAGCCACAAGCTACAAGCACTTCAGATGTCTTTATTACACTGTAGACTTTTGGTATGGTTTCTAAAGTTGGGTTGCTTGGGATTAAACTCTGAAAGAAATTCCTCCTGGCTGCTTGAGGTCGGGCGAGTTAGACAAACATCAAGACCCTGTATCCTTCACACCTACTCTACAGAGCTACTGAGAAGACTACATAACTCAGCCAGCAGTCCACAGTTGGTACTTTCATTGACAGTAGTATGTATCACTTACTAAAACTAAAAGTAGAGAGCACAAACTCTAAAATCTCTTTGCACCATTGAGGTGGTAAGGAATATACAATAGTAAGATTAAACCAAAACCAAGTGAAACAAGAATGAGGCAACTGTGTTTTCTCACTGAAAGCACATAGACTTCCTGAGTAAAGATGGAGCCTAGGGCCAGTCCTTAGTAAGGAGAGGAAAAGAAACCCTCCCAGGAAAAGTGAGAGGCTACATTCTCAATGTAAGGAAAACAAAACAAAACAACACAAAAAAACCCAACCCCAAATATGGTGATACTAAGAAGCTTGCCTGCCTGACCTTGCCCTCATAGGAGAACAAGAAACAGGTTCTTTGAGCATTTACAACTCTGATGCTGGCTTCTAACAGGTTTGCCTGCTGTATTTGTATTATCTATGTCTGAGAAGTTTGCTGAGGAATTAACGTCCCACATAAGATGTGCCCTGGGCATCTGGCAGAAACAGGGAAAAACCACTGGTGACAAACTCTAGGCTTCTAAGAAATTCCACAGGTCACATTCCAACGAATATGAGATTAGAGTAAAGCATTAACGAAAAGATCCTTGAAGGCAGGGAGGCACCTGACAAATGCTGCGTTTGTTTTAAGAGGCTGTGGTTTTGCTGTAAACTCTTCAGCTGTGGCTGCCTCATCAAACTCTCCTATTTAATAGCCAACAAATGATAGGCATTCTCTGTGGGTGTCGACACTATTTTTATTAAGGACGGCTTATCAAATGTCACCAAGCCCGAGATTTCTCTGCAATCCTGTGAACTTTAACAGCTGAGACCTGGTTTCTGACCCTCTCCATCACATCACACACGGAATTTTGGGCGAAGTGCGGCCTTATCTCATGGCGTGGAAGATGACATGGGCTGGGCCACTGGAACATTCCTGGGAGCCGGGATGGACTCTTTGAAAACCGTGGCTCATCTAGTTTTTCTTTCCTTGACGACGTTCCTGACTGAAAATGTCGGGCAACCTGTAAAACATTTACTTCGGTATATTGTTGCGTGGTTTTGTTTTCTTAAAGATACTGGTCTGCACAAAAGATGGACGGCTCGTCACATTGAGATTGAGAGCAACGCAAAGGCAAACAATTTAAAACTGATTTACTTTCCATAGCCCTTTTATTTAGCTAAAGCCCAAAATTGCTAGCCCACCATACAACTACACCTGATATGGCCCAATGACTTCCTCCAGCATTAACTTTCTATACCATGGGTCGCACCTTTCTTGACACATTCTCTTGGCTCCTAACAACACATGTTGAAGCATGTTCACTTTAGATCACATTAGACATTACTCAGTTGCAAGAACAATGTGTCTGTTACAGACCCAACAGACTGGGGTTTTATCTGTGAAGTTAGACTTCCTGTAACCGAGATCTAGATACCACTTACTATTTGAATGCAAACAAACTGTACAAAATTCCTTCATGTTGGCAGCTGTAAGATGGGATTCGCGACAGAATTCACTTATACAACGAAATTAGTGAATTCACTTGAGCATTTAAAAGTTGGGCAAGCATGCAGTGCCCAGGGTTACAGAAATGCAGACACCGAGCCTTCTGTCTTTGGAGATGTTTACTCCAGAGAAAGCGTCCTCAAAAGGTCACCTGATAGGTTCACACAGATAGCCCAGGTATATCTCAAAATTTGCCTGGTCAAAACAAATATTTTGATTTTACCCCAGACCCACTATCATCCACAGCATCTTTGAGCATTTTAACAAAATAATCATGATATTTTTTGTCAGAACTTAGATTACGGCCAATCACATAGCAGACACTCAGTAAGCATTTGCTTAATTAATGAATTTAGTTAAGGACTGAATTTATATGAAAAAATCTAAACTGTAGAAAATTAAAATCATATGACTGATTTTAACTCAAATGGATTACAAACTTGGTTATCAGTACCTTCCTTATTTCTGGCTACACTTGAACATACACTTGAACCTTGAATTCTTTGTTCTTTAAGAAAACAAGCAAATGATTCCTTAGACTCTCCTTGCGGGTATCACATGTGCCTCTTTCCAATTCATAGAAAAACATCTTGAGAACGTTACCTTTATCAGCATCTTCATTCGGTTTGCCACTCACTCCTCAATCCATCCCATGCCTAGCTTCCAATCCCATCCCTCTAGACAAGTAACTACTCAAGATCCTAAACTGTCTCCATGAAAATAGATCAAGCACTTTAGAAGTTCCCTACGGCTAACATCCTGATGGTTTTCTATACCACTCATTGTGACCTTGGGAGAGTCCTGTTTATCCTTTATGCATTGGTATAGTGTTTTGATAGCTCATCAGTTCCTCTTTGATACCCTGGCTAGATTTCCTCTGCCTATTTGCTAGGCTTTTGTCCCTTTATTGAGCTACCAAGGCACAGAATTTTTCAGGGCTCTCCTCTATTCTACCGTTTTCTTAAGCAATCTCATCTATACAGCGTTCATTATCATCTATGCAATCGTCACTTTAAAATTTCTATCTAAGCCCTGATACTCCCCTTAGTTGATGTAGCCACTCACATATTACAAAAGTAACTCAAATTCAATATATCTAAAATATAATGCAAGAGTCAGGCGTGGCAGTACATACCTTTGATCCTATAACTTGGGGAGTAGAGGCAGATTGACCTCTATGAGGTCATGGCCAGCCTGGTCTACATAGCACGTTCCCGCACAGCCATGTCTATATAACAGACAGACTTTGTCACAAAAACACCAAAGCATAAAAGTAAAATGCAATGCATGATCTACGTGCGATGCCAAGGCCCTTTGATCTTTCAGCACGCCCATTTCAGAATGTGGCCGCTGTCTACCCCTCCACGTAACTTCCATGTAGCTTACAACTGTGGCTCTGACTGGAAATCTCCTTTCCCACACTCTCACACCCAGTGCCTATTGGTATCTGGGTTCAAAGGTCTTCCAACATCCCAAATACTTCTCCTTAACTCCGTGCCTACTTCCTTGAAGTCTCCAATTTGCTGTGGAGTGTAACCAAAGCAAGAATTTCAAAGATTAATCCAGTCACAACCTCTAAGGCCTCAGGTTCATTACTGCCTTTGGATGAAGACTCGAGTTTTCAGCACAGTTCACCTTTGCATAATGCTTCGTTGTTACCTGGGTCCCAGAAACGATGATTTCCAAATTCCTTCAATATGTCACCTTCTCTTGCTTCCTATGCGTACATATACACTCTGCTCTCTCTTCCTATCATCTGCTTCTTTCTCCCCTTCCTCTGTTCATTCCCTCTGTCTCATTTCTCAAATCTCAGCCTCCATTAAGAGCTCCTTGCACAAACGCTATCTCAACAGTAACTTCACATTTATTCGGGCAATCATATCATCAGTGCACCTTGATAGCGCATGACCTCTCCAAGGTATGGGTCCTGATGTGGACTGCTGACTCTTTGTATTTCTCAGCACTTAGCAAAATGCCCTGTGTCGCGGGCATTCTATAAATAATTGTTAATGAAATTGTTTCATCAAACTCTTCTTGGGTCTACCTTTAGCAGACTAGCTATATTTCTTTCCACTAGACTGAAGTCTACTGCGCTCATTTGCTAAATAAGGGAGAGACACACGCTTATGAAATGTGAGGGAAAATAAACACTACACAGGCGTTTATTCTAGGCCAATTAATTTCTATATTTAAACATCTAAATGTCAGGACCACTAGCATTTTTATTCACACTCAAAAAGAACAAAAGCAAATAGAAAGTGCTTAGGAAGTCTTGCTTAAGACAATAGAAATCCTGGAGAGATGACAAACAATGTGGTCACCTAGCATGGTCAGGAAGCAGGAGGATGGGCTCATGGCTCCCTTAAACAAGCACATGCATTTCAGGCTGCACTTGTGGGCAACCCGAGAACCCTTATCTGCCTCATCTGCGGAGCAGTAACTTTGGACACAACAGCTTCCAGGTTGGCAATAAAGAAAGTAAACCTCAAGTATGGCGAGCGTGACTCTTCCAGGCAAAAGTTTTCATTAGAAAGGAAGGGTAAGAGGGAAAAGATATTGCACTGAAAACAAGATTCAGGCTGCCTCCCAACAGGAATAAGATCTTAATGAACTTGCGTTTTATCTATGTGGTAGTCTAAGAGAACAGCACTTTCAAAAGGAATGTCTTCCTCACATTTAAAGAGTTTCCTTTGTAGGTCGAATAGAAATCAGTGGCCATTTCATCTTTGGCAATATTACTGTATTACTCTGTTCTGGGTAGATTTTTGTCCCTTTCAGAAAAGTAGAAGGAAGTAGGGAAGGAGGCAATAGTGTGGCATGTTCCATTCTCCGCTGGTTAAAAAAAAAAAGACAGGGATTAGATGTTTATTTTTTGTGGGTAATAGTGAGTCCAGGTGGCTCATTAGCCCAGGAATCTATCTGCGTCTTGTTCCGACACAAAATAATAGAGATACCACACAGATGTACCTCTAGACATCCAATACAAAACCAACAATTACAGTTAAACACTATACTAATACTAACCACAATTACAGTTAAACATGGGTGGAAAATGTCCATTGTCTAGACATGAGATTAAAAAGGGACACACTCGTAGAGAAGTCTTGAACAAAGGAAGAAATCAAACAAAACTTGGAGCACACACTGAAACAAAATCCCATGTTTCCGATGATCGGAGAGCGCACGCTATACAGAGGTGGTAGAGGCTCTGTGTACACATGCCAGGAAATCAGAGAAAGCACAGGGCCAGTGCCAGGGACAGCAAATAAAAGCTTAACTGTTGGGTTAGGAGGACTGGACCCTGATCAGAATCATAATGTAGCCAGTGCAAACAACTGGCATATAAGAACTCAAAAAATCACTAGAGGTTGAACTAGGTAAGAAAGCATCGAAGATATGTAAAAGGAAGGACGTCCACACGGTGGCTGTAAATGAGAGTCGGTGACGCAGTCTAGAAGTGCCAGTATTCTGAAAGCTAAGGTAAGAAGCCACTACTAATTTATTCACTTTGATTAATGTGAAGAGTTCCTAGGATGCTGAGATAAGCCAGGAGAATCCCTAGAAATCAGACAAGTTATTCTTATGAAGAAGAAATAGTGGATATGCATCAGAGTTTCCTCGGACTTTCTCTACACTGTGACTTTATGCTCCTTCCTCACTGAAACACACACTTAGCTGTACAATGTCTTTCCCTTCCTCTTACTCACCCCACCTCTACAAAAGCTAGGTCGTCCGTAGAACAGGCTGGCCTAAAACTCTCTATGTAGCTCAGGCTGGCCTCATACTCCTGATTTCTCTTCACTCCAACCGCCCCTCCCCAACTACTGAGATTATAGGCGTGTGCCAACACATCTGGTTGTCCTTAATTCTATCTCTCCCCCATCTGGATACTCCTCTAAGCACCTATCCGTCTATCTGTCTGTCAGACTTTTAGTGAATGATTACAGTATTCCTGAAAAGCAAACAAGCACAGGGAAGACGGATTGCTTGGTAAACAATGAACGGACATTGAAGAGTTTGCTCTTGACAAGTAGGACATCTGAAGCTTGCGGGGTGAATCTACGCTTTCTGATTATAGGAGAAGCAAGGGGGAAGACGTAGCAATTACATGGACATTTTCATCATGAGTTGATAGAGATGGGTTCCCTGCTAAGGAAAGAAGCCTAAACTAACAGGAATTGTTTATGCATGGGCAGAGCTCTTCAAAGCCATCAAAGCAGAGATGCACAGGAGCCTGGCCCAAGACGAGAAGTCATTTCTGTTTCCTTTTCTTCCCCCAAGTCACTGCTTCTTCTTGGTGGGTAGAGAGAGGAAGGGAGGAAAAAGTGTCCTTTTCTTGGCAGCCAGAGCTTGATCCTCTGACCCTCTTGTGAGCCGTCATCAGTCACCACGAAACCTTACAAGATTTCTAACTGGAATTTCATTGAGGCTTAAAAAGCATGGCATGCATATTGGCAGCTCCTTTGCTCAGATGCCCAGTAGAGGCATTAGCTGTGACATTGCTATTCAATGCTCTTGAAGCCTTCCTGTTAGAACAAGGCCACACTGATGGAGGAGAGGCTTGAGAAGCCATTTGGATGTTAATTTCCGAAGAATAACTTACAAGCTCCAGTGCTTTTCCAGGGACAGTGGCAGTTGACTCCGGTTGCCACAGCATAATTACAACGTACGGACTTGTCTGCCCCGAGGACAGGGCCGCTACGAGCAGCAAACAAAAATACCACCAGGAATCATCGTTACCAGGAACAGAAAAGGCGACCTTGTTGGGCTGTGCAATTCTAATGCACATTAAAACACATCAAGCAAAAGTGGGGCTCCCGTATATGATCCCCGGGGCTGGAGACTGAAGCAGGAGAGTTGGAGGCCAGCTTAGATTACAGAATGGGACCTTGTCTTAGCACCCTGCACCCTCAAGAAGAGAAGAAAAAGAAAATATTATCTGCTGGCTGCATTAGCACCTATTAGATTTCGACAACTTGTACAGAAGTCTTCATTGTGAGGGCGACATATTATTTTAGGAAAAACTTATGATAATAAATACATGGATAGGGATATTGAGTATTATAACCCACTATTTTAAGTGTTTCACACACACTTACAGATCTTTTTTAAATTTAATTTAATTCACACACTGGTCCGGAGAGGCAAGCATTACTAGTATTACTAGCATATAACAATGTATACAGTACAAATTATGAATTAAATGCTATTACTATAATAATTTTGTAAGAATGTAAAGATTTGTAAACAAATATATGTGTTCTATGCATTTGAAAAAAAATTATTTCTTAAAATAAAATAGTAACAAGAAGTAACAATCACTTGGTGGAGAGTTGACTAAGACTCTTCCGTCCAATTCTGGGTTTAAGAGGTACATTGCCTGCACTAGGGAGGCACGGAAATGACAACAGCTCTTTTGCAGAAAAAAAAAAAGGACAAATACAAAACTTCTCCAAAATACATCTATGAGGGGCAGTCTGTAAAGGAACAAGGAGAATTTGTTTTCCATTGGAAAAGTTAATATGTTTTTATTTGAAACTCTGGAGACTTCCAAGGCAGAACAACAACAATAACAAACAAAAAAACAAAAATAAAAAAACTAAGGTAAATGTAAAGTTCGGTTATTAGTTGTCGCTTTGCAATTATATTCCCCCTGCCCTGACACACATGCATACACAAGACAAGAATTTGCACACTGAGCCACCCGAGGGGAAGGCAGTAAGTTACCATACCAGAGCAACCCCAGATCTACTCATAAATCAAGTAACCTTGCTATAAAATAAAAGTCCACCAAATTATAACCTGCTTAGACAAGCAGATAAATAAGATAGGTACCCGTGGCTACAAAGTACACGAGGATAAGATTCCTTTGTGAGCGGGTCCATCTCTAAGATTGGACCCATTATCTTAACGTACCTAAGTGGGTCCTCCAATGATACCCTCTGGGCTAATTAGTACAAGCTGTGACTTTTATAGAACCCTTTCGTTGCCTACGGTAAGCATGCAATTCACTGTCAAACTAGAAAACTTTAAGGGAAAGATGGTGTTTTCAGTCGCTCAGGCACCAGCCAGGAGTGGTCGGCACACATGCTTCCCCCATCTTCAAGACGTCTGCATTCCGCAGGCCTTGCCCAGAGTGCCATGTCTTCCTGAGCATTCCCGGTCCTCCCCCAGCCTTCCACTTAGACAGAACACATTTTCAGTCCTGCTCTTCTGCAAGAAAATGAGATCGGAATTGGATTTTCCCATTTACTAAGTACTCCTAAGCAAACTGCTCCATCTCTTGGTAGAGAGAAAGGACGAGGTGTCGAGAGCTAATGATGCTATGTTGGTAGTTGCTGATGTCACACCCGAACCCTAAAGCAAAGCCGGGTAAGAAAAAGTCACCGTCATCTAGGAAGTGGGGAAAATAATAGGAGCACCCTCACGGGTTTGGGGAAAAACACAGAAAGTAAAAAAAAAATAAAAAATAAAAATAAAAAAAAATTGTAGCCAAGCACCTCCTTTGTCTTCATTGTGCCATGACCTGCTTTTCTTTTATGAGGTTTAAAAACACCAGCAAAATTTAAGCCACAGCATTTCCCTACTTACTTCCCTAACTTTGATTTCTGCTTTGCACACAACATCAAGGACCAACTTTTTCTCAGCCTCGAGCCTTTGCATAGGGGTTCTCTCCTCGAAAGGCCCAGTTTCCTCGGGGGTGACTTCTTTGCTCTGTAAGATTCTGCTCAGTTTTTTCTCCCGGAGGTAAATTTCTCAGACTCCTTCTGAACTGGCGTAGCATATCCACCTCTGAGCTCTCTAAGTGAGCAGGGCATAGTCCTTCCTCTCACTGAGCAGAGGGCACGGTTCTTTTCCCTACTGCGCTTTCATAGATGCGATCGTTCAATGCTATGACGTCCTCATTCATCATCTTTCCTCACCAGGCTTCATGGGTTTTTTTTTTTGATAGTTTTTTGTTCATTGTTTTATTTTTGGCCTACAAAGCTCACAACTTTCTTTGGCAAGCAACTTTTTGAGTAAGTGACTGAGGGAGGTTCGATCATTAGTTTTATATCACTCAAAACGCTTAATGTAACATTTCACACAACACAGTGGCAACTCAGTTAACGTTCAGTTAGGTCTTTACTTTATGAGACTGGATCACCAAAAGCCAAGGTTTTATGTTCCAAAATTAGAGCTGGAGGAATGTGAGAGTGTCAATAGGGAATGTCTCCAACAAGCCCATGTCAACAAATGTTTGTTCCTTGATGAAGAAGCTACTTTTGGGGGATCCTAGAATCTTGCAAAGTGGGCACTAGCTGGAAGAAGGAGATCACTGAAGTTTGGCGTCGTGTTCCATCTCTACCTTTGTCCTCTCTCCCCTGTCCAGCCATGATGAACAGCCTCCCCTGCCTCACGTTCTCAGCCCTGTGGTGCTCTGTGGAAGCGTGTGGGCTCAAGCAACTATGGGCCAAACTCTCCGAAACTGTGAGCTAAGTCAGCCAACCCTTCCAGTTGTTCTCCCTGGTATTCGGTCAAAGCTGCACAAAGGTGACTAAGTGTCCTTCCCAGGAATGTGGCAGTGACATTCTCAGGTTACTTTGGCGGGGGGGGGGGGGGCTGTGTTAGAGATGTAGTTTTAACAATAGATGGAAAGCTTTATTCCTAAGAAGGCAAGGGTCATTCACTAAGAGGTAAACATTGGATTTGAGTTTTCTCCTCCTCCTTTTCCTCCACCTCCTCCTTCTTCTTTTCTTATTCTTCTTCTTTTGTGTGTGTGTGTGTGTGTGTGTGTGTGTGTGTGTATATCAGGGGTCAAGTCAGTGTTTCTCTGTGTAACAGCCCTGGCTGTCCTGTACACGAGGCTGGCCTCAAACTCAGAGATGGCCTGCCTCTGCCTCCCAGGTGCTGGGATTAAAGCCTACGCCACCACAGCCTAGCTCTGAGTTTTCAACAAGACTAATACTGCATACGTTATGAAAAGACAGGATTCTTGCTCCAATAAACTCTGACCTGTTGTATTTAGCAGGAGATATACTTCTGTCTGGCACACAAGCACTTAGAGAGGCATGGTAACAAGCCCTGATAGCCCTAGGACAAGAACTTTCTTTGATGCCCTTCGGCACGGTACAGGATGCGCCTGTTCTCACCACGGGATGCAGTGGCTACACTATGGGTAAGTACCAATACCTGAAATCCCTCTATAAAGCTGCTGCAGGGAGCTGAACTCAACGTACATTTCATCGAGCTCATACAGGCTACAAGACTGAATAACTGTGCTCAATATTTCATTTTTAAAGAAAACGACAATTAAAAAAAGGGGAAAACATTTAGTATAAAGAGACTGATCTGACAGTAAGAAGGTAGCAAATGACCCAGCCTGTTGGTGTATTATTAACTATTTCTGGTCACTTGGGGAACATTTCAAGTACTGTACTAAAAGAGGTAATTTACGAAATGGTACCCTAATGGCCAGAAAGAGTTAATGTAGTAATCAAAAATGAGCAATTTACTGCTCATCAACTAATCGAGCTCAGTCAATTTTTTTTTATTAAAATGCCTCTGATACTGTTCAAGTGGAATTTTAATTGAAAAACTGAAAGCCATTTAGCTGAAAATACGGCAGGGTGGATATTACAACCAATTAATCCAAGACAAGTAACAGCATGTCTAACTTAAGACACACAGGCCACAGCAACTGTTCTGCGGCTGCCAGTACCGAGGCCAACGCCACTGGCGTTTCTGAATGCACATTACATGGCAGCCGGTATTCTAGAAGATAAGTGTGTTAAGGGTCCAAAATGATGCTTTCAGGATCGGAAATGGACCAACAGAAAGGTGACGATGTACCAGCGCTGTAACCAGATGCCGAGCTGTGACACACCACGGTCCCTGACGGCTGACTCCATACTACGCTGCCTCTCAGTGCAGTCGGGGGAAATTAGCTTACTTGCACTCTAAATGATGTGGAGTTCGGCTTATTAATCCAATGTCCATTCCAGAGAAATTCCAATTTAGTCTTAGTGCCAACAATGCTTGTATTTTCCTAGGCTTTGGACTCCTTTTAAAAAAGGGGCAGGGGTTGGAGGTCGGAGGAATAACGTTGCAGAGTTGAGAGGGCTTAAAAGGTTTGTGTTTGTGAGGGCCAGCCCTTGGCTGGCAGCTGTTAACACAGACTTCAGGAAGGTTCCCAATTGCAGGCTAATAAGCATGGCAGTTTACCACCTTCAATTTTTTTCCCACTGTGGTTTGTGCTGATCCTGCTTCACTCTTGTGAGTCTGGAATTTTGGTATACACGAGGCAGAGTGTGCCACACGAGCAGACGCTCACAAAGCCCTGGGTAGGGAGTCTCCAGTGAGCTTCCCTGGCAGACAGCTTGCCACATGTGTTGTCGTAACTCACTGGGAGAGGGATTAAGCAAGTCTTATGTCCCCTGACGAGGAGAGGCCTCTCGAAACCATGTGTCTGTTTTACTCTGTGTCCTACCGTCATAACTCACTGGGAGAGGGGTTAAGCATGTCTTATGTCCCCCAAAGAGGACAGGCCTCTTGGAAGCATGTGGCTCCCCAACCGCCTCATGCCTTTGCTCAACGGGCTTTGGATCCCCTCACTGTGGCAAATTCTAGCTGTGAGGATGCCCACAGCCTGAGCCCCGTGAAACCTCCTGAGAGCATCTCACGGACCCCTGGCCTGGGCTGTTTTCACTTTACAGCCATTCTGAACATTGTCAATGACTCATGTTGCCATTTTTAAAAGGCTTTGTGAAAACAGTACAAGACAAGGGCATGGGTCTTTGGGATTAACAAAACCAAGCATTCAGGTTTCAAGGCATAGCCCTCATCATGTCTGTCTGTCTCTCTCTCTCTCTCTTTCTCTCTCTCTCTCTAAAAGTTTGTGATTGGACCTTACTTTTTTAAAAGCTAGCCATTACTTATTTATAGTGAAATAATCGCCAACTTTTCTTAGATAATGTCTAAAGAGTCCCACCATTCTTGCTTCCCACAACACCACAGCCCCTCTTTGTACCCTCGGACTCTGTACCCACACCATTCCGCTCTTCAGGAACGTGCTTCCCACGCCACTCATTTCTCTCCTGACAACATTCTCTCCACGGATGTGTGAGTCCACTCAAACCACTTGGAAACATTCTCCCTCGAGCAGCAGGCCCAGGCCCAACTCTTCCTTTAACAACTAAGTTGCATTTAAACACAGTTACGTCCTCCATTTCACTTTCTGCTCCTCCACTCTTCCCCCATCTCAGTAAATGGCGGGATCAGTCTCCACGATGGAAGCCAAATACAGGAGAGTCACTGCTGGCTCCTTCACCTTCCCCAGCCTGCAAAGGGAATCTAGAAGCAAACCTTACCCATTCTACACCTGAAACACGTCTTCTCCACCTCCACACTGTAGATGGGTACTTCTCAACTGGGTCCAATGCTGCCCTCTCTCCCAACTCTCTAAGACACCAGCCAGCACTCAAAAGAAACACATTTTCTTTTTGATATTACTAAGACTGAGGGATACAGGTCAAAACCAACCATGTAGACTTCCACACTGCATCCCTACATTTGATGATTTCCCTCTTTTACATATTTTATGAAATACTTCAATCCTTTCGTCCAACAGAGCACTAATCAGAAATACCATAACACGAGGAAAGAAAAACCCTACTAAAGTTTGCAGTCCGTGTGAAAACCAGTGAGGCGTTCTATTAAAAAAAGTGTGATGTACCTGAAATTTGGATGTGGTTTCATTCACAAAAGGAAAGCACCAGGCTGCTCTCTTAGTCTCAATGAATGAGGCCCCCACAAGGTCAGAGAAGGGGAGGCACGGGAGACAGAAAGAGGAAAGGGGAAGGAGAATATGATATCATGAATGTTTCTGAACAGATTGAAATGTTGGCCAAATCTATAAAATAATTTTAATATGGAAGTTTTTTTTCACTAACCAGTCCAACTTGCAAACATTCCCAGTTATCTCAAAAGTAATTTCCCTTTGCTGATGAAGATCAGAATATTTTGCTTACGTATATACTCAGACCAACCAAGCACATGAAACTCTACTAGTCTACAGATTAGATCAAAGCCTTAAAACCATGTTCTCCCACCATGCTTAGCATAATCCTAGCTCACTGGGCATCCGAACACGTGCCTACTTACTATTCTTATCACACCGTATGATAATCACTAACTTACTTTCCTTAGTAACTGTACTATACACACCGTGAGCATGGAGTCAGTGCCTCACTGCAGTTCATATTCAGGGTGCACTGGCCCAGACACAGAGGCCGACCAAACACCTCCTCAATGAGTGTGTAAAGGAAGAAATGAATGATGAACGAATGAATAAATAGACAGATAGGAAAAGGGACTTCTCATTGGTCGGGGTGGGAAGCGTCTGGTTTTCTTCAGTTCAATCTCAGTGCTGAGTGAATGGGATGGAGAGGGAGAAAATATTTTTATAACTTTAGTAGGCAGAAGAAGGAAATGGCTCCTAATAATTAATAATTAACCTTAGATAAACTTTGAAAGTTGATAGAGCAGAGAGAGGAGACTCATTCTTTTTTAAATAACTGCCTTTATTATAACTTCACTCTTCCTAAGTAAATTGAAAGTTAAATTTTTTTTAAAAAAAATTCAAGATTGGGTCATTTTTCTGTAGCTGGAAATCCATCACCATTTATTCCTAAAATACAGAAAAAAATAAGGTAGTCTTTTCAAGATACACTAGTAGTTCACCGTTAACTCATTTTATGGTTCATCTTCAGAGCCTCAGCCTTTTGTGGGCATCCCCACGCCTCCCAACTTCTTCCAAGTGCCGGTACCGCCCTGACCCCAATAGGCCATGTTTTGGTTTTATTCTTCTTTTATGTTTACTCAATGGGAGGACTAGAAACAAGACTATCAAACCTCTTCAAAGTTCCAGGAATAGAAATGAGCAGACTTGAGCCAGAGTGAGGTCTAGTTGCAAGCAGAGCAATCATGAAGCCATTGAAATTCAAGATCCAGACAGCTGCAGCTCATCATAAAGTCCCTGCACCCTGGGCGCAGGGTGAAGCTGAACACGGGCCCTCCATCACCAAAGTGCAGCCCTTGAAGTGATCTAAATTCCCAACCAAGTGGAAGTGCTACAAATGGGCTCATTTTCAAGGTAGGCTGCAATGCACCACAATATTTCTTTGACATAAATGAAACTTTTGGTATGAATAAGTAGGATGCTTCTTTGCTCTTAGCTTCTGCAATGAGACCTTTGGTAACAAATAGGAAATTATCATCCTAATGCACGCACAGATAAGAGAAAAAGTTCAGTTTTCCATTTCAAAATATTTTTAATTTAACAAAATACCTTAGAACATTTCTGTAACTTCTTCATGGGAACAATTCTAAGCACAGACACTAGAGGAAACTTCGGGTTACCAAGAATAAATTATTAGGTGGTAAGTCAGTATTTTTAAACCTTGATAAAGTTTAAAGATTAGCTTTTAATATAAACACAGGTCCTCATAAGTTCTTATCTAATTTTATACACATGTAGGGGGAAAAATCAATGTTCAAAGAGGGTAAAAAGCACACAATCACTATCTTAGTCTGTGTGTGACATCATGGATTACAGCATCAACGATCTACTTAATTAATTGCTAAATGGGGTAAAATGCTACACTACCATTACAGTTTTAAACTAAACAATAGCTCCCTTAGTTAATATAAGCAAATGCCACAATTTTGTTTTAGTGACAGGCATGGATTATCTTTCATTTTAAGCCCAGTGACTCTTCTGAACCATTCCCACTTGTCTGCAATTGGGCACAATATCATAACGACAACAATGTCAGAGTTATTCTTCTGACTTGACAGCAAGCAAGCTTCTTATGACATTTGCTTAAAAAAAACATATCCCGATTTCATTAAGCTAAGACAAATCAATAGAAAAGTATGTTCAAAAAAGTAAGAAAAAAACGAGGTAGATAATTAATCTACAAAACATGAGAAGGTCCCATTTTCAGGCTTTATATTCTACTGTGTTATCTCCTATGACTCTTAACTATTATTAGTTTCTTTAATTGAAATAGCTTCATTCAAATCCAATACTACAGATAACACTGCGTGTCTAAAGAAAGTCAATGTAATTATCCAAATATCATCCCTACATAAGCAATAGTTCATATATTATTAGAAATTCAAAAAAAGTTTAGAAATTCAAAAGAAAAAAATCCAAACAGAAACAAGAAAGCAGTGATTACTTAAATAACATTACACACAGTAGTGATTACACGGAAAAGAGACTGGGGGTTTTTGTACGGATAAAGAAGAGAAAATGTACCATGTTGGAAAGCACAGGCCTTTGGCATCAGATAAACCATGAGTTCTGCTTGGCAGGCATTATCGTATTGCCCCGGATCAAACACCTCAACTCCTAAACCACCACATCCTAATCTGCAAAACTGTAGATAGTAAAGTGAATCCCACGACATGGTTTGAGGATTAAAGTGACATCAGGAGCCAGCCACCACGAGAACCTACTTAAAACTTAGGTCTCTAATACGCTGTAATACTCAGCTTTGCAAAATGTCCACAAAATCATTTTGCCTTTGTAAATTTTATGACTGCCAACTTGTCATTTACTCAAGGTGGTGGGAAGAAGAGGGGCAGAAAGGAAAGGTCAGGATAGCTAGGAAGATACGATTACCATCACTTAGCTACGGGGAACATGGACGGCAATGTACCCTCAAGTCTTTGCTGTTATGTACATGTTGTATACATATACCATGTCCGACCTTTAAGAGCTCCAACTCTTAAGCCAAGATTGAACAAAAACATGATTTAGAAAGGTTCATCAGTATAAAAGTATATTAGGATGTCATTCTGAATCTATGGAATGATGCTATTTTTGTTTTCAATGCCAGATTTTTGACAAATCAGCATTTGATATAATAATATTTGCAAGAATTTTTCAAAATAATAAATTCCTTTATTTGGGTTTTATTCCCCCACCCCTTGTCCTGGGCAGTTCCTTCCGCCCAGGTAAGCCTCCACCTTTCCCAACTCTTATTATAAGGACTATGTTTCAGTAAAATTAAATGTAAGGAGGCTTGGCTAAAGTTCTTCCTTTCCAATTCAAGAATATTGTAAGCTCCCAACCAAAGGTGGGGGAAGCCTTAAAGACATCGGATTGTACACGGATGGCCAGTTTCAGGCTGCCCGTTTTCAATATTTGAGGGGATAGATGGTAGCTCCCTGGGTTGCAGTGTTTCAGTAGGGCATGGTCATGATCGAACTGGAGGCTGCCCCTCCCTATGGCCTTGTGCATAAAGGACCTTGCCTATCCTCAAAGGGTATGATGGACTCAGATAACTGGAGACAAAGCAGAAATAATATGTCAAATGGAAGGGCTGAGAGCAGGAGCAACAGTGAATCTAGATCCGGAGTAGATTCTGAGGGAGAGCACGCTCCTTTTGTTCTGCGGATTGAGTTTGAATTGGGATAGGAAGATTTAATTAAGCCTCATGTAAAAATCACACCTAAAATGGCACAATATATACACCACAGATGAATAATAATTATTTAAACTCCATTTTCCCCCTCGTATGAGAGCAGTTATTGTCACTGTTTCTTTGTCGCTAATCTGAGTTACAACTCATCGGGTTTGTTTTGCTCTGTGATTATCTTGGTGAGGAAACTGATTCTTTTCTTTCTTCGACCCACGTTGCTTCCTAAGTAAAACGATTTTGTGAACATGGATTCTATACATCAGAGAAAACTTAAATCATTGTGGACTGCAGCTTTGCAAGTTCAAAGTCATTCTTATTTTACACGTTAAAAATAAAACCTGAGTGCTGAAATTGAAAGGCCTTCTACAGACGTGGCATATCAGAATGTATTTATTTATTTATTTGGTCAGGACATTTTTTTAAGGTGTTAAAAGAAATAGGAAATTTAAAAGCCAAAGGAGTGTACTGAAATAATTAATAGTTGGTTATAAATAGTACATTAGATGGAAACTTTATATTGGATTAGAAAAAAATACCAATTAATTTTCTAAATTTCAAGTGCATCTTAGATCCCCGAGCCCCCCAGTTTGCTCCCCAACCTGTAGGAGTTAGAGCTAGTGTTTACCTTTCTGTTGGAGACTGCAGCTTCAGCAGCCAGTCTGCGGTGATAGCTATATCTTAATTACAGCTCCCCATATACATACAGCAGTATGGGAGAGCATTGCCGAAAAAGCCCAAATAAAATATGATAATTAATAACTGTATAATCCCTCTCCTCTAATGCTGTAATATCAAGGTTAACGACTGACGCTGGCGTGAAACCTCCCACTAGGCAAATCTGCATAGCCAATTCCGTACACACACATTAAGGGAAAAGGAGATGCTCACATCCTAGGCTTGCTGTCCTGAAGAAGGGTGGGTTGTTTTTCTCCTGCGAGAGAACACTTTGAAACGTGTGAATCTTTTCTGTGGTGTGCCTGATACTCCCTTCCAGAACTGATCGATCGTGACCCATTGAAGCTCCGGGAAGTTTCACATATGAGTGCTAACGGACTGTCCTAACCTTCTGACGCAAAATGTGAAGTAACCACCTTCAATTGGCCCTGAACCAAGTTATGACTTATGTACAAAAAGGAGCAAGTCACTCTGACACAGATTCGAACTTGGAGATTTTTTTTACTATTCCCAAGGAAGCTAAGAGGGGGAAAAAAATCTATAAGGCTGCAGCAACTAGGGAATTCACCTGGTTATCAATTACCACTAGAAAAAAATAATTAGAACTATGGCCCATGAGAGAAGAGAAGAGCTGATGTATGAATTTCCTGGTACGATAATTATTTTTCTTTTGAACCATTTTGTTATAAAAATAATAAGTCACACACTCTCTAGAAGGCACAAGCCTATACTAGCTTGTCCAAAGCTGACGCATAGAGAAGAAAATTCTCTTCGAGGGGAAAAGTTTGTGTTTGTTTTGAAATGCCGACATCTGCCGCGTAATAAGAAGCAGCCGCAGCCTGTCACGCCTGCTCCGACACGTCGCAAGAGTAATTTAATGCAAACCTTCTCTCTATTCGCTTTCTTGAAAGACACAAGGACATGAAAGAGCCTGCTCTCCGCTAAACGCAGGAATGTGCCCTCCAAGGCAGCCATGCTCATTCTAGGACCCAAGCGACAGAAAATATTTTAACTTGAGACTGCACCACACTGAACAACACCACTGTAATCCTGTCTATCGATGGCACTTGCATTAACCTCCAATGGAAGCGGACACGATTGCCACAGACTAGGCTACCAAGTGAGTGTTGCTGATACCCAGAACTAGAGTGCGCTTTTACACACGTGTATTATTATTATGTGCACTGCAGCTTGACCTGCTCACTCATGCACATTCCAGAGAATCTCTGTAAAGCGTCCACAGGACTTCCTACACAGGATCATGGAGTATGGGAGAAAACAAATTTAGTCCCAGTTCTTTGCGCATATATATGTTCAGTTTCTCGCCTAGTCAATTTCATTTGAAAATTTTTTTTCTAATGTAGATATTCTCTTAATTCCATACAAGTGACAGAAGAGCTCTGGATATTAACAACTTTTGCTGACCATATCTTCTGTCCACCTATACTTCTCTGATATATCCTAGAAAAAATTATAACCTTAGAAATTCCAAACTATATTTTTATTTCCTAGGTAAAACAATTGATAAATGTGCGAAACTACAGGATCTGTTCAATTTTTTTTTCTGGTTAGTGCAACCCTTTCTTTCTCTCACCCCTACTTCACATATTGAAATAAAGTGTTGGAGAAAATAAAAACTTTTAACTTAAAAACAACATGAAGGGAGTAATATTAGTAAGAGTCATTCCTGGATCATCAAGGGGATTTTGTTTTCTTGTGTTTTCATATTCTGTTTTGTCCTGCTAGAGACATGTGGAGGTCACACATAGACTTTTAATTTTAAGTAATATTTACAAGCTAGATGAAATTAATTAAAACATACCCAAATATCATTTCAGAATAAATTCAATGCACATACACATAGTGTGTGTACAACTAAAAAAATGTAGAGCTCAAGAAAAATCAACAAAATTTAAAAAAATCCAGGTTTTGTAGGTACAGTCTGTTTTTCACTTAGTCATCTCAACCCAGCCTCGCTACATTTCAACTATTCCACTGTGCCATGTGGCTAGACGCTACCACCTGGGCAGTGCCGTGAGTAACACAATGGGGGTAAATTTCCAAACTTTGCTGTCTTTTTCGAGCCCATGGAATCATCATTGAGAGTCAGAGGAAACTCCCAGCAAAATGCCCTGTGTATAACAGGTACTACAAAAGGTGTCAAACAAATTCCTGTCTGAGTCATCTCCCCACCCACACCATAAACCTTATTAAATAATCTGCCGAGCCGTATAAAAATATTCCTACCACTAATACATAGAGAGAAAGGATTGTCACTTTTCAAAAAGGTTCATAACTTTTAAATGGTGCAAGTATGAAGTCTACTTGGCTGTGAGGTAGGGAACTAACAAAAAGGGTTGTCATAGTGACCTGGGGATTAAAGCAGAGGAGGGGCAAAAAGCAAACTTAACAGACAGCAAGTGCTTTAAATACAGTTAGTGTAAAAAAGAACAGTAACACCGACTTACTGACTTAGTTGCTTATTAAAGCATTTCCACACTCATTAGCTCATTGAATGATAACCATAAGCCCTTGTTGGGAGAGACAGCTCATTCATTTCCTGGCTGCCCAGACTCTCGAAATAATCACACTGAAATCTGTATTAATTGCAATACTCTTTCGCAAGTAGCTTAAGCGTATTTCTAGCTAGCTCTTATATCCTAAACTAACCCATCTCCATTAATCAGCGCATCACTACAAGGTCATGGCCAGCCAGCAACGTTTTGGCAGATTCCAGTGAAGGCATCTGTCTCCTGCGGCAGCTACAAGGCTTCTCCCTAACTCCGCCTACTCTCTCTCTCAGCCTTTTCTCTCTCTCTCTCTCTCTCTCTCTCTCTCTCTCTCTCTCTTTCTCTCTCTCTCTCTCCTCGCGTACTCTCTCCCTCTCTCTCCATCTCTGTTTGGATTTTCCACCTGGCTTTACTCTGTTAAGCCATTGGCCAAAAGCAGCTTTATTCATTAACCAATAAAAGCAACACATACACAGAAGGACCTGGCACATCAAGCCCTTATGGTAGGAAGTGGCTACTTTTAGTACTATTTAAGATTGACCTGCACGAAGCTGTAACAGAATCAATGACTCCTGATGCAGAACCCAGAACGTCACTGCTTCACTATTTCACTTTCACACAAGAACGCAGGCTGGAACTTTGCGTCAACTGTAGCACGGGATGGCTGCTGATCTTTTGCACTGGTGTGCACGTTTTCTCCTTCAGTCAACCATACAGATTTCGCTCTAGCGGGGCCACAGCGAGCCTGTCAACTGGACAGGAGTACCAGCGCCAAGTGCACACACCGCCACACTGCTTCCTAAAGCAACGGGCGGAAGTGCGACTTTTTGTTTGTATGTTTCAGACGTGATGAAGTGATGTTACAAGATCTGTTTGACTCCTTTACGGCAGTAATGGATTCGTCTTTTAATGTAACACATGTCAGAATGGCTAAAAAAGCCACAGAATTTGAGGCAAACTTGCAGTGTTAAGTTATTCGATGTTTCTTCTGAGGCGATGCAAAATATGTATTTTAAAAAAGATGTTTTTCAGAAAGTCTACTCTATTAATTTCATTCCTAAGTTCAACAAATGTTATACTAAGTCTCTTTTATCAACTAACATACCTACAGAACTGTATAAATACATCAATTACCAATAAAACATAAACACAAGGATATACATTTCTAACTGTATACTCACAGACATTGGCTTAGACTACTTTTCTGCCTCTATTAATCTAATGTGATACTCATTATGAGTCTTAATTTTAGTTTCTAGCTTGTCAATTTTGAGGCTGAGCAATAAAACTGGCTGTAATCTTGTTCTAATTGTTATTATTTTTCTGCTGATTGGGAATTCTCATTACCCCTTCTCAATTTTCTTTAGACTTTAGTCTCACCTCAAAAATGTCCAACAACATTTACTTAGTCTCTCCAATGCACTTCCAAGAAACAAAACTGCCTGTTTCAAAGATTTCAATAGGATCCTTTCTCTGCCCCCTTCATTACTATCACCGGCTCTGATAGTTTTCTTTGGGGTAAACCCTGAACTATAAATCTGCCTTCTGCCCTTCCTTTTCTGTTTGTTTGGTTTCACGTTTGCTTGGTTGAGATAAGGTCTTACTATATACCCAGGTCCTTTGATCCTCCTGTTCAGACTCTAAGGGTTGGCATGAGAGGTGTGTGCCACCACACCTGTCTCCCGTTCATTGTTCTGCACCATTGTAATCTACGTCCCCCAGAACACAACTGAAATCGTCTTTATACCACTCATGTGGCTAGGAATGACAAATTCATCTAGCGTCTCACCACCCTTCATAATAATTTGTATCTCTGCCATCTGCCACTGTTCATTATTCTCTCAGTGAAATGGTCTTTCTCGATGTCTCAACATAACAGACTCTTATTAACCATTCTTTGGTCTTGTGATAGCTAACTCAGCAGTCCCAGAATTTCCTTTCATGTGTAATACCCCAATGGCCTAAGGATGGACCTTCTAGGTCCCGTTTAACAACACAATCCCCAAATGGATCATTAGTGCCCCACCCCCTTCTCCCAATGCTCAGGGATCACTTCAGAAAAGGGGCTGGAAGAAGCGTAAGGAGTCAGAGGTGGGATGCGATGACAGAGGAAGAGAATCTTCTGCACAAAGCAGGACGCATGGGCTCACAGAGCTGTGCCAATACGCACTGGACCTAGAAAACCCCAAGCCAGACAAATCTCAGCATGGAGATGGGAGTTGAGTTTAATCCCATCCTAAGCCATGGAACTACTCGAGCTCCCGTAGAGGGCCAGGCTGTTTCTCTAAGAGGGTAGCGTCTGGAAAGCTGACTGCACTCCAGGTGCAGGTCATACACCCAAAAGATTAAGTAGTACAAATTGGTGTTAGAGGGTTTAAGAAATATGGACACAAAAGTTGAGAGTAGCGTGGGTGGATCTGGCAAATAAGAGTCCAGGAGGAGATGTGAATATGATCCAAACAAATAAGAAAATTCCAGTGAATTAATAAAAATATTAACAATAGGAAGTGACTCCAGGCATTCTAGCATAGTAGGGAGGAGCCTCCAGTACATGAACTCAGAGGACAAACCAGAGCAAAGCTGGAAGAGCAGTGAGCGAAAAGAGTATTTGCATCTGTCTGGGTCATGGCTGTAGGTTTTAATCCCATGTCTCAGGACACACCTTTACAGCCTAGTAGACACGCCTGTGCAGATGTCTTTCCGGCTCCCGACCCTACAAGTGCCAAGGCAAAATTATTACCTTTTGCCCTCAGAATTTTGTCCACTTAGACCATTATTATCTCAGTAAATGATTCAAAAGTAGAATCCTACCACCCATGCCGAAAGGGGAAATCAGCTAGCATCTCTCCCCATTTCCTTATTCTTTACAACCCCTCACCACGACATCCACACATCTTAGTCTTTCCCTTCCTCCCCTTCTCTTCCTCCTCTCACTTCTGCCACTAACATCCAGTATTAAAACACAGCGTGCTGATCAAAATCAGTAAGGCAAGCGATTAGAAAATCATCACCAGTGAAAAGGTGGTTTGTTACCCCTGGGGCCCAAGAACTGGGACAATGCCACACACCTCTCTAAGGGACACACAGAAGTGCTGGGGTTGGTCAGGAAGCAGAGAAAAGGGGTAAGTGGGAGCCAAAGGCTTTATTGTGGTTCCCAGGGAAGGCTTGAACAAGGCAGGACCAGCAAGGTCAGCCCACAGCTAGTGTGCATACCTTCAGTGGGCTCTAAGACACAGAGCATGGTGTCTAAGCCTTGAGGTAGTCCGGCAGATCAAGAACACCGACCAGACTGCACATAAGGAAGATGGGTAAATGTGAGTTCCGGATTTGATTGCCTGGTATCTAAAAATTGCACTCACTGGAAAGATGATTATCTTTCAGAACTACCTAATCCTCTAATGCGGGCAGTGGTGGTTGTGCGGGGAGACAGAAGAGACCCTGATGTCACAGCGGCAGAATACAGAAAATAAAGAGTGCTCTTTCAACTCCACTACGACAGTGCTATAAATAATTACCCAATTTAGCTCTTGATTCTTTAGTTCACATTATTTTCTAAGAGCCAGACTTATTTACTTGTCTGTCAAACTGCGACTCCCTTGGTACTTACAAAATAAATTATGGAGTCTTTGTGTATCCATATATGACATTATGTGCTTGGCCTGTGCCTTTTCCCATCCTCATCCCTATTCTACCCTACAAATCAAACTGAAAAAAAAAAGATTAATTCTATTATTTCCATTACGAATGTACCAATGTATTTTAATTTTCTATGTAAGCTGTCTTCTAACTTTTTTACTGGGGTAAAAAGTATGCAAGTGTGTTAAAAATATATATGCGCATACAGCTATAGCTGTATCGCGTATTTCAGTACATTTTCTAGAACAAACTTCCAGGATACAAATACAGCCTTTGCTACTTGACGTTTAATTGCAAGAAAACTGTGGAGCGAGCGACTCTGCCAAATGCTGCCAGGCCCCTCTGTTACAGTGAATTATGGGAACTGTTTGCTGGGGTTAAAATGAGGCTTCTGTGAGCCTACCTCGTCTCATGGCTTTCTTCACTTGAATTATTCATAAATAATCCTAAATGTTAATACTGGGCCAAGCGGAATACATACACGTTTGGGTATTGACCCACAATGCCAGCATGTGTTCTAAAAGGGTACCATGTTCTCCATCAGACACCAGGGAGGAAGTCCCTATTAGCTGACACTTCTCTCCTGCTAAAACAGAACCGTACAGAAGCACAGAGAAACCAGGCAGTATCTCTACCCTTAAAAAGGACACAGACTACATTTTCTGTACAAAGTAAGTTTAGCGACTTTACCTCCATCTTAAAAGAAGTCGGATGGCTTCCTATAAGATATTAGAGAGCTGAAGGTGACAGGGGCTAAATCACTTGGTCCAGATTAAACCGCGGCACCCGCGGCAGCTCAAGGACCAGGTTATGGTTTTATTGATACCACTCTCAATATGCTTGTATTTTCAGAGTGTTTTAATATAGAAAGGCAATGACTCTTTCATATATTGAAGATAACATCCCATTTTAGGAAATCTCAGAAATAACTGAGGGCACTGCGATTCTACCAAGTAAGTAAAATTTTCCGGTTCCGTGTACAGTGACATTTGATCATTTGTGTCTCTATTAGTAAGGTGACCTGAGGTGCTGTGAAGGACAAGCCACCAAAGGTCAGTGGGGCAAAACAAAACAGGACAGAATAAAAACGAGTTTTACATCTTCAACCTCACATGGGTCCAGAGTTCGGACTCCAGAGAGGAGGGCTTCCAGGTGGTGGATTCAATGTGGACTCTGCCTAGTCTGTGACTCTGTCGCCTTCCCTGACAATGGAGGCCATGTTTGTAGTATGCACATGGAAAGAGAGACAAGAGGAAGTCACATGTCTGGGGTGGCGAGCTTCTGTATCGGCATGTGACTTCGGTCTGCAGTTCCCTAACAATGTGCAGATTCAGATGCAAAAGGGTGGACGAAGGCTACGGAGTATCACCATGCCTGGGAAGAGAGAAGGGCAGATCTCGGAGAGCACGTGGTCACATTCTTCTTTAGGATAACTATCACAGAAATAAGAATTAATGGTCATATGCCCTGAATGTACTGGCTGATCTTCCTGGAATGAGATATGTTCTGCCATTTGAAAATCTGAGTGAGCTCTATTTTGATTTGAATCTGCAGTGTTCCTAAGGCTCATTATTTGAACATTCAAGTCTCAGTTTCTGTCACTGTTTAGAAGGGCCTTCCAGGAGGTGGGAGTATGTAACCAGAGGTCCTGAAAAGATGTACCCGCTCCTTTTTGTTTCAGGGTCTTCTCTATGGTAGGAGCCTCTACCATAGCACTGTAAGCTCTGATATGTTTCCCCCACTATCACGGACTAACATGCTTGTTGGTTTTTTCTTATTTATTTGAGGCAAGGTCTCACCATGTAATCCAGCTAGCCTGAAACTTGCTGTATACACCAGGTTGACCTTGAATTCGGACTGCTTGTGCCTCCCGAGTGCTGGGATTAAAGGAGAATACTAGCATGCCGGGCTCTAGACTGAACCTTTTGAAACCGTGAGCCAAAACAAGTCTTTCTTTCCTTCCGAGGCTACGGTGATGCATTTTGGTCAAGGTAATGTGCTTGCATAGGTTATTTAGTCAATATTTAGTTTGCTCTTCTAATAATATTTTTTTGTTAGGATGGGGGTTTAATGGCGTGCAGAGCCTTTTCAAAGAATGCAGCACTTAGTAGGTTATCATTGCAGCACTTAGTAGGTTATCATTGGACATTAACTTTCCCCACCAGACCCTCGGAAGCCACGTCAGTGGTTTATACTCTCACAGTTTCCATCTCTTTATTTCTTTACTTACTTATCGGGGCGGGTTTTTACTATACAGTCCTAGATAGCCTTGAACTTGCTATGAGAAGTAGGTTGCCCTCGAACTCGGAGAGATCTGTCTGCCCTGGCCTCCTGGATCCTGGGATTAAAGGCATGTGTGACTACAGCTGTCTCTTCTCTACTTCGAAAGGATAGCATTTAAAAGAATACAAACTGCTTCTTATCTTCACTCAGTTATGCTACCCTTTCAAGAGTGCAATGGGAAGGAGCAAAATAAAAGCTTCAAAACTATGCATGATGGTGCGCGTCTGTAATTCCATGTCCAAGAGGTCAAAGCAGAAGCACTGCCATGGGTTTGGAGACAGGAGGACGATACAGTGAATGAGTTTTAGGACAGCCTGAGCAACAAAATGAGACCTTATCTTTAAAAAGGTTAAAAATATGTAAGAGATAGCTCAAATTAAACAATGCTTGCCCAGCATGCACCGGGTCCCACATTCAATCACCAGCACTGTATAAACGTGGCATGGCGACACACACCTGTAATCACCAGTGCTGTATAAACGTGGCAGGGTAGCACACACCTGTAATCACAGCACTGTATAAACGTGGCACGGTGGCACATACCTGTAATCACCAGTACTGTATAAACATGGCATGGTAGCACACACCTGTAATCATTGCACTGTATAAACGTGGCACGGTGGCACACACCTGTAATCACCAGTGCTGTATAAACGGCGTGGTGGCACACATCTGTAATCACAGCACTGTATAAATGTGGCATAGTGGCACACATGTAATCACCAGCACTATATAAACGTGGCATAGTGGCACACACCTGTAATCACCAGCACCATATAAATGTGGCATGGTGACCTGAGCTCAGTTCCCAGCACCCACACTGGATGGCTTACAACCTCCAGGGATCTGACACCACGGCCTCTTCCAATGCCTGTACTCACACGCACAACTTCCCACACATTCACGTTATTAAAACTGAATCTTTTAAAAATTAAAAAGGATAAAAAGATAAATTACACAAAACAAACACGGCAGGGCTTTATGTAATACTTTCTATCTTTCCATAGACATTGTTGGCTATAATATTTGATTTTGATTTGATTTGATTCTGCTTGTTTGTAGTGTGTGTCTGTGTGTGAATGTATGTGCCCACGTAACATGACATGCTTATCAAGGTCAGAGGACAACCTCAGATGTTATGTCTCACCTTCAATCTTGTTGGTGACAGAATCTTCTTGGGTTTTTTATTGGCTTGTTTGTTTGATTTCTGTGTTTGCTGGGCTAGTGAGAGATTTTCCTCCTGCTTCTTATTTTCCCGTAGCAAGGCTGAGATCACCTACAGTTACACTATGCATCCAGCTTCCACATGGGATCTGGGGTCCCCACACTTGAGTACAGTAAGCACTTTTATCTCCTGAACCATTTCCTCACCCTGATCCTATAAAGTTAGGTTGTCACTGTCGTGGTGCTGATATAACACACCGCTGGACCAGAGGCAAGCCTAATGTCACAGTCAGCAGTGCAACCATTAGCTTGTGTGCCTCTTTCCTTAGCCCCAAGGCCCGTGGTCTCCAATGGGCGCTACTCACACTTGAAATAGCTCAGGACCACAGAACTGGGGAAACGACAGATTATGGTAAGCGGTAACAAGCTTGTTCTTGGCTAAGACCTCAGCTCTCAAGGTTTCTTGTGAAGAGCACCGAGGGCCTTATATTTCGGACAAGCTGGTGAGGATGTGTAATGGACAATCTCTGGATCCTGGGGAGAAAGTCTGAGCATCAGTGAAGAAGAAAGGAGGGCACGTGCAAGTTTCTAAACAAGGTGATAGATAAAGCCATACAGAGCATGTAACACTGACGCTTTACTGCTAAGAAAATATACCCTAGTGATGCCAATAACGGAGAGATTCAAAGAAGGTCAAGAGAGATATTTTTAAACTAAATTTTACAGGATTTAGTAACAGTACAGCTGAGATCTTAGTTGGTGCATCTGTGTTTGTTTATGCCTTCTGGTTTGGGGTGCAGAATTATGCTGGTCTAAAGCATAAACAACATACCTGTATTTCCTAAGTATTTTTCATCCACTCACTGTTTAATTCCATCTTTTTCTTTTTTTTTCTTTTGTCTTTTTTTTTTTTGGTTTGGGGCATAGTGTTTGTTCACATGAGGTTATTTATTTCTCCTGACAATTATTGAAATGAATTATGTATCTGATAATAAGATTCTATGTAATATTTTCCTTGAAATACCTTAGGAAACAAAAAATAATTGATTTCCATATTATCATAAGATCAAATAAACGTGCATGAAATATAATCAATAATGAACAAGTACCAACGGAGCAAAGCAAGCCCTCCACAATGCTTAGAGAATTATTTCTATTAAGTAGGGCGAAAACAGTTTAAAACAGATCTGGAGGCTCCCTCAAGAATTCACACTAAAAACTATTAGCAAAAAAAAAAAATCTGTCGTTGCTAAAATGGGGTTATAAACACAGTGAGAGAATACAGGGGCCATCTGAGTCCCAAGCTTTTTGCAGTTTCCATTAAAGTCAGGGAAAGACGTGCACACAGCGGACTGAGGGATGGGCACCTCCAGCCTCACTAGCACACAAAGGAGCCCCACCAGATGATCACAGCCACTGCCGGCCACGTTGGAGTGACTGTGTTAAATAACTGATAATTCTGTCCAATTCAGTCACATCCCAGTTTACATGTGCATCAGACGCCAACATTAGGGAATTAGCAGTAAATAATTATTGACGCTAACATCCGACTGTCCCATTTTTACCAGCAGAGGAAAATTTACCGGACGTTGATGTCTTATTATGGCTGGCATGCAATTTATTTCTCTGTTGGAGTTGGGTTTATCAACTGTTTCTGTCCATGCGTAGAAAATGTTCCCACCTAAGAAACCGATGGAAGAACGCAGGTAGGAAGCGGGAGAGCGTAATTGAGAGTCTGAGTAGGGTCGTCACTTTGATTCAAAGACAAGGAGACCTTACTGCCTTGTTTTATTCAACAGCACAAAGTCTGACAGCTAATTACATGCTGATTAGTAGAAAGAATATTGGTATAGATCAGACCATACTAAATTGCAATATGCTGAATAAAAGATCCTATCATTTACTATTCAACTGTGTGATCTATGAAAGCATATGGAACTGAACACAAGGGAAGGATGAAAAAACATTGTTTGTGCATCTGAAGGCAACATGAAGAATGGACAAAGACTAATGACTCTTCCTTCACACTCCACAGTCGTGAAGCTAAAATTGTAATACTGATGATAATTATAAGGTCAGCTTTTCGGTCCTTTGTGATAGCAAGTCAATGTGGGCGGGTAAACCCAATCCACACACTCTCTAGCTATCTGCATTTCACGAACTGCCCAGTGGAATATGCATCACAATAATTACCACAGAGCCAATTCCTCGAAGCCGCTGTAGGGAAAGGTATGAACTATTTTGTAAATTTCCAAACGAGAACAAAATTCCTCCCGAGTATTTGGAATGAAGACGCAGCGGCTATTCCCCCAAACGTTCGCAACTGAGGCAATAGCAATCGGGAATACTGATGATAAAGGTGGCGAGGAACTACTGTGAGCTTGGTACTCTTTGGGCATCTCGTCACTATGACAGTTTATTTAGGTAAACTGTATTCCCATTTTATATGGAAAAACCCTGAGGCTTATCAAGGTTGAATTAACGATGCCAGATGATCGCATCAGACAGCAATAGAACCAGGCTTCCAAGCCAGGAAACCCAATACGTGAGCTTGAACATCAACGAGGGGGTACGGAAGCAGCTGATCTACTCCAGGACACCAGAAAGTACAGTTCTCTCTGATCAAGATGGTGGTCTAAACTACAGAAGCTCTCAGCATTTAAGCCTGGGAAGTGACCAATTACATGTAAGACTATAACACGGAGATAATGTTAAAGCACTATTCTTCAAGATACATTTTTCTCTATCTGCCATAATTCGCCGAAGGAATGACAATAATTACACATTAGGCATTGGAAGAGATGGATCCGGATGCACCGGAGCTGGCCAGTGGCTGTCTGCCAGACACTTGATTAAATATTTTGCGGACTCTTCTTCTCGAAGCTGGAAATGTAAAAACCGCGGCTTCCAAAAGTTCTCCCATTAAAAAGAACACTTACTAGCTACTTGCTGGGAGCTCCCTTCTAGGAAAATGTCTCTTTGAATGTCCTGCTTTAAGAGAATCCTGGGCAAGACTGAACTAAGGGAGCCTAGTGCATACATCCTGACTTTACAGAAAGAGTAGAGGCAATTGCCTATGAAACCATGACCTCCGGGGCGGGGGGTGAAATAGGGGGATCAAACCAAGGGGTTGATACTGTTCTCAAATATTTAAGTCCCCGCTAATTGATTTTTAAAGATACTTGGCAGTGAGGTTTTAGCAGCAGAGAAAGGCACCAGCGCTATGAAAATAAGAAAACGCGGAAGCTGTTCGGCTCATAGCTCAGGGTGTCTTCAGTTTTTAGCCATATTAATGGGATAAAAATGATGAACAGAAATGTTCAGTATTCATTCCATAGCCTTTACATTTTCAATAACCCGGACTTCCTTTATTTTGCCTAATTTTCCTGTCCTTTTTTTTTCTTAGTGATAACCTAAAAACTTAATACGTATGGAGAATAGCTTTTCAATTTCAGATGTTGATGCCAGTGTGTCTCTCTTAGGACTGTGACCTACTTTTGAGCTCTTCTTTCTGCAATGTGCAACCCGACTTCAAAAGAGGCGTCGTGGCTTGTGAGCATGACAGCCAGAGATGCTCCAGTGTCCTCCAGAAAGATGAAACACAGGCAACCTTAACCAATCTGTGCTCACTCACCAGATAACGCGGGCAATGAACTGCTAAGATAGGAAGAACCATGCAACCGAGCAATTACGTACTGTTAGATACAGTCGGGGGAGGTCATGGCATGCCTTCGAACTCTATCATAGAAACATGTGGTATCCACCTCTGAGCTCATCTCTTCCACACTCCTTCAGACCCAATCACTCTTTTCCTTTCATCTTTTATATGCAGTCTCTATGGGTGTGTGTGACAAAATTTACTTCATCAACATACTCAGAGGATATGCACCTAGGTTATAACCCAACTAAAATGTAAACATTGGAGACCAAGAGACCAGATGTTCAGCTTTGGGTTTGTGTTCATTGTAGTGCAGCATGCCACCCTAACATACATGTACACACACATACACACCAGATAAATCTTCATTAAAGAAGGCAGAGAGAACTAGGCTGCTTGTAGGCACTCACCATGTGACATGCCAAGCCTTGACTCTTTAAATCTACACACGCATAATTTCTATTTATCAGAATTGAACTCCACCATATAGCGGTTAGAACATCCACTTTCAGATGGGGCTACTGAGCCCAATTTATGAGATTAAATTTCAAGACTTCTGATTCCTTATCATGCACTTTCAATCTTATCAGATTATCCCCAAATACTAAAAAAATGCATCTTAAAAATAAAAACAAGAGAGAGAATGGTCTACCGGACTGACTGCTCTTTGAGTGGCATGCACACAGGACAGGGGTACCAGGGCAGGCAATGATGCTTCTAGCTGCCAAGCCTGTATCTGTTAAGCTCGGGTAGAATTTGGCCTTGACTGTCTTCATGGGGCTCTCCTAATTTCTTTCCCATTCTGGGTCAGAGCTGCTGTATCTGCCTGCGTTAGCAGTCACCATAGGTCCCCACTATCTATGATTCATATGGAATTGCACTATCTTTTAGGTTAACTTCATATACAGCCTCTACTTTTCCTTAGGAAAAAAAATAAATGTTTTGATTTAATGAGAAGCCCCATCCTGTCTCCTTCCACCCTACCCTGTTATAAAGGCTTGTTTCAGAGAGCACTTAAAGGCAAAGTCAATGAAGGGATGATTTATAGTCAGTGACAATGTCACAAGGGAAGTAAGACTGGGGTATGAACTCAAGAGCAAAAGAGTCATGAGGGGTCTGACAAAAAGATAGAGTGGGTTTCTTCAAGTCAATTTATTCATCTATCTAAAGAAGCATCTTCCTCTCACATGAGGCTTCCCTTCCTTTGGAATGCCATCTGGCAGGTGTGAGATCTTGAACACATAGTTAGGGGGTGATACTGAGTTCCATATTTGCAGAATGGATATTGAAATATCCACACATTACTTGTAATGAAAAGAATGGCAGTGTATTTAGACATTGTTGCCCTAACGATGTCTAATTAGGAACGAGAGCTGGCACCACAGTAAGGCTTTCAAGGCAGCCTGCAAGCTGGCTCTAAAGGTAATTCCACGGGAGGAATTTCAGGAGGCTTTAGTCGATACAGATAATATTGATTTTGGTTTATGGCTCCCTGAGCATCCTGACGTGTTTGTCAACAAATAACCATCATGGTATTGTAAACATTTAACAAGTTTCCAGTCTATCATATTAGTAACAGGAAGATCACCCTAGCAACATCACCATGGAGGGAGGGAGGGAGGGAGGGAGGGAGAGGGAGGGAGGGAGAGAGAGAGAGAGAGAGAGAGAGAGAGAGAGAGAGAGAGAGAGAGAACATGCATGGGAGTAGGCACAGACCTAGCTGGGAGGATCCCAAGTGGTAAGGAGGACAGAGTGCAATGCATGGACGATTCACTGAAAAGCATAGTCCCGGGCATTGATGAACAACTGATGGGAAAGGGTTGCACTGAGGGAACAGGCTGGTCCGCAGTCACAAGGTGCAGGGTTGCATTTTGCATTCAGAAGGTTAGAAGTCACGCTAAAAATAGCAGCGAGCGTCTTTAAATACGGCTTACAAATGCCATATATACTCGGTCCAGAGAATGCTTTTGATGCCACAGAGGCCCTTGCATTCACATCTGCACGAAAACAGATGCACTTTTGAGGAGGTTGCTTGCTAGGCTGGGCAAAACGAAGGACAAACAAGAAGCCGACTCAGACGACAGCAGACCAACCACAAGCCATCGCCCCATGGTTCCTAGGCCAGGTAAGTCGACATAACGCTGCGTGAATTAACTTCTAATACAAATCTCAATTAAATCTGTATTTGATCATTTGTACAAAAGCCAAAATATTAAAACAAGATTCTTTATTCCCAAGCATTGAAGGAGTCAGATTTCTACTTTGGAACAGCTGGTTGGTAGACGGTATTTTCTCCTCTGTCTCTGTCCAGACCATCTGAAAGGACAGCCAGAGTGGAAGCCATGAGGTCAAGGGGAACAGGGCGGGGACTTTCAACCAAGTACCCAACAGAGGACCAGTCTGAGTGTGGCTAGAGAGTTAAAGGACAGAGGGGACTTGGAGGCCCAGGCAGGATCTTCAGATGATCTTGATACCTTCAGTGCCCCACTCACCGTTCTCGACACCAAGTAAACGGCAACGCACAAAACCAACTTTCTGTTCTCCTGGAGCTCACAGATGCTCTAGCTGAGGAGGACAGAAACTTAGTAAAATAAGCATAGACGATGGTTAATTCTGTTTCAACCTGACTGGATTGAGGTAATACATCAGACAGCATACACTGTGATAAAAATTGAAAAAAAAAATAGGACAAGAACAGGGAGTGAGGATATAGTAAAAATCTAGAATGCAGCTAAGGAAGCCCAGAAGTGTTGATATTTGCACAAACAGAGGAAGTAGGAGTGAGGAGCAGGAGAAGGTGGGAGGGTGAGCTCTTTTCTCCTGACCTCATCACAACTGATGGTGAATTTGGCCAGTGATGTGGTTTGGGCCAAAAGAACACCGGATTATGTGGGGAATGTCACACCTAACCAAAAACTTTGAAGGTACTTTCTGAGTTTGGCTGCATCCTCCCTGGAGTTTTGGCCTTTGCCCATGAAAACCACACCCCCTCTCCCCAAGACAGACCGCGTGAAGTTGAAATGAAGTTGAATGAGTCCAGAGACTTCCAGAAACACCACTGCCAACCTGTGACCTTCAAACAATACACCATCTTGAGATGTTGGATGAGTGGTTGGAGTGGTACAGGAAGGGAGTTGGTGCAAAGGATCTGGGGCAGAAGCCTGCCTACCTGATGCAGTTAGGGACCAGCCACGTGGAAGAAGTAAGCAACGAGAGGAAAGATGACCTGGCCCATAGCAACCTGGAGAGGCTGAAGACTGGCGGCCCCAGGCAAGACAAATAGCAAAGAAGCTTGGGACGGAAGATGGAAATAGCCTGAAAGGGCAAAGTTAGAGCCACTCCTGTCCAACTAAAAATTCCCAGTACTCACTCATAAGTGGATTTTAAACATAAAGCAAAGGAAACAAGCCTACAAGTCACGATCCCAGAGAACCCAGACAGCAATGAGGACCCTAAGAGAGACATACATGGATCTAATCTACATGGGAAGTAGAAAAAGACAAGATCTCCTGAGTCAACTGGGAGCATAGGGATCTTGGGAGAGGGTTGAAGGGGAGGGGAGAGGCAGGGAGGAGAGCAGAGCAAAATGCATAAAATCAATTTTAAAAATGCCCAGAATCTACAACACTCTCCCTCTGACTCCTTCTAAAGAATGAAGTGTGTGATATATTCCCTGAAGAAACAGGGTGAAGACATTGGAACTTTCAGGCACTAGGTATGATTGAGGCAGACGTAACATGAAGAGTTAAAACACAATTGAACCGTAGCAAGGTGTAGTGGCACATGCTTGTCAGCTTCAGCCTTTGGGAGGCTGGGGAAGGAAGAGCTGGATGCCAACCCGCTGCAGAGCGAGTTCCAGGCGTCTGTGGGCTGCCTAAGAGTGTCTTGTCTCACCGAAAGAAAGAATACGTGGGCCAATAGTCAACTCCTTCAGTTTGTATACAGAAATTAGCAGTTGAGTTGCTTAACCTTGGGACAAAAGCATAAGATCCTTTGAGGGAGAAAGAAACCAGCTTCAGATACAAGATATTCACCCCTAAACATTCAGAGGAAAAGGGGCATTTTTAATATGCAAAGATGTCAAAAACACTTTCTTTGTAATGGAGTTTTGAACCTCAAGGATATGTTTTAGCAAAAGAAGTCAAGAACAAAGGTCTGAACAGGACATCACCGTCGGCGATACATGCTTAGCTATTAAATTAAAAAGTCATATACTATATGAAGAAAGCAAGCTGAACAACTGCATGAGGTAACTATCTCCAACTCACAAATAATATCCAAGATGGCTAAAGCTAGGAAACGGTACGGTGTTACCTACTGATGCATATGTGATGGCCAAATTCAAAACAAACGAACGAACAGATAAAAACGTAAGGGTCTGGACAGGGAAACACAGGGAGGTGAAGAACCAGAGCCATTCCTGATGGGCCTTCCAGTACAATCCCGTTTACTACCTAACTAAATCAGTTGGACTAAAATTAGTTTATGAAAGATCAAACACTACAAAATACGACCCAACTCACTGTGTCATAAGCCCTACCAATTATATTTCCTGCCTGATAGTCATAAAGCCTGGGAAAGGCCTGCTAACGAATGCAAGATGGAAGCCAGTAAGACCAATGCCAAGGGATAATTATGTGAAACCCAGTGGTGCACAAAACCACTCTACATCTCTTCAGTTATTTTTAAATGTCAACACCCCTTTCAGACACACCCAATTGTGAGCTGGCCTAAGTCATTACCCCAGCCACACCCAATTGTGAGCTGGCCTAAGTCATTACCCCAGCCACACCCAATTGTGAGCTGGCCTAAGTCAGTATCTCAGCCACATCCAGTCGTGAGTTGGCCTAATCAATACTCCAGCCATACCCAGTCGTGAGTTGGCCTAATCAATACCCCAGCCACACTCAGTCGTAAGCTGAACTAAGTCAATACCCCAGCCATACCCAATCGTGAGCTTCACTTGATAATCTTAAAACAGCAAAGCAAAGCAAAACCAAAAGATCCAACCCTAAGTAGCCAGTATAATAGGGGATCGATAAATAAAGAAGGTGGCTTAACATATCCCTTAAAAATGTCGATTTAGCCCCAAATGGCCTCCAACAATCATCAAAAGAATTGAGGGTCTATTAAGGAGAAAGCGGTAGGAGCACATGTATAATTTAATGTGTGTGCAGTGTATATATATTTGGTGGGGGGGGGGAGAAGGTAATGAAAGAACACAAACCTAAGTGATACAATTGGATGTGGCTGTGGTATTGACTTAGGCCAACTCATGACTGAATGTGGCTGAGATACTGACTTAGGTCAGCTCACGATTGGGTACGGTTGGCGTACTGACTTAGGCCAGCTGCTGGGCCTAACTACAGAAGTAGAAAGAATAGTCCAGCACAATCGCTCTTCTGTCTTTTCATTCGTTCTCTTTCTACTCTAGAAACTCACAGTGCAGGATTCCCAGCTAAATCACACTTCACACACCAGAAGAGACAAAAGGAGGAAAAAGTAGTAGACAGGCATAATAAGAATTATTTAAGGTTGTAGTAGTTTACACTTTGGCTTCTAGTTTAAAAAAAATACAATGAAGTGGTTGGGATTGGGGAATATGGGAAACGAAACACCATACAGCACAAGACAGACTTACAGTATAGGTGAGTCAAAAGTAAGCTATGATTGTGTGGCTCTTGAGTCTCAGTACTGCTTGCAATACGCCCTTTGAAGATGATCTTTGGAACACGGTCTAATTTTCATGTTATCTTTCAGTATTTACTTAATTAGTAATTCAGTGGACAACCTCTAAATTGATTCCGTTTTATTTTATTATGTCTTGGTTACTTTGTTTAATTCCTGAATCCTGCTCTTCTTGCACCAGCTATAGAAAAGACCACAACATCTCCTGACACTTCCGAACACCATTTCGGTGGCTGTGCAAATTGATGTCACAGAAGGGCCTCTTGCAAGCGCTATTTTCCCTTGCTTGGAGTTCCAGCCGTGTCACTCACTGTTGGAGAAATAAATTATTGTGGCAGTTCCACTAACTTTCCTTTGCAAACATACATTTGCTTTATGATGAGACCTGTGACCCCATGTGTATGCATCCAACATGACTATGATGGCCTGTAAAAAGTTTTAAAGAAATTTACACACACACACACACACACACACACACACACACACACACACATATATATATATATATATGAGAAGAGAATTTTGATAAGACATTGGCTACATTTACACAGTTTGGAGTCAGTAAATTCTGACTCCATGGTAACACTACCACCTTGGTCTTGGTGCATCGAGCAGAACAATTTCTTAATAGGAGATACTTAAGGTGCCATCATGAGGACGAAGTTCATGACATGTACACATTTTAGTTTTTGCTATTTACTCGTTATGACTTGCCAAAGGGAATCAGAGAAGAGAGAACAGGGAGGGTATTTTTTTTCCTAATACAGATGTCTTTCCAAAGTCAGTCAAGCTATGAGAAACACCAGTGTGAGAGTGGGCAGCTTCTCCCTAAAAAACTTTGCAGTAACAAATCTGAGTCCCAATATCATGCGATCCCCTTCTTAGCCCGGTAATGTTGGAGAAATCATTTGTTGAAACTCCCCTGAGTGTGGGGCCAATACTTCTGATACTTGAGGGAGTTAAATGTCCTTGGATGTTTTGCAATAGCGCTGTAATATAAGATCTTATTTCTTTGAACATAAGAAGCGAGCTCTTTAACCTCCAATTGTAAGGACATTGTTCAGATCACAGTAGTTTGAATGACCTGGTCCTTTCTTGGCTCTTTATTGCCACAGGAATAATTTTTATTAATAAGTCGGGATGTCTCGGTCTTACCATTGTTTAAGCACCTTGAGGACCAGAGACCACGTCAAGTTAAAACAGCATCCACGCCACTGTCAGGCTTTGGCCAGATTTCTATTACTGAACACCTACAAGTTCAGGCAAGCACTTAATGTTAGTGACTACAAAACTCCATAGGGGTTTTGAGAAAACTTGCCTAATTGGCCACATTTGTAGAGATGCAACTTTACAGATGAGCCTGTGAACTGCACCAAGACCCAGTATAATAAGAATATCTTTTAATAAGATATTTTCATGAAATTTCAGAGTGCACAGGAAGCCACTGAGAAAGCTAATGAAAGAAGAGTTTGAGCAAGATGTTGTTCATTCAGTAGCGTCTCAGGGAGAGACAATGAGCACAGTGAGAAGAGATCACGGCATTGGGCATGGGGAGAGGCATAACTATCCCACAGCGTACACACAATTCTCAAGAAGGGAGGAGAAGCAAAAGGTGGTTTTCCTAATGGGTCTTAAGTTCTGGGCCAAATTTAACGTGTGCCAATGATCACCAACAGAAATACTTCATGTTTGGGGGCCCTACTTGATGTTACAGAATTGCATCTCATGAGTCAGCGACTGAATTCTGAGCTGAGAACCGCAACTCTGAGACTAGGAGGCGTCACACTCACATACAGTAGCATTCATAAGATAACATTTATCTTATCTCACCTCCAACACTAACCCCCCGCCTACCTTTGCTGACTTCCCAAGGTAGCCCTTTCAAAGAAAGGGCATTACTTGCATTGATGCACACATGGTTGACACACTTTCCTCTCTCTTCCCTTCCAGAACTTCCGTTTTGATTGTCAGTTCTCTGCGACTGGTAAGCAGTATCCTTAAAGATTCCCCTTCTAGAGGAGTTAAGTTTGGGCTTGTTACAGTCCCATCAAATCTACACACGTCTACATTTAAACGTCTACCTGAGGTTGCCTATTTCAATAAAGAGGGATAAACCTAGTCCAATAATAAACTGGGAATGGAGTCAAACTTTAACAGAGGCTCAAAACTGCTGCCTGGCTTTTAGGTTCCGCTGCCTATGGGTCATCTTCTAAGACGAGAAACACAATCCCAGCGCTCAGGGTCTGTGGATTGAGAAACCCGCCACTGGCACGAATATGCCATTTCCTACTTTTAACCACCAGAATGTTGTGTGGGGTGCCAAGTTTTCAAAAGCTCGTATAAACTCAATTTCAAATTTTCTGCAATTTTTAAAATTTATTTTGCTATGTAGCACACCAAAAGAAAATTCCTAGGATTAAGGGTCATTTACGATTTCAAAATAGCCACACATGTATGCTTTGACTGTGGCCTGAAAATGGTTAGGAAAATGAAGAGCCCCCAAATACTTCCAATTGCTGGTGCTAGAGTCCACAGCTTGTCTTCTTTTATTATTCTGGTGCACAAACACCTTCAATTAGAAAAATCCAGAAATGATGAAGGATGTGTTTTGATCCAAGTCTCAAGATGGGCCAGTACTTACTGAGGATTTTAGCTACTTACTTTACAGGATAAAAATCTCTCGCCATGATCTCAAGAATCATGTCTCATGTCGCAGACTAGGACACGCAGCTTCAGTCTGCTCTATCCTGGGGTTTTTTTTTTTCTTTTAATGATAAATGACATAGCACATACAGAAGGAGCAGTTCTCAGGAAGGAAGTTGTCATGTTTGTATTTTAAGTGTTTCAATCGTGAGTACACAGGCAGGTTTTAATGAACCTACGGTCGAGAAGGAAAACAACGTAAATAAAAACAAGTAGCTGTGAATGCTCCTAAGATTGACAATGACTATGACAAGCAGAAATCAATCAAAGCTCTCACTGGAACTATCTCCATTTTCTTACAATGCACAAAGTCACTTCGGCTGAGCAGACAAGGCACACCAACTCAAGACATCAACTCGTTACATAACAGGCAAACACACACATACACAGACAGACAGACAGACAGACACTCAAGACACAGACATCAACTAATTACATAACAGACACGCACACACATACACAGACAGACAGACACACACACACATGCGCGCGTGCACACACACACACACACACACACACAATTTCCTGTTTTTAAGTCTCTAAATTTTTTTCCCCCTTTAGAAAAATGTGCTCTGTGAGTGGCTTGAATAAATTCCTGTGTATCATTTATGTAGACATGAAGGAGGGAGAGGGAAACAGGAAAACAGCATTCCAAGGCCCTAAATAAATTAGCTCTATTTAAAAGGGCAAGACTAATCCACTGCTTTAATGGTGGTTTCCATTAAGCTGGAACTGTAATATTAAACCACTTCAAACTACTGGCAGACAGGAGTAAACGGAGCAGTCTGTGAGTGGCCCCTTCTTAAGAGGGGGTCTGGACACACACAGACTTTCATTCTGCCATGTCGTAAGGAAATGCTGAATAAATTAACTTTTTCCAAGGGCCATTATACCTTAGCTCCTCATTACAGATCTCATTACGGACTGTCTCTATAATGCTCACCTGACAATATCATGCAGAATGCTTAGCTCCTAAGGTCAGTCTAAATAAGAGAACAATTCTCCTATTTATAGCAAAGGATGACCTTTTCTTATTTAGATGTTTAAGCAGCTAACCCCTGAGTTTAATGTAATTAGGGAAGGGATATTCAATTTACAGTATCCACAAGTAATGATAATTAAATTGATCCAAAAAAGCTGTTGGTAAGCATAAGATACCTTTGTAATTACATCCCGTTTTCAGAATGACTTTAGTACTGTGAACTTGAAGCATTTCAGCAAATGAAGGCCAATACACATAAAACGGAAACTACAGTAGCTTAGAAGCCAGGCTGTTTAGCATAATGAGCAACGCCACCAGAGGGAAATCTCAAAACACGTTCCATAACTCACCACGACAGCCTATGCTTTCGCCTCTCCTCCCACAAATATCCATTACAAATCTGTAAGACCCTCTTCATTTTTCACCACATCAGTTCTTCGTTAATAAAATCATTTTGGGGTTCATCCCTTCAAGGCAACTACAGAATCAGCGCCCTCGTTTCTCTATGGCTTGCTTCACTTTTGTGTTTCTTTGAAAGAACCCGCCAGAGCTATGAATATGAAACCGTTCTCCCCAGGAGCTCTGAAGATGAGCTCGGTCAGCACTCCACCAGGACCAAGGTGAAGAAGAAACAAATAAGCATGTTGGCTGTAGCTGCAGCGATCAGTCTCTGGAAAATTATTCAGGCATTATGAGAAAGACGATATTAAACGCTGCCACTTGCAGCTTCACGGCTCTCTGACTATTCGCATCAGAAAAGAACGAGCACTTACGGGGTATCATCGGAGAGCTCGCCCATCTGAGCATCTTCCATTAAGTTTTTGCCTTAAAGGACGAAGGCGGGAACCTCTGTCTGACAGGCAAAGGGCTTGTCATCATTCATTAAGATCACAGCTTTGCTCAGGTTTCCTTCATTGAGGGCCACGGGAGAGTATGGGAAAGTGCTGAGCACACAGCTTTGGGGAGGCCGCTGAAATGAACTTGCTCCTTTGGTCCTACAGCATCGCCGCCAGAGTTTCCAAATTGTGCCCCTATCCAATCAACACCATCTCATTCTTGTACAGACCACTGTCTGCCCAAATTCTGTAAGGATGGGCTAAGAGAAATAATCTAAATCGCAGCCACAGTAAAAAGGCTAACGACTTCCTTGTAGTATAAAGCACACCTTCCAATAAAACACAAAAGTCTTTGTATTGTCGCATCTCCTGGCACGGGTTATTTTAAGGGATGATGTAGACACATCAGTTCTGTGTCACTTCAAGAAGCCATTGAACATAAAACGGGTCACATAACAAAAGCTCTTCAGTCACAAATAATATTTTTGCTGCTGCAAGTGAGCATCATGTCAGGATGTCTGTGTTTTCCTCCCCAATTTGGAAAATTTAAAAATGGAAGAGTAATATACCCATGTACCAGGCAGAGAGAAGTGTAAGTAGTTATATAAAAAAATGCCACAGCGGGGAGAATTAGATGGACACGCCCCCCAGTTTATCAGTTTTACGTTCTCAATGCACGCTGAATATGAAAAGCAAAATGTCTTCAAACGCTAGTAGTTTTATAATTCTAGGTCATTTTGTGCTAAAGAACCAACTTAGAAATTTTCACGACTGGCTTTGATAATTTGGGTCTAACTGCCACAATATTTATTTTAGACTCTAAATGTGATGATATTTATTGTTTGAAGTGCACGAAATCAAGACAGCATTAACGTATACAATGATTACAAAGTGAAGGTACAACCTGACTGACTGAACAGAAATCGATAATGGTATTTAATGACTTCAGGCGGAAAATAATGACCCTCGCACCCTTAATGGATTAGTGTCGGTTGTGAGCAACACAACATCCCATAATGCTGACACAGTCCCACTCAGAGTGGTATCACTTTTCACAGGAGAGCCTCAAAGCCTTATCAAAGGAAGTGGTGTTTTAATGCTGGTTCATTTGAAGACGTCATTTTGAGAGGATTTTTAAATCCAGGTTTATTCAGCACAGTGCAGGTTCTAAGTTCTTACAAGGAGCTGCCGTCATTGGCTCATGTTCTGGGTCACCTCTAGTAAAGCTCCAAAATACACAAAATGATATATATATATATATATATATATATATATATACTTTATGACATTACTCAAAAAATCCGTTTGCTGCCTCCTGGCTATGAAGACCTATTCTCTTATTCTCTGATGCTACTCTGAATGATGGTTTTATTTTACCCAAGAAGACCATGTTACACACATGCACTGTGGCCAGTTCTCAGCACAGGGACCCCAGGGACACCAGGGGTGTCTTACAAACCGCTAGATGATCAAAGCAGACACAAGAGAAGGCTCAGCAGCTCGTGGATCTGCAGCTACTAATTTGTAAAGTCATGAAGTTGCTTAGGATGTTTACATAAGGGAGAAATTTTCTTGCTTCGAAAAACCCCTCTTTAGAAGGAAAACATGCCATGTTACCTCCATAGGACAGCAAATGTTACAAACTACGAGGCTCTCAGCCTTTTCTTTTCTTGAGAAGATAAAATGCCTAACCTTGTAGTATCTTGTGCAGATAATTTGGCTTTTGATCCTAAAAGAAAGTCATGATCACAAATGATAAATAAAGGGGAAGGAGTAAATATGTAATACTTGGCATTTTTAATTCTTATTGAGAATCGACAAGCAGTACCAGAGGGATCACGGCGGTGCCATGCGTTGTAACTCAGTTGACTGTTATTATTTTCTCCAGGATGCTTTAGAATTCATTTCTGACTGATTCAGCAGTCAGGGAGCCACAAAGTTCCCGTAATCTCTCTGAAGATTTGGCACAGATACGGAGTTCAGAACAAGAATGAGTGTGCGGTGATGGAGAGGAGCTACTACGGTTCTTTCTAAAAATAGCGCGGTTTCAGGCTTTCAGTGGCTTAGGATTCTCACAAACCGAAACTGACAAAGTCTTAAGATAGAACCAGGAAACTGTAGCTAAAGATTCCTGACTGACATGAATATTACTTCCTTTATCCCAAAGGATATAGTAACTTCTCAAGCACAGGCAGCATTATAATTAGTCGTAATTGACTTTGTCTTTTAATTTTTTCAGGCAATCTATAGATTATGAGTTGTTGTGTCAACGGGAAGACAGTTTTTGACATCATACCATATACCTCATTATTGTCATCAAAGCCAAGTCCCTCGTCAGGGTGCCTGCTACAACTGAAAACCACCTCAGGAAATCTTAGCTTAAAATACTGATGCACAGCGCAGAAATTTAGCATATGCCGGCATAATTCTAGCATGACTTCAAATACTACGGGAACATGGGATGCCACTAGGAATTCGAAGAGACATAACGCAAGCAAGCGTCTCTGGAGAAATGCTAAACTTGACGGCGCTTGTTTTGAGAACACAGGATCTGGGCTACTCTTCTCAGCTCTGTCTCCCACGGGCAGTCCATCTTTCCCTTCAGCTCAGGACACCCACTGGGCAGATGCAACCCACTGCCATTCCTCTGAAATTAATGGACTGCTAGCCTGTACCTGTTCTCCTCAGCTCCTCAGCAGGTGCACTTTACCTGGGACATTGGGAACCGGTGAAGCAGCCGAAAGGGAAGGATTTATTTCCCTTTTTCCAATTACTGGTCTGCATCCCAAGCCCTTCCTCTTACTTTACACGGGCGTCCACGGAATCACCTGCTGGCAGCATAATGTAACTTGAAGGTAACGTCCCCCTGTCAGAGGGGATCCTGTCTCACATGAAAATTGGTGGCAATGTTTTAGGCTCCTGAAAAGCACACCTTGGAGACTTCTTATAATCAACAATGTAACCCATGCCGAAGAGAAGAGATGGGAAGGAAAGGAAAACATGTTTTGCTAACATATTTCAGAAAATTTAATGAAACCTTTGAGCAAATCTGAAGCCATTTCCTACTGATATAATTTTAATAGTAACATAATGCACTGATAAAAATATAGATGTAGATATTTCAGCATATCTAAACCTGACAGAGTACCATGGTGATATAAGTTAGGGGTGGGATAGTCAGTTAAGTGTGTCTGCTTAGCACAAGTCAGGCCGTGGGTTAATTTTCAGGACTATGGAAACGGTGTGTATTTGCATACATGTGTGTTAACTTTGTTGGCTAATGAATTTGGTTACAAGTTATAAGAATTTTTCTATAGAAATTGAAGTATATTGTAACAGATTTTGCTGCAAATTCTTAAGGTAATGAAATTAAGTAGATACCATATTGCTTAGTAATATTTCTTGATAGCATACATATTGTAAAATTTATTCTCCCACCTACTAAAAGATCCCATGTATCTCAAACTAAGCCATGTCAAATATCACCCAAAACGGACAAGGAATGGTATTTAAATGGTATCGAAAGGCCTATGTAGGGTGGGTTCAAAGTTAACGTGGTTAGTTAAAACCATGGTGACCACACTGCATCCTGAGAAAATCCTCATTTTAAATCTCTATCAGTATGTAGAGCGCAGAAACAGGCTTCCTAAGCCTCAGAACTGAGGTCGGTAAGTAATGGGTTTCTCGTTGATTGACTGAAGGGCTCTTGCTTTGTCTCTCAAAATCATTCACAGCAGTTTATGGGCATTATCCTGAAAAGTTAAGAGTAAAGATGCACACACCAAAGCAGGCATAGAGTAGACCCCAGAGTGGCCAAGACATGATCAGAAATTAATGCCTGCTCTTTTGAGTCTTTGTACTCCAAGGCTGACAGCTAGCAAGCCAAGGTCCACATGATGCCCAAATCCACCAGACTTGCCAAGGAGTTCCTGTGTTCTGTATTCATGCATCCAGGAATGATGTCTGAAACTATCCTTCACAAAACTATTCAAAAGCAGACTTTACAAGCAATTCTTTAGCATAGCAAAAATAAATGAGGGAAATTCTTCCTCTTAAGTCATAATTTGATCAGTACCTGTCTTCCATAGTTTTCCAAGGAATTCAGAGTCACAATCACCCAGAATACACCACTGCTTCCCCTGCAGCCTGGTGTCTTTCCACACCCACTACTATGTGACAATGGCCCTGGTGAACGGCTGACTCGGGAATCACCACAGAGGGGCATACCGGAGGATGTCCTCCAGACTCTGCAAGGCCAAGAAGGAAAATGATGGAGGTTAAGACAAAAGAAACTACCTCCTGTGACTGAAGACGCAAAACCTAAAAACGACGGCTCATCCTAAGCAACACCTTTCCACAGTGGGTGGCTCTCATGGCTGTCGAAACACAGCATAACAAAGCCCGTCTCTGAAGGAGGCTTGTTTTTTAACATAGCATTGGAAGAGTTATATTTATTCAAAAGGCCAAAATATGACGACAAAACAGCAGCAGAGAGGAACAGTTTGAACCATACTGTTGGCCTAGCAGTCGGGGAACTTCATACTTGTGCCAGACGGTGGCTTCTTAACGCTGACCATCAGCTCCCTGTGGCTGGGAATACAAGCACGGCATGGGTGAGAAGCCACGTGAGACTGTGAAAGCCACGGAAAACTAGAGTCCCCCAAGATTATGCTCTGACATGAGCTCTTGGGTTCATTCCAATCTAATCTACCCCTCTCTAGGTAATGTAAACAGCAAAGAAAGAAATGTCAGTATAAAAGAAACAAGGTGATTTTATCTACGCGAAGGCCATTATTATTGTGCTGATGATATTGTACAGTGGGAATATGTATGTATGTATGCATGTACGTATGCATGTATGTAAAGTAGACCCAGCTAGCACAGTATGTATGTATGTACGTATGTACGTATGTAAGTATGTAATGTAGACACAACTAGCACAGTAGATTTGCTCTTTCAGAAGGAAACAAGCAAAGGAAAACAAACATGGCTGGAGAAGGGGGCAGTAAAGCCAGGCTAAAAAGGCTTTTCTAATAAGGCTGCAAACAATTCTATGCAAATCACTGTGTTACAATGATGAACAAACACAGTTCTATGGACACTTAAAATATCGGTGGTAAGCAAAGCCTACGAGAGTACCAAGTCTAACTTCATTTCACAGATGGAGACAAAGCAAACCTCACCCTAGGCTTGCACAGCTTACTCAAGGCAAAGGCAACACCCGCCCCAAGCACATTCCACATGGAGTCCAGAGTCACTACTGTGTGGGCATAGAGCCACAACGTCAGCAGTACTCCGTCACTTATAGATAAGCTTATATGCTAAATTTTGAATTTGGGGTCATCCATGCTCTGATGTCAAACTTACTTCCTACTAAGTTCAAAGCAAACATCTGGATATTTCTGTGAAGGGCTCCCTCAATCCTACCGCTTCTTTTCGATTCTAAGTCATTCACCATTTCTACAACAGCTCGGCCTGACTCTCCTGCTCTCCCTAGCTGAGCAACTACTTCTCTCAAATACCACTTGGTCACGTTCCTCTCACACACCTTCATCATGTTCTGCCTTGTGCCGCGTTCGCGAGAGTAACCTGTCCAGTTCTAACTTCTGCCAAGGAGACAGCCATTCCTGTTCTGCACCCGAGATCTTTCAGGAAGATCCAGCAGGCCACACTCCTCCATTCAAAACAAAAGTACTTGCCAAGGTCTTCAGCATCCTCCAAGACCTACCCTTCCCACTTGCCCTGCCTCGCTCCATCCACCCTCTGCCTGACCCACTGGCCACTTCCTAGCCTGCAGCAGGACCAGTTGGATTCTTCATTATAGGCTGAAATACACACTTCTCCTCCTACTCCGACACTCCGCTCCTGGATCTTTGCTGAGATCGCCCGTTCTCATTTTGCAGATCGAATGTGACATCCCTGACCAAAGACGGCACCCCATCTCCACTGTTCTGATGCCCTCCTGCCACCCTGGCTAGTTACTTCTGTAAGTACCAGTTTACTATCTGCACCCGGCGTTGGAGTTAACAAGAAGTTACCTGCCTTTTCCACTGATAGATTGCTAATTTGCTAATGAAGTCAAGCACCAAACGCTGTTGAATAAGTGACAAACTTTTCTCACTGCCTCTGCCTTGGCATTGTCTTAGGGCTGAAAGGAAGGAAGAAGGGAGGGAAGAGAAAGGCAGAAATCAGTCTACTGGACTTGGTTCCTACCTACCACCAGGGCACTTTCCTTTAAAATAGGCACTGACTAAAAATGTTTGTCAAACTCTATTCTTACAATTACGATTATGAAACCCACATATAATCATTAAGAATAAAAGCCCCCAAAATGGGAAAGAAGGAAGATGGAGGGGGGGGGGGGGGGAGAGAGAGAGAGAGAGAGAGAGAGAGAGAGAGAGAGAGAGAGAGAGAGAGACAGAGATTGTGTATGTGGGGGGTTGTCAAAGCCTGCCTGGCTGAGGGAGCATGTACTACTATCTTTGTTGCAAAATAATTTTGGATACTTATAAGCAGTAAGCTATGATTTTGTAAAAATTGTGTCAGTGGGTCACTCATCACAAGAGCACCACCAACCATCCCAACAGTATGGTGCTCTTCTGCACAGTGAACTCAGTCATGGTTAGTTTGTCTTTCTGCTACATTCTACATTTTATATGTGCCCACCATGTGATGGTGATTTTTCCTCCATTGTGTAAATCCAGACAAACCCTTGCTTTTAAACTTATGACTGAAATAATCAGATTTTTTTTTTTTTCAGTTCTTAGAAAGATACGATTCTGGTTTGCGGTTTTGTATAGCAAGCCATTGAAAGCCGTGGTAATATTTTCCTGATAAAAAGCCTCTATGACAATGTACCTTTGAAAAAAATCTAATAAGCATTAAAACCCCAATGAAATTTTATACGGAATGTTGTTCCTCTATTAATTATAGCGCATTATAAAGTCTATCTTCTTCCACAACCTTCAGTCATTTTAAATATTTCCTTCATGACTTCCAAAGTCAATTTAACAACCAAGTTTCAAAAAGTAACAATCAAGCATCTGGAGAGAGGCTCAGAGGAAGAGCACCCGTTGCTCCTCCAGAGGTCCTGGCTTTGGTTCTCAGCACCCACACAACAACTCACAATCATCCCCAGCTCCAACACCAGGGGATCTAAAGCCCTGTTCTTGCCTCCATAGGCACCAGGCAAACATATGGTACATGCAAAGTAGTCATACACATCAAGTATAAAGAACTAGAAAAAATGAGAAAACAAAGTGACCTTTTAAAAAACTGTTTGATGACATGTATAAAATTAGAGTCATTTAAAAATGGAAAAAAGGGCTGAGAATGTAGTTCCATGGTAGATGGTAGAGTATGCATCTAGCATGTCTCTGGGTTCTAATATTCAGTAAAGTGTGTACGCGCCCATACATATGTGCACGTGCGTGTGCAGGCACACACAGAGAGAGAGAGAGAGAGAGAGAGAGAGAGAGAGAGAGAGAGAGAGAGAGGAGAAGAGAAGAGAGGGAGGGAGGAAGGGAGAGAAAGACTAACACAAAAGAGACAGAGAGAAAAGAAAGATGGATGGACTCACTTCTGCCCTGATACCTAGTATTTGCCAACGTCTCAGCTAGGTTTGGGATTTTATTCCTTCCCCCCCCCCTTTTCTTTTATATTCTGATACTATCAGAACTTCCACTTTAAAAATAAAGATTTATTTTGTAATTTTGTTTTCTGTGCATATGCTTGCCTGCCTGTGAGTTTCTGCGCCACGCATGCCTGGTGACCGTGGAGGCCAGAAGAGGGCGCTGAGTTTTCTGGGGCTGGAGTTACAGCAGCCATGAGGAGCCATGTTGGAGCTGGCAACCAACAAGGGTCCCCTAGAGAGCAGCAGATGCTTTTAACTGCTGAGCCGCCTCCCCAGTCTCTGGTTTAGACTCTTAAAGCACCCAAGGATGCCCTTAAACGTCCCATCGTTGTGGCTCCACCTCCCTGGTGCTGGGATTATGGGTATGCACAGATTGCCAGTTTAGAGCTAATCTCAGTGAACAAATGTTAGGGACCCAGCCTAGTACCTCATGCATGATGGACAGCTCTCAGCTGACCTACACCCCAGGTCCTTATAGCTCTCCTACTGTCTGAGCCTCCTCTGTAAGCTGACACCACCAGTCCAGAGGCTTCAACTCTAAACTCCACTTCTTTGTACCTAACACTGGCCTCTAAAAACAAACCGTCTCAACGACACCTAAAAATTGCTGAAAATCCCATTTCCTTGTACCTGTCAACACAGTCTCTGTCAGAATTATCCATTTCTTTCAGATCAATGTATCATCAGCTGGAAGCAATTAATTACTCTCTCTGTGGATTTGCCAGGCTATACAAAGTCCACTCACTGCACAAATCCCCGCCCCCCCCCCAAATCTTCTCCATGCAAAGCCTGGTTTAAAAACTTCTTAGTTCCATCTACAATTTATTTCAACTCAGTACATTCTTGAATTCCTGCAGTATTTTGCCCAGTCTCTGAAAGGCTGTTTATACAGAAGGAAATGGCTTCATTGCATTGGGTGATTCTTACAAGGCCCCGACTACATATTCCCTTGGTACCTGAGGAGGAAAAATGTATGAAAAAAACCCCACAAAAACAAAACCAAAACCATCCAGCCTCGGTGTTGGGGAGACGGCTCAGCAAGCAAGAGCACTTGCTGCACAAAGAGGAAGACCTGGGTTCGAATCCTCATCACTCATGTAATAAGCCGGGCAGGGCTGTGGATGTGCCTGTGACCCTGGCACTACTGGGAGGTGGAGACAGACTTCAGACTTCTGGGGCTTGCTGGGCACCAGTCTGGCTTTAGGCTTGGGAAGAAACCCTATCTCAAGGAAAAAGGTGGAGAATGATGGAACAGGCCCCAGGCTTGCTTACACTACACACACACACACACACACACACACACACACACACACACACACACACACACACACTGCTACCCTTTATCATGCATATATTACTTAGACACGGTCATTTTTTTTAAATAAAGAAAACATTTCATTTTATATTTTATAGACCACGAATATCCAATCCACATTGTTGGCAAACATTGAGCACAATGGCGTTGTGCCACTCAAACTTCACTGGTCAAATCAAAAATATTTCAGAGTATGAACAGAAAGAGAAGAATATTTGCTAATTGTACTAAGTACACCAAAGGCACAGTCTTACGCATTATGAAAATAAAATTACCCCTATCTTTTCCTTCAACAATGATAGCTTTGAAATGATACCAAACCCTGGTACCTGATGACTGAGTACAGTTAATCCATTATCTACGTTAATTCAAAGGAAAGCGAAGAAGCCTGGGAAGGTAAGACATGAAGCAATTGCACCAATAACCACCACTTAGAATTAAAAGGCACTTTACGTTTTTATCTGAGGCTTTCAGCCGGCCGCCCTGGCACTAGATGACAGAAGCAGGAGCCTGCATGGCAGCAGAGGCTCGCAGTGGTCGTAAACAGGGCTTCCTACGGCGAGTTCTTTCCTCCACTCTATTCCCCACCCCGGGGACTCTCCAAACCCCAGAGCTCATGTTCTGGAGTAGCGGAGTATCAGGAAACGTCCATGGTGCATGCAACACCGCCGACATTCAGAACAAAGTGAGCCCCCAGGGTGAGGCCAGGGAAGAGAGAGCCTGAATCTGACCACAGACTACAGAAGTTGGACCCTGAGCTGGATCCCTTCTTGCCGGAGGTAAGGACATCATCCAGAAGACAATGGACTAGTATCATTAGGAAACAATTTTAGTTCCCTGCGTAATAAAGCAGTGTACCCCAAAGACCCAGGAGGGGCCGGATCCTCAGCTGAACCCCTCTCAGGCACTTGGCTGATGAGTTAAGACATGAAACCCGGGCCTCTCCTGAGATGGATGTACAGCATCTGGAAGTTCTGATATAGCAGTATGGCTTTTAAGACCTGGACTCTGTATGTGACTTTTAGTACTATACTTTTTGCCAATTTCATTCAATCCCTCCATCTTTAAATAACCATGGCAAGCGAAGGTAAGGAAGCATAATTCTACGGCACTAGAATACACCAGGATCATTAACTGTATCAAGTTGATGGTTGCGGACCAAAGCTTCCTTGCTCCCCTACCCTAAAATGGAGGCTTCTCTGGGAAGCCGGTTAACATACAGTCCCTGAGCTATGATGGTGGCTTGATATTTCCCAGGCTTATGGCAGACAGAGCGATCCTGTGCACTGATGCTGGACTTCAGCAGGGAAATGCAGCTCCCCAACAAAAATATGATCACAAAGGTGAAGAACAGGCACCCTAAGTCAACCTGCGCCACCAGTCCATGACATCTGGGCGGTATGGAGGACTAAGTGTGTTTTCCACTGACATGATTGTCTCCTTACAGTCGGTAAGGACCGGGACGGGGACCTAACCACACACTGAGAAGAACTTCTTCAGTGCCCTTAGGGATGTCACAGGAAAAAAAAAAATGTCATACAAAAAATAAATAAATAAAAACAAAATAATTATACAGAACAGAATGCAACAAAGAATATTTCTTTCTTTATTAAAAAAGGAAGTTCTTAAAATGCTTTTTTCCCCCCTTGGGTTTTTTGTTTTGCTTCGGTGGATGCTTGTTTGCCTTTTGAAATGGAGTGTTGTACTGTAACCCATGCTGACCTGAAATTCACTATGTATCTATCCTTAAGTTCGGGGTGACCTTCCTGCTGAAGGCATTAGGATTCATAGGCCTGAGACACCAGGCTCTGATTGAAAGATGGTCTTTAAAAGGCTGACGGGGTTGACAAGAATCTTTCAGTGGCTCGTTCTTAGCCCCAGAATAAAGTCCAGAGCCTGGATTCAGCCTCTAAGGGCCTTCACGCTTCTCCCTTCCTGCCCCGTGCTGAGGTCAGTCCCCACACAGCTCACTGCGCCCTCTCTGCGATCCATTCCTGCACCTGCTGACTTTTCTCACCCACCTCGTCTGCTTCTCCTTGTTGCCGAGGTCCCAGCTCAAACACAACTGTGTACGTGAAGACTATGGAGGCCATCAAGGCAGGCTACCTTCTGTGTCCCCAGGGAATCCTGTACTTGTCGGTCCCCTGTGGTCACTCTGCGGCCTCCCCACTATCTGCCTCTGTCCACTATGGACTACAAACACCCTGAGAACAGAGACCTCAACAGTGTATTCAAGGGGCTCACACACCATATCTGACACTGGAATTGCTCAATAAAAAGCTAGTTACCACTGAGCAAAGGGACCCTTACTACTCCTATGTTTTAAATTGGTCAGCTTATATTGTTTAGAATACGAACAAACAATATGAAATGAAGGACTCCTGTCCGTTAATCAGTCTTTAGTGATATATTTGTAGGTAAAGAAAAGAATGCATTTTGTTTTACCTAAAGAAAAACACCTAAAAATTTAAGTAGCATTGTCAAAGCAATTTGCTCACCCACTTCCAGAAGACAAATCCACATACAAATCCTAAATTTCTTGCTGTCTGCAAGGAACACACTGTATCTTTGTCTGCAACATGTGCAAAATAAGACATGTTTTTGAACATATTGCTAATATAGAAAAGGTGGAAAGAATACTATTTAAATAAAAGTGTTATGTGCTATATTCAGTTCAAGTGATACAATTACAGCTTAAGTGAGGATTCGTGACAGTTAACTTACTACACTCTATTAAATGATAATTTTTATTGTCAACTATAATTATTTTAAAGTTAATTTTACCTTGTAACTCCATAAATAATTTCCAACTCCAACTCAAGTAGGCTTTGAGATCACTAACAGTAAATCACTCAATTATTAGCGTCTACTAAGGACTCATTTGCATGATCTGAATACATTTCGCAGGGCTACCAAATCCAGAAATGATAGGTTTTCTTTAATGTCATCCTTCTTGCTATTTCCTGAATGTTTTGTGAATTAATTAATACCGTTCAGAAGGCAATTTATATCAACTAACTTTAAAAACCATCCTCCAGTCTCCCTACGCATTTTAATAACTACATGGCATACAAAGTAAAAATATTAACACTATTTCGAAGGATATGAAGAAGAAATCAAGAAAGCAAAGCCAATGGAATTTTGAGAGCCTCGCTGCCTAACTAGGAGGACAGCCTGACAATGATGGAAGACTAAATCTTTTAAACCACTATGATTGGATTCAGATCCATCCCCTTCACAAGTGGCTGTGTGCCCTTCAGCAGGCTAGCTAACATCTTTAGCCTAAGTTTCTTTTTAAGCAGAAGATGAACATAGTACCTAATTTATAGGGTTATATTAAAAGTAAAGGCATTAATCTGTGTAGAGTGCTTAGAACAGTGCCTAGCAATGTTTCCAGTGTGTGACAGACACAGATCTACGCTGGGAACAAACCAAGAGAAGAAAAGCACCATCCCACATCCATGAACTCAGTGGCATTCTAGCGGCTATAGTGATGACATTTTTACATTTCTGTGCCTTTTTGGATAGGATCCCTTGTTGAGTTATATACGATGGCACATGGCTCCATCTGTTATTGATAGTTTCAGCTTTACTGAGAAATAAAGGTCAGTTCTCTTCCAGAATTAGTGTTGAAATGGTCCTAATATCTGAGAAATTCAATGGAGTGGTCATTTAGGCTTATTTTATTATCTGTGCAATGACAACAGAAAATTAAACTGCTAGTTTGTGGTTGCCCTGCAATATGTCATTACTACAGGGATATTAAATAAGAGTATGGAAAACCAAAGATGTGTGCATGTGTGTGTGCGCACACACACACACACACACACCCCTTATTTCTACCTTCTATTGCCAGTGGAAAATAATTTCCTGTTTTTTTTTTCATTTTAAACAAGAAGTTTATTTAAACAACAAGACATTTGACTTGAAGGGAAAAGTATCTAGGACCTTTTTGTTCAAGAGTAATTTGTCCCTACTTAAAGACAGATTGCCCTACATGTAACAGCTATGTACAAAAAAGTTATAAAATTGTCCTTGGTTTTACAATGATATCATTTCCTGTTTTGAGGCAGTCTTATTCACAGCCCACACTATCTTCAAACTCACCATGTAGTCCAGTCTGGCCTCAAACTCTCCATTTTCCCTTCTGGCCTCCCCAGTACCGGGACTAAACACGTGCACTGCTATACCCAATCCTGACATAGTTACAGTGTCGCCACGGAGACAACCACAATGCTATCTTTTTCCCATCAAAATGCCATTTCTGTAGGTATGCCAGGTAAACAACATCTGGTTACACACATAAAAGATGCAGTGGTGAGTACCTCATTAGACTGTGGCGATGTCTTCCTTCACAAAGAAAAAAAAATATATAAAGACTAAGCATGTACTTTTCTTACAAGAATCTGGGTAATGTTCATAGGTTCCATGAAAAGCTTTCACTCTAAGGCATGTAAGAAGCTGCACTGACTCCCGAAAGAATGACACTGAAGATGAATCTGAAATCCTAAATTAACCCCTGCGCTGGAGACCTACACCAGCAACCGCTCCCTAGGATTGCTGCTATTGTAATACTATTTCTGTTCAATACAATACACTAGGTTACAAAACAGACGTCTGATGGGAGAAGATCAAAACAATAGGCGCATTCCTAGGTAATATCCACTTATTCCTAGACAAAACTGACACGGGAGTGTACTCTCAAATAATGCAGGCGTCGCAGAGGCGACGCTCTCCTATTGTGACAAGATGATGCTATACGTAGACCTTTGCTACGGTGAGCAACAAGAATCACGTTAAAACTTTAAAAGGGTGTGGAACTCTCTTTCTGACTTAAAAATACAGTGAAGATTCTATTTGCAATGCCAAAATTTAATCACAAAGACCCACTCGCCAGTAACATTAGCTGGATTCTACTGCAGTGAGCTTGCTGTCGGTGTCTACATTCTATTGTGTTGACGCTATGTAATAGGAAGAAAACTAGTCTATGTGTATGTACGTACTAATGTATACAGAATAGATAATAAATATCTCATATGAATAAAAGAGTTTTCATTTGCATTAATGTCAAAGAATATATTATAAATTATTATAATTAAAACATGTAAATATAGTAAATGGATAATTATCTTTTAAATATATTTTCAATAAATGCTTCTAGTTTATTATATCCAAATAAAAGCTAATTTAGATAATTTTAAAAATTATCTTTGTATTTTCTGCTAATTTAAATACATTGCTTAATAAATTTCGGTGTATACTTTATGGTATAGTTTCTAGATTGAGAGGAAAATACTAAAATAAAAGCTTAATTGATGCTTGATGTCTAAATACAATCAACTGCTGGGTGGTGGTGGTGCATGCCGTTAATTCCAGCACTTATGAGGAAGAGGCAGGCAGATCTCTAAGAGTTCAAGGTCAGCCTGGTCTACAGAGTGAGTTCCAGGACAGCCAAAGCTACACAGAGAAACCCTGTCTCAAAAAATAAAATAAAGAAACAAAAACAAAGTAAAATAAAACACATATAATCAACTAAAATACAGCACCAACATTTTTTACAATGTCTTTCATTGTACTGGGGAAATTTGATATGGTATCATTTTCTCTCTCACGTTAATATAGAATATAATGTATAGATAATATAATGGATAAATATATAATATATAAGTAATACATATTATATAATAAATAAACAAATATAAGTAGAGGAAGAGAGAAAATTGAAGACAACAAATATCACCTCTGACACATTGATGAACATTTTAAGAACCACTGATTTAGAGTTAGAAGTTATTATAATTCTGTATTTCATTTTTATACTCATATATTTTAAATTAGAACAAATACGAAGTGATGACACCTTCACATGAAACTATATTTTCTGTATTTTAAAGTTTCAGATAATAAACATACAGAATATCAGAATAGTCAGGGTTAAATTAATACAGAAGCTAAGGTGCTGCTTCCTGTTAAAAAGTGTCCAATAAATAACATATTTTAATGTTGGGTTTGGATTTTTTTGGTCTCATTTACAGTCCTACTTAAAGCTTAATTCAGAAGGTGGTATGTTTTTTCTATTTATTTACTTAAATATATATCTAAATTTTGACTTAAAGTTATCTTTGAAATATTATTGGGAGTTTTAGTATAAGTTGTCATTTTGGCAAAATAAAATTTTTTAATTAAGATCCCGAGAAAAGGAATTGGATGATTATAGTTTTTAAAACAGAAACAACTCTTCAAACAGTTTAAGACTTACTGGGAAGAAATGGAAATTCTCTAAACCTTTCAAAAAAAACCAACAAAATGAACCGGTATGAGCCTCAAAAATCACTCTCCAGGTGCCCAATTCTCTGTCCCCTCAAACAAAGGCTTCAAGTGCATCACCTGAGATTTGGCTATTGAACCACACTTCAGGCATGATTGCCTGGGAACCCACCACACAAATCTACAGATAAAATCGGGAGATGAAGAAAATTTCACACAACACCTATGTACTTTTTACTAAAATGCGGAGAGATATTACAACATAATTGTTCATTAAATAACCTCTTCTGTCTTCGTAGAAAATTTCCAAAATATAATAAGAAGGCAAATTTTAAGTTTTCATTTTTACTAATACTAATTTTTTGACTAATCATTCAAATACACGTAGCTGGATATACCTTTTGAAAACAAGTTTAATATTGTATGGGTTATTGAAAAGGCCTAGAAAATTAAGTTCCAAAAATTATTCTTCAAAACTGCTTCTTTCTCACTTTGGCACTGAGTAATTATAATTCTGAAGAGTCTCATTAGGACCCTGGCCTACTGCATCTCTAGGAGACGTCCACACACGGCGAACGCTGCCAAGGGCCCTGTGACTCCGCTCTGGTCTGAAACCTTCATTTGCAGAGACTGTGATAGAGAAACATCAGGATCGATCTGACTCCACAGAAAATCGCAAAATTTCATCTGAACAATGTCATTATTGAGTGCTTCTTTACTTCAAGTGCCAATTACACTAAGAAAGCAGAGCAGATCCAAAATACCTGATTTTTTTTTACCCGACTCCGAGAGAACAAAAATGGGCTATCTTCAAAACTGCCTTAAGAGTCTACCACACGTCAATTCTTAAAACAAAATAATCGCTGAGACGATTTCTGAAAACATATCCAAACATTTCTTGCTATTATCAGCCATAAGCAGGATTGCAATATAGATTCCATTTTAAAATATCACCATTGCTTGCTTTTGCCCTCCGTACTTCCTGAATGCCCATTGGAATTTCTAGAGATGGTTTCTCACCAGCTCGTTCATTGTCTCATTTGTAAAGAATAAACTGCATTATAAAAATTACTTATGTATTGGAAATCTTAAATTTGTTAATCAGTATCTCCACCACAAGAGAATAACTTCATGTAGAGATCAACAAAATTTACTTCTAATTCTTTTGGTGTTTCTTTTGCTATGTACAGTTCCCCAAAGAGTGAAAGATCTGACATAAAACACCAAAAAGCAAAAACAAAACAAAACAAAAAACCAAAACAACAACAACAAAAAATCCACAAGAATTTATCAGTGGACACAGAAGGCAAATATATCCCTTGCAAACATGGACTTCTGTGTTTATTTATAAAGAATGGCTTACTGTAAAAATATTATTTTCAACACTACAAATGCAGATTATTACCTCAATTTCTGAAGAAATGCCTCCCTCAATGCTTTTCTCAAACATTCAAATCCCAGCTTAATAAAAACAAATGGCATTCCTCATTTCTTCAAAATTGCACATTCAATATTACAAGCCTTGCATTTTTAACAAGACACGAAACACTTTCAGATCTAGTAATTAAGTATTTATAAGCCTGAGTTGAGGGGATAGTGTTTGGGGATGGTGGGCTGACGATGATAAATATATTTATACTTTTCAAATTAATGAATTTAAATGCATAAAAATAAATAAAAGGTAGGTAAAAATAGGATAAGAGCAGTGCCTAACTAGCTCCTAAAAGTATTTTGTGCTAATTACTAGAACCTAACTAATTATAAATACGCATAGTGTTAATAGAGAATTATAACACTTTTAGCCATCAATAACTGTATCCTCTTTTGAAACTCAGAGACTTTCAAGTTGGCAAGCTAAAAGAGGGCATTTTTATATTTCATAGGAAACTACCTGAAAATTTACCATATTAAGTAAACCAAAAATATGTGCAAGCATTAGCCCCCAAATTATGTTACTTGTTAAGTCTTACAGTCTTCACACTCTTATTTTCAATAAAATTGGGAAGCAGATTAAAATACAAGAGACCCTCTGAGTAAAATGTGTTATCTCTTATACCATGCCAAATAAAAATATAGCCAATAAAATTTAGCCAAGAACCATCAACTCCAAAGGTCTCCCTTTCCCCAAATAATCCACATTTTAATAAGACAAAGTGCTTCGGTGACTTTCTAGGCCTATGTGACTGGCTAACGCTTTGACTAGCACAGCAGGTTTAATACTGAGGACAAAAAAGGAAATATTCAAATTAACAACCTATAATGGCAAGAGGACAATCTAGGAGTCGTGTATTTCCTTGACGGATGAAGGAGAGTAGCTAGATCTGCTAGTCAGTGTGACACCTAGAACAGTGTGTGTGTGTGTGTGTGTGTGTGTGCGCGCGCGCGCACGCGCACGTGTAAGTGATATTATGCTTATTAACAAAAATCAATTTTTATACTGCCCTCTGGTGGCAAAGAACGAAGCCACGGTATGAGGACGGAAAGTCTACGATTATGAAACCACGTGATGAGGGTTATAAAAAGATCTTAAAAAATAGAACAGCGAAATTTGGTGCCATATGCCACGCTTCTTCTTTACAGGATATTAATCATTAACTAAAATAAAATTCCAAATATGAAGCTCAAATTTTACTTGCTAAAATCTTGTTAAGAATGACATGAGCAGAATGAATAACCCCAAAGCTGGAAACGGTGTCTCAAGGACACAGAAAGAGCCAACCGGACACCGGAAAACTAAGCAAGCTTTGCCTACACACCACAGCATTAGACTACATTTCACTGGACCTGTTATTTTTAGCGTGGGTTTATAAAAAACTAGAGAGCTAGAACACTTTCAGTACTTCAAAACTGGATTAACGCAATTATAAAGTAACTCTGTGCTCTCTAAAATTCAAATTTCTAAGCAAGTAAAAGGTGACAGTCCTTAAATTTCAGAGAAACAGTTGATGATCAGAAAGACAGTAGTCAATGCCAAAAAACAATCAGGTATGTTTGAGAGCTATAACATGAAAAGTCACCGCCATACAGAAAATTTATATGTTGCATGATAGCAAAGTATATATAATTTCTAACTAAATTAAATTTTGCTTTGCTTTGTGCCAAACTAGTCACTTTGCGTTCTCGGTATTTTCTAGCACATCCTCACTGACTTTGTTCATTACACTTTAGTTTATTTTCGACATTCAAGTTCCATAATCATAAATAATGCTCTCAGGAGTGACCACTGAAGAACGGTACCGAAAGCAAACTGTTGTTAACACTGTGTATCTTGGATGTGATGCTGCGCCTCTTACAAAACTGATTAAACAACTTGGACTGTGAGCTTATGGAATTTATTTACATTGCTTATCTTAGAGGAAAATTCTGGAACACAATAGGGAGATGATCCAGATAAGGCATCAGGCTGGCAGAGACCCCTGGGGAGAGGGGTTTCAAATCAAACGGAAAAGATTCACAGTACATCTATTGTTTTACCAGTTTCAGTCCTGTATTGACCGAAAGAAAGAAACCATACTTGATATTGTTGTTTACTTGTTTATTTTTATTTGGCATCAGGCTCTTCTGTCCAGAAGTGTCAATCGAAGTTGAAGATTCAGCACAGCAAAGCCAGAAGAGGGGGAGGCATGTCTTACACATACATGTCTCTACAAGGGCTTGAACATGTAACATTTGGCTAGGACACAGACCAGCGAGCACTCTTTCTACACAGATGTGGTATGGCAACTCCACTACTGTCTGGACATTTCTAAGGTTCTTGTGTGTAAAGGCATTCAGGAAATCAAATGATCTGAAGAAAACAGGAACCAAGATGCAGTCTTAAACAGAGGTAAGACATCATCAATTTGAGGGCAACTTGAACTACAAGCTCTGTCTCCAAACAAAATAACTAATGGAAGGCGAACAGTACCAATGAAACAGAGCAGCAACAAAAGACGGCTAAATTAATTTTAGAAGAATAATCACTATGCTATCATCCTTGAAATTACAATTTGACGTAGCATTGTCTCATCAATATTTCTTTTTCATCTTGATTTTGCCCTAAGATACAGGGTGTTCACCAGATGGAGACCCTGTGGTATCCGGATGGAGACCCCGTAGAAGCTGAGCACAGAGTCATGAGAAACAAGCCTGGATGTGTGCGAAAAGACAAGGAAAACCTGTTCTTAAACATGGTCTTCTGGCTGTAAACGCTCCATGATATCTGTCAGAATTAAAAATTATGAAGACACTTAAAATTCCACAGCAACTGATTTACAATTCCTCCTAAAGCAGCGCTCTGAAGCAGATGTCAAATGCAGGTAGCAAAGCCAGACTCACGAGAAGGAAAACAAGACTGAATTGCTGGTAGAGCAGACATGAGGAAGAAGTAATTTCAAACATAAGTTCTATTTCTTAGGTGATTATGCATTGTGATGGTTTGAATGGGAAGGGTGGCTTTCGGCTCCCTTGAATGCTCGGTGCCCAGTTTGCAGACTGTTTAAGAAGGATTAAGAGGTGAGGCCTTGTTGGAGAAGGTGTGTGACTGACTGCAAGGGGCCTTTCAGGTTTTCAAAGCCCGCACCAGATCCAGTCTTCTTCCCTCTGCCTGTAACCTGTGGATTATATGTAAAATCTCAGCAATTGCTCCAGTGCCATGTCTGCCTGCGCCTGCTGCCGTGGTGCTCTCTGCCTTCCTGGCCATGGACTAACTCTCTCAAAACTGTAAGCAAGTCCCCAGCTAAGTGTTTTCTATGAGAAGTATATCACATAGTCAGAAACTAAATTAAAAACTAATACATTTGGCTCTAAGCTTCCTGCTAAACCTTATACTAACTAAATATTCATGAATTACGTATATGTGCAGGCACATCGGGCCTCTATGAAACAGATTAAGTTGCAAAATGTGGACAGTGTTAATAGTCCAGAAGATTCAAGTGTCAGAATCAATGTCAGCACTGACCTATGTCATGGGAGGGGAGTTCTTCGGCCCCTCCTGCCGAATTCTTATAAGATTTACAACAGCTGATCTTCAAGACCACACATTGTCCCTGGAAGACTTGGTCACTTCACTCCTGCAACTGATGCGGAGTTTAGGGAAGGCAGGTATAAACCCAGAAAATCAAATCAGCATCATAAACCCTGGAGAAATTACACATGTGACTGTCCAGTTTATACATCTTGAAGAAACAGCAATGGCTACTAAACTGTCACATTCTTAAGAGCACCCACCATTCCAAAAGTCAACGCTTTTTAATTCTTAAAAAGAAATTAGGAATACTGAGGCATGTATCTGTAATCCCAGCTCTTCAAGAACACTGAGCCAGGAAGACTCGTATCTAAGGTATGACTTAGATTGTATATCTAAGGTCTGTCTTGGCTACAGAGTCAGCTCGAGATCAGGGTGGGCAACTTAGACTCTGCCTCGCAAGAATCACAACTGCAAAAATGGATGGGGAATTGGCTCAGGGGCAGAGCACTCGCTTGCCATGTGTGAGACCCACGACTTAATGGGCAATACTGAAAAGCAAAAGAAAATGAGCAATAAAAATATATATTTCTGCAGCATCAAAAAAAGCTGGTCCTTAACTTTTTATTTCCTCCCCAGTCCGTTTTCTCCTCACAACCTCAGATAGTTAACTTTGCAATAATCATATGCATGAACCACAACCACATCATCTGTTTTGACTAACAGGAGACTGGGCGGGGGAGGGGGGAAGAGGCTACATCTGTTTCTAAAATCTGGAAACAGAGGAAAAGTAAAGACTTGGTAGAGTTTGAATGGCTTTAGATAAGGAGATAAGGAAAGGCATTTCTGCAAGCAGCAAGACTGGGAGTCTGTCAGAGGGGACACCACTTAGGTGAGCGGAGGTCACTTTGGAGGGAGTCCGGTGAAGCTCCAGGGACTTGGGTAGGAACAGTGAATGCCGTATTCAGACAGCGGAAAAGTAACAGCGGGAGCCTGTCTTCAAGATCATGCAAAGTCAGACCAGCTCACGGCTTGCACTTGAGCTGGAAGTTAGCTGAGTGCACAAGAGAGTCTGGAGCGCAGAGATCAGACTTTGAATAGGACAATACTTGCAAAGCCTAGATTCTGATTTGGAATCCAATTATTTCCGTCGCTTTAGAGACACCAAATTATTATTTATCCAACGAAGACAGAGATGGACGCCTGTAAGTGTTCAGTAGAGGCAGATAGGAAAAGCATTTGTGACTACAGAAAGGTAAGACGTCTGATAACTTAGTCACTGAAGATTAAATCCCCAAGTTCAGGCCTGATACCGCTTGTCATTTCCACAAGTTGTATTTATGAACCGAATAAAGAAGTATGTTTACATATTAGCGAGACTGTGGGGTTTCTAATAATGCAGGCCACTAAAGTTTCAATCCTTTAAGAACTTCAAAATGCTTACAAAATTTCCTCCAGCGCTATGACATTTCCTTCTAACATCCATCATGCAAAGACACATCCACTCTCATAAATGATGGGATTTCTTTACTACAGCCTCCGTCCGGCAATTCTGCTGAGTATTTAAACTTGCTCAAAACTAAAGAGAACAAAAGAAACACTATTGTTAAGTGAGTAATATACATATAATATACATAGACACTAGATACTCCATTTCTTGTGGTTTGAGTGTTGGTTCCAAAAGTCAATGAAATTTAACTGCCACTTGGGGGGACATTGTTCTAATGAACTGGGGCCATTAAAATATCAAGAAGTAAATTATAAAATGGGAGGAGTCTGGCCCCCTTTTCTTCTCTCTTTCTTTCCCTATTCTCTTTCTCTCCTACCCCCTTTTCCTTCTTGTTCTTGCCTTGTGTTACTGGCCACCATGTTTTAAGGCAACAACATGTTCTCACCAGATGCAACAACTCAATATTAGAATTCCCAGTCTTAAGCATCATGAATCAAGTAAGGTTCTATGACATCTAATTTACAGTCTACAGTATTCTGTCATAGTCTCATTTAATAAGGCACCACCGTTAAGAATCCTATAATTATATAATCTGCAAACCATTGATGTATTCTTTAAAAGGAAGAAGGTTTATGAATAACCAAGTTAAATAGAAATGACAATTTGTACATAGGCCCCTAATGACTTTTATCCACTCCTAGTGAGAACGGAACTGATGGATGCATATTGAGCCGAGAGATAACTTGTCCACAGATAAAGGAACCCCTCACATTCTGAAACCCAAAGATGAACACGTGCTGTACTGACTGGAGCTATGACAAGCTGCAAATGGACTCATGTTGTCCTGCCCAGGAGACCTCTGAAGCATCACAGGATTCATATAGGGAAATCCCGAAGAAGTAAGACTAATAGACCAATATAACTGGGGTGTACATGGGGGAGGGTCTAAGGAGGATGACACCACGTGACTTGGAACACATTGCGCCCGTGAAGACCAAAAGTGTCACCCAGCAGATACACCAAGAAGGCTATATGGAAACCTGAAGGCATAAACAAACGAAGGGAATCCCATTAAAAAAAAACAGTAGGGGCCACAGTAGTCATATTATATGAAGGAAAAGTCATCATATCAAAACATTAACATGAATGAAAATTATATATTGAGCTAGATGTCTCTGGCGAAAACCCAGAAGGCTTGAACTTGCATATCAAACACAGAAAGAAACAAAAAACTTTTAAGAAGCACAAAAATGAACAGGAACCAAACAGCAGTGCAAGACGTTAGCCATTTAACAGGTTTTTAAAACCTTCCTTTCAAGTCAGGTTTAAAAGGATATTGGGAGTTTCAGTCACGGACAATACTATTTGCTTGAGAGACGAAAAACAGGATATCATGGGGGAGGGGGTTGCAATATCTTAAAACACTGGCCAGTGCTGTAATCTTGCTTCTGGATTTGTATCGTTTTATGTGAGTGAGTGTTTCACCTACACCTACCTATGTGTACCACATGGGTACTTGCTGTTGCAGACACTGCGGCTGGAAGACAGGATTGAGCCTGCCGGAACTGCAGTTACCACTGTCTGTGAGCTACCAGACACAGACATGTGGATTCTGGGACCTGAACCTGTTCCTGTGCAAGAGCGGCCAGAGCAATTAGCAGGGGAACCACCTCTCCACCAATGTCTATTTAATTCGAAAAATAGCTCTGGCATTTGGAGAGCAAGGATCAGGGGACCCTGGATATCCTAAAATACATGAACATTGCCTCATATTGAATACGCACACACACACCACTAACTAGCGCTCCAGGTGACTTGCACTCACCCACCTAAGGAGTTAGCAAATAAGAGCTTCAATTAATGGATACGGAGCAAATGTGGGTGTCCAATTACAATGCACTTTAATGTATACTAACGCTTATAATATAGGCCTGCTTATTCATCAAAATGCACCATCTGCAAGACCAATGGCCTCTTTCCCGTGCTACGCCAGGCTCCTGTGCACACAGAACAAAATCACAAGACTATGCAAACCTAAGCAGTAGCCACACCCACCAGTTTCATGCCTTGATCTGATTTGCCTTGAAGTGTTTTCTGCATAGTGGAGTTTTTTCCCCCTTCCCTCCAAAACTGAAAGGCACCCCGCGAGAAACACACCGTGAGGCAATGCCTTACTCCAGGACAGCCAAGGAGTGAACAATTAAATAGTTTCCCAATTAAACAAAACATTACAAGCACCATAATAACTTTTATTGGAAAATGTGTTTTGGTGTTGGAGCTAGTGTGTGCTGTAATTGGATTTAAACTCAGGGCAGGCTATTCGTGTCGACTCTTAGAACCAGACGCTACAGCACGTTTCTAAAATTTAAATATATATACATTGTTAAGATGTTTTACATTTCTAGATACATACAAAAAGGGAGATGCAGATATATCACATACATATTTCAAAAATAAAGGTATGTTAGATCAAAATAAAAGGAACAATGGAATGAAAACAGGATTTTTTTTTAAAGAAAAGATATTTCCACGCAAGTTTCTGAGCTTATGCGTAAGGAAATGATGGGGTGCCTAAAACTGCCTGGGTTCTTGGCACTTATCATTAAAGGACACTCGGAACTGTAAGGTTGCGTTTTTAGTCAAAATATCAGTATTTGCCACACACTGGAGAAGATCTTTTGCATTTGCTTTTATTTGTGACAAAAACCAGATTTCAATTTCAAAGTATGTGACAGGGAACTCTGTTCATCTAAATTCTTCAAGTACATAAGCAGAGGTTTGATGATTGCCATCTAAGATGCAAAGAAATCCTCAAAGTACACCATCAAGTTACCCCTTCCAAGCTACCTTTTCTGATTGCAGCGAAATGCACGTATAAAAGTTTTAAGCGGTAAAAATCAGCCCGTTCAGAAGAGAAGTAAACATCGCAACAGACGCTGAGTAATAATTTTTAAAAGAACCTGTGGAACGGGGACAAATCTGTGCCTAGACTATGTGGACAGCTGTTATTTGGGTCCAGGGAAAACAGGCAGAGACCGAGACAAGATGAAGTCAACGCTTATGGGCTGGAAAAGGAAGAAAGGAGGCTGATGTAGGGTCCGAAGCATGCAAGAGACTTCTTGCCATGCTTGTGAATAAAAATGTGCAGACAGCATAATGAACAGGCTTGGGAGGCGAAAAGGTGGTAAGTTACACGCGTGTAGGGTGCTGCGCAAAGTTCAAGACGCGAGAAAGATTGGAGAACTAGGCTATAGCCTCTCCTAGATAATTTACTCCCAAGACAAAAATCCCTTGAAATTCAAGAGTCCACTCAAGGAATTCCCCCATGGGTATCTTTAGTAATTAAAATGAACGACTCTTCTAACTTTTGGAGAAAGTTTAATTGGATATAGAGACAGAGAGGATGAGTCCAGAGAAATACATTCGACTAAAATAAATCATCTTAATTATCTTTGGTTATAATGATGATTTAATGAGGCTTTAAAATAAAAGTCAACTGTGGAATACAGTTTTTAAGAGTATGGACGAATAAGATGTATGATAAGCTATATCTTAAGAAATATTTCTTACGTGACCTATTCACCTGTAATTATCCTTAAGCTATATGATTTCTTAAGAAATATTTGTAGGTGATATACTTATGTTAAAGTTAATATAGACATACACATGTGCATACTAATATGCAAGTGAACATTACAGAGATGGGAGATCACTGTATATATACTGCAATGCATTTATCCTCTGAGCAACCTAGAAGGACATTTCACACTGTTCTAGATACTCTGAAGGTTCTAGCATCTTATGTGGAGTCTTATGATACCTAGAATAATTAAGCTTGTTTGAAAGTATCTTTATTTTATCCCTCTTGGCTGTCTAGCTTTTGGTCACTTAACTACACAGAAATTTCCACAAGAATCCGGGCACTGAGAGAGACATGCAAATAAAATCAAGGCAAGGACAATTTTACTCACATTATCCAATGTGGTCGACTCTGTTACTGAGGTCTCTACATGAGGAAAGCAATGCCAATCTTCAGTTCATTCTCTGAAAACACTAACCCAAACTTAGTTTACTTAAATCCTGTGTCTGATGTACTCAAGGAAAGAAGTTTCACACATATGCAAAGGTCTTGCCCTGTCCCTGAGGGTTATGAAGAACTTTGGTTTGAGGCCACTTCAAAAAGTCTCCACACAGACCCACCCCATGGAGGGTTTTCGCCAGCTTCCTATATAATGGGTCACTGGTGCGGGAGAATTGTCTATATTCTGTCAATCATGTTTTAAATAAATGCTGATTGGCCAAGCAGGAGGTGTAGGTGGGAAAACCAGACAGGAAGTGGAAATGATGCAAAGAGAGCAGGAGAATTCTGGGGAGGAGAAAGTTGATTCCTTCTACTCCTGTCCAGATCACCGAAGAAGCAGGATGTGAGCTGCCCCACTGAAAAAGGTACTGAGACACATGGCTAACATAGATCAGAAAAATGGGTTAATCAAGTTGTGAGAGTTAGCCAGTAAGAGGCTAGACCTAATGGGCCAATCAGCTTTATAACTTATAGAGATCTCAGTGTGATTATTCTCTGGGACTAAACAGCTGGGGGGCCAGGCAGGACAGAAACACAAACAAGCAGACCCCTCATGTTACAGTACACAGAACAATCTCTAGCTGCAACCTCTTAGCCTAGAATTGCAGAGGTTTATGTAGCAATGTTAGTCCTTAAAATACAATTTGCTGTGTCAACGATGAATCAAAGACCCTTTAAATTTCCCAGGACCCTTCTTTCTCCTCTCAGCAGCCAATCAGAGTTATTCTTCTCTATCAGCAGTCTGAACTGGCTACCTGCCCTCATTTATGTGGTTAAATTGAAGTCAATGTTTAGCTGAAGAAACTGAGTTCTTGGCATTTGGAAGTGGAATTGAGGAGAGCTATCATCTCTGAGGAATGGCACGTTGTGGGTTAAACTGGGTTGTGTGAACTGTCCTGGGATGCCCTGGTTACTAGGAGGAAAAAAGTTAATTTTAAATTCACTTTTTCAGTCAGCACATAAAGGACTGGGCATCATTACAGCACAAATACTTTCTCTAAAATATGGATTTAATGAGTTGGAGATTGATTTTTATCTGTTTGCTTTAAATTATTTTTTGATCAAACATACATTACTCTCTCTTAAGAATAGATGGCTCACAGGACTATACAGCAAGACAGACAACCATAAGGACCCAGACCAGGGTCCTACAGTACGTAAAAACCATTCACACTAGTGGGGAGGTGGTGGTGCATGCCTTTAAACCCAGCACTTGGGAGGCAGAGGCAGGTGGATCTCTGTGAGTTCAAGGTCAGCCTGGTCTACAGCACAAGTTCCAGGACAACCAGGGTAAAACAGAAAAATCATACTTTCCAATAATTTCAGTGCATGGTTTATCACTGTTGGCCACATGAGGCTTTTTCCAACTTTCTAATTCTGCTACTTTTTCCAGAATGTTCCTGGAAGATACTTCATAATTAAAAACACTCATATTTATGGGAGCTCTTCCACATGCTTTGAGATATCTTAGATGCAATACTGGGAAGAAGTGTCTGCCTGAGAATGCCTTCTCATCCTCCACGCCACTAAAGAAGACCACGTTCTAAAGAAGATCACGTTCTAAGTCTCCCTCGTGATGGGATCTTTACAGGTTGTGTTCACCAAGAAGGGTTTATATATGTGTAAGACATACACATAACATACACATGCAGTATGACACATGTGCAGGTTCTTCAACTGGCTGGCCTGACCCAAAGTCAAATTATAAGGCAGGGACACTGTGTGCCTGAGGCTTTTCTCTACTATCTCTATAATCTACTCTACTGCAAAGGCCTTTCTGATATCTAATTAACCAATATCTGCTCACAGGAAAAGATCTCATACATCACTCCTTGGGAATATAGCACTTTAGCCTTCCAGTATGTCATTTATTCTCTTGAAAGATGATGATAAAACTGAAATTCCTGACCTAGATAACTGTTCACTTTCTCAGAGCATGATTTCATGTTTATCCAAATGATGATTTTTTTTTTTACAAAATATTTTCCGGTATAAATAAATAGTTCGTATTACAAAAAAAAAAATCACTCAAAAGCCAAGGATAATTTCAAACTAAATTACAAAGAAGTCTTACTGATAAGGCTCTCTTTTCCTGTCCTTTTTTCATTAAAAATAACTTATGAGGTCACCGTGGAGGGGACTGGCTGCCATCAGAACACAATCACGAAGCTTATCATAACGAATGATTGCAGCATCAGGCGGGAGGGTCATGCAAAACTACATTCCCTGGATGATACAGCCAGAGTATGCTAGTCTCAAAGTAAGTTTTGCTTCTCTCTCGTTTTTCAAATTCTTAAACATAAAAGAAGCAAAGAACGAAAATCTAATCTCCCTTCTGGGTGAGCAGCAAACACTTGAACTCCATGCATTTCTTACTGGGTTTTCCATAATGCACAGTGGTTCTATGAAAGAACACATGGTCAGATTGTGCAGATTAATATCTTAAAAAGAACAGAAATCCAAATGCAGGGCAATTGGCAATGTATCTGTTTCGAATAGGAAACTGAAAAGAAAAAATGTCCTAGCAGAGACAACCAGTTTTTACCAACTTCTTTGCCACTTTGCGTTCCTTCTTCGATGGCTTGAAATCATCCTCCCCCAAGATACACACACCCTGACCCTCAGAATGTGGTCATAGCTGAAGTAAGGTCTAGCCAGAATATAATCAGTTCAGGCAAAGTCACACTGAATTGAGCCTCGGTCTCCAAGCCAATGGATGAGGAATTGGTAAGATGGGGGAAAGACACAAAGAGGTGTTGGGGGAAAGTCATAGGAAGACAAGTGGAGACTGGAATCCAGTCACGAAATAAGAACTCTGCAGCCACCAGAAGTTGAAAGAGGCAAAGGGACAGTCTTTGGATGTCCTTGGAACTTTCAACAGCTGGACACATAGCTCTGCTGAAGTCTAGTTCATTTCAGATATCTAGCCTGTGACCCCACAAGAATAAATTACCCAAATGTTTTAAGCAATTCAATGTGTATTTGTGACAGCAGGACCAGGACACCTTCAAAAATCTTTTAAAAGGTGGGGGCGAAGGGAATACCAGAAATTAATACAGAATCTCTCTTGGCCTCAAAAGGAGTTTTCGTTGTCTTCTCATGGATTCATTGGTGATGAACGCCAAAATATGAAGCAAGCCATCAGATCAACACTGACTTAGCGTTATCTGTTTCACCCATTCATTTGCTCTCTCATTCAGCCATGCAGTGGTACTGAGCACCGCGCCCAGGGCTTCACCCGTGCTGAGCAAGCATGCTGCCACTGAACTGCAGCTCCAGACGTGTCTCTATGTCCACAAAATGTTACAGCAGAAGTGAGACACAAACCTACCTTCAGTCTATTGAAGAGACAGAACCGAAACCAAGTCAATTAAAACTTTAAAGACTTGAAATATCTAGTAAATATATTGGTTAACATTTATGACTTAGAAGATGTGAAAACTATTGCTTTATCTTTCTTTTTCACTGTATGTGTGTAAGTGAATCTCTTGTATCTTAAATAAGTACTGATATCAAGCACACAGTAGGTACTCACCAAATCTAATCACACTGAACCGAATATTCCAGTAGTGTATTAACTTTGCAACTAATGGGTGGGTTTTTATAATGCCCTAAGACTTAGGCAAAAATACTCATTTACTGATCTCGCATATTAGTTCCAGCTGCGTGAACCAAACACCATAAATTAAATGGATTATGAACAGCAGAAATTTCCTTCTCCTAGTTCTGAGTCTGAGGAGTCCAAAATCCACGTCTCAACAACTTCCAGGTGGAAGACCCGTTTTTCTGGTTCAGACCGCCATTTTGCTGCGTTGTCTTCACAGGGCAGGGCAGGCGAAGAGTGCTCCCCTTCCTGAGGATACTACTCCTATTTAGAAGGGCTCCACCATTGGAAGAGTTCTGTTTCCAAAGTACCCACCCGAGGGATCAGGTTTCAACAAACAAAACTGGTGGGGAAGGGATAGGGACAGGGCTTAGGGGTAAGGGGCTTGCAGCCCAAGAGGAACTGAGTTCAATCCCCAGGGCCCACAGAAGAGCTGGGAGCAGAGGCAAGCACTTCAAACCCCAGCAGCTTAGAGGGCCTTGACAGGCAGGTTCTTGGGGTTCGCTGGCTAATGAGTTTCCCACACTCCGTGAATCATTGACCTGTGAAGAGCCACGCCTCAGGAAACAAGGTGGACGGATGGCACCTGAAGTGCCTCTGGCCTTCACAAGTGTGTGAACACACTTCCTACCCCCACCCTCACACAAAAAAAATTGGGAAGAACACAAATATTTATTCTATAGCTCCCACAAAACATTGTCTTATCCTAGCAATTTATGTAAAATCACTGCAAATGTGTATTGTATTGTGTTCATTCTTTTCTTAAGAAAACTTTACTAGAAAATTAATAGGTTGAGTGGGTATTTTACTCAAGTCACCTGAGAGCCAGTGATCAATATACCCTCCACCTGCCCAAACCCTCAATGATATTATCACAGACACTGTGTCTGAGTTATATGCCAAAAGACCTTCTAAGATGCAACCTGAGTTCATTTATTCAATAACCATCAGAGGAACAAACACATTTGGCCATGGGATACTGACCATTTAGGGAGCAAAGAGGGTCATACTTGCAAACCTTCTTGTTCAACAACAACAATAACAACAACAACCAGTTGACATGAATATTACTACATACAAAATACATGAAGTATTTCTTGAAGTTAACAAGTTTATTAGCAAGAAAAAAAAATACACCTCAATGCAGAATTCTGCGCTTCTCTGACATAATCTGTCCAGGCCCAAACATAAACTAAAAGCCCTACATCAGGCTCCCTTGGATCCCATTGTCCACACTGACTGTACAGGAGTCCTTGGGGGAAGTTCCAAATAAGCTGAAAGCTGGGAACCAAGCAGCTACAGGATCTAAGTCAGCTTCAGTTTGATGGTCAGAGATAATAAATAAAAATGCACATTGGATTAATTATTTATATCAACAGAATTAGCTGATTCTAAGTGCTGAATGAGACCATATATCCTACGATGAAGAAAAAACCTCCCAAAAGCTTAAACCAATTTCAAAGGTTAAAATAAATATGAAAATGAGACCAAAGAGCAAAAGAGAGAAGGAGGAAGGCGTTGTTAGACATCAAACCCTGCAGTCGTTTTCAAAGCTATCTCAAACCAGCTTAGGTCCAGGGAACCTAAATAAATGAACAGGGAACACCAGGTTCCTGCTAGTGTTTGGAGTCTAACTATTCACCCCACACTGAACACTCTCTGGCAACCTTGCCTGCAAGGCCATGCGTCACGTAAATTTCCAAATGTATCCATCGTAAAAGGTGGATAGGAATCCATACACGGATCTTGTTGAGAAGATGCAAATTCAAGTGATTGGGCAAAGATTAGACCTAGGGAAGATGTACTATTGTACCTCTTGATTGTTCAAAACTGGGAGGACTGGCCATGTGCAGGGTTTAGAAAGATCGTTGTCTGACTCACCCAGTGCCTCTGCCCTTCTGGGCTGATGCCCGACTTTGCAAGGTCAAAAAATAAAGGGTCTTGATTTCACAACTCTGGGTCTCCAGCGCTCTTATTATGAAATGAGAATTCTCTTATTCTGAAGTGAGGACCACTGTTTCCCACAGAGGACACTTTATGTGAAATAAGCCAGACACAGAAAGAAAAACACGCATGATTTCACAAGTATAAGGAACGAAATAAGTCAAAGTAGAGCAATCAACAATAAAAGCGAGGTTGCCTTTGGTCAGAGGCACTTTCCAGGGCTGTGGTCAGCAGTTAATGGAGAGATAAGAGAGCCGGTCCAAGCGCTGAGAAGAAGAGACCCAGTACCCAGCTCCAAACAGGACATTTATATTAATCCACCACCACCAACGCTCTGGCTCTGAGAAGATCACGAAGAGAGGCAGAAATAACGGCAGGGCTGAAAGGGAGAAAGCATCCTGTAACGTGCTGTCCTATGGACATGAGGCGGCCTTGGTGTTCATGATCTCACAATGGCTGTACCTGCAAAAGACCTTATAGGCAAGATCAAGCTGGCCCAAATCCTGGCACAGATGGAAAGAATGAAATCCAGATCCCACCACTTCCTGAGGAGCTCCTGGCCGTAGACACTTATCAGGAGGGAGAATCATTCTTTAGTGAGGACATGGCCCCAGGTAAGCCTCCAGGTTCCAGTGGGTGGCCCCACCCATACCCATGAACTTAAGGACGGCTCTAACTGTGCTTAGCAGGGCATCAAAAACAAACAAAGCTGGGAGGAAGCATGTTGGGGTATGCAAGGAGATGGAGGTAGGGAGGGGGTAGAAATGATATTTTATCATATGAATGTATAAAATTCTCAAAACTAAAGAATAAATTAAAACAACTATTTTTCTGATATAGTTATCTTGATAAACATCTCCAAGTTTTTGTTGTTTAATGTCCCTTTTTTTGGCGGGGGGGGGGGGGTCTTCTAGACAGGGTTTCTCTGTGAAGCTCGGAACTCACTCAGTAGACCAGACTGGCTTCAACTCACAGAGAGCCACCTGCCTCTGCCTCCCGAATGCCTGGATTAAAGGCGTGCACCACCTGGCTCTAATGTTACAACTTTTAAGACACTAAACTAAAAAACTTCCAGGAGTAGGCATTATTGTGCAGACGTAGCACGAACCTGTCTCACACTTAAATATTCTTCATTTGCCTTGAGACTAATTGAGCTGCCAGTTATTTGTAAATTTTTGAGCCCAAGAAGCTATAGTAATATCAGAACTGCGGGTCACATGTGAATTCTCTCTCTCTCCCTCTCTCCCTCCCTCCCTCCCTCCCCCCCCCCCCCTCTCTTTCGTTCTCTTTCTGGTTTTTCAAGACAGGGTTTCTTTGTAGCTTTGAAGCCTGTCCTAGAACTAGCTCTTGTAGACTAGGCTGGCCTCAAACTCACTGAGATCCGCCCGCCTCACCATTTAGAGAAACACGTTATTTAAAACATACCACATCTCTACCCTTTTCCCTTATTTTAAATACTATGTAAGTATCTCTAATTTAAAGAAGGGTACCCCAAGTCAGAGACAATCCTGCATGTTGATACCAGGGCTCGATTTCCTCACCCACAAAAGACCTGCTACTCCTCGCTATGTTACTATGGTTAGTAATGAGGAGTGTTATTTTCGGGGAAAGAAGTCAGTATAAAACACATACACACGTGATACTACTTAGATTAAAGTACTCCATCAACTGTGCTGCTCTAAGGCACAGAAACGCACCATCGGGAGACACAATAATTAATATTCACACGAACATGGACGGGAGTGGCGGCGAGTTGGCTAGCTCTCCCCATGCTTTCACACCACGGTTCTCGGTGTGACGCACGTGCTCTCAAGCCTGCCACTCAGAATCAGGAGAGCGTTTTGACTTTCCTTCCCTTTGCTTTGAAAGTGCAAGATGATGAGCTAATCATGAATTTGCAAGGTCATTCCACAGACCTAGAGAACGCTTAACTGTTCCTATTGTTTTGATTGTAAAGAAAGAAAAAACAGGAGGTATGTCAGAGTTAAGAGGTCTTTTCCAAGCTGACAAAAATAATTTCACTCTATGTTTCCAACTTCTGTCCAAGAACATGAGTATAGTCCTCTGGTACTGTTTTTTTTCCTTCTGATCAAAGTAGAATCAGAAGGGAAGACACTATTTCTGGCTCTGGAACTGGAGCTCCTCCAGAATGATGGGAGGATTGAACCCTCCCCGCCTGGAAGTAGATACAACCTGATACAACCTGGTGATCGTTCAGAGGAAGCAACACGTACTTATGCAGGAGAGAGCTGGCAATGATTTCACAGAAGAAACGAAATGAAAAGAAACAGGGCTGAGGCTGGGAAAGGCGGAAGCAAACAATTAGGCTAATGGAAACACCTGCGTGAGAGTTGGGTGCGTGACTGAACACCAAACTAGGAGCCGGGTGCTATGTGTAACCCTCAACCTGGCATATTTTATCCACATACAGCTAGGGCGAAAGTGTTATTTCATCTTCTAGGGTCTTGGTGGACTCATTCTTCCAACTCAGTAAGTATCCACTAAGCAGCAATCACACGCCAGGAGCAGTTCAACGCTCCGAGGATACCAGCATACAGAAGGCCTCGCCACTGGGAAGCCTACATCACAAACTGTAAAATCTAAGCTATTTAACAGAAGTTATGAGATAGTAGGATCACAGTAAGAAAAGTCCATCATTACTGCAATTTAACCAACTGAATCCCTGCTTCATGCCAAAGTCCCAGTGGGATTCTTAATAAACATCTAAACACTTATATTTAAGATTCAAAGTCCTCCATACATTACTTTCAATGCCCTTCTCAGATCTCTAACTTCATGACCAAGGTAGGATATTGACTAGCTGATCAAATCTGCCTCACACATTCTGACTTTTAAGCCCTGTTCGAGTGCCATCTTCCGCCCTGCTTTGGCTTCTCTCTGTCTCTGGCCCACGTTGTCAGTCCTGCTTCCTGGATACGACGCAATGATGAGAAGAAGAATAAGATCAAAGCGGTATCAGAAAACTGGTCATTTTCGAACTAAAGACAAAATACAAGGAAGGAAATACAATGGGGAAGACACTGTGTTTCTCCCCAAAAGTCTGGTTTATAGGAATCTTAATGACTGGTTGAATGCACACAATGGGACTATATTAACTTAAATAGTCTGAAAATCAGTTGAGTTTTCAATAAATGCTGTGTAAATTCACTTTTGAAACTTATGAACTGACTTGCCTTAAGAAGGCAGTAAATGCGAGGCAAGTAACTGGCTCAAGCCTTCAATCCCAGCCCCAGCACGAGGAAGAATCAGGTAGGAGGACCGGGAACTGGAGGGCCAGCCTGGACCATACAGACAGCTGTCTGAAAATTTAAAAAGGGAGGAGGATGATAATATATATTAAGTATTTAAAATAACACAGTATATCAGTTTCTAATTTTATATAGAGCAAACTGTCATGGTAATAATAACAGCATAATTAAGTATAATAATTGAAAGTTAGTGATTATTGGGATTAAAATGCTATTAATAAAGAGAAATCAGACTCAACACTTGATTGATAGAAATAAACAGATCTGTTCTTACACTGAAAAGAGTTAGATGCTGGGAGATGCAGTGTATTTGGAGAGCAACAGCATAAATGACCACTGCTATTTCTTGTTCATGGAACAGAAATAAAATGTGACAACCACCACCCTTACTCCTCCCATTGGTCTCCTTCTGTTCTTCCCACCCCTTTTCTCTACACCCTAACTTGCTGCTGGTAATGAAGGGTGTAAACTTTCTGGCTTTTACAACGGAATTTAGGTTCCAGTTCTCTGAGAGGGCCAAACCAGGTTTCTCTCCCAACAAAGGGCCATTAATCAACAACACCCTTACATTCAGGGTCAAGGCCTAAGTCAGCCCCTCTCGGGGTCACCGCCATTTTGTATAGGTGTTCAACCCCACATGCTGGTAAATAAACACTCTTTGTTCTTGCATATTTGAGTCTGGGGTCTTGGACCCTCACAGTATACTCTTTTTGACTATGAGCCAAGTGGACTCTTTTCATGGTTGACATCTATTTGGGAATGTTGGCCAGATTTCGAGACAGAGACATTTTGTCAGACTATGGTTGCCTAGATTATAGCAGTGTAATTAAATGTAATTGCAGAATTCTCCTAAACATGTTGAACAATTTTATTATTGGTGGATTAAGAAATAGAGAAATAATTCAATGTATTATTTCAAATTCACATTGATTCCGTATTCAAGGTGTTCTGTTCTGAGGACCTGAAGACCTGTCCTTTTATCAGAATTCAGAACTGGCTGTCTTTGTTTCTGGGAGCTTCCACTAAGGGAATTAACATAATAAATGTCGTCGAGTCCCTTCCAAGACATAATACTGAGTATTCCTAAGACGAGGGCTAGGGCAGCGCTTCACAAAATATACACAAGGGATATTTTTTTATTAAGAATTTTCATTATTATTTGATGTGTATGGATGTTTGTCTGTTTACACTCCTGGGTCAGAAGAGGACACTGGATCCCCTTGGAGTGGGAGTTCTAACAGTTGTGAACTATTGTACTGGTTCTGGGAATCAAATCTAGGTTCTCTGGTAGAGTAGCTGGTGTTCTTAACTGAGACATCTCTCCAACCCCAGAGACACTTTTTAAATTTTTTAAAAAATAAACTGCTATTGACTTTATGTCTCTATGTCTCCATAAATGTACATATAAAATTTTGAATATGCAATTCTATTCATGTTCTGTCTCAATAGAGGTGAAAAATATACATATAATACAAATTTCTAACTTCTGGGAAACTGAAATATTAATCAGTAGCGATACTTGATATTAACTGTAAGAAATCAGATATAGGGCCAGTTGTGGAATATTACTTTACACTGTGTAAATATATGTCACTGTCATTGGCTAAATAGAGATGCTAACTGGCCTATAGCTGGTAAGATAAGGTTAGGTGGGAGAACCAGACTAAGAGAATGCTGGGAAGAGGAGAAGGTTGGAGTTGGAGGAGCAAAGAGACAGGATGCAGAAGAGGCAACCTGGGGAGTTCGTGGATGAGGTAAGCGAGCCTCAGGGCAGCACACAGATTAATAGAAATGGGTTAATTTAAGTTACAAGAGCTAGCTAAAAACAAGCCTTAGCTATCGGCTGAGCATTTATAACTAACACAGTCTCTGTGTGGTTATTTGGGGACTGGCTGGAGGGCGAGGGCAGAAGAGTACACCTATAGCAGGTGAGATGTCTCAGTGGGTATGAGGGCTTGCTGCTAAGCCCAACAAGAGTTCAATCCCTGGTCCTCTCGGGATGGAAGGACAGAACTGACTGTTGAAGTTTTCCTCTGACCCCCACCTATAAAACACAACATGTACATTCTCTCTACCATGTGACAGGTTACATAACTACATACAAAAGAAAGAAATAAACTTTAACTTTTAAAAATTAAAAAACTATAGATCAGAGGTCTATGTTGGTAACCAGAGATGAAAGCAAATAATTATTTTCCATTTATGGATGAGCACATATCTTTAATTCCCTGTCTCTAGCCATGAGCTTCAAGTGAACACTGAGCTTTGCTTTTTGTATGAAATATAATATGCATGAAATTTAAACACACTTTAAGGAATTCAAACATACGATCGCACATTCACAGACCTTAATCATTTCAAAAGGCTACGGAGTTCGTGCATAAACGACTTACATTAACACAGATACACAGTTTTAGTTTCTGAAACCCTCATCTGAAGTGTGAAGTGTTCTGACCATTACAGACACCATCCTGGCTCAGTCCTTCCTTGCGTCAAGTGAAAAGGCGTATAACGTACTGAAGTTCAGCTCTCCAAAAGACTAGAATTTGGGGCTAGAGAGATCGCTCATTGGGTGAGACTGTGTACATGCATGCTGCAATCCTAGCACCTGTGCTGGGCTCTGCAACGGCCAGCGCATCTGGTGTCTCAGCCTTCCAGCGGCACCTGTACCCACGTGCGCATACCCACCCGTCACCAACCCCTAATCGCCCCTGTATATGTGTAATTTTAAAAATTTAAACCTTTTATTATATACTACAACTCATCCAGATGACTCTTACTGCCTTCAAAGCAATGGGGCAGAACTTAGGGCCTCTCTCAAACAATGAAGTCTTTTCTCAGTAAGATACCAACATTTCTCTTTGAAAAAGCCTAGAAGGCTTTTAGCATCACTTTTTTTTTCTGAATATAATTAACTGCGGTAAACAGGCTCTCTTGAGAATTGATGTATTTTTTTTTTTTTGAGATAGCCAAATGCTGGTGCCTTGAGCCAGGGAGGATGATAAGCCCCCAGGCGTGCCTACGGAACCAGAGCCGTCCCTGTGTCTTAAAAACAAACCCTATTTCAAAAGGATAGTTTCGAAATCGTCTGGGAACTGTGCTGCAATGGACATGGGGACCATCGTGTTTTTTTCATAAGGAAAACGGCCACTTCTCTTTAGGAACCAGTGGCGGACCATACTGCAAAACACAGAGCAGCCATTGCCCTGAAAGTTGGCTAGCAGAACACTGGTTTCTTACGCTTCCCCACCAGAGATGCCTTTCTTCATTTAGTTAGTGGAACCAACAAAGAAACGCCACTCACTTCTTGGCCCATACCTTAGAGAAAGTACAAAACACGCACAGAAAACGACAGAAGGAGGTAGAAAGAAAAAGGCAAAAAGGCACACGGTCCTGGTTTGTAAGTTCCTTTTTTCTTTCAGGAATTTCAAATCAAGTGAAGAAACCCTACAGAACCTCTGCTAGACACCACTTTGTTTAAAAGCATCCGTGGGCTTGGTAAGATCAAGCCACTTTTCCAAAGTCACGCTTCCTAGTAATTACGCTAATTTACTTGATGTCCTAGGTAAAGGACCTCAACAGACTAAAACAATTACAAGACGAAGAAGCACACACACACACACACACACACACAAACACACAAACAAACAAGCAAACAAGACCACTAATACATTAGCCTTGGTAATAAAGGAATAAACACAAACATAATTTATCATTTTGCCAGGTTCAATAAAAACTATTTTGATGCGTTAATAGCTTTTAAAAGTAAACACATTAGCTATCAATTAAGTAAACAAGCTATTAAATGGGAGCTAGAAATGTCAATGAGGGCATAATTTACTAATTTTCTAATCAATGATGCTAATCATCATTGGATATTAATGAGGGAGTGGACACAGCCATCAGCCATACCACAGATGATCAGTTACTATTGTGCCTCTAAAAATACACAAAATTAAAATTAAAAACAGAAAGAGGACATTAATAGAAAACTTGTTCCCTTAATAAGAACTTGTTGCTAAGTGAACTATTTGCCTTGAGCAAATAAGGAGATCTTTGCAATAGTCAATGACGGTGCTATTGAGAGAACATTTTACGCAGCCATCACATCGCTGCTCGTGGTTGATAGTAAAAGGAGTGCAAAGCTAGGACAAAAGTCCAAGCAAATCCTAGCTGGAGAGCTTATGGGGAGACGGTGAGGAAGGACACCAATTTGAGTAGACTGCGAAACCTGAGTTCTGATCTCTTTTGGCAATGTAGTGGTTCAATAACTTTATGCAAATTACTTAATCTCTTCAAGTCTCACCTAAAATTTAAAGAGTAAGGGAACTGTTTACTTCAGGAATAGCCTACATATTGAAGACCGTGAGTCCCATACAGCCATTCCCATGAGAGATGGAACACGACCTATTTAGGTTCTCACTGGGCTGTAGCCTCTAATGAGATGGGAATTAGAAGAATATCCAATATTACAGGGGTTGCTCTGGAAATCAAACATCTGTATAAAGGGTTTATCACAAAGCCTGGACAGTGGTCCACATCTGTGGTCCACGCACTTGGGAAACTGAGGCAGGAAAGTTCTAAGTATGAGGTCATCCAGGGCCACACAGCAACTCGGACCTTGCTTCAGAATAAAAATCAAATGGGGCGGATATAGCTCAGCGGTGGGCCGCTTGCCTGGCCTGCGCAAGGCCCCGTGTTCAAACTCCAGTGAAGCAAAAAGAAGCAGGAAAAGGAAGAGAAAGAAGACAGTAAATACACAAGGGTTTATCAAAGCAAACTTTTGCAATTGCTAATAGGCCTTAGCCGTGCTAACAAATGTGCAGTTTGAATTAAGTCATTCTCCAGATTCTTTTCGGTTCCTTAGGTCTCGGTTCTATTTATTTTCATTTTTCATAAGAGAAGTTAGTTATATTGGCTTTTTAAAAATTGTGTGGTCTTTTTGTTCGCAAGGGCAAGAGAACAGAAATTCAGTCTCTTGTTCTGTTCGAATAGCATTCCTTGCCTCTTTTAACAGGAAGAAAAGAAATAAAGGGGAAAAAAAATTATGTTTCTGCCCCAGTCCTTTTGACGTATTGACTTTCTCCAAACTGTAATTCTAAAGGCTATAGCTTCCCCCACACAGGAGACAGCGCATTTATTAAAATGCTTGCCATTCAGGCATGAAGCCCCGAGGTCAAACCTCAACATCCACGTTAAAAAGCAGAGGACAGTGGTGGCTTCTAGTACCAGGGGCACAGAAACAACAAGATTCCCGGAGTCACAGAGCAGGCAATTAGACAAGTCCAATTCCCATGTAGAACTTAGTGACTTCCAAAGAAGAACAGCTGATGCTGATATGTGGCATCTACACGCTTTTGCACAAACATGCAGACACACATTAACACGCACACGTAAACAAATAAGAACCCATCTTCTGCGCCAGTCTGAGCTGTGTTGCTGTCCTCACTGGCCAAAGCAAACCTGGGGAGGAAATGGCTTATTTCATCTCATGGTTGATAGCCTACCATCACGGGAAGCCGAGGCAGGAGCTCAAGACAAGAACTGAAGCAGAGGCCACAGACCACAAGAGGAATGGCGCTCACTGGTTTGATCTCCATGGCGTGCTTTCTTCTGCAACCCAGGACCACCTGCCCCAGGGTGGCACTGCTCGCAGTGTCCTGAGCCCTTCTACATCAATACTTAATCAAGAAAACGTCCAAGTCATTCTAGTCTATGTCGAGTGGACGCAAACTAGCCAGCCCATCTTCACTACCTTACTTGGGCAACAGATTCTCATTAGATAACGTTACCAGTTAAGTCATGCATTAGAGACCGGAAGGGTGACCTGTCACTACTCAGGAGGCACTGACCGACGGTGACCGAGGCCAGAGAACTGGTAAAGTCCAGTTCAAGGTTCCTTTGAAGAACTTACAGTCTTATCTCAAAGTCAGATCACAGTTTCAGCGCTAGATTATAGCCTGGGTAAGCCTACATAGGATGTGCAAAATTCTGGATTGATCCAGTCCCACTAAGTGTCTGTATCAGTCTTAACTGTATGATAGTTCTTTTTTTTCTTATTCAGATGTACTATTACCACTCTCTGAACCTCTTTTTAAAAGGCCTTCCCCAACAGCTACCCAAAATTCAATTATTAAAAATCTCACTTGAGTCGAAATGCAAAGAAACAGGGTATCCTATCCATTCAAAAAGGCTCCCATGAAGTTCAAACTACGAAAGTTAATAGGACTGGGTCTGAGAAGAGTCAGAACTTTTCTATTCCTATTTTATGCATAAATTACAGTCACACCAGCGAAATCATCTTGGTTGCTTAATGGCATGGTAATAAGAAATGAAAACCGAGCGTATGGTGAAGGGAGAGAGTGAACTCTGTTTTAAAATTTATTCCAGAACTTGAACTACAGAAGTCATTTGAAAGAGTCAATAAAAGAATTGGGTGACTGCTCAATGGGAATGCCGGAAGCCATGGGCTTCGATCCCCCAACTAGATGGGTGGGAAACTCTTAACAACATGGTAATCAGGGTTGCAGGTGGAGAGTTAGAGAGGACAACATTCAAATCGCTGCCTGCCATTACTACCCATGGACCCAATTTTCCTATCAGTGATATGGGGACATCTCCTGTTTGGGGGCAGTTGTGAGAAAACGGAATGGTAGGTATAAAACCTTAAGCACGGTTAAGCAAGGCTCAAAAAACCGGGACATTATAACAACTGTGGGCATGGTCAATAGAGACCATTAGACAGGGCATGCCCAGCCTTCGACAGCATCGAAGAAAACTGTACTACTTTAATATAGACCCATAAAGCAACTGGCGCTCACCATGACTTGCAGTCACCAAGAAATCCGACTGTATGTAGTGTATTCATCCAAGAAGCATCTACTGACAGCCACTGTCTCAGCACTGTGGCTGACGCTGGTACTGTGAAGATGAGTAAGGCACAGTTCTAACCTGAAAGAACTTGTCCCCTAGTGGGGGAGGGAAGCATGAGCAGAGAACTATGATTGCGACACGCTAAGTGCTATGTGTGTGCATGTATATATGTACATATGTATACACATGTATATATGTATGTATATGTATGTGGGTATATGTGTGTATGCATGTGCGTATATATGCACGCATGTACAAATCTATGCATGCATGTAGGTATGTATGGGATGCTACAGATGCACAGAAGGCTTTGCCCCAGGCGATCAAGAAAAGCTTCAGAGACAAATGCCAGGCAAGCAGGCTCTTGACAGATGGATGAAGTAAGAGGAGGCCCACACAGCACAAAGGCTGTGGAAATGCTGGGACATGGCTGGAGCCACCAGAACGATGGAGGCTGAGGCGGGATCATGAAGACTTTTGTAAAGCTATCTGTGATGACGGTGCTGGAAGAGAGACAGACAGAAGGCAAGGCAGCCAGGAGGCAAACTAGAGAAACAGCCTCAGAAATGAATAGGGACTGAATCTGGGCCCTGCCATGGGAGGCTAGGAGCAACAACAGCAGATAACTCAGGTTAAGTACACTACGACACAATAATGCAATAAACCCAAGACTTCTTAAAAAACGACCTAATTCTCCTGCAGGAGCTATTTTTAGTGGCTTCGAGTTCCTGAGATTCGAGTATTACGTCATTCATAGCATGATAAGGAAGTATCTCCAACAAAGCTTGAAATAACATTTCAGGTATGTGATAACAGCAAGCCCCCCTTTTCTCTCTTGTGATACGATTTGTGTTTAGCTTTGATTAACTGTAACAAAAGAGAATTTAGAAAAATGGAAAGAAAAAGCCAACCTCTGATAAGTAACGCTTGGGCTGGGGCAACAAAACTCTTACATGCTACACTTGATTGCTTCAACTGAAGTCCCCCAAAGCCTACGTCTTGTGTTGTGTTTAATAAAGCTCTTCTGCCATTGACCAAAACACGTTCAAGTATTTAAGCAAGAACTCTGTTTTATTAGACTTGATATGAAATACATCACAAGAAGACGACCGACAACAAAGTGGAGAAATCTAAACTACAAATCTTACAATTCTGTTTCAATTTCTCACAGGGAGTGGTGACTCCAGCCGGCAGCAACAGGGATACTAAAACCGGAGTAACCTTCGAGTAAACCCGCACAGGCACTTGCTAAAACAAACATCTTTTTTTTCTACTGGTGAAATTGAAGTTGGCAAGTCCCAACTAATAGCTTAAAACACCATTTGAGCTGTAGTAAACTAGTAACTTCTTTGTGCAGAGACTAATCATCATCACTAAAGAAGGCCCCTTTAAAAGAAAATACAAAATAGCCAGACAGCCCGCTCACCTTCAAGTTTAATGAAGGGCTATCTCCCTATAATGTATCAATGTATTGAAATAAAGTTGCCAAGGAAAATCTACTATCCTTCAAAAAGAAGCTAATTCCAATTTTCACCATTTGGCCTGATGCTCTACAACCGGAGATCATAAAATATATAAAGAAGGGAATATGATAAACCAATATCGGAAAACCTGTCAGGGATGAAGTAAGCGGGTGACTGTCATAAAAATGGCCACATGGCCTTTCCTACCTCCGTCAAGGTCGCTTTACTGACGGTGCGTTCAATAAGATAATGCATTTAGCCACTTTCCCTGCATCTCACTTCGACCTCACAAATCCAAATGGCCCTGTTTAACTACCCTGGCCTTTCACCATTTCCCTGAACAAAGATAATTAAGGAGATGTACTGCCCCCTACTATCGCAGGAATTGAAGGACAAATAAACTTTTAAGAGCTCGGCCAGGTGTCCACTTTACTAAGTACAACTTTTAGGCAGGAGGTAAAGTGAAATAATGGTTAAATAATTATAGAAGGTTAACCGTGCTGAATTTGTGGTGTAAGGTGATTTTCTTTTATCTAAAAGAAAAGGCATTTAAAAATAGGTGTTCAGGCTTCTTTTTATGAGACTCCAGGCAGCTGGTCCTCCCCCTCCCTTAATATTGAGGGAGGGGAATGATAATGTTTAAGAGACGTTTTCTCTGAATTACTATAGCATGTGGCTTCCCAAACCTAACTAACGTTTAAATATGACCTGTCCACAAATGTCTGCCTGTTCAACTAGTCTTTCACTTCTGAAGTTAATTTGCCATCTAAGGTCTCTGACACAAACTATTTCTGGGATACCAGAGAAGGGGATAGTTTTTAAGCTGACATTAATGAAAATTAAAAGTAGTATTTCAGATCTCAAATATGGGTTTTGGAAGTTGCAACTAGGTTTGTAACTAAAGTCAATGTATAAACATCAGTTTTTAAACAGCTGTTTTCTTAAATACTGAAATGCATAATGTCAAACTTGCTAGATGTAGTTGTAATTTCAATCTCTATTAAAGAAAAGAAAAGTTTGATATGTCAAAAATCAAACTATGTATTCCAAATTGCTGGAGACTTCAAGAAAGGCCTCAGGTATAAAATAGCATTCTAATAACTTGGTATTCTAAACAAAACTCCAATAAGTCATACAAATTTTGCTTATTTTGTATTATCTACAGCAAGAGAAACCCACAATGCCAAATAACCTGATACATCTAAATAGAATGAGTTCCTAATGTAAACCATCTCTTTTGGATGAAAGAATCAAATTGTTATTTTTGGCATTGAAATACCCATGTTTCAGGATGTGTAAATGCTTCGCAGACGATCACAGCCAAAACAGCACTTATGGCTGAATACTTCAAAGCTATGTTTAGATGCTTCAGACCTGTCCAGATCACTGAGATACAGCCAAAGTCCAGATAATCCCCATTAACCCAAACCTCTGGAATCCTCCTCTTCCTCTCTCCCAATTTCCCACATCCCATAATCTTCTGCTCCTTTCTTCACAATCTGTTTTCGTGACTATGTTGTATTAGCTAAGAACCAGTTGGCCAGACAATCTCAATCTTAAATTAAGCATTCTATTAGTTCTGGTTTGGGTCTTAAGCCGTAACTGTTCAGAAGGTCTGCTCAAACTCAAGGTTAAAAAACAAAAGCTTGTTTATTTTCTTAATTCAACACATGTCTCCTCCTCCATGGTACCATTTTCACAACCCAAAAGTTCAGTAAGGCTACCCATTTCTCAACTGGTAGCTGCAAAGGTACTCATGTCTAAGCTAAGCCAGAACATTTGCAGCTAAAGTTTAATTTAAACGAATGTGTACGTAGGCACAGACATGTATTTGCACAGACTGAGAGATTCCAGTGAAGCTGTAATATATCACAGCCGTGTAAAATAGACTTTTTTTTTAAAGTGAGGAAAAGTTAATATAAAATAAATTTAAGTCGAACCTTAAAACAAATGACACCAGATCACTTTTTAGATTTACTTCTGGACAGAAGGATAGTTTGTTAAAAAAATTTTTATTAACAATTGTTTAATCAAAGCCCAGGAAACAAAATAAACGACAGACATACAGAACTGATGCTCCAGCACTCGCTCTCTTAATTGCTGATCAGAGCTGAAAACGGTCCCTTTCTCTGTACTAACTGAATGAGCCTTGTTAAACCCTTTGAGATGCACGTTAGAAAACACAAGAATACAGCTTAGAGCAGGTTCTTCAATTTGGGTCATTTTCTGTTGCTTGCAGTGGCAATGGGTGCTTAGCAACGCTGTTCTGGTGGCCCCTTTTAAGGAAATGAATACCTGGAATACAGCACTTTAATCTATTTTATGGCATTAATTATCAAGATCACTGTGTTTAGACAGTGCCTCCTCTGCCACTTGTCTACATTATGAAAGACAGACGTCCCGTGATAAATTGGATGTATTATTTCGGATGACAGAAGATCACATGCACCCCCTCGCCAAGTAAAAAAGACGGACGGGCATAAAAACCAGTAGGAAAGACAAAAAATAAAGTTAAATGTGTAGCTGAGGATTTTTATCTGAAATCAGTACTCAGAAATCCACGATGGAGCCCATGCTAATTGCCTTTTCTCTCCCTAAATCTTTGAGAAAAACTGCATTTTATCAGGCCAAACAGTAGGCCATTGGTAACTATGAAATGTGATGCAACACTGCCAAAAGTTGGTCAGTTGTGTGGGGTTTTTTTTTTTTTTGGTAAATATTTTTCTAATAATTTTCAAAGTGATTTTTATAAGAGAAGGTTTGCATGAGAAATAGTAACCGAGCACCTCTTAAATTACGATCAGTTATTCACTTTAAATTGATCAAAATGTGTTCAAAAGACCCCTATCTGGGAGCTGAGAAAATGGGTAAAACAGAGCTACCAAGTGGTTTCTAAGAAATCAAACCACGAGTTATGTTCTTCACACTCTCTTATATTAATAACCTTCGGAACGGGTTAAAAAGTCAGTGATTAAATATTCAGGATATCTCTCTCTCTTTCTGATCTCAATTATCATTGGTAAAAGTGTAACTCTTTGAACTTTCTCCATCATGATTCCATAATTCATTTTAGAGTCCAAGCATTGTAGGTGAGGGGCTTATGTCTCCATATCCTTCAATCTTCTCAGCTAGGAGACTAAGTACCTCTTTGTTTAAAATTTATCCTAATTTCAGTCTTTAACAGTCATTTAAAAAAAAAAGAAAGAAAAAGAAAGAAAGAAAAGAAATGCCTTTAACACCCAGTCCCCAGAGATGAGACAGGAACCAGATTAACAACCTGCAATCTTTTTTTTTTTTTAATTTCAGTCTATCAGCTAGCATGTAATCAACATCTCTTTAAATTAAACAGATTTTTCCACTGGATTTAAATTCATCATTAGGTTGTGCAAATCACAGGATTAAAAATGGGAGAACACAAAAATTCCCCAAGTTTTTAAACTGTAAACACATGGGCTCTGGGTGGGGGTTGTGTGTTTTAGACATCACAGTTGCTCTTGAATGCCTGAGAATCTGCTGGGGAAATGTGGGGCACAGACAGTGTGAAGGCTACACTCATAACACCCTACTGAGAGGGCAGCTTTCTAAGTTAGCTGTGTTTCTACAATGCCTTCTCCGGCTATTTCCAATCCCTTCTGAAGAGCTACTTTAATAATTAGCACACAGAGGTTCTCTGGAAGGCTCCCCGAAACATTTAAGAGCAGAGAACAAAAGGTTTATTTTAAAAATGAAAACCTTGGCTTGCACCACGCCAGACTGGAATCTGCTTTCAATTACCGAAAGTATTTCCACTTTAGGGGAAGGGGATCAAATCTGCAACTACACCATCTTAAAACACTAAATTTGATTATAGTAGGCTTTCAGAGGCAAAACGACTCTGTGACACAGACACATGCATCGGGATGTATCATTTATAAGATATTGCAGAGATACACGCTAGCACATGAGAGAGCGGAAATGGGATTTCTCATTCTGGGAGCTGCCGCAGATCTTTGTTTTATTAAAACACACACACACACACACACACACACACACACACACACACACACACACACACACAAATAGGCAAGTGATTCCTTTTTCGCTAGCACCACCTAAGTTTTCCCCAACTATCCCACAACTCTTTTTCCACAGAAGTAATCTACATCGAAGCAAATCTGTGAAGTTGAATTTCTTTAGAGGCTGCGTGCTCCTTAAAATTCTCTCACGACAAAAAGGGACAAGAGTATTTTGCAGGCGAAAACCTGCTCTTTTAATTAGCAAGATGATTTTGTACCTTTTCCCCCCCATTAAGCAATTAGTATGATGGATTTCAGTTAATGGAACCAAAAGGTTGATTCATTTACGTTCGAAGCAGATTTTTAAACATTTCTGACATGAATTATTCAAAATCATGACCGCTAAGACTTGCTCCAAACAAATTCCAAAAGATATATGGCAAGTCAAAGAACACATGGAGGTTAAAAAAAGAAGGAAAAGGCAGTTTTACCTCGTGGATTAGAACTGTACGTTACTCATTTAGAAATCCATTTAATTAAAAATACCGGGAACAAAAGACTCCATCTCCCCGTGGCTACCTGCACCACTCCGGGTGACGAAGAGTATTCGGGAAAGTTCTGCCTCCACCTCTTCTAAATCCTTCAAATCTGTCCCCTCAGGGGTTAAAAAAAAAGCCACCTCATTTCAGATGCTAATGTTGCCTCTGCACCGCTTCCCAACCGGCGCGGAGCCTCCTCCCATCCCCGACGCCACCGGGGGCGACCGAATGCGGGACCCACACCGCGGGGACCGCGGGGACAGCGTGGACCGCGGAGCAGCAGCCACCGCGCGCCCGGGAGCGTGGAGCCGCACTCGGATCCGCGCGTGGAACCGCCCAGGCCGCGCTCACCCACCTTGCCGCCGCGCGCCCTCGCCGTGGCCGTGCGGAGCGGAGCCCGGCGCTGCCAACTTGCCTGGGTCTGGAGCGGATCGCGTTACAGCGCCGGGCTCGGGGCTCCGGCTGCGAGCGGCAGCCAGACATGATAGGCTGAAGCTGCTCTGTTTACACCCGGCCGCCGAGGGGGCGGCGGCGACGCTTAACCCTTTCGGGCCGGGCCCCGCCGCGGCCGGGCCGCCGCCTGGCACTCGCCACAGTCTGCACACACGCACGCACACACGCGCTCCCGCAGGCACACACGCGCACACACATGCACACTCATGCACACACGAGCCGGAGCCGACTGCAAACTGCTCGCAAACTGCTCAGCCGGCATGCTCCGGAGACCCTGGAGGAAGCGGCCGTACCTCCACACACGCGTGCACACAGACACATACACACACACACACTCACGAGCGCACACCCTGAGACAGCAGTGTGTGCTCCCGTACTGCTCGCGGCAGGCAGGCTGCTGTGCATCTTGGAAGCGTCCGTATTCCCCACCCGCGCTACTTTCCCAGGCTTACAAAGAATCTCCTTCCCCGGCATGCCGAATCCCGACTCCTGCTCCACCACCGTTCCCGCACCGCCTCGGCTGCATCCTTCCCCCCACCCCACCCCACCCCGGAGACCACCACCTCGCCGCAGGTCGGCCCAAACTAAGTCCCGGCAGACGCGCGCCAGCTCCTACCTGCAGGCGGGAGGAGTCCACGCGCCGTCCGGAGTCTAGCTCGCCCGGCCCGGCGTGCGCAGCGCGTGGGTGGGTGTCGCCTGGGAGCGCCGCGGGGACCCGCGCAGCCCGCGCTCGCCCTGGGCCTCGGTCACGGCGCTCAGCCACTCTCGGCCCTCCCTGGGAAGACGCAGGGGCGGCAGTGCGCCTTAGAGCTGGACACCTTAGCCTCCTCCTCCCCTGATGCTGGGGACAGTCACCAGAGGCCCTGAGACTGGAAGCTTAAAGATCGAGAAGTCTGAGCGCTGAATGAAGTGCAGGGCTGGCTAACATGATCTGCAAGAGCTAACGTGTTCTAACCGGCTCTACTTTAAAATAAAACATTCTTCAATATGACTGCGCTTGGATTTTTTTGTTTCCAAAACTGTCCCTCTCTTTAGGTTCCACTTTCACCATTTTTTTTTTCATTGCCTCCGGTCCAATGTCCCGCCTTCCTTTTAATTTCTCCTTCTTGGAGAACATTCTACCTACCTATCCCTTCAAATACTTAGCTCCACCATGCCGAGAACTGCTAGCGGTTCAAGGATTTGTAGATTTACCTCTGTTTTCTTACAGTTCCAATCTCTCTCTCTCTCTCTCTCTCTCTCTCTCTCTCTCTCTCTCTCTCTCTCTCTCTCTCTTTGTGTGTGTGTGTGTGTGTGTGTATACACACGCATACATAAAAGGAAACTAGAACACTTTATAACACTCATTTTAATCACTATATTACCAGTATTCATTTTGCATTTTAACTCTCTTTCCTGGACTCTCTCTCACACACACAAACACATCCCAAAAGACAATACCGTAGGGGGAAAAAAACTATCCTTTTTCCCCTCTATTTTTCAAGAAATTCACGTACTTCCATTCCCCCTTTCTTCTGAAAAAGGATAGTCACTTTCCATATTCCCAGCATTGGACAATAGCCATGTTTGCCTGCCTGTCTGTCTTTTTTTTTTTTTTTCCATGGGGGTGGAGGACTACTACTTTGACCTCAGCTTTGACAGGTCTAATATTGAAAGGTCTAAGAAGGTGAATGCAAACCTTTGGCTGTAGAGAACTTCCCTTCTCAGACATTCCTCATCAGACCTAGAAAGAGCCGTTGAGATTCCATATTTTAAGCAAAGCCTCTACATCTTCCTGTTCTTTCCTGTCATCATGAAGGCTGTTCTAAACACCATGATTCACCCAACATGCCTTCTTCCAGATTGGCCTTTAATATATTTTAATTGACCTTTAGTATCTTTAATTAGGATATCATAGGAGTTACTTTCAAATAGCAATTACTTAAAATTTAGACATCCCTTTGACAGTCTAAAATTTGAAGTTATTTCAAGGTTCTGAAATTCTCTTGTAGCAAAATTGGGTCAAAAAAGAGAACAATAGACATTTTGTAGGACACCAAAAAAATTCTAAGCTCTTAAATAAATACTTTCTTAAATCAACAGTTTTGAAAAGAATCATTTCACAGAGTTTGTAATGCTCTACTTTTCTCGGGGTGGACAGCCCCAAGTCATTGCAAATACACATTGTATAACCTGAAAACAGAGCATGAAGATGCTGTTCTTGGAGTCTTACAGAAATTAACTAGGCAGAACACTGAACAGTTCGCATTTGCTAAGACCCAGGGGCTTGTATGTCCTTGGGAAATGTATCTCTTGAATTTGATGACCACAGATTTGCAGAACTGGACCAGAACACGAGAGCACGGGAAGATGGACGTTCTCATGGAAGAATGAATGGTCTGGAGAGCTTAAATAAAATCACAGTTTGGGGCAAGATGAATCTTAAGAAGACCGATATTTGGCACGCTCATTTCCCCCAGATAAATGCTATGCAAATTGGTCACTGATTGATAGCATTTATTAAAATTCCAATTTAAAATGCTAATTGAGCAATGCCCATTTATAAATATCAGACCCAGGTTAGGCAAATTTTTATATAGCAAATATGCTACATGTGTGTCTACTTCTAGCTTTTCTGAATACAAAAATGATTATTACAAATTAGACAAGGACAGTATCTCTTGAGAATTATCAAGGATTGACTTTCAGAGAGACTGGATAGTGGCAGCAGCTGCCGATGTGGAGGAGACAGAGGAGATGTTCTTAAACTATTTCCTATGCTGACACATGAAGGATGGGTCTTACATATATCTTCCAAGGAAAATCATGGTTTTGTGACCATACCCGTCCATGCATCCAGTCAACAACCCTTCAAAATACAAGAGCCCACCAAAGAGTCCCACAGAGAAATGTGCAGGCAAAAGGCACACATTCAATTCCTGTTTTCTTCTACTATCATTTGCCATATTGATGATGCTGGGGTTAATTAGCATTATGGATATTGCCCTTCACAACTCAAGTAGTTCCTGTCGCGGATCTGCAGAATTCCCTACAGTTGCGCGAGCAGACACTATTAAATATGTTGAAATATGTGGCTATTTTATGTTGTGAATAAATAACCACATGGAATCATACTTGCAATATTAAATGAATTTTACTTATAACTGAATTCAGTTCTTTAGGCATAAAACCCTAATGACTGTACACCACAAGGAAGATTTTTAAAAATGCATGAACCAAACCAAATCAAAGCAAATTGTATTTTTTTTAAAGGACCCATGAATGAGCTGTTACTTCAAACTGGTACTAACTTAGCTTCATATTCAAAGTGCTTCTGGTCTTTTCCTACTTAGGCCTGGAGCCTTGAATAGCCAGACTGCAACTGAAACTAAGATGATTATATTCCCCGATAATTAGTAAGCACAACAACCAGACTGTCCGCAATACTAACACAAAATAAAACTCAAATACTTATACTATCGCATGGCATGACAGCATTAGATTGAGCATCTGGTGCGTATATTTTTGGGTTTTTCCTGGATATCAAACCTAGGGTCACTGGTGCAGGAGGCCAATGCTACACCCTGGACGGACACACCCCACTTAAATTCTTTAAGGCTCTTTGAGTTAGTGGGAGTCGTAATATTCCATTTAAAAGATGAAGATACTGGAACCTAAGGAGGTTCAGAGTGAAGCCACCTATTTACAGGGTGTCAGGGCTTAGGCTAAGTCTCAAGTGTGAGGGCTTCTGAATCCAAAAATTGAATCGCAGATTTGACTCAATGGTTAAACTGGTTTTAAATGTGTTGCTCATTTTTGAAGCCAAATGTATCGAGACAAGTTACATCACCTACTTTAAAACATGACGTTCGAGTGTAGAACCGATAATTTATGGCTCTTAGATGAGGGAACAAAGAGGCCTGATTCCATATTTCTCATGTTTTGAAAATACTTCAAGAGAGTAAATAAAAAGGCGTGCCAATATTAGTGACCTTTGCAAGCTACAAGTAGAGGAACAAAATGATCATAAAACATTCCTAAATGTTGATTTAGAGATTATCATGTAGCAGGATCTGTCGCCAGAAGGATTCTGCTAAGAATTTTACCTTTATTTAAAAATATTTTTTCTTTTTTAGAATAAATACGTCAAAGAAACTGTTATCAAAATTACAATATACTGACATATATAATAACATAAATAATTATACAAGTACTCTGGTCACATGTTGGGCATAAAATTTTAGATTTTTATCTCAAGTTTTGGCAAGCAATTTTTTTCTAATAAAGTTCAAATGTACAAAATAAAGGCCAAATGTACAAAAACAGAAATAATGCGTTGAAAACAGTCTTGAGAGGAAGGCCAGATCATATTTTCTCATGGGTCTCTGTAACAAATCTAAAGAGCCAGTATCCTATGTAGGTGACTCTTTAACCAACAGGAATTCCACCTACAATATACATATTTATTTTACAACAATATGAAACAACCACACAAAAAATCATTTTTAAAATGTAAGCTTCTTTGTTTTCAAAGCCATTAAATTATTTCACCAAAAGAAGCCAAATGCTTCTTAAATCCAGTATACGATAAAGACCTGAAACTCTCCCTTTGGCTATGCAATTATGCCTCTCTGTGCCAAAAAAACCTGGTCTTTATTTCTGTTTTAATTCAGACAACCTTGGGCAGCCACCTTCTGGGTCGTTGCCAATCTGTATAGACAGGGGAGAGGAGGAAACAGGGCTTGGGTGTGTGACGAGGTCTGGATTCCTTGCAGGAGGCAATCAAGCAAGGTACTCTCTCCAAGCAGCTTGGTGAGTTCCTGCCTCCTTACTGGCAAGCTTCCCAGTCTGGGAGAGCAGGGTGAGAATGGGGGGATCTTTCCTACGTGGTGGAGCACTGGACAGGGCAGGCATCCGGTGGAATTTGAAGATCAGCAGGAGTTAGGTAAGAGTAGGGACGCCAGAAATTGAGTGTAGCAAGAGCTGAGAGACAAAGTCAAACACCACCCAAAGGCAGCATTAGAAAGCAGTCTCCAGTACAGAGAAGTCTAGAACCTCACTCCATCTGTGAACCACCAGGCTCCAGAAATGCAGGAGAGGCCAATATGGAAGAAGCATTATTCATCTCTGGCACTTGAGTGTAGGCAGCAATACTAATTCCCAGGCCCACCCAGGGATGGCAGTGTCTATCCATGCATGGCAACCTACTGGGGTTCACCTAATTTTAGGTCTGGCAAACAGGAATACATCCTGGAGGAACATTTTCCATGCGTTCTCTGACAGTTCAAGATTAATAAATAGAGATGTGATAAATAAACATGAATGAATGATTTCCATTAGACATCTGAAATGAATGAATGATTTCCATTAGACAGCCATGCCATCAACCTGGACTACTCATTTTTCACCACCCCCTTTCCCATGTCACAAAACATTGGCCTCAGAACTATCTTAGTTAACGTCAAAACACTAGGCAGCATGTCTGTGAATCACGTACATTACTACAAGTATTTTTCTTTGTCTCGGAAAAATCAAGAGCTACTTATTCATGAGAAGGAGATCGGAGTGCGGCCAGAGGTGCTGCCTGTCATGGGAGTAGCAGCCAGTTCCTCCGTGTAGTGAGTGCAACACAGAAGTCATATAAACTTTGATGCTTACCCTTTAAATTTTATAATACCAAAACTTTCCAGATGATCAGTAGTACTATTCATTTCTGAATCTTCGCCAAACAAATGTAGATAACCGACATTGGGTTGGTTTGTGGTGTTTTCACGAAACATGTTTGCAATACACTCTTTTGTCTCATGAGTGTGCTCTTTTGTTTTGTGAACGTAAAGCATGTCTCCACATCACTTTGCTATATGTTCATGGCTGCGCTTTACATGATCAATCACAGCTGGTTCACCATGTGACATAGGAGGAAGTTCCTCCTTTCAGCCTTTTCTGATTGGCCAAGACCAGACAAAGGGTCCTGCTGTGTGCCCCCACTGAGCTCCATACATATCCTTTTCTACCCATCTTCAGACGTGTTCAGCTGCTGGTCTTCTAGTCCCTAACTCCTTCCTGACCGTAAATACATCACAGAGAGGCAGACCGTTGGGTAAGACAAATGTCTGGCAAGTGAATAATCCCTCTGCTAACTCCTTAACGTGTGCAAACTTGGTACTAAGTAGATGTCGCCTTAGGGATGGATGGACCACTAGGAACAAACAGTCCAGACTGAAGAAAAGCCTCGTTCGTTAATGAAAACTGTTCAGACATTTGCACTATCTAGACTGTGATGATGTAATTGTTGCGTCTCTCTTCTTTCTTCCCAGTTCCTACAGTCCATCCACTAAAGGGCATACATTTTTGGATTACAAAAGTTGTGATCTAATGGCACTTACTACCATTGATAATAGTACAAGTCATTATTATAAATGACTATAAGTACATATATTTTGGTCATAAAATCACAAAATTATAACACTGGACATACACATAATTCATGATCTAGGCTAAAGATATAGTTCGTGAAAATTAACACTGTGTTCTGAAAAATTTATTTTCTGAGAAGCCGTACTACGCCTTGTCTTTCCAAGTACTATATGACAGTGTTTACTTTGTTTTGAGACTATCCCTGTAAAGTCACCATTTATAGCCAATGCCTTCAGTCATCGGTCTAGCAGTGAAGAACAGATGGCTGCCATTTCTCAGTAATAAGGGCCCTTCATGAACTTGAAGATGATTGTTCTTCAATTTTCCCTTAAAATCCATAGCCAGGCTAAACTCAAGTTAGTATTATTTTACCATCTCCTTGCACATCACTTTTAAAAATCTCTTTCGTTGTCTTGATAGCTCTTCTCTCAGTGGCACTGGCCAAGAACCAGAAACTCTCCAAGTCTCAACTAGAGATGGAGGCCCGGGCGAAGAATAAAGTCTAGCGGAAGGACACGAAGCTTAGAGAGAGAAAATCTGAAGCGAGCATCTCACCAGCTGCCTGTGAAACATGCCAGCCTGGAAGACGGAGGTGAAGGGGTGATTGAGTTCTGCACCAGGGAGCCACAGGCCCAGCCCCGTACGGTGCTATCGGTGATCACAGCTGAGATCGAGAGGCAACGCGTAAACTGAGAAAGTCAAGCACCAGGCTTGAATCTTGGGGATTCCTGACATACGAGCACCGTGTAGGAAAGGTCACCGCTAGGGAGACAGAAGACGACCTCTAGGAAATTGGAGAAAGAGAGCAGGGTAACATGACAAGCCCTGGAGGGAAGGCTGCAGGAGCTGGGGCTGGGGATGGGTTGGTGACAGTTAACACGACTCCATGTTACCGATTAATACTTAGGACAATGGAGGCTCTTAACGTGGGCCACAAGAAGCAATTTGCGAGCGAAAGGATAATAATTTCTAGAACAATAATGGGGTGAATGCCAGCTTTAATAGTTGTTCAAGAGAAAATGGATATGAGGAAATGGATAGAGACTAGTGAAAATATAGATTTTTTTCCCTTCGTTTTCAGAGTTTCTATATTTTAATTCCGCTTGCATTTATTGAATGACTACTATGTGTTCAAAACACCTATGGGATTTTTAACTTAAAGGGCTTCCTTACGCCACACGCAACAAGGCAGTTTAAAACTTGGGGGGAAAATACTATGTCTTGATTATTTAAATGTTCTGGGGCGAGGGCAGTTTCATTTCTTTTCTTTTCTTTTTTTTTTTTTTAGACAAATTCCTACACATAATCTGTACCAATCTATAAAAATTAAGTGTGCTTAGTGTCTTGGTAGAAGCAGCAGTAAACTCATATAAAATATAGGAGGGTTTATCCCCCTTTTTATTCATGCGTGACAACAAGAAGGCATGCAGAAAAAAGTATTAATAACAGGTGGACTCGGATTTCTGGGTAAGGAGAATTCCAGTTGTTTGTCTCATCGTGGGAGCTTTCGGCTTCTAAGTGACTGTAAACGTCTAGTGTTATCTCGTTCTCTTAGGAGAACTGGTGCAGAGGGATTTAGGTCTGCCAGAAACACTGGAAGACAAAATAAGAGCTTCTAATTGATGCTAAACTAACTGACCATGGCTCTGGAGGCTTCGACAAGCAAGGAATCATGACCGCTGAGGTACAAGCCCACATGAAGATTCTGACACCAGAAAATCCAGGCACTTCAAAGCCTGTCGTTCATGGTGGTAATTTGACTTCAAAATAGAAACCACTGGGAAAACACATACAGAATTATGTTATTTCTGGCCAAGGGCCTTTGCAAGATTTTCAACAAAAAGTTTGGACAGCGTGATCATTTAAATGAACTTCAAAGATTAAGGTGGAGCAAGGTAGAGTCTTTTGGAATTAATTTTATAATATTACCCATGACGCCAATATATCCGGATGTCACTTCAACAACAATAAGACAGTTTTGGTTCCGATGATGTAAACAGACTGGATAAGCTGAAAGGCTCTCAGTGGTAGGCACAAGTCCATGTTAAATAATCATACCTTCAGGGGGTCGGTATTCCACAGGGGATGTCGGGTAAGTCTGGTTCAAAGACTTTCTGGCAGAGTTTCAGGACGGTTAGAATAAGAAATTCCCTACCCAGAAAGTACAGTTGGATTAGGGTGTGCTTAAAAGTAATTTATGATAGCGAGAAAAGTCCTAAATTATAGTGGGACATTTATACAATAAAAAGCTTATGCTGTTGCTGGGGATCATCTCCAGTAATTTTAAGAAACTACGAATTCTTGTCTTCTGAGTTAGGAAAACCACTGATAGGTATTCAGATAAACAGGTGTGTTTTTTCATCCATACTCTAAAGTAATCGAATAAACATCCTGTGCGGATGACGTCACGGACTCACAGCAAAATAAAGGAACATAAAGCAAGACCAGACTGGAACCAGGTATGGTGGCCTACACCTGAATCCTAACACTTTGAGTCCTGGTATTGTGAATCCAAGGCCAACCTGGCATATATAATGAGAACCTATCTAAAAAAAAAAAATAGGTTTTTAGCAAGGGTATCGTAGCACAGACCCTTAATCCAAGAAGCCAGAGGCAGAGGCAGGTGGATCTGAGTTCAAGGATAGCCTGGTCTACAGAGTTCCAGGACAGCCAGGGCTAAAAAACAAAATGGTGCGGTGGTTAAGAGCACACACTGCTCTTCCTGGGGATCTGTGTTCGTCCCCAGCACCCTCTGGTTTGCTACAGTATTACAAGTTCCTGAAGGCTTTTCTTTTTCTATCTCATCCTGCCTCTTGTGTGTGACTGTTTGATTTGTTTATTTGAATAGTCTACCCAGTATAAATTTCAGATTAAGGTTTTATTGTGTTTTTGAAGAGTAAAGGGCCCTACTAGCCATTTCTGAATGTAGACTTTTAAATGGAGATAGGCCATTCGCAACACCGAGGTTTTTCTTTATTCTGCTTCTTGTGTTAACTTTCCGAGGTGAAAAACAGCAACCATATTGCATATAAGAAGCAAGAGAGATGGGGCTAGAACTCAGTAGCAGAGTTCTTTGTTATGTAAGATCTATTTTATTACTCTGTGTGTGTTTGTGTATATGCGTGTGGGTTTATGTGTGTGTGTGTATGAACACACATGAGTTCACGAGTATTTGAATATTCGTGAAGACCAGAAGGGATCAGACCTTCAGTAGCTAGAGTCAGGGGCAACTGTGAGCCTCCTGATGTGGGTGCTGGCGATCAAACTACAGCCCCCTGCAAGCATAGCAAGGGTTCTCCGCCACTGGACTGCCAACCAGGTCCTCCGTGGTGGAATTCTTGTCTAGAATGGACAAAATCCTAATTGTGATCCAATCCCCAGAACTGAAAAAAAAAATTTGAGAAATTATGTTTTGTCCTTCAAAGAACAGCACTGGCAAAGTTTTGAGGAGCCAAGATGGATGACAATGTATGTGCGAACTACATTATCAAGTGCTGGCTGACCACATTGTTGGTGGGAAGGACATAACCACAGCCATAGGAAGTGTTTCTCCTTCCTCCCTTTCACACACTCATTCACCACCTAATGGCATGCATGTATTTTTGGAGAAGTGAGCCACTAGGCAATATATACACACAAACAAGTTAGTAGATTCTAAAATTCATGATTAGGGATGAAGTGCAAAAAAAACAGACTAACCAGCGACATTCTTTATAATCATTATCAAGTTTTATATACTTGATGTAACTGCCTGCTCTGCAGTTTTATACAACGGGTGGCAGAGAAGGCTTGCTTACATAACCATTGCCACAAACACGGGAGTAATGGGCTGTGCTCAAAGTGATGAGGCTACTTTGTCGTGGGTGACAGAAAGGCATCAGCTGCTTCCAGTGCCATGGGTCCACAGGCCTCGATGAAGAGGTCTGTGGTTAACGGAACTGTCAGGATCCCACGCACGACCCCTGTGCTCTGAGGCTTTCCCTAATGATTCCACATCGTCTCAGTGGCTTCAAGTAACGGGCTCTACTAATAGGAATCTTTCCATAACTGAAGGCTGAATGCATCATCATCCATTTCCTGCCCAAAGAGATCTCACAGTATCGCCCCATGTCAGCCTCCAGTGGAAACCCACCCCTTCCTGACACAGGATCAGGGTGATGCTACACAGAGGCGGACACTCGTCCATTTTACATTCGGAGCGTTACACACCTGGCCGCGCACTCCTTTGTATAAGGCAAACAGATCCCTTGCTTATTAGTGATTCTAAACGTTGTTAATATGGTGCCTCCTTAAGCAAAGACGCAGAGGGAGGCGGTAAGATGTGCCTACAGGCATCGGCAAAGGCGAGATCTGCTGTCATTAGAAAATTAGAGTCCTTGCCAGCTTCACAGTCAAACACAAAGCCGCCCGGCCTCCTCTGATTACCATGAGATTTAAATTAATATCATTATACCTAGTAGGGGAAAAAAAAACCGCTTTCCTCGTTCTAAAATTAGAATGTTTATAATATTCAACTCTTTATTTCCAAGAGGTCAAGATGAATAGTAAAATAAAGTAGAGCGCTAATCCATATCAATTTTCTTCCAATTATGAAGAAATAAACCGACTTCGGGTCCTTCGGCTGCACGAACTAGCTGCAGGTTCACCGCCTTTCTTCCCTCACGAGGGAAGAACTAAAGATTACCTTCATCTGCAGAGGCAGCAACCGCCTATGCCTAAAAAGGGAATATTTGAAAAATTCTTAAATTCATTCTTGTGCTTTTCCTCCTATCCTATTTCAAATCAATTTCCCATTTTCTCCCACTCCTCCCTGCTGGCAGCTGCTCCTTTGGGGCCTTTCTCTGGCCCCAGGAAGGCAGGCAGGGAGGCCCACAGTTGCCTGTTTAGCTGATGCCAGCCCTGTTCCCAAGCTGGAGACAGAATGTCTAATCTTCACATTATAAGCAGTTCTCAATTGCCAGGGTTTTAAAAAGCATCTTCACACTAGGTCGACAGGCTAGGGACTCCTGTCTCTCTTTTCATTGGTAATTCAAACAGTTTTTTCTTGGGGGCGGGCGGGGACTGAGTCCCTTACAAAAAGCAGCGAACAATATCAACAGACGCACGTTCTCAGACGCCAAAGGAGAAGCTTCACCTGGAGTGTAAACTCTAAAGATGGAAGTCATACTATAACCACACTGTATTTGTAGACCGTCGGAAGCAAGGTGACTGGAGGGAAATAGCTTTCTCTAGCAGCCTGGCAGGGAGAATTGACTCCGCTGAACAAAACCATAACTTCCATAAAACCACGGCACTGGCGAGGACCCAGAAAAGACCGTGACAATCCTTCCCATCGTCCCCCAGAACAGACTGCTACTTAAGTGGAAACGGCATCTAGCCTTCTTGGTTTGCTTGAATTTGCATCGGGCTCTTCTTGGGACACGTCCAGGATTTGTTTTTTACGGACTTCAAAGATACCAGGAAAGAAGCCCTTCTGCCTTGGCAACCCCTATAGAAATGTTCCACGTCTTCTCTGCGTCCAGGGTTCTGCTGATTGCTGCCAGGGCCAACCGCCCAGATTCTAGGCTCAACTATAATGGCTGCCTTGCATTCTTGGGGCTCCTCACAGTGGCCAGCCTGGCAAAGGTGACTGGCCATCGCTTGGCAAGGAGCCTGAGGCCTCTCGTTCAGCTTTATTTTAGAATCAACTTCTGTGCCTTTGGTTGTCGTTCTTACACTGTTCTGCAAAGGCAGTGCCATCTGGTCTGCATCGGGGGTGAGATGTGAAAAACTCCAAACAAACAGAATGGGCTGAAGCGATGGCTACGTGGGCAAAAGAGCTTGCTGTGCAAGCCCAAGGGTCAGAGTTCAGATCCCCAAATCCACCTGCAGCCGGGTGGAAGATGGGGTCAATACTGGAGGTTATCCTCTGACCTCTATACAAAGGTGGCCTACATGTGTCCATACTCACACACAGGGGCAAATCATTCAGTCGCATGCAGACATGTCAGACACACAAAAACGATAAGAAAAGACTCTAAAAATAAAATACACTGATATACAAACTTTAATTACAATTCTATGAAATACGCCATAAATTTATACCCACAGGGGTTCACATATTTTCCCAAACCAGGGTCTTGTGATTTTCTCTTCCACCCCAAGTCTATCGTCATTTTCAACATCATCTTCTTTCCTTGGTCTTGCCATCTCCACTCAGAAGAAACTGTGACATTTCCATGTAACAGGCTTTGTTGGACTGTCAGTCCTCAAAATATGACATGAAGACTTCTTATTAATTATGAAAGCCTGGCCCTCAACTTAGGTGGTCTCAACTAGCTCTTATGACTTAAGTTAACCCATATCTTAAAATCTATATTCTGCCATGTAGCGTTACCTCCCTTCCATCTTGCACCCCCTGTCTCCTCTCCATACGGATCTAGTGACTCTACCTTTCTTCTCCCCAGAGCCCTCTCTGTCCAGAAGTCCTGCCGACACTTCCTGCCTAGTTATTGACCGTTTAGCTTTTTTCTAAACCAACCACAGTGAGACATCTTCACACAGTGTAAAGGAATATTCCATAACACGACCATTTTCACAGCCCCCCTCTCCTATCTACACTTTTTACGTCCGAAACCCCCATCTCTAAATCTCAATACGTCAATCTTACAAACCTCTTTGATGGTCTCTGCATTCCCATTACAATCCATATTCTACCTAAATCTTCCTAGTGACTTATTTGCAAATGGTCTTTCCAGCTCAAATCATCAAATGGTTCATATTGACTAAAGAATAAAACCATTTCCCCAGTCCCTCATCTCAGGAGTCCATTCCGGTTTGCATCTTACACTCAACAATCTGATTTTTCTCAGATACGGCTCTGTTCTTTTCCTAGCAAGCCATGTGTCACATTGATCCCTCTCCCTAAACACCCTCACTCCCTTCTTTCTCTGTCCCTCCCTGACTTTCTAGGTCATTGCCATCTTACGACATCTAAATCACAAATTCCATTATTCTATGGCTTGAATTGCCAGCCAGACTCATAGCCAATCACGTAATGTCTTCAACAGGCTCTCCCTACAGAAACTTAAAATCCAAAATCTTTGGGCTCATAAAAAATAATAACCTTCCCCAAACCTCTATCTCCTTCTGCATTCCCTGTATTGTAAAAGGGACCTTCCAATTCATCCACATGCTCAAAACACAGACTTAGGTACCAGTAATTCTTGAGCATCCTCTCTTTAATTCTCACTCTCTTCCTCATTCTGCACAACAAATTGGTCCACACGCTCTGTATCACATTCACCCTGTCCGACCATTGAGGTCACTACCTTTGTTAATTCAGTCATCATTTTTCAACGGAGTGCAGTATGATGCCCACATTTTCCCCCTCAGCCAAATTCTTCATATTGCATTAAAAAAATCTTTACAAATAAACTTAATATGAACATCATATTCTTTGATTGAAAACAGCTTAAATGGACATCCCCGTTGCTACTAAGATGAAAAACACTCAAATGCTAGCAAATTTGTAAGGTGTTTTATGACACAGCTTCTCCAGCAATGTTGACTTTGGTCATATTGTGGCACCCGCAGGTTCTTCCTTCTCTTTTCCTAGAGCCCCTGCTTTTGGTTAACTCTTCCTGGACCTTCATGTCTCGGTTAAAATATCTCCCCCTCTAGTCCTGGTTTCTGTCCCCTGATGGCTGAATGCCATTTGGTTATGGCCATCAGTCATTGCATTAAGAAAATACCAAAAGCACCACACGTGTTACACTGAGCATATTATCTTGAAAATAATTCATATTACTGCACATGAGGGTGAGATGCAACTCCGGGGTCAAGCACCTACTGGGGGCTGCATTAAAATCACAAAAAATAAAAGTTAAGCTGAACATAACAAATCACTACTACCAGGAAATGAATATTGGACCCAGATCATTTAAAAAATAAGTATGAAAAGCATAATAACAAACATATTAAATATTTCTCTACACTAGGAGAAATATATATTTTATATTGCAAACATATTTTATAAGCAAATAGATTTTATGGTAAAATGGGGTATAGTTAAACATTGTTTTGAAAGTTGGACAGATTTGACAGGTACAAATAAAATGTGAAGTTAGTTTTTCTTCTTCTCTTTTTGGTTTTTCAAGACAGGGCTTCTCTGTATAATAATCCTGGCGATTCTGGAACTCACTGTGTGGAACTGGCTAGCCTTGAACTCACTGTGATCTTCCTGCTTCCACCGCCAGCAAACTTAGATTAAAGGCATGCACCAATTTTTTTTTTTAATAAACAAAAACACGGGAGACTGCTCTGCAATCCCAAGGTCTCTCGGAACTGGAGGAGTTAGGGGATGAGGAGCCACCACCTCCTTTGTCACAGCTAACTGTGTGTCCCTGCAATGGCATTTCTTCTTCCGGGAAGGTGTAGGCTGGTCTCGCTTTGTATCCTCAACATTCAAACTCTCAAATAAATTTTGCCAATGAAAACAACAGAGTTGATGATAGCTTTGGATAAAAATTGCCCCTGGATCCTCTGGGCTAGTAGACTAAAGAGAGTACAATTTCTGGTAGCAGCAAACACTGGACCTTGTTGGACACATAATTATACACACACAAAATGGCATTGGTTTTTATGCTTATTGGAGCAGAGAAGCACTTATACTAACATCAGTCCATTAAAAAGAATTAGTAAAGACAGGAAAAAATACCCGCAATGCAAATTACTCCTCTTTCAACTTTGTTATTCATGTCTTCCTGAAGAAATCACAACATTGTGCTAGGAAAGTGAGCAAAATGAAGTATTTTTCAAATGCACCATTTATTTAAAAAATAGATTTTTATTATCCTAACCAGTGGCTGACCCAAAGAAAGCCTGCTATTGGCAGAGCCAGTATCCGTAATATGGTCTGCTATTCTTGCTCTACTTCACACAGGCCCTCTAACTGGATGAAGACTGGTTAAGCTAACCAGATGATATCGGCGGGAAGCTTGTGGGACACCAGTCCCAGAGGTCAGAAAAGCAGAATTAGGGAATATACAAATTTGTTAAAAGATGTCAACTCAGCCGGGTGGTGGTAGCCCATGCCTTTAACCCCAGCACTCAGGAGGCAGATGCAGGTAGATCTCTTGAGTTGGAGGTCAGCCTAGTGTACAGAGGGGGTTCCAGGAAGGCCAGGGCCTTTAAGCCCTGTCTCAAACAACAAGGGAAAAAATAAATTTAATTCAGTTTAATTTAAAAAGGTGCAGACTCCACCTATGAAATTACCTTGGTGCTCACCTGCTTCCTGAGACCTGACTGAACAATTTCTGGTATGTACTGTTTGGCATTCATTTCTTTCATGTCTACAGAGATGGATTTCTGATTTTTCCCTTTCTCAAATAGCTGTAAAATAAATCCTTACCGCCTGCATAGGCCAGGTACCTCTCAATTTCCACTTTCCAAAGAGCACCTCTTTGAATCAAGTTGGGGTTCTCCTCATTTTTTTGTTGAATTAATAGTTAACAAAGCTAAGCTACTAAGAGATGCCTTTTAGGGGCTGGAGAGATGGCTCCGTGGTTAAGAGCTATTCCTGCAGAGGACGGAAGGTCGACATTCAGCACTCACATTGGGCGGCTCACATTCACTTGCAACTCCAGCTGCTGGGGATCCAACACCCTTTTCAGGTCTCCACGGGCACTTACACACATGTGCACAGAGACACACACACACACACACACACACACACACACACACACATACATAAATAATAGAGTCAACCTTAAAAAAAAGAAAGATCTTTAAAAAAGTGTTATGTTTACAGAAAATATATTAGCATACTTTTCAAATTGCTCCAAACTGTTTTTGCAGAACCATCTGTCAATCATAGCTTTCTTTTGTGAGAACAGAAAGGTCAGCAAGTTGGGTTTAAAAAAAAAAAACAAAAAACCAGTGACAGCACTGGATGGGGGATGTAGGTGGGATGAGGAGCCACTCCTCATATACACAGCTGCGAGTAATGAATGCAGCATGTTTGGGGCCTATTCTTGGATCAGTTCCCCAACATTTTAAACTCAACTTTTCTTGGCAAGATTATTTGGGGCCATACTGTGTATGTGTCTGAGTTCCTTCAGCCAAAACCCCTTAATATGAAAATTCGGCAGTATCACATTCTGTATAGATGTCACAACTCAAAATCCAGTCTGTTTTATGTGCCGTATGACTCAGGACTGACCTCTGCATTACTACAGGCTTATTTTTCGCATAAAGTGATATTTATCTATGTCATTTTCTATAGCCATAGATAAAGACGGACACATATATTATCCCGTGCACTTAGAGTTTATGGGGAATATATATCGAGGGAAGGCATTTTAAAGTGAACTAACAGAAAATACATACCGCCCAAATCACAGCTTGACTTCAGCCTTAATGAGTAATAATTCTGTTGGAAAAAACAAGCCAAGAATTTCCATCTTGGGGACTGCAGTTTCCTCTCCCTCCCAAAGGATAAATTCCTCTCAAAATATCCTGATCCCCTCTAAGAACAAAGAAAAGCTTCCTCTCGGCTATAAAGCTGCATTTTGTAAAATAAATTTTTGGAAAAGCTGCATATACCTCAAATGCGGGTTTCAACCTCTGGAATCTTTGAAAGTCCAAGTGCAAAAACAAAAGTAACTACATTTAAAGGACGTGCATGAGATTGATAACTTCCGAGACGACAGAAACCTACTCTGTGCTAATGTTCTGAGATAAATTTGTAAGTCCAAAATGTCTTATACTGTAGATCTCCAGAAGCCACCGGCACACACAGAATTTGAATATAAACCCAAACATTAGCACAAAGAGATTTTTGAAAATAAGCTGGAAGTCATGAGCAGATGCCTCACATGGGGGGAAATTAGAAATATAAATATGTAAAACTGAAAAGCAAATATTTTGGAAACATGTTTGAAAATTCCATATTTTTCAACAGATAATGAACATGAGCGTATTATATTTTCTTTCTGAAAGACTGAGAACTTTTGTGTATATTTACTAATTATCTATTTTAAATTATTCTTGTAAAAGTGTGAACTCTAGGTTCAGATTCATGCAAAGACTAAAAATATTTGCCAGAATAGATAACGGGACAAAGCTGTTTTTACACAGTATTAGTTACAAAAAAAGATCCAACTCCTAGAGATAACAGGACACTAAAATATGGGCTGAGTAGTTTAAAATGGAAGTAGATGTCCACAGCAGGTATTCATAAAGAAACTCATCTCAATTTGGTTTTTAACTTGGATTGAAAGCATAATGCTAGCTGCCCAGGGCTGAGGTTTTGGAAAATTAATTCATTTGCTTATTTTTTTTCTTCATATTTATGCAAAGAGATTATATAAGCTCGGAGAATGTACTGCTAGCCCGCAGTCATTATCTTGGAAATTATCTTAGCAATCTTATAGTTGTTCGCTATAATTTATAATTAGTGTATTCTGTGTGCATGTGTGTGTATGCAGGTGTGCATCTGCTTATTCAGGCATCTGTGTATGACATGCACATCATGGCATATGTGTGACTGTCAGAACACAACCTTGGGTGACAGTCCTTGCCTTCCCTTTGTTTGAAGCACGGCTACTTGGCTGCTAATTGCTGCATGTGGCACATACGCCATGCTAACTGGCCTTAGTTTACCAGGAACACTTTGTCTCCATCTCCCACATCACCACAGGAGGACCTGGAATACAGATGTGTGGGAGCCGCTTGGCCTGGCGTAATAAAGTTTACGGAAATTCAAACTCAAGTTCTCCCACTTGCGAGGCGCTTTATGCAGCGAGCTATCTCCCCAGACCAGCTTTGCATTTTCGAAAGGGTAGCACATCTCTTCTTATGTGTTTCCAAAATCAAAGATGCTGAGCTACAGTAAAACATTCTCCGTGTTTGTCCAGTGTGTGTGGTAGGAGGTAACCACCGAGCCGGCATCGCTCTCCGGCCCCTCACTTGTTACTGTAGAATACTGAAAAGTGTCCACCAGCACTGAACTTACGGTTCCCATGTAAATATTGGCACAGTGCAAAGTCAAGAGAGACATTTACTCCCAAACTAAATTATGTTAGGAACATTTTGGAAAGAAGCGCATAGTAAACCATTATGGAAATTCTAATATGTTCTATTTCCACTTTGGATGTTTTTAATTCAACTTTATCAGTTACAAATTCAGTTGCGTTCATTCAGCAGAAGAGAAGGCAATCTATTATGATAGAAAGCATGGAAGCGCCAGGTCTCGGAGATTAACCGGGGATCAATCTGATCCTGAGCGACCATCCTTGTGGGTACTTGGAAACATCTGTATTTCATCAGGTCCTCCAGAAAATGCAAGGCATTCCACAGAGGGAAACTGTCCTCCCGCCCTTCTCCCTTTTTAATGGAATGTTTTACCAAGATTTGCTTTCTATGTTTGGCAGAAAATAAATTACTAAGATAGAGGAGATTATCTAAAGGTTTGTGATCCTTCCAGAGAAGGTTAACGTGAGCTGGGCAAGATCGGCATCTGGGATATCTAAGAGTCCAAATGCTTCGGTGGTTGTCTAGGGCAACCAGAAGATTTTTGAGTGTTGGACTTTATTTTTTCTTTTTTGAGAAATAAAAACACAAACATATTATTCCAGAGACTAATATTATAATTGAGTCCAGCCTAATCCCTCAAATAACATAAAATGTTATTTATCTCCTGAAGCCATTTATTTAAAAAGCACAACTTCAAGAATGGGGTAAAAAACAAGGCTAATGAGTCACAGAGCCCAAGAAACAGACATTTTATGCAATTTGAAAAATAAGGATCAATGTGCGATGCTACATTTTGAGGGGACATTTCAGGGCTCTCTTTGATGTATACTGGGTCATGACACCAAAGAGAATATTCACTGTCTAATCTGTCAATACTTAGTGAGGTGAAATATAATTTTGGTACAGTGACAGCAAAAAAAAAATAGCTCATAAAACAGCATTTCCTCTACACTAATACTGTTTTCCCCTTCTAATCTTTTTTAATATCAATCACTAAACATAAAAAAGAATCTGTGGCCATGAAAAATGAGGACAGTGTAATACCGCACCTTATCCCTGAAAAACACATCCATTTTTCTAATAACGTAAGACATGGTCAGTTTGGGTCTTGGTCGGGGGTGCAGACTGTATGATTAGTCCATGTTCTGTGTCTTTTAAAGGTAGAGACATGGCAGACTGGTGCAAAGCCCTCACGTTGAACATGTGCTTTAGATATTCATATGTAACATTCTTTTGGTCATGCATAGTTTTTTAAAAAGAAAATGAAGCCCAAATGAGAGATGACAGCAATCGAACAAATGAAAGAAAAGCAAGAGCCATAAATAGAGGCATGGTAAAGCTTTTCCTGCAGAATTCACTGCCTACGAGGGCTGGGAAGAGCGGCGTGACTGGAAGGGTCAAATCTGAGAAGACGAGAACACAAACTGTCGGGGAAGTTAATCAAGGTGTTTCCATTCTTCGAACCAATGCAAGCATTTCGCTTTTAGACACTTTCAGCATTTTCACAATTCTGAGACAAACTCCTGGTTAAATTATCACTTTTAATGCTTATTGAAAACTTTTTTATAATTTAAAAATTTAATTATATACATTCATCACATGACAGCAGTCACATTTGTACATATATATAAACATACATGTACAGTTACACACACACACACACACACACACACACACTGGAGTCTAGCCAACTGAACAACTACTCTCTGCCTGTCTTCCTGTACCTGTATTCTCATTTGTTTTATTTGACTCTCATGTAATACTTCAAGTGAAACTGATTTTTCCAAAATACATTGTGTTCACAAAATCTCTGACAGTCTTGCCTGACTTTTTTTCCCCTTGAGCTGAGACATAGTAAAATTACAAGACGTGCACTGTTAGCTTGCTTTTTCTCATTAATTATGATATGCTAGAATAACAGCTAAAGGTAATAAAAAGCGTGAGTTCAATGTCACTGAGCTTCACAGAAAGCAAAGAAACATCCCAACACATCTCCCGGTGCCTTATACGATGCCTATTAGGAGACATGAAAACTACTTTAAATCTCGAGATAGTATCAGCTGCCAAAAAGATTCTCTCAAAATTAAATGTGTTATTGTTACAGTTGATAATAAGCAGGTGTTCCTTGTTTTAAAAATAAATCGGCCATCTTGGAGTTTGAGGATATTAATAAATGAAGTTTTCTGTGTACTTTCGAAAAGAAGAGAATTTCACGTTGGTATTTTTGCCTTAGAACGTTCCGGCCTTTGGTTTATTCTATGTTCCCGGGTTTCTGGACACCATTTTAAGAGACGGGAAGTAAACCCAACTTCTCAAAACACTGTATCTGTCACACAGGACATTACAGAACAGCCCAAAAGAATAAAAAGCCTAGATCGTCTACAGCTGTGAAAACTTTCATAATACGGATTTCATATATCCAGAGATATTGGGATTCAACCTTAGCTTGTACAAATATAAGGTGATCTGGAAGAAAACGTTTTAAAGATGTGTAATGGTGACCAATGTTTTCTTTTCTCCCCCGTCCCACCTCCCTTTCCAAATCCCAGTGTGGAACTACTCTGGAGCGTGCAAGCAGAACTCTGAAAATTAAACGATACTTAAGGAAGGTTTATGGAAGAACAGAGACACACACTCAAGCGCACACATGCGCACACTCATGCTCACATGTGCACATATGGAGAAGGGGCGGGCAAAAGCTATAGCAACAGCTGGGGAAAAAATTATAACTAAGTGCCAAATGGCTAAGGAGACATCAAAGCCCAAGAGTCCGGGGAAGGGAAAACCAAGACAGGAGCAAGTTCCTGCCTGCACCGGGGTCTTGGAAAGGCCTGGGAAACCAAGACACCTGGGGCTCCCTGGCTTCTCTGAGGAAGATGAGTTTTTAGAGGAAGCTTCACTGGGGGACACTTTTAAAGCCATCTAGCGAGCTACCTTTTTGTTGTTCTTATACCAGAGAGTTCAAATGACCTCGAATCGAGGAGGCAGTTATCACTTTGAAGGTGGGGAGGAGGCTCCCAATGAAGAAGGGCTGCCACCACCAGCACTCTGGTCCCTCCCCCACCTCTCGAACTTCTTGGCTGTCACATTTTTTCATCCAGTAAAAGGGAGCTACAACAGTAACACCCCTTCCTGAACTGCTCTCAGTCTTCAGTTAATAGGTATCTGGCAACTGCAAGAGATTGCTTTCTAACAAGGCTCTGAGAAATGTACAATAGGAGTAAAAATTTAAGAAAAAAAATTTTTTTTTTTGGTCCACGTATATTTAGCACATGCTCTCCCAAAGGCTGATCCCACTATGCCATGAGACTGAATGACAACTCGATTCTCATTTCAAGTTCTTCCTCCCGAACAGACTATTTCCAGGTCCCCACTAAATCCGGAGAGAATTCTTAAATTGGTTTCTTGGGACCCTTCCTGCTCAGTGATGCCCTGATTTACACTTCATAATTTGCAGCCTGCACGTGAGGCGTTCTTGAGCAGTCTGAAGTGAAAAGGAATTCTTACCATAATTAATTTTCAAGGCCACGGGGACTTGGTTATAAGGTTGCTGGGAGCCAACAACAGAAGCGGCAATGTCGCAATGTCAGAGGGACGGCAGGGTCAAAAACGACACCATTCTGCCTACCCTGCCACCATTGAGCTGAAGGGTCTAGCTCCAAATGATGCAAATTTTTTTGTCTGATGCCATTTTCAAAGGGCTTCTTTGAAGGTCCGTAGTCCATTGCCGATTTAGTAGCTTCTAATACTACAGTTTCCCCTCTTCTAAAAAGGAATGCATGAAAGAATCTATAGCGCCCACCAATAAACAGCACTTCTATTGCATTATGAAAATTTGCATGACTTCCGAAGTCTTCAGTCACAGAGGAACACATTTGCATTACAAATAGTTTTTACACAGACAGAAAGGAAGACTAAGCTTGGGAAGGAGAGGTATTTTACCAGAAGCATTTAAGACAGTATGTTAAAACCTTTTCTCTCTAGCCACAGTGGGATTCATTTCCCAGGGTGATTGCCTAATGGAGGGGCCGAGTTGCAGAGCTGCAGTCCCAACTGACCAACAACCAATGATAATCCAGTGAGAGGAGAGGAGCCTCAGACAGACCAAGGGTGGGGTGGGCGGAGGTGGGGATTCTGCAGGACCACTGTGGTCTAGAGGCCATGGCTAGGAGAAAGCTAGCAAGATGGCGGAGGAGTTGAGTTGTAAGTCAAGAACGGATTGTTCCTGGCTGATCAGAAAGGCCTTTGACTATTTCTCTTTTCTTTTGTCCTTCTTTCTCCATGGCTCATTTCATTTTTATTTTTCTTCATTTTAAAAGAATTCCCAAGAAGCACAAAACAGATCTGATCCACATGAGAAGGAGGGTAGAAAAAACGGTGGCTTCTTTGATTCTCCTTCCTGTAGGGCTTCCTTCCTTGCCCTCGATATGCAGAGCAGGGAGAGAGTCATGGCCAGAGACCGAACATCTACTAACAGCCGCCTTTCCCTTCCGTGTTCCTTCAGAAATTCTGAGGATACACACAGCCAATGGGAAACGAGACTACACACTTAGTCAGCTTTTCAAATGCACACATGCAGCAGGAAATACTGGGGGACCCCTGATCTAGGGGAAGACGCTAAAGTGCTACGCCTTGAGTATGCCCACTGTGCCCCAGTTGAGGTGACACCCGACAGCCATTCACATGGGTTAGCCATGACTTTGGGGATAACAGGCTCTCTTCTTCATCAGTGTGGCTCTCAGGGAGGAGAGCATGAAGGGGTGAGGACTATGGAGACGGAGTGGCAGGGGTGAAGACGGAACAGAGAATTTCTCATGTTGGGTAGCCCAACCTGGTGAGACCTGGTTTTGATGTTGCTTTCCTGCTCATGTTGGTGCGACTCATAGACTCCTCACTGAAGGATCAATGATGAAGTTCCCCTTATCTTTGGAACGGCTGGTTATACTTCCATGACATGCAACTCTCCCCTCCCCCTCTGAACTGATACCAATTTGTACCCATTAAGAGAATGTTTAGATTAAGGAAATGGTTTCAAACAGGAGGAACGTGTAGGGCATCAGAAAACTGCCCAGTCCTCCACACTACATAGGATTTTCAAAATGTATCATACAAACAAAAGTTCAGGACCATAATTCTGTACTATTAATTGACTGATTTGCCATAATACCATCAACTCTGCACGTCTTTATGCCAGTCATTACCTTGACATACCTAGAATTTGATACAAATCCACTTGTCAACCCTTGTATTAATGCTCATGGTTTACAACCTGGCCTGCAGGTTTCTGCCCTCATAGCAGCTATAGTTGAGACGAAATTCTCCTTTAATCTCTTTGAACTTCGTCTCCTTCAACTGACTCAGCTGAGTTTCACAGTGCTCTATTATGAAAAATGCTCTATTTTTTCATTTGATAAATGATCTAAAAGCATCGAGACAAAACTTACTTCCCAGAAATTCCCCACATGTCATTCCTCTCAAAATTGTGGTCATATTATAATGATAAAACATCATCATTAAAATACACGCATATATATTGAATATAATGAATGACTTTCCGTGGACTATTGTGGCCAATCATGAAGCAATCTGAGGGAAAGGGCCCGAGTCATGTCAGCTGAAGCCTGCTATTAATTAATCTTTTTTTGGAAAAATAGGTTGTGGTAGTTTGAATGTAATTGGTCCCCATAATCTCATAGGTATTGGCACCATTAGGAGGTAGGGTTTTGTTGAAGTCGGTAGCGCCTTGTTAGGGGGAAGTGTGTCATTGCAGGAGCGGGTTCTGAGGTTTCCTATGCTCAGGCTAGCACCTAGTGTATCAGTTGACTTCCTGTTGCCTACGAAGTGTAGACCTCTCAGTACCATGCCTGGCTGCATGCTGCCATGCTCCCCATCATCATGATAATGGACTGACCCTCTGAAACTGTAAGCGCGCCACCACAGTGAAATATTTCCTTATAAGAGTTGCTTTGGTTGTGGTGTCTCTTCACAGCAGCAGAAACTCTAAGACACAAGTTAAATTAAGTTTTCATTTAGCATAGACATCACACAGCAGTAGAATAAGTATCGTCTCTAAAACACCAAATTGCATTAGGAGAATCAGGAATCTAATCAAAGTAAGCAGCCGCGGAGCACATGGGACAGCAGGACTGGAACCATCGGGCAGACTTAGGCAAACTCGGTTTCCCTCCCTTTGCATCTTTTTCTTGGATTTCTCTCTTGAAAAATAGAAGCTATACATTTTTCTCAGGCTTGTGCAAATGTTAAAGCCATGCATGACTAACTTTTGCCACAGAGACCCCAGGGTCTGTCCAGCAAGTGTTTATTATCTCTAATGATTATTGTTCATAATAACAATACAGAATCATTTCCTATGCCGAAGGTCTTTGGAGTCAGAAATGGGGGTGTACACTTTTAATCCCAGCACTTGAGAAGCAGGAGCAGATGGAAGTCTGAGGATTGCAGCCTATCCTGGTCTACATAGTGTTTTCTGGGCCAGCCAGAGATATACAGAGCGATCCTGTCTCAGCGAAGTTAAAAAACAACAATAACAAACAAACAAGCAAACACGAAGCCCAAATATTTGCAGGGCTGAGAAATGAGAAGGCTTAGCAGTTAAAGAGCACTGGCTGCTCTTCCAGAGAACCCAAGTTGATTCCTAGTGCCCACAGAACAGCTGACAATCATCTGGATCTGGTTCCAGGGGTGTAATAATCTCTTCCAGGCGCTGAACCAGAAAGTATGGTGTATAGACATCCACAGGCAAAGCACCTACACACGTAACCTATAAAAACGAATCTTTAAAGTAAAGGTTTTTGGGTTTGAGAATTGTCAGCATTGATTGGAAGACTTTTTCAGATTTTCCAAAGTGTATTTTCAGTGACTGTAACCGTTTTCCAGGATTACCTCTAAGGACAGAATGTGAGGTAGAGGTAAAGGCTGTCAGAGGAAGGACAGGTCATATCACAGTTTGGAGGACGTATGTATGTTTCTGTCCTCGCAATGCTAATGTTCTCAGTTCCAGACTCTCCATGAGCCCCCAAACTAGGAATCTGAAGAATATGATCCTTAGCGCCAACAAACCCTCAGGCTTGGGAATGACTGTCACCCCCAGAAACACAGTTTCCAGATAAGCAAAGAACATTACAAATCACGTAGTGAAGTCAATGGTGCTTCCTGGAGACTGGCTTCCATCACCTACACCCCGATGACCTCACTGGAAAGTGAAATCGTACCAAATGCAGCTTTGGTTTGGTTGCTCAGTTTTCACTCCAACTTCCCTGACTGCAGCAATCCCGACATGTAATAGATCAGGGCTGAAACGTTCCCCTGCTTTTTTGGCCTGCCTTTTCCTCACCAATATTTTCAAAAGCATGGTCCCAAGGCAAATCTGAAAATATGCTTGCACTTTTACGCAAGCACCTGTGCAGATAAATGTTTGCAAATAATAATATCATGATTCATTTTTATTACAATTTAGGGCAAAATTATAGTCCCCCCCCCAAATTAGGAATATTAAAAAACCATGTACATGCAAATCTTCAGGAATAAATCCAATGCTTGAAATGTAAATCTACACTGTAGAGAGATATACAGATATCAGATACTCATACAAAACAAAAAATTATCCCCAGTCATCTACGTTTCCAAAGAACTGTGTTAAAAGCATAAAGACAACATCAACATCAAGATGATTGACTTCCTGTTTACCTCTGGCTTTGTCCTAGACAGTGATATTTAGCTGTTTGCTCACACACACTGTGAAAATGTGTCTGCCATTTAGGAAATAAAACTTACTTCTGCTTTTTGCTCTACCATCTCTTTTTCATTTGTTTCTTGACCACTATGAACAATGATGTAACAATTTCTTCTCTCAAGTAATTTCTAGTTTTTACTAAAATTTCTTTTGGCATACACACACATCAAATATATACATATATATGTATATATTTGAGAGAGACATCATATATATATATCATAAATATATCATATATATATATGAGAGAGAGAGACAGAGAGAGAGTGAAAGAGAGAGAGAGAGAGAGAAAGAAAGAGAGAGTCATTATGTAGCTGTGTAGCTCCTGGCTGACCTGGATCTAATTATATTGACCAGGGTAGCCTTGAACTCATAAAGATCTACCTGCCTTTGCTTCTGAAGTGCTGGGATTAAAGACATGCATCACTACTTTTTCTTAGGAGTATGTACTTGATGAATATTTTATCTACTATTGTCTTACAAATTAATGTTAACTGCAAAACAATGCAAAGATAAAAATTATACAGTTTAGGAAAACAATGCTCACACACTACAATAATTTAAATATCTTATTTCTAAATTTGAATTTGACTACAAAGGGACAAACAAACCTGAAAATGTTATGTATTGTGGATTATTAATGAAACCCTTGAAGATTCATTGGCCACCATTTTTCCTGCTGTCTACACACCATGCTGGAAAGAGAGACTCACAATCTCCCAGCTTAGGATTTCGTCACTGATATCAGAGATAAGCAAGTGACAAAATGTTGATCAAAACGCAATACTGATACCGCCAGCAGCGTACCCTATCTATGACTTTTAAGATGGTTAATATTAAAAATAACGTTCACAGGCTTGGTGTATCTTGATCAGTGGGATATTTTCATGTTGCCGGCAGGGCTTTGCCTGGCTGTCGAAACACATTTAGTACTCACAATAAATTCTGTGTAGCAAAAACTTGGCTAAAGTTATCCTGAGAAGTCAGTTATGACCTTAAGAGTGGTCTTGACTGGGACACATGCATATGGTCGGCAACCTTACTGAAATCACGAGTAATTTAATCTCAGCTGAACTAGGGGGGCGGGGGAATCCAACCTCATAAGAACCTTGAAAAAAACGGAGTGAATCAAAAGAAATGTTCGACCGAAATAACAACAATCACGAGACAGACTGATTATGAAAAATCACTTGACTCAAAGAACTTTTAAAGGTTAGAGTTCTATTAGTGTTTTGATTTTTTTTTCTTTTAAAGAAAGTAATATGAGAGGGGAAACACAGGAAGGAAAAAAGATTAATACTTCATTGTCTCCTTGTTTTATTATGTTCGCTCCTTTTTTCTGCAGGGTCACCATTTTTGCAGCTGGGCAGAAAGATCACATTCCTTGATGTCTCCACAGGTTTTATATGACAGCGCTCAGCCGTGCTTCAACTCGAATAACATATTAGGCAGCTGTTGAAAATAAAATGCATTATGGGTATTTGAATGGAGACACCAAGAAGAGGAAAAGCCACGGCTCTTGGGACGTGAATTAAGACTTTCCGTTTCCTATATTATTCAAATTTTCACAAATAGTATAGCAGCGAACCACGGGGATTCTAAAGCAAGGGCTCCAGGTGCTTTTGGGCTGAGACAAGTTCTTGGTGCTTCTAGAAGCGCACTTAAAAAGTTTTATTTTTAATTAATTTAACATATGGTATGTTGGGGAGGTGAGGGGATTGGATTTATTATAACTTGTCTCAGGATGACATGCGTACCAAACAACTCCTTCTAAATGACTACAAATGGCTTAGTATAACTAACCCATATAAGGTGAGAACAAAACAGCACAGCAGAAGCATAGCAGGTCAAAACAGGGGGAAGGGGGAGACCCCGTCATTATTAAATGTCACTTTTCACTCTGACATGATTACTTTTCATTTTAAGAGAGAATAATTTACTTAATCCTAGCAGAGTCTTTTTTCCCTTTTGAGACAGGGTCTCACTGTGTTAGCCCTGAATCTTTCAGACAGATCAGGCTGGCCTTGAACTCATAGAGACTGAGAAGGGTTGTCTCTGCCATGCAGGGACTAAAGGGACACCCCACTCGACTTGGTTCCACCCTGGTTTGGCTCTACTGCACTTGGAATTTTTTATTTTTTATTTTTTTGGTTTACTATTTTTCTATAGACTTGCAATCTGGTACCATTACATTGTTCACACAGGATTATCTACCAGCCATATCGAAAACCACAGGTGAGTGAGTCTGCTGTGCTAACAAACCTTACACTACATTGGTCTAAAATTTCATATGCATTTTTCCTCCTTGTCTGTTTCTCTTATCATGCCAAGTGAATAAATGAATATATGAAAGCTGATTTCTAGTAAAAAGAAATATTCAGACCTGGCTGCCAGTCAAAAGGTTCATACACACACACACACACCCCACATACTCCATCATAGATGTATATTAGTTCTTTCTGAATTCAGCGTAAAATCATTTCAAAGTACTAATTTTGGTCATAACATCATATATTTCTTAAAGACATGAAAGTCAAACTGACTTCTTTCCCACTGCCAAAAAAATCTATAGCACATTTTCGACATTTGAAATGTTACATTCACTTTTGGAATCAAAGACCACAGTGCCAGAATGATGACACACCCAGGCATTGGGATGAGCCAGGAGGCTCAAAAACCACTCCGGTCAGAAAGCATCATTGAAGATGCAGAGAGAAACTGGCCTTTCCTCGCTCCATTCCAGGTCCATCTGAAACCCTCAGGCTTATGCGGCATTAAAACCATTCCAAATGCTCTTCAGAATAACAGGATGCCATCAATTAGCATCCAAGGCAGGAAATGCACACCGTGGGTTTAGACAAGGACAAAGGCTGAAATCCGGGGAGGGGACACCAGTGAAATCAGCTGAGTCTCGCTTCATGCTTTCAGTCAGTCTTAGATGCTTTACAGTCAAAAGTCAGCTGATGATCTCCTCTGACTTAACTTCTCCAGATATGAATTCAATCCCTAGGGTGGTGCCTCATGTGTGGCTTCTGAGCAATTTGTTCATATAGTACACAAACAGTACAGCTTACGAGGATTTCCACAACAAGTCTCTGTGCTGTGTCGTGTGGGTATTTCCTCTCAGGTGAGTAGATAATCTGATGGCGTTGCTCACAGAAGGGCACTTGCCCAGCAAGTGTAGCATCCTCTGTTCTCAGCACAAGGCAGCGAAAACAGGGCTGTGGCTGCGTGGCCCTCAAACAATGCTGCCTTTGCTTTCCTCTGCACAGTTCATGAGGCAAGATCTTGTGTGTGTTTTTCACATCTATGTTGTGTTTTAGAGATTATTATTTTATCTTCCGTGCCTTTCAGTTATTGCCACTTTCATTAAATCTCTTTGTTTTTCTGCGTCCTTTTCTGCTTGAAGTTCTTAATCCCTCCTTTCAGGTAGCTAACTACTTCAACTATGTTGAACCTAGAGTTTTTCTTTGCTATCCATACTTTTTTTTTGTCTTAAAGAATATATTTATCAAAAAATTAGTGGTTCTTTTCACCCAGTCTTTTTTTTTTACTTCTCTTCTATTTTGTGTTCATAATTTCTTTCTTTCTTAAGAGTTGTTTTATTTTTATTTATGTGAACATGTGTGTATGTGTGTGTGTGTGTGTGTGTGTGTGTGAGAGAGAGAGAGAGAGAGAGAGAGAAAGAGAGAGAGAGAATGCACATAAATGTCAGTGCCCAAAAAAGCCAAAGTAGGAATATTGGATCCCCTAGAGCTGGAGTTAGTGGTGGTGAGATGCCTGATGTGGGTTTTGGTCATGGATGTTGTTTCTCTGCAAGCCACTCCCCCCCTTCATTGCTATGGCTTTCATAGTCTCTCACTACAGATATCAGATATCTCACTACAGATATCAAACATACTAATTTGGAACTAATTCCATTTCATATACACTGGATTCATCTTCCCCACAAACTAGGAACCTAGAATGTGCAGCTAGGGAGATGGCTTATACTGCTCTTGCAGAGGACCTGAGTTGGTTCAGTTCACAGCACCCATGGGGGGCAGCTCACAACTGCCTGTAACTCAACCTCCGACGTATGTGACACCCTCCTCTGTTCTCTTCAGGCACCTGCACCTACATGCGTCCACCCACACAGAGACACACAAACATAATTAAAAATAAAAGTAAATAAATAAATGAGGGCCGGGTGCAGTGGCGCACGCCTTTAATCCCATCACTCAGGAGGCAGAGGCAAGTTGGTCTCTGTGAAGTTTGAAGTCAGCCTGATTTACGCACGGATTTCCAAGACAGCCCAGGTTACTCTGAGACCCGGCCTCAAAATAAATAAATAGAAAATGAGAATGCAAATCTCAATTCCAGCATATATAAACACAACTAATGTTAAGAAAGCTGGTGCAATGTTCATTCTCTCTCTCCCTCTCCATTTTCTTTTCTTCTTCCCTCTCTCCTGGGGGTGGGGGTGGGGGAAAGCTGGTGTAGCCTATAGCATCACTGTGTAGCTTATGATGGCATTGAACTACTTATTGGTCCTTCTGCTTCAGCCTCCTGGGGAGTGAGAAGGCTGCAGATGGGCGTGACTTCACCTGACTTTGAATACTCAGGTGGGTTGGGGGGTGGGGGATGGGGTGGGGGTGGGCGGGGTGCCTAGCCCTTCTCATCATGCAAGAGAAGGAGAAAGCCTGGGTCTCCCACGTCCCTCCATGTCCTCCCTTGAGCCCGCCCCGTCGTTTCTCTCTTCGGCTTCCCTACTGGCGTCATTTTGGTATTTTCCAGCCACTGACATATTTAGCTTGTTTGGAATTTAATCTTTTCCCTCTTTTCTTACGTTTCACCTGTCACTATGTGATGGTTAGACGGAAGAAGGTAGGGAGAGGAGTGGGTAAGTCACAAAGCTTCCTTATTTTCCTGCCTACACTGGAACAGATCAGCACCCAGATCAGGTCTCCTCCCAGGAGAGAACTCCAGGCCCCTCCCCTCTTCCGTTAGCTTAACCAAGAACCCTGGTGAACTTAGATTAGAATGGTTGGTCAATCGGAGACCGTCATCAAAGTGTCCGTTCTTGTTTCCTTTTCTGGCCTCATCCATACGTGAACTCCTCCCAGAGTAGGGGTCCCAGGGGATTTTGCATTTTCAACTGCATTGTAGCCGTTGCTTTTACAATGGAAAGTTTTGAGACCCAGTGCCTATCTGGGAACCCAGAACTGCAAAACCTGCTTTTAACAACCTCTGAGGTGTTCCCTCTTATTCCTGGAAATAGCAAGACACCTCAGAAAACAATCACCGGGTGCTTCATCTTTACAAGAAAGTTAGCACTTTTAGTCAAAAGCCTTCCGTGAGTCATTTTACACATAAAAGGGGTGGCGGAAATAGTTATCTTAGTTACTATCAGCAACTTACGTTCTGTGTAATCCGTGTACCGGTGCCTACCTGGTGACTGACAAGCCATCCCTAGGCTCAAGAGTGAGGAAAGCTATGAGGGACCGGATTTAGATAACGGCTCTTGACCACTGGAGCAGGGCTTAGGGATAAGTCCGTGGATCAAGCCACTACAGCTGATGGGGACGCATGGCAGGCAAACGCTGCTGCGTCGTAACTCTTTCCTTATGAAACCAGGGAGCACACTAAAGCGATGGCAGGAAAAGGAATGTGAACGAAAAGATGAGAGTCTCTTTCTTCGTGTGCACTCATAAAAAGGTAAAATGAGTTTTTGGGAACAAAGGAATCCATATACCAGACTAGCAAGTCCTATGAGATTACAAGGAGGGCGGCCACGTCCCGTCACACCTCCCCCCCCCCCCCCCCCCGCATCTCCCTGTAGGAGGGCTAGGATTACAGATGCTCGGCATGACAAGTCTGGCTTTTATGAGGGTCTGGGAAACTTGAACTCAGGTCCTTATGCATCAGTAGCATTTTTTACCCAGTGAGCAATCTCCCTACCCTCTGGGAGTTCTTAGGCAAGTTCTCCCACGCGCTTGCTGTCTGCTGTTAGCCCCCGCATCCTTCTTAATTCTTATATCGCGGTGATGGTAACAGAGCGTCAATGCCGAGAGTGAATCCATTCATCGCCCGACTCTGTGGTAACTGGAATGTCACAAATTACTTTACATGAGGAAAACACCTCATGTAAAGTAACGACAGGCCAACTGGGAGGCACTCGTTAGTAAAGACCTGCAGAGAGAAATCCTGTACTCCCAGAAGAGAAAGCTGACCCACTGCAGCTTGCCCTGGTCATGCTGACTGCCCTTCTCCTACCTGCCATGGTGTTCAGGTATGCATACCGCCAGCACACACCTGACACTGGGGGAAAGGTCTTTTCCATTCACTTTATCATTTCCAGAACAAGAAAATTAGTCTCCTGCTTAATTAGTCCCTATACACTCAAATATGCCATCATTTTTAGCTTCCTTATTGACATTTGTCTACCTTCCATGGCTTTTAGACACGGTACAGATTTAAAATAGGATGTGATCTTTGTGTTCATACAGTAATAGGATGTTTTCAAGCATTGGTCAGTAATGGAAGAAAATAAATGTTCAGTTGAGGATCATAATACCCTCATGAAGGTGTTGTCTTCTGGGTGGATTTAGATACAGCAAGGGAACAATCTTTCTCTTCTTTAATGTCTATGTGACAAGAGGCCCATGTAAGTATAAGCATGAGGCAGGGTCCTTATCCTCCAGTTCAGGTGAGCTGAAGCAAATGGCGGCCACCACCCATGTGTACACGGGAAGAGACGTGGTTATCTGTACTGCGCTGGATCTACTCCCATCAGGGAGAAGAATGAAGTCAAAGCTCCTGGGGTTACTAAGGTCCAAATGGGACCAGGTGACCCCTCTTTCGGCTGCTGGCATGAAAGGAAATATGCTCCCTGTGACTTGGACTACGACAGGAACTTCGTTTGCTCACAGAAACCGCGTCAGAGTAGAAGAATTACACCTTTCTTCTTTTTCTCCAGGACCCAAATGTCTTCTGAGAGATGACACCAGAGGAAGACCAGGTATGATGAAATGGTCCATTAGATGAAAAGTCACCCCTATGGTAAGACTGAAAATGTCTTGATGGAGCAATTTGGCATGATTTTTACCTGGGCAGAAAGAATCTTTAGAAAATCCTCTTTGAATGCTGGCAAAGGCAGTTGCTAGGAGCCACAACTATTTGCCCAACGCTTCACTTTCTCCTTCTTTCATTTGGGGTGTTTACCTCGTTCGTCAGAGAGGGTGAAGCAATTTCCAGTTATCGGAAAACCTCTGCTTGCCTTTGTTTATCTGAACCCTCAACTGCCCCTGGTTATCTGAAACCCGTCCTTCTGTTGCTGTGACCTGGGAGCAACCATGCTTGAGGTTTAACTTCTTGATTCAGTGCCCAACCTGCTAGACTGGGAAGGAAGGGGCTGAGGCAGCAAACAGGTCATCTTTCTTTAAATGATTCTCATGAGTAGCACTGCCGGGGGGGGGGGGAGGGATGTGGGCTGAGCAGCGAGGATGGTTCATCACTGAATGGAAGAACTGGATTCTGTGTATACTAATCCCACCAAATTCTACTCCCCCCGCCCCAGGATCTATGATTGATAATCAAAGCAGGGATGAGAGCTTCAGGGAGCTTCTCCTTTCCCTGAAGAAAGCAGTTAGCTGTTGCAGAGGGAGGGAAAGAGACATTTTCTTCAGTAGTGTAACCATAGGCAAGGAGTCCATGATCCCGAGGCAACCTTCCACACTCATTCCAGCAAGCAACCCTAAGAAAACTCATTGTGCCACCAGAATAAATATATACATGGGTCTGGGGGGAGGCAGGCAGTTGAAAGCAGAAGAGGAACTACATGGGAAGAGGAAAAGGGAACTGTGGGAGTAAGAAGAGACTGGGAGGGGAATTGGAGTTAGATATGATCTAAATATTACATGCATGAAAACGGCATAATGAAACTTGTCATGTGTAATGAATATGTGCAAATAAAAGAGGTAATATGAACATAAAAATCTGTCTCTATTGCTCTTTGCTTTCTGGGAGGACTATGAGAAGAAACTCAAGGGTTCTTACTTTGGTAAGTAGGGTATTAAAAAGGATAACTCTTTAAAAAAATCTCTTTAATTATGGTATATTTAATTTCAAATGTTCTGGGTATAGAGAGATGACTAAGCAGTTCAGAGTACTGGTTGCTCTTCCAGAGGATCAGGGTTTGATTCCCAGCATCCACTTGGCAGCTATAATTGTGACTCTGATTCTATTTTCTAATACATGATGTTCAGACATACATGCAGGAGAAAATACCGATACACATAAAAACATTTTTAAAAGGACACTTAGTCATTATGGGGGGGGGGGTTGCAATGGTCAGAGAACAGTTTGTAGTAGTTGCTTCGCTTGCTTGATTATGTGGGTCCCAAGTTTTAAATTCATTGCCAGTCTTGGTAGCTTGTGTCTTTACCATTCTAGCCATTGCACGGGCTCAAACTGTCTAAAGAGGCAAAGTGCTATTTGATATTAACCAACCACAGCCTGCAGCTGTCTTGAGCTTGAATCCCTAACCATCCCACCTTTGCTGTGTTGACCTGTGGAGAATTCTTTCTTCTCTCTTGCAAGAACGTAACCCCTCTGAGTCCGCCTTTTCAGATAAATGTCTGTAGCTGAACCTAAAAATTTCCTCTAGGGAAACCCAACTTTTCAGCCATAGAGCTTAAAAGTACCCAAGCTGCCCCAATACACCCTATATTTCTGTCTGCATTTCATTGATGTTTCGCTGTCACAGAAGGAAGTATCTATTAAGAATTTGGAGGAAAGGGCCTCTGGGAGGCACAGGTAATAAATTGGTATTTCTTTCACGGAACTTGGAAGAATTTAAAGTTTACATATAATTGTTAATTTTTTATCTCTGCATTTGCAATGATTTACTAGCCACAGGAATCTGCTTTCTGCATGTCAGGGGTTGGGTTCTGGTCCTGTTCACATTTTCCCATGGGAAGTTTCTCACAGTAAGAGAGAAAGTCGAGGTAAAGGATGAGGCAATGTTTGAAAAGGAAGTTGAAGGTATTTGAACTCAGGAGAGAGTTTATAGAAACAGGTGGAATTTTGCTATCACACACAAGAGAAAATTATCAAGGTGAATGTGTACACATTTCCGTGCTTATTAACTGTGAAGAGGATTGTCAATGCTTTGGCATCACCAGTCTAGACTTTAATATACCTTTTGACAATAATAGAAGGAAGATTGGAGAATGAGGAATGGGTATCCGAAGACAGCATAAAGCAGCCAAGGTACTGGAAAACTAGGTCACTTGCTAATGATTTATCAGGATGTCTTTCTTAAATGATGCAATATATTTTGAACAAATGTCAATTTCATTATGACAACTTTTAAAATTCAGAGTCATTCTTTATAGCTTTAATATGTTCCCTTCTGAAGTCTTCCTTCTTCCTGAAGGTCAGCCGGTAGCAAAATCCATTCATTCATTCACTCAGCCAAGGCTTGGGGTTCCGGGTCCCAACACCGATGTCATTTGGTTACAATGTTACGAAAAGTAACAAACAACATGACATTTCCTTTCTTGTTAGGATGATATTATTTAAAAGATTTGAACTACTTACTACCAGCTTTTCCTTTATAGAGGTTTCAAGGGTCACGCTTGCCTGTAATACGTTATTTTGACATATTTTGATAAATTTAGTTGCTGTGTGAAATGAAGCGGCTGACCCTGAGAATCTCTATTCATCTTTAAGTGGGTATATCTCGGCTGTATTAAAATTCAGCCCAAAAGAGGATCCAAGAGAAAGGTAAAAAATAAAGTAAAATACAGTCCTGCAAAGATAACACAATGTTCACTCCTCATCTTTCTGGGTCTATTTTGCGTGAAGAATTAAGATTTTGTTTTGTTCTCTTTTGTGAGTGTTGTTTGGCTTTTCTTTAGTCTTTATGCTAGATGCCTGTCCATCAGGGTTGGGGGTTGAAACCTGGCCTCAGGTAACCATGCAGTAGGGTAAATAGAGGAAGCTCACATGGCCAACGTTTTATTTACAGTCTATTGGCAGAAAGCTACCCCCCAAATAACTGTAGTAATTTTATTCAGTATAAATGGAATGAAAAAATGATAACTGGAAAAAAAAAAGTTATCATTTTTAGTCTCCCACTCTGTCCTGTGTTAGCCTAAATTTAAAGATGGCAACTGTTTCTTATGACCAGGATAATAATTCGATGTCAGTAATTAATTACATATGACCGCAGTCCATTTTGCCAGTGGGCATAAAGAAAAAAAAATATTAACTTGTTTTACATTTCTACTTCCACAAAAACTCATGGTGTGTGTGTGTGTGTGTGTGTGTGTGTGTGTGTGTGTGTGTGTTAGTGTGTGGTGTACAAATGTTTGTGCGGTGCATTTGCTAGTGCGGGCACATGTGGGAGCCATGGGTTGATGTAGATGTCTTTTCTTATAGCGCTCGCTATCTTTGTAAAGGCAAAACCTCTAGCTGAACATTGAGCTTACCACGTCAGCGAGACTGGTTGGCTAGCAAGGACCCCTGAACCCTCTAGTTTCTGGCAGTATGGACGTTACTGGTGTGCATGCTGTGTGCAGCATTATGTAGACACTAGAGATCCCAACACAGGCCTCACTCTTACACAACAAGCCCTTTATCCACTGGGCCATCTACCAGATCACAAATGTACTTTTTAACATCAGAATGCCATCTTTGACATTCCTATTCCTATCAGTTTTTGAGGAAGGGTCAAGGAGCCTGAAAGCAGAAAAAGAATAACAAGAAACCTTTCAAACATCCCATAGGTCTACGAGTAAAATAACCTTCATCACCAACCTGAACGTTGGTCTGCTCTCCCATCTTAAAGAACAAGTGTGCTTACCAATGAATATAGGCATCCCAGGATCAACATCTGGTTCATTCAGAGATTAAAGCAACTAGGTGGTGTGCGTGCATTAGTAAGCTCCTGTGTTAAAGATGGCAAGGAATCCAGTTGGTTTCTGAATGTTGATAGATTCACACAAGACGTTATGAGTCTAGCCTCCACCTGGATTTAGCTCTTCTAGACTGTTCTGCCACACACAAAGGTCTGAGTCTACAGTTTGGAGATAGCTAGATGTGAAAGAGGCAGATATACATGACCAAGCTTGAGAATCATATTTTAACTGAGTGTTATGAGAGTGGGCAATGCCTTTCCCAAAGTATAACCCAGGCAAAGACATAAATAACAAGCAAGTACCTAACAAACCCAAAGTCAAATCTATCTTCTTGCTGAACGGTCACCTGGGTCCCCTATCTCTGTCCCATCATTGTTCTTATGGTTTTAATGGAAACCTTTCTTGCTTCTTTTTCCCTTTACATTTCTAAACAGTTACCAAGGCCTTTGGTTTTCCCAGGAAATACATTATCCTCTGACTCTAATGTCCTATACTGACTGCTAGAGCTTCAGCTTCCATTCACACACATCTTACTCACAGCAAAGCTTCTAAGTCTTACGCAGTCCAAATTCCCCTTGTATCGATTGCTCCTCCTAAGGACTGCTTTTATGCCCCTCCCTTCCACAGCATCTCAGGCGACAATGTGTGTTTGCACACTGGAGGCCTCCTGGTCTGAGCCAGCTTTTGAATGCTCTTTTGTCTCGCCCGGACCTCCAGCTTTCTTACCGCTCCTCCGTCTTTGATTTTAGGCTGCTCCCCAGTGAGCATGCCCATCGTTACTCTCACGTTCAGACACATTCAACAGTATTTTGCTCTCTTTAAGGCCCCCTTTGTTCCCCTGTAGCATAAAATACTCGCACAGTTCTCTCTGGAGCCCACAACGACCCCTGCAGGTCAAGGGTAACGTTCTTTATTCCCTGTGACATCCTCAGTACGTCTACCCATCTTGACCCATGACAAGTTCCCAACGACCATCTGCATTGGTGAAGTGTGTCGATGAACCCAACTTCTATTTGCCCCCCATTTCTCTGGTATAGATTGAGATTTTGAAGATGGGGTCATTTGTCAGCCCTTTGTCAACTCATTAAGTATATAGTTTATTTCCATAAATATAATCAATTCGTTTCTGTGCAAGGATTTTTGTTTGTATGCATGTGTGTGCCCATGCATGTATGTGTGCCCATACATGTACAGTGCTAGGGATCATATCTAGTACCTCATACATGATTGAGTGCTTTCCCGCAGAACTAAGACCTGTGCGTATTCTGGTTAAATTCCTTATCTTGGAAACATTTTCATCACTACACAAGGAAAAACATCAAAAGAAAAGTTAAAGAGTAAGTCAGTATGTAGGTTGGGCTCCCTGTCTCACCAAAATTACACTTTGTCAAGCATATAATAAATAAAATATGATACAGTAATACGATATAGTATAACATAATATAGGACGCTTCCAGGAGAGTAAAGACAAGTGCCGGAGGGAGATGAGCCAATGATTTTGAAATGAAGACTGGAGTGATTTTTGCCTTGTGGGAAGGCAGCCGGAAGCCGTCAGGGAAAGACCTTCATGAAGCCTTCCAGTTGAAAGCACTAAGTAACATACTTAGTACCTGATCCTGGTTCTAAGGACTAGGTATGGTTTTCCAACACAGTCATGAAATATGCCGTTTTGTATGAGAGCACCACATGACAAAAGGTTCCCGAGCAGCAGTTTCCAACTGTCTTATGGGAGCCTCCATTCCCCTGAGGGAGAAGGCGGCTGCCCACGGGGAAGCGACAGCAAGGTGGCTATTGAAGAGCATCCGGTGGGACACTGGCGATGGTCCCACACCTTGGCCTTGGCTCCCAGTCTGTGGTGCCACTTCTCTGGCGGCTTTCGTGGGCAGCCATAGGGTCTAATCTAAGCGTACATTGACGGGGTTCCCTTAGCGTTGTCCTGTTTGAATACAACAGAAGGTGGTAATTAATGACCACGCTTCATTCTCGCACTGCCGCTGGGCGCCTCCTTAACTCAGATCTCAGGCCGAGGAGCCCTGAGCTTCACGACAGCAACGGATTGACATTTTTAATCAGTCTGGCTGTACCGCCTGCACACATGACGTGTCAACATGAGAAAGTGGAAACACCGTCTTTTCAGCTTCCCGTTCTCCATGCTCTGATTAGGCACACACTGTCAACTCCATTTGTACTCGATCCATAAAAAGAGTTACATCGTGATTCTCGCTTCAGATTCTGGCAAGCTGTGTGGATGGCTGAGAGGGCCGCGTTAGCGTGCCTGCTATTAAAATCTCCACATTTGTTTTTTAAAGTGATGAATTACTCTCCTTTGTAGGGGTCGTTTTTCATATTCCAAAATAATATTTCTGACCTTGGGGAAGATTTAGATTGAATACCCTCCGTTACCCATTCATAGATGGTCCACATTTAGGCATACACGGAAAAACGGTTAAGAATTTCATATTTAATGGTCCTCATGACACCTAACTGTGCGGGATAAAGGAGAGACTGTCATTATTCTTCTACTGGAAGAGAGGGGGAGGCCAAGATGTCAGGAGTCTTTTTAAAATCAGGCTGAATTGATGATGATTGAAAAAACAAAATAGCAAACTCAGCTACCCAATGATACAAAGAAGCTCAGATTCTTACTGGTGATTAAGAAAACAATCCTTGGGGTCAGGTACACAGCATGTGCTTAGCATGTGCAAGGCCTGAGGTTCCACTGCAGGGATAGTGGAGAGGGAGGGAGGGGAAAGGGAGGAAAAGAGGGAGAATGATAGGGAGGGAGGGAAGGAGAGGAAGGACACACCTCTTAAATCAAACTTTTGAGAGGGTAAGAAGGCCCCTGTCTCAGCATAGAGCCCCCGCTACATTCGGAGAAACAGATCCAAGCTAATTTACTCTGCAGAAGAAGAGATGCTAGGCGTAGTTCCTGCCGACGCTCCAACAGCATTTCACTGTCCTGCCTGCTCATCACACAGGTGTCCCTCCCCGCCTAGAGGCTTCCCAACAGGACAGAATGTGAGGAGACGCTATTCTCGCCTCTGCACCCACAGCTAAGATGCAGCGACTCAGGCCTGCAGCAAGATACAAGGGGTAGCAGGGCGGGGTCCTTCCCAAACAGATGCGCAATCTTTTATTTATCACAGACCTTTATATTGTTCCAGTTGTACTGTCATTACATTTCAAAATAATTCCTTATGCTCTATTTGTTCGAACTATGAAAGGAGCATCACTGTGCCTTTGTAAAAATGTCTTACCGGAGAGACCTCATTCTTGAGCGATCAAGCCTAGGACATCAAGCACACTTCGCTTGACTAAACTGCCATCTTCCGTCCCTCATCGAGTGAGAGGAATACTGAATGGTACTGCTTTAGAAATGCTCCAGATTATGCTGGTATCAAGTCCTCGCCACTAAATACACGTGTCACTAAGGCCAGCCAGAATCTGAAACTCCGAAAAATAATAGAATTGGAATGATTCAAAAAAATTATCAGTAGCAGACCAGCTTTGGGACAAAAAAATATTTCCATCATGCATGTGTTTTCTCTTAGCTTCAAACCAAAGTTGTCAGAGAAACAACCACTTCAGCCAAGAAAATGGGCAAAAAATACCTTATTTTAGGGTTTTTTTTGTCTTTGAAATTATATTGAAGAACCATGTACCTCACAATAATTTGAGTTGTCTCATGAAACACCCCTCAGATACACCAAAATTATTAGAGTAATTTCTTTCACCTCTTTGTTTAGGGCATAACTGTGGGAAAAGAAAAATCCTAGCCTACCATGGCAAGCGGGAAGTTTTACCCACATAAAAATTCCAATGGAAACCGAACCAGCTCTCTTATTCTCCAAAAGAGGAGGTGGGGTATATTAAGTTTTCTTTTAAGCTCACTGGAAAATTTTCATTTTGTACACTTTGATTTATGTTGGACCACGGATGGACACATGTTTATTTTGATGGCTGGTTATGTCTACATTGGCGCGGAAAGCCGACTACTGCAGGGACGTCAGTGAAAACACACGAGGCTTTGAAAGTCGGCACTGACCTTGTTTTCACTGCAACAGCACCCCATCCACAGACAGCCAAGAGGCATGCGGAGCAGCTATCCATAAAAGGACGGGGATGTAGCTCAGGACTCGTAGATCTGCACCGTGTCTTGGGTTCTATACACAACACTGGAAGAAAATATCGCTGACGAGGGACGCATATCCCCAAGCCTGGCTTCTTGTCCATTAGATCAGAAATAACAAAGGTCATTTCTCCTTTAGTTCTGAATGCAATCATAAAGAAAAGCAAAGCAAGGGAGGTGTGTGCTTTCATATGTTATGATAGGGGATGATGGGAGAAGTTCTGAGCTCGGAGTTAGAGGTGAGCCCGTTCTCTGAGGTAGGAGCAGTTCTCACATTGTCTCTCGCAGATGTTGGGAATGCCAACAGGTGGATGGGGAACACCTCTGGTCTGTCACATGATTCTGGCAACTCCTCCACTTATGACCTCTGACCTTTCATCTTTCTAACAGATGCCTGCCCATCCTGCCTAGCACAGAGAGGAAGACGTCAAGTGGACTGGGTTGCTGAGTAGACAAAGTGCTCTCCAGGCAGAGGGATGGACTTGGACCTCGTCAGTCCCTTCCCCTGTACCTTGCATCCCTCTCTCGGGTTCTTCTGCACATGCAGCTAAAGTTGCCGAGAGAAGAGCGAAAACAGGGTGTACAAGTGTTAAGTGAGCGCTTGAAAGTATCCTACTCCAAAAATCTAAGGAAACTGCATGCTCTTATGCTCAAGTCATTAAAGAAACTTTTAGGTTCATGGCAATTAATAGCAGACAAACGCAAGACAAATTCACATCATGAGATAATAAAACCTGACTCGACGTCTCACTTAATATCCGTGCTCACCTGTGGCCCTGAAGAAAACTCTGAAAACCATTTTGATAAAACATATGTTGAGTGGTCTCAGTGGAGAATGACTGCAAGCGTGCACCGTGCAATTATTATAAAACACCCACATCTGGTACAAAGTTCGGCCTTATAGCAAACGTGATTTAGGACAAAGTGAGCGAGCAGACTTCTGGCCTCGTGGATGCCTTTGTTGACATCATATATAGGACAATTTCCATTTTCCTCTAAGTTCATTATTTACCAAGCATACTTCACCTCACAAAGGAAGTGACACCAAATAATTAGGGCATTAAAAACCAGACAGCTACTATCTATTATTTCCAAGAAAATGTGGTAACATAAAAAATCACACAAAGCAATCAGATTCCATGGGAAAAACAATGAAGGAATGTGGAGGATTTATTTACAAATGACCTTTGCACTCAAGAAAAACTAAGGTCTCTGAGAAACTCTGGCACACCGTGTGTAAGAGTTTATCTCTAGTCCATGATCAAGAAGAAACTCGAAGCAGAGCGAAGACTCAGCTAATGCGCTCTGCGTCCGCTGGCGCAGGACCAGGGGTGGTTCTGTCTCTAATATTTCTCGCCGTCACTATCGCCATCTGCCCGTCATGGGTCAGATCCACTGCATGGTGTCAGCACAGGCTTGATCCATATTTATATTTATCAAATAAGATCTCGAAGCTGGTGATGTCTGGCTTTTTGTCTACTCCTTGAGTGCAATATGAGTCCTTTATTAACTTGATAAATAAAAACAACAGGATATTACTACATGACCCCTTCTAAGTAAACGCGTCTCTGAGGAACAAGGGGTTTTATCCAAGGCGGGGAGGGGAGCTTTCCGTAGTAAGATGACACCAGTAAGGATCAGTAAGGACCCTCAGAGCTTCCTTAATTTGAAAAATAGCTTTAAAACTGTTTGCATCGTGGATCTTTTAAAGATTCATTTGAAATACATGGCTCTGTTATTTATCATACTTTGTTAGACTGGTAAATTGTTACAAGTTTATCCATCTTCTGAATTTTATATATTTTTTTTAATTCACAAAGATGTTACGTCTTAAAAATAGCTCTAATGTTATATGTAATATGCTAGTTTTACAATGTCAACACCACTTGGAAATAAATGAAATGAGCCTTATTTAGCCAACACACAGTGTTTTATCGATATACAAACAGAAAAATGTCATGCAATGAGATGATTAGGAAAAACACGAGCTCCGTGTCTTAAAGGTTATCCATTTTAGGTTACAGTAATTGATCCCAGTCCCTTCAAATGTTTAAAACATTCCAAACCCTCCGCCAAATGTTGAAGGAAGAACCCTGCCAGAATTTCAGTACAGAAAATTTTAGAAGGCTGTTCAAATCCAAAGACAAGGGAAAATATATATTATTGCTGAAAGTCGTATGTGTGCTCTGCTTTCCAATGAAAACCATAGCCAAATAAGCTTTCATTAAATTGGAACACGATGAGAAATACTAAAACTGAAAATGCATATAGCAAATTGAAACATTAAACATTACATAAGGTCTCTAATGTATGATAAAAAAGTGGAGACAAAATAAAGGAAAACATTTTCAGTGTCTTCACAGCTCCTTCCCTATTTCCTCAAGACACCAGAATAAAATAGGTAAGGTGATCTTGGGGGCTCAACCCTGGTTTTTAAAACAGCAAGGGAGAAACACTGGTTAATTCACAACTGTCACTACTGTGAGGCTACAAACGTAGAACCTATTTACACTAGTAGCAAATGCAGCCTGTCTGGAGACCCTTTTACTGTAGGCAGGTGAGGTGACACTCGGCCAGGAATCTCCCCGCCATAAACATCACTCCCACAACAACAGCGTGCTGTATAGAAAGCTGAACACTGGCAGGCAAGAAGGGATCTTAGTGCACAGCCGTTTGCAATGTATTTTCCGTCCTCTAGGAAGGTTACGACAAAAACTGAACAAGGAGTATACTGTGCAGCTCAAATGGCCTGTGACGTAATGCAAAGATTACCTGGGAAACCTCGCTTTGTCTTAGTCTCTTGAAGGAAGCAGAATTGGAGGTATTCCTTCTACTCAAGTCGTTGAATTATCTATCACTCATTGGTGTTGCGAAGAGTACTGATAGCTCATTGTCATGTGCAGAACCTTTCCTCATCAACCCATCATACCGGTTACAACACGTACCAGAGACCTTTGCAGCAAGTGTTGACTCAGGGAGGATCAATATTGACAGACCCCGCCCAGTAGCCCTCATTGTAAGAAAACGGTTAACAGTCCCATAACTCAGGTGGAAGGTCTCTCTATCAAGAAACAAACTACTGGCTGTTTGAAAGATGAAAAAGCTACCCCTCAGGAATTCCAAAACAGTGTCTCCACTCTTTCCAATCCAGAATATTTTCCTAAGACTATTTACCCTAACAGTGTTTTAAGTAGGGTGCCAATTGGGCGGTTGAGATCTAATTCATGTAGAGCCCACTGAACTGTTGCAGACTGCACACAATGATTTATAAGCACGTAGCCAATGCATCGTCACACTAAATTGTTCTTCTTACAGTGCACAGAATAGCTGAACAGCGTGCAGAAGACTGTACTTCAACGTCGCAAGGCCAGGTCCAGGACTGCACACGGGGGCGGGGGAGGGTGAACACAAACAGGCAATCATCATTCACCGGACTGGCCCGAGTGAGCCGAGATGAACCGAAGAGTGGGTAACTTTAACTCCCAAGTGATAGGTCAAGCTTTCTGACTTATTCTGCATAGGGTTCAAGGTGCTGTCCAATTCAAGAAGATCTTATTGAATGTTTTCTGACGCTAGTGCAATGACCTGTTTTCATCCACACACCCAACCCAGGGGTGGGGGTGCAGGGAGCGTCTCCTCATTGCTGGTCCCGCAGCAGGATCTGGTTGACCAGCTGGCTGCCGGTTAAGTCAGTCTGCAAATGTGATCTCTTCCTCTGACCATCACATTTCCAGTCTTCAGCTATTAGACATGCTTCCCAGTTCTGGTCCCCTCAGAAATAGAGGCATAATGGGCCCAGCCCACGTGCACAGCCATCCACAGCCCGAGGCCTGGATGCATTTTAGTAAAGGGAGCATCACGCATGCAGGTTTAATGTCTAAGGGATTCAGTAGCCAGCACCCTCCACACCAGGTAGGTCCACCCTGCGGTCCTATTTAATTGTCAATGGGTCTTTGTTTTGCTCTCAGACACAGAGTTATTGTCACCAGACGCGCTTTACTCAGATTTCTATTTTCATAAGGCTGGCCAGCACACCGATTTCTCTAGGCTCCAAGTTCTCTTCTGGTGCTGCATTCCAGACGTTCTTAAAACAGAAAAGGAAATCCTGTCGTGTTGATCATGCCTTGCCGGGCCTCGATGACATCAGAGTCAGACTCGGCTTCGCCCCTCTGGATAACGATCAACTTACAAACAGAGGGCGCAGAACATGGTGATTTGAAGCCACAGTTCTCCTCTGTGGTGTCCACACTGGCAGTATGTGCATCCATGAATCCTCGGGGGCCCTGTTCAAGACCCCCTGTCACAGACACCTGGGGAGGAGCTGGCAGTCTGCCTTCACGGGCCGCATCGCAGCATAAGTTACAGGTGTAGAGAGGCAGCTTTGAGAGGAACGTCCATATTTGAGAACCGGGTTCAAAGTCTTTGTTTCTGTGGGGTCCTGAATGAGGGTTTTTCTAACTTTCTCTGGAGGAGACAGCTCCTCCAGTGAGTGAACATACAGTGCACACCAGAGTAAATGGGACTACTTCTTGTGGCCTCTGGCACACAGCAAGTACTCATAATGACACATGCAAAATAAGAAAACAATTCTATAAGGAAGCTGTAGATATATTCAGAGTCTTTTTTAAATCAAAATATGACAATAAATAGTTTTCAAATAATGCATAACATGTCTATTAAGAAATATACCTTAGAGGTTGGTGACGTGGCTCAGCAGGGAAAGACGTTTGCCATTGAGTCTGATGGCCTGGGTTCAGTCCCAGGGACCCACATGAGGAAGGAGTAGAGAAAGGTCTCAAGTTGTCCTCTGAGTTTCACATTCAAGGCAAGTGGCATGGGCCTATGCGTGCAGACACGCACACACACAAACACACACACACACACACACACACAAATTACAAGCAAAATGCAAGGAAAAGAAACGTACCTCATGACAGTAATAGCTATTTTTGGTTGCTTATTTTCTACCAATTATTACTGTTGATTTAAGAACCACGATTAGCCTACATAGTAGACATTGTTGGCTCCATTTCCTTTCATAAACAAAGCAGCTGAGAGATGGTGGAGGGGGGTTAATGTATAGATGAAAGGCCCATCCTTCTACACTGTAGGTGTAGGATTAAAACCCAGGGCTGTCTGCCTCCGAAAGCCATTCTTAGGCTGTGTCTAGACATGTGGGCCTCCGTCAGAACACAGAAACCCGACTAGGACCCCACACTCCACAAAGCTGTGTGCCTGCTGGAAGACAGCCAGACACAAATCCAGGTGATGAAAGGAATGGCCTGAGCGACGGATGAGAAAACGAGAGAAGCCCAAATGGGCTTCCATTGAGGAGGGGGAGAGTGGACCATGACAAACGTTTGCAGTGGAAAGCGAAATTATTAGAATGATTTAAAATAACCATCTGTGGAGAATTAATGGGTTCGGTTCTAAGGATAGGAAATTTTCGGTAGGATCTTCCCCTCCCCCTCCTCGTCCCCCAAACAATTTTACCTTGAGGAAATGCTGGATTCTAGCAACTCACAAAGCAGTGAAAAACGATCACCGGGGGCCTTTCGGAGCATCCTGACAAATGGGCAACAGAATAATTCCACACAGGCAGAGGGGAGGGGAGACAGAGGGACCTCTTGGTCCTTGTCAAAGTTTAATTTTTATGTTTCATAAATAAAACATTTTTATTTTTAAAAAGCATATCCATTAATCCTTTGAAGTCTCTTGGGTCTCTTGACTAAATAATGTACTTAAAAAAAAACCCTTTAATGTATTCATTTTAACCCACTGACAATGGAAGTAACCCCCAAATGCATGAACAGAAGAAAAATTCAAGACTTTCCAACGTAATAGCTCAGGCTAAAAGGGAGGCTTGGGCACCTCTGTTGGAATTATGCTTACCAGATAGCAAACTAAGTGAGTGTTTTCATTCTTCATAGCTAACTACAAGGACAGAACCTCACCCAGAGACAGTCTTTTAAATTTTATAATACTCTACTAATTGATGCTCCAAAGTCTTTCAGATCTCTCCCATTTTATTTTGACTTGGGGAATGATTTGGTGTGTTAGGAGCATGTGCTCCAACTTCCCAGGCTAATCTCCTAATGGGTTAATTTTCTGAAGGAGCCAGGCTTACGCAGGAAGCTCAGCACCGCTCTTGAGATGCTTAGTCTGGCCATTTGTTTCACAAGTGTCATATCGGGGGACAAAATCAATGTGTTAAGAATTGTCTGATAATATTGCCGGGGGATTAATCTCACAGACTAGATCGTCAGCACGATTATCCTTGGCATTCTGTGTGCACACAGCTCCGATTTCAGCAGGAGAGGCCTTCGAATGCCGAACTATGAGGGCCTATATATTGAATGATCTGCCACCATTCAATATTTAATCCTGCAATTGAAGCCACTAAAGGGATATAGCAAAGTAACAAGATGAATGAATCGTGACCTCCAACTTGCAAAAAGACAACCCAAACCATTTATCTTTCCGGCCTAGGTGGCATTTTTTTTTTCTCAATCCAATATTCCTATCATTTCTCCTTAATCTGGGAATTGTAGATTGATCAATGGCCTATTAGCAAACTCCTGAAGTGAGAGTTGGGAATTTAGGCAATCCTTTGGCAATGCTTTACGAATAGTCTCATTTGTGGATGGTTACCTGAAGTCTAAAATCAACTGATTTAGCAGGTGACATTTTCAAGCAACCTTGGAGGGTGACATGAAATAATTCAATTTCCATGCAAAGCAAAATATGTAAATGGCTAAAACAAAAACATAAAACGTTGTGCCTTAAGGCTTACATAGAATTCTTTGAAAATGTAGTACTCTCAAACTCAATAAAACCCACACTTCAGTTTTAGAGAGAAATCCCTTCATGGATTCATTGGCTAATTGCTTATTACCACATCACTTCCATGAGCGACTTTATTTTATTCACAAAGAAATGGCTTAAAAATGAAGTACTAATTCTTACACATGTTGCTCTTTATCTCTCTCTGTCTGGTTTGGTCTCTGTCCCCCTTTCTCTCTTTCTCTCTGTGTGTCTCAACTATGGAAGGTTTGTTTTGCATCTATAGCTAAGAAGCAAATGGTAGATAAATGAGATGCTTTTTTTTGTCCGCTGTATAAAATTTCTATGTTAATTTTTTTAAAGTTGCTTTCCTAGAGAAATAAATACAACCCCAAACCAGGCAGCAGGAAAAACGAAACAAAACAGTATTATTATTCTCCAAGAAGTTACAGGCCAAACAGTTCTTACAGATAGCGTGGTTGGATCAGTTACCTTCTTAATAACTATACCCCAGGTTTGGAAAGAATGCGAGCGGAATGTTTATTTTAATACGAAATTCTGTTTGGAGTTACTGTATGTGCCTTAAAATTGTTCGTCTGTGATTGCAGTTGTAAAAGTATAATTATTCTCTGTCTGGTGCACAGCTTCCGCATCCGGGAACTCTAACTGAGCACAATGTTCTGACACCCAGCTGGCCACACTTTGGCTGCTGCCTCTGATGTGCTGTCTGGTGGCTTCTTCCGAGACCCAGAAGAAAACTGCTAATGCATATTAGAGCCGTCGTTATTATTATGAACATGCCAGCGCTCTTGTGATGGTGGCATTGACTTCCTGCCAGCTCTCGTGGATTGGTGACATTTTGTTAACCAGTCTACTAAGAAAAAAAAATCCATAACTGGATATTAGATGGTATTTAGAAATAAAATCAAAGCAAGCGATCAAGGCAAAGAGATTCTGTATCTTAAAACATGGTAACTGCGGACTCCATTAGCTGTGCTTGCCAATGCCTACTCAGTGTAATTAAATTATTGTGTTTACCATGGAATTCAAAGATGAAAATATTATCTTTTGGCAGCCTACACATGGTGGATGAATTAGACTTCTGGAATGCTCATTTCTGTATCCCGGTTCTGCACTGCTTGCCGACCGCCTCTGTTTTCTTTACCTCTCCAAGTGTTCTTCTTGCTATTTCTCTCCTTTCTATTTTGGGTCTAAGAACGTCTGAAGAACTTGTGAGGAGATGCAGGGCCACTCACAGCATTCTGCTGTTTTTATGTTCTCTCTTAAGGCAGCATTAACCCATCAACTGTTCCCTGACGCTCCACAAGTCTCTTAGACGACAGGCAGTACTGAGCACCATACCTTTTTTTTTTTTTTTAATGACTTGTCAACAAGTTCAGGAAAATAAGTAGGAATGAGATTCAGATGGAAAGATTTAAGTGAAATAATGTGTCATTTAAAAAGATATTTTTCTGTGACTCATTTTTAATGATGGAAGGCATAGATCTGGCGACGGGAATGGAACTCATTAGAAGGGAACACTGATGGTACCTTGCTTCCCACTACGACAGACTATCTGTATCTGTCCTGCTCTTCATTCTTTGACCATTGGAGATTCCATTCCAATTTACAGAGACACCCACAAGTCTCACTAATAACTGAAAAAGGACATTTCCGCCCTCCTTTAGTTCCTCTCCCTTTAATGGCTGGGTAGCCAGGATTTCTCTCTACCCTGTCTCCTTCCCTAAGTGTCTGGCTGCTCCTGCTCCTAGCCCTGTGATCTGAAACCCCACTTCCTCAGCAGATTATTTTCTCCCTTGCTTCACATCGTGAATCACTCTCTTTTGTCTGTCCCTACTTCCTTATTGCCCGCAAACTGCCCCATCTCCCACCTCCACATCCCCAGCAAGTGAAAGGACTCCAGAGGTCAGGGAGTTGACTGGTTCTCCTGCTCTCAAGGGGCCAGCCTAGGGCAACACCTCTTGGCTCTACAGCTTCCTCTGTCTTCAGAACTCTGCTTCTGCCTTTTCCTCCACTCCCCTCGGCTCTGGTTACAGTTCTATGGCTGGATATGCCATGTTGCCAAGTGCACATTTCAAGTTACACGTCATTACAAACCACTGAAGTTCCATGGGAGCGTGAGCTCACTTTGTAGTTCATCTCGCAGATATGTTCACACGCTGGGTGGGGAAGCGGAAAACGGTGAATGACTCAATAGTCACTGTTTCCCAGTTCAAGCTGTTCAACAGACTTCAGTCTTGCCTGTCCCTGTGGTATAAGATGTGTTAATGCCTCTGATTAATTACCTCAGTTCTATATAGTAGAGCAGGTGGCTACAATGGTGTAAAGGAGCCTCGAGGAAGAATTACCCTTAACTGTTTTTATAGCAGCCATTCAGTCTGGTGTGTCCCTGACTTGAGGATACACATAGATGAATTATAAGTAAACTAGGGAACCTCCAGCTGGAACATTATCTGGAACATTCTTTTTAAAATTAAGGAACAAAACATCAGCTTATGACTAGAATTTTTTTTTAAAAAAAATACCATGCCATGTTTCCTCAAGTGGGCCTCATAAATCACTTTGGGGGGGTCAAATCAATAGAGGAAGAAGTCAATTTAAAAACATTGTTATGTTGGCTGCAGCAAAGGCTTGTTGGTTCAGAGCACTGACTGCTCTGCCCAGGGATCAAGCCTGTTCTTAGGCTCACACGTTGGCTCACAACCACCTGTAACTCCAATGTCAGGGGTGTGGCAGCCTCTGTTTACTTCCATGGGCACCAGACATGCATGGAGCGCACAGATAAACACACAGACACAATCTCACGCACATAAAGTGAAAATAATTCTTTGAAAAATGGATGTTTTCAAAAACAATGAGGGAATTTCTGAGGATCTAGTCAATAAATCGGTGCTAAGCACCAACTGTATTGAAGGCAAACGCAATTATATCCTTAATCTAGTATCCTGGGCATTTATAAAGACAGTTAACAGTTTACACGGTACACTGAGACAGACATTTGGATAAAAGTTGCTGCAAACTGAATAATCGTTACATGTCGTTAAATGTATTGAATCTGCTCAGATACTGACAACAAATGCGTTCTGTTAACTATTTATTAGTCTAGGTAGTGAGCTATCATGGGTATTCCGTCACCCTGAATAGTTCTGCAGCTAGGTCGTTATGACGTAGGCCTCCTCAGATCAGAGATCGGTCAGTATCTTATTTTGTTTCATGATCACACATCCAACAATGAACACTCAGTATTAACTTGATGAAAAAAAACTCTTGTCAGTTCTGTTGAAATACTTAGCAAACCTGCTTCAGGTTTTAACCTCTGAGATGCACTAGATACGCAACTCAATAAAAATCTAAGTAACTTCTCCGGGGTCTGTTTTCCCAATCTGCCCAAAGACAATCAACTGATTCCTTAGTCACGGTCAGGGCTATAAACCTTGCAATGATGACTAAATATTATATATGAAAATAAAACCACATAATGATGGTGCCGGTCTGTAGTCGTAGCTCCTCAAGAAACTGAGGCTGAAGATCACTTCGGTCAATGAGTTCTAGAATAGCTTCCAAACATAGCAAGAAACCCTATCATAAAAGGGGGAAATGTGTACGTACACACACACACACACACACACACACACACACAAATATTCAGTACACTGAAAAACAGATTGCAAAAGAAGCTATTGTTTTTTTAATGTGAATTCTAACACAAAAGTTTCCAAAAGTAATTTGCTTCCTGTGCTAACATAAGTTCCACAAGAAGATGAAAATGTCATTTAATAATTGTATTCAACGGGGATATGTGAGGAAAATCCAGAAGGGTTTGGGAATGTAGCTCAGTGGTAGAGTACTTGTCCTGGGTTTCCTAGGTTTGAGCCTAGCAGGAGAAGGGGGAAAGACAGAAGAAATGACGGAAAGAGAGAGGGAGGGAGAATGAGAAAGAAGAGAGGAAAAGGAGAGAGAGAGAGAGAGAGAAAGAGAGAGAGAGCTAGACCAAGTGAGAGAGCAGGGGGATGGGGAAAAGAAACACTAGAAAAGGGGATTCAGGCACAGGCCTGGATTAATGGCCATTCGATGAAATGATTAAGCATCTACCAAGCGCAGGATTCTGTGCTGGGCTGTACAGGGTTTACCAAGATACTACAGCAGGGGTCACCATGGCATTCCAGATCGGTATTGGAGAAAGTTAGCAGTAATCATCACACAAAGTAGAATGTGTCAATAATATAAACGTGTCAGAAAAGGCAGAAGCATGTCCATTTAAAACGGATCAATAAAGCCTCATGGGGGGAAAAAAAAACGTTGCCTTGACATCATCTACAAACACAGACAAGCTTTGGAAGCGGAGAGATGGGAGCGGCGGCATGCCGCATGAGCCAACGCTCAGAGGTGCAGGTGAAGAAGCGGCGGTTTCGCCCTGGAGCATACAGACGATTCAGGTGTGCAGGGAAATAAACCGCGACCAGGCTTTCCTGTCATTACTTTGCTAACTATCTGGGCAAATTGTTAGCCAACGCAAAACTGATATCGCCGTCCCACTTTACAAACGGGACATTTTCTGCTGCTTTCCAGCCAGGTAAACCAACAAGATCTCACAGAGGAATCTTTGACATCAACAACGCAAAACAAACAACAACAACAAATACAAAAGCGTGCACGGGGGAGGGGGGCATTGCTCTTTTCTAGAGTAAGTCCCTGCTATGTTGTTCATATTTATAATGTTCTGTGACCCGACGGCATCACGCAGATAAAGCCCGGAGGAAACGTTGCAGTTAATAAATTATTAAGATGCTACCCTTTAAAACATCAGCAGTGGGCAGTACAAAGGCTTGCCGTGGTCTGTCAAATGCAAAACGGATCTGTAAATCGCAGAAAGAAGAATTACCTAAGCCAAGGAACAGCTGGCCCTGCAGATCCCATGGCCCACCTGGGACCCCCTTCCTGCAGCCTGCAGTCCCTCTTAAAGAGTTTAATGCTAATACAGTCAATGAAACAGAAAACCATACCGAGGGAGGTGGGCGACGGGCACCCTCAGAGGATCTAGCCTCGCCCGCTTCACAAAACCACCTTTGAAGGTTCAGCTACTGAGCTGTGGCTTGGGGAACACCCCTCTGTGCGTACCCAGAAACAGCCTAATTGATATGGGTGACTTTGTTTATCATACAACGTATGGTTAAACTGATTTCTACGTCGTCACAGTCCCTGTTAGATATCTACATCTCACATTTCTTTGTGCCACGATTGCTGAGCTGAAAGGACTAATTCTTAAAGTTATTATATGTAATTTTTTTTCCCCTGACAGGTAAAATGGTTTTAAAATTACTTTAGCTCCGTTTTGAAGTCTAATTTCTATGGTCTGGGCATAGATCTTTAACCTTTCTCTCTCTCTCTCTCTCTCTCTCTCTCTCTCTCTCTCTCTCTCTCTTTCTCTCTCTCTCTCTTTCCATCTACCAAACCTAAATTGACTCATTAATTGCTGAAATAGCAACAACACGGATCTGGCTTTGCTAAGTTGTAAGAATGTGTGCTTTCTGTCAGGGTTTGTGGGGCAGGTGGGAAGGGCAGCTGGTGGAGAGGATCAGATCAGTGAAACGCAAACCTAGTGCTTTCATCTGCATCCCTCCCCCTGCCGCCCTCCTCAACACAGGCACAATACTTGGAATCCCTGAAAAAAGTTGGAAAACATCCCAGTTTCATTGAAACGGGGAAAGAGATTTGACATGTTAATGACGGGGGCTGTATTGAGAACGGCACCTTCCATTCCTCCTCATTTATGACTTCAGACATTTCTATAGGGATGTTACAGTATAATTTATGTTTGAAATTTCAGTTATGAAAGGGGCCAGGTTCAATATCACTGACTAGGGGCTTCGGTACAAAGACAGCCTTAAAGGCATCTCTGCTGTCTGCGAGGTCTACATCCACCCCGCCCCGGTTATCAGCCGTCTCTCCTCTCGGGGTCAACAACTTCCAGTTGTCGATGGCTAACCCTTTCAAAATGAAACTGGAGTCTGCGATACGGATTAATGTTTCTGGGAAATTGGGGTGGCTGGGGTGCTTCACATTCCATTTTGCTTATGATCTAAACTTGAGATTGGAAAGCAGGATAATGCACCAAAGTCGAAGAAAAATTTCAGATGTTTTGCTCAAGTTAATCTGCCAAATTCCCCCGAAAAAAAAAAAAAAGTACGTTTAGGATAGTAAGTGTGTGGCTATGAAAATGAGATGGTGAAGATTTTCTACATGCTTGGAAGTCAAGTCGAAAATCTTGGGGCGTCAGAACCAGGACAGCTAACAGTTGCCTTGCAACCTGCAAAGTATTGGACCCTTTCAGCCTCGAATCTTCACCTGTTTGCACTTCGTCCCCAAATCTGCTTCTTAAAGCTGTTTGGGGGTTGAAAAGACAACACCTCAAAAGATTTACCATAGCCAACTCACACAAACTGCTCAATAAGTATTTAGACAGTATATGAAACGTTAATTTATTGTCATTATTCTCATTCTCGCTGTGACAAGGTTATCTGTGAAGAAGTGCCGCAGAGGCAGGCAGAAGGCAGCTTGATTTACCCTGGTAACGATGGGAGAATCTTTTAGTGTGGGAGGCCAGATAGGGAGTGGATCCTGGATTCCAGGTGTTTGTGAGATTTGAATATGGCACTAGTGAGAAGGGATTGCATCCCAGGGGTGTGGGGTGGCACTCATTTTCTCAAAAGGATGCATGACCTGACTGAGGATGCAGGCGACCAGGGCAGCCTTCTGAGTGTCTCTGACATACCTTGTCCTGGCCACTTCCCATCTGTCTCTCTGTTTCTCAGTTGTCTTTATGTGAGCAGCTCTGCCCCTCTGTGTTCTTTTTCCCATGATGCTCTTCCTTATCACAGGCTGAGAAAGAAACAGTTTACCATGCATCAAAACTGTGAGCCAAGAGGAAGAACATTCCCTTCCTGTGTAGCCTTCTTAGGCATTTCCTCACTGCAGCGTTCTCTTCTGACACACACAGTAGGAAAACGTGCTACGACTCGACCAGAGGAGGAAGAGTAAGAATACCGGGGAAGACACAGTTATACAGGACAGAAAATGTAATCCAGCACACTCAGATGGCCGAAAGGACCAAGATCAACCCGGAGGCTGTTCACTACTTGGGAAACCCTAGTCTCCATTTGGACAGACAAGAGTAAACAAGGGCAAACAAAGGTAAACACTAGGTTAGCCACAGGAGAGAGCAAACCCCCAAACAAGTCCGGGATGCTGTTTTGATGTAAAATTATTGTTCTTTAGGACTTGAGGTCTTAGTTCACATGTCATGCCTGTTCTTTAAAACAAGCACTCCATCAATATTTGTATCTTGTTTGCATTATGTTTTCTTGTGAGAATCCCATCTACGTGGCTGTGCTTTTATGACAGTTCATTTATTGTTCACAATTATTTGGACTACTAATCTCACTGAGCTACCTTTATTAAAACTTGTAAACAAAAAGCACAAAGATACTTCTATAACTTCTAATTGGTGGCATGACCAGCGATCTCCCCAAACTAACTCCCTGTTGTTACCAGAGTCATTTCTTCTTTTTCTTCTTCTTCTTCTTTTTTTTTTTTTTACTCTCAACGTGAATCAATAGGGAGATTTGCTGCTTATCATTTGGGAATGTAATTTTACAGTATTCTCGGTAGAGTTTTCATTTTTGAAGCTCAGTGTTACTCATTCTGGATATATGATGAGAGGGGAGACAGTTTTTAAGGTGCGGTTTCTAGGAATGCCTCAGGGCTGTGGAAGTAGCTCAGCCCTTGATTGGCATTCAGGAAAGCCCTGGTTCTTTCTCAGTACCATCTACGTGGGCAAAGTGGCTCACACCTGCAGGTAATCTCAGAGCTCTGGAGGAGCAGGCAAATCAGTAGTTCAAGGTCATTGCCTGCCACACAACTAGCAGAAGGCAGCTTGGACTACCAAAGATGAAGTTTAATAGCCACAACAACTAATGCTTTTTTTTTTAAAGGAATAATAATTTGTCCTTTGAAAGGCAAAAAGCATTTTACTGCACAATTCAAAAACAAATGTGTCATTTGCCAAGAGTTTACAAAATTCTCTCTTTGAATTAGTTTCTTCTTGAAATAATTTCTCTTAGTGGCAGGAAAAAGTAAGTAAACTCACAAAATTATATTTTCCATTAAATTCCAATCCATCTTCTCCTCATTTATTTTTAAAATAACTTTCGACAAAAGTCCCTACCATCACGTGGTGAAGTGGAGTTCCCTTGACAAGATACAAAGTAGAATTTCCTTTTGCCAGATCCACTTTATGAGATTCTTTGCTCGTACAATTGCAGTTTCGCGTCAACATTTAATGTGTGAGTGAATTCTGAATTTAACTTTAACCACAGAAGCATCTTTGCTTCCGGATGCCTGATGATGTATTTGTGATCACAACAATGGGGGCATCGCTTAAGATATGCAAAAGAACCGAGTGGAAAGCCAGAGAACAGTCTGCTGCACTTATCATTAAAGTCTTCATTTGGGGTTGTTGATCTGTCTTTTACATTCCCCAGCACGGAGGCCAGAACATTACCATTGTCAAAAGGAAAAATCTGTAAAACCATTTTGTGGATGGGGCTTATTCAGATTCGACATTTAATACTAGTCTGAAGCACTTGTAGGCAAATAAAGAGGGGCTTTGAAAAGAAACGTGGAATGTGGGCAAGAGGGAAGAAAGGGGAAGAAGAAAGGAGAAGAACCGTGAAAGGAATCCCAGAAAAGGAAGAGTAATTAGAGGAAGGAGCGGAGGAGGAAATCAAGGAGACACGGAAGGCTGCAGAGTTCAGGCTCAAGTTGCAGGAGGAGGCTGGGCTGTGTGCGTACCCACTGCTTGCTTCTCCTCTATTATGTTCCTGGCACTCTAGCAAAGGAAACAAAAAAAACGTTTCAATATCCGTGGTGTTTTTAAAAGCCAATGGCAAGAAACTAAAACGGCCCACAAATCCTATTTGTTTCCTGGACTGTTGAAGGACTGGCTTAGCACACACTATTTTGTTTTGTTTTGGGGGGGGGATAAATAAGACAAATGCATTTCTTTGTTTATGCCTATGCTTATAAACACACATACTACAATCCCTAAAGGACACCTACCCCAGTATACATACTCTGTAGCTTTCTCTCAAAAACCATTGCACTAATTGAAGAACAGTTTATACTTTTATGAAAAAAACATTTTTTTTTTAACCTCGCAAGGCATTTTCAAAAAGAACTTGGCCAGTTTGTCTGAGAATAAACACATTAGCTCCTTTTCTTTCTAAATTTGGCTCTGAGTAAATGTCACGTGTGAGGGATATTCACTTCTTCGTTTGATAAAATCTACTCTGCGGGGTGAGTGTGAGAGACGTGGGTATCCTTACCGAGCCGTTTTCCAAACATTTTTCTAAATCTCTTCTGCTCTACATTATCCGTCTTGCCTGAAACCTGAAATCCAGGCTTTTTAGGCCCAATAAATATGCCAGAGGGCATGGAGAAAGAACACCTTCAGGGCAGGTACACTGGGCTCAGAATTACAGCTCTGCTTCTTCCAGAGCCTTCGTTAACTGGACATGCTTAAAGCAATGGTGTCTCTTATCACACTGAGGGATGGCTCTCTCCTCTACCACAGCTTAGGGGGCGTCTTCTGAGTCTTTATTTTAATGAGACCTCGACTTGGGTCTAAATTCTCCTTCTAGTTTAGTGGGTTTGAAGAAACCAGCTTCAACAAAAGCCTGGCTAAGTCAGTTTAGAAACAAAACTTCACCACGGTCTGAGATCAGATTCTTCAGAGCTCAACTATGCATCCCATCTTTAGCAAGAATTCTATCAGTTCAGCAAGGCCCCCTAGCCCTAACTTTTGATGCTTTTCCTAAACAACTGTCCATCCTTGGCTCTCTTCACCCAGACAAACATGTTCTTTGGGATATAAATCTCCACTTTCTCTTGGATCTGATGCAAGAGATGCGGCAGCAATTGCAAACATCTCTGAACAAAGTCTGCCTTATCATCTTAACAAGTCAAAATATTTTTTTCTTTCATCACACTAAGAAATACATAGTCCCATAACTGAACACCCGAGAAGGAGCTGGAATGAATGGGAGAAACCTTAGAAACGGGGAGAGGTGTCCAGAGGGCTCTGCCTACAAAGCTGACGGACAAGATGCTAGCAGGTTCTGGTGTCTGGTGACACACAAAACAGAAAGCCCACGAAGCATAATCGGGTGAACACATTGGTGGGGAGAGGTCATCAAAAGCAGCATGAATTGGAAGCATTCTGGATTCTATGCCTGCCACTCTTGGATCTGGCTGAAGGACGAGGGCAGTTTGAGGGACATAGTATTTTGGAGTGTCAGGCAGACTTGGCACCAAGGACCTGGACCTTAAGCAGATTGCATCAGGATTTAGAATATGACCAAGAATATGCCTTCAGTAAAAAAGGGAGAAAGTACTGATATAAAGGCTACTTATGTGTTATATGCACATTTCATGGAGAAGTCCTATACCTTTATTGTAAACGAGAAAACAAACACAAAACCAGAAACTACCAAGAATAACAATGTCCTAATGCGGTATTTTATTTGTGAATTATGCACCAAATGCCTGGGTATAATCAGAAAACACCCCCACCCCCAATGAAGTAGTGAAAAGAAAAAAAAACATAGCAGACAACCAAAGTCAGTTTAACAAATCATCCACTTAGTCTAAAGTGATTAAAACAAGAGAAATTATTAAAGGATAGCTTCTTTAAGAATTAGCTCATTTTTAATTCTTACAAATGAAGAGACAATCTAAGCAAACAGAAACCAATTCAGACCTTATTCTCTATCTACTAGCATTCTAATATCTGATTTTAACAACAAAGATCTGTGTCTCTTAATGGTTATAGATACTCAATCAAGCCCACATAGTCAACAAACTACCATCCAATTCCCTCTTCGAAACATTCAATCAGAGTTCTGTACTAGAAAGCTTACCGCTACCATTATAGCAAGGGAAATACAAATATTCTAATTTTCACATTGTTAGAAAATAGCTCACTCAAAGCCTTTCATTCCTAACCAAAACGAGAGGTGAGAAAAATAGGAACAAGCGTGTTTCTTCCTGCAGAAGTAAGTCCCAACTTTTCACTAGGAAAAGACCAGCTCAGTGGCTGAATGCTCAACTCCTATGTAGAGACACTTGTATCCAGTACCCAGTACCATGAAAATCAAATTAAAACTCATAATGGCCATGGTATCTTTTGTGGAAATTTCTATCTCGATTCAAATCTTTAGTTCAAAAGGAAAAAAAAGTGTTAATTTCAAGAATCCATTGACTTTAGTAGATACTGGTCATTTCTTCATCCCTGCACCTAAACCTTTTAGTAGTTATAGCTCTTTTTCTATGTTTCATGGTCCCTTCTCTTTCCTGAGTGAGATATAACTGGCATGGACAGAGAGTAAAAATACACCCTAGGGATCACTTTATCTTTTGCAAGGGAATTGACAAACAGGCCTTTTCTGTCTCTAATTTCTGTGATTTCCCTCCGTCAGGGGTATTTCCAGACCAATCCGTTTCCTAGCTGTCATGTTCCTGCTTACTCTGTAGAGCTTCCCGGGCCAAGTCTCACAGTCAGTACTGTCTCCTGTCAGGGCCACAGGGAGAGTGTCTTCAGGGACTCACCCTGTCGAGGCTCAAGTACAAAGAGGGCTCATCATCTCTGCTGGTTCAGAGACAGTGCAAGCAGTGGTCTATCCAAAACCCAAGCTACCAACCTCCTCCATGCTCCTGGCCAAGCACAGGAAGGTTTGGGGTGAGGTCAGGAAGAAAAAGACACCGTGTGCTAGAGACTTCTAAGGTTTTAATGACTTCTGCTGGGATGTCTGCCAAAGACTTGGGTTAACCTTGGTTGCACCACTGGTAAACAAATCTGCCTTTTGATGAAATGGGAAAGCAAGATGCAGCCTTAGTTAAACTTTCTGGAAACTGGTGAGTTCTCAGGCCACATACTTTCTGATACTTGAGAGACTTTTGAAACAATATTTTGATTATCTCTGTTGCTTTTTTAAAAACTATGCAGTTCAAGGTGCTTGGCATTATCAAAGCTGGTCAGTGTCTTGTTCGTGTCTTTTATATGAAGGGTAAACTATTTGTACATAACAAGGCTCAAAAATTTATTAGCCTTATTATGTATTGCTTCAGTTCAAATTGGAGAATGTTCATTTGAACACTTACTGAAAGCTAGATACTGCAGTAGGCTGTGAAGTCTCAACAGGACGCACACTGGACACAGAGCCCGTCTTCACTGAGTTTCCGACTCTGTGTACTTCACCAAGGAAAGCAGCTCCCATTCTTCCCTGTTGCTTCCACGGTGGTGGTGTGTGTTGTTGCTGTTGTTGGTGGTGGTGTTGGCGGTGCTGTCATTATTACTAGTGGTGGTGGTAGTGGTGCTGGTGGTGGTATTTTATTGTTGTTGTTGTTGATAGTGGTAGTGTTGCTGTTCTTGTTGTTGGTAGTGGTGTTATCTATCATTCTTGTTGGTGGTAGTGGTAGTGTTGTTGCTGGTAGTGATGTTGTTGGTGATGGTGATAGTGGTGTTGTTGGTGGAGGTGTTGGTGGTGGTGGTGGAGGTGTTAGTGTTGTTGGAGATGTTGGCCGTGGTAGTGGTGGAGGTGTTGGTGGTGGAGATGGTGTTGTTGTTGTTGGAGGTGGTGGTGGTAGTGGTGGAGGTGTTGCTGTTGTTGTTGTTGGAGGTGGTGGTGGTGGTAGTGGTAGAGGTGTTGTTGTAGGTAGTGGTGGAGGTATTGATGGTGGTGGTGGTGGCAGTGGAGGTGTTGGTAGATGTGTTATTGTTGCTACTATTGTTGTTTGTGTTGTTGTTGTTGGTGGTGGTGATGGTGAGGATAAAATGTACATTCTAGCTATTTCCTCAGGCTCACCTTGAACTCCTGAGCTGAAGGATTCTCCCTGCAATCTTTTCCTATGTAGTTGGAACTGGAGGTGACCACTAAGCCTACTTGAGCCTCTGCCTAGTTGAGCCAAGTAGGAATGAGTACAGGAGCTATTTGTTTATTTGCTTATTTATTTTTTTAATAATTTGCTTGCCTTAAGCACCAAATGTCTTCCAAGCGCTCTGGCAAACACACACATCGAGATTTCTTAACAATCTTGTGAGATAAGGAGTTTTATTAACCCTTTCACAGATGAGGAAATGGAAACTGTTACAGACAGAGCGCTGCTGGCTACAGGTAGACCTGGAGTGTCAAACAAGGCAGTCTGACCCAGAGCTGGGCTCCACCACTCAGCTCTCCAGTTGTGGCAACATCTCTCTCAGAAACTTCCGTCACGCAGGTTCTCCTTCCTCCCATTGCTCCAAAGGCTTTCATTACTACTTTTTTTTTTTTAAATTTACTTTACCATTAATTTTGGAGACAGGGTCTCACTACATAGTTCTGTGCTATTCTAGTACTCACTGTGTACACCAAGTTGACCTTGACTTCACAGAGACCAGCCTATCTCCGTCCCCCGAATGCTGGGATAAAAGGAATGCACCAACATACGCGGCTATCATCACAAGTTTTGAGACACGTAATATTTTAATATCACTTTCCTCCCCAGGAACCCTCAGTGACGCTATCCTGATGAATGAATTGGAGACATAGCTCTCAGCCTGGCCTCCCAGCTCTGAGACTCCTTTCTCTTACTTTGTAAATCACTAGCAGCTTCCTATGGGCGGCACACACGTTTCCTTTCCAGCAGAGTCGCCTCCACTGAGTTTTCTCCTGAACTGCCTGTGCATCCCAGACACAGGCACCTCCTTCCTCCCTTCAGCGGCTTTGGAATGTCAAACCCCAGTATCCTGTTTCCCCGACCAGAATCATCAAAAGCCTTGTGCACACCTACGAACGGTGGATACCCTTCTGACATATACTTGGCTATCTGTAGAGTCTCGGGAGAAAAAAAAAAAACTATCTTAGAGTTAAGTTCCGAGGTCTGATTGGCCTAAGTTCAATTCCAGCTCTTCAGTTTGTTGGCTCTGTCATCCTGGGTGAGTTGGATCCCATATTTCTATGTTCAACACTTTTTTTTTCTGGGCCTGGAGAGTGAAGATCAGGACCAGAGCATGGACTGACGGGATGAATGGCACTGGCACTGGGTTCCCTCCCAGAACAGAACTCAAAACAAATATAATGGGGGTGTTGTGGGGAGGGCAGAATTAGCCTTTCATGGCTGTCCATTGCCACTTGGAAGGAAATAGTTTCTAGAATCCAAAAAACTTTTTTTTAAAAAAAATTAATTTCTTTTAAAATTCAAATTTATCTAAAGTCCGTCTTTCTTCCCTTTAACCCCAATTTTGTAAGTTTCCTCTTCATTTTGTAGGTGACCTGCTTCTCCAGGATCTGTACGATCCCCACAGAACCTGCTTTTCTAAGTTGGGTTTATTTTTTCTCACTCTTCTTTCCCAAGAGGCCCTCCTCTCAGTTGTACCGGCCATACCCATAGTGACCTCTCAGGGTTCAGCTTATCCTGTCTCCAGACTTTCCACTTTCCCCCTGATCCTCAATTAACCTAGCTATTCATTGTCTCTGAAGTCAGATCCTTTCCTTGGTTTGCTGTGGTTACACAGTCTTGTGATTTTCCTGTATACCATCTGTTTTTCCATGAGATCTGTAAGCTCTTTAGTGTTTCCTGTTGCTATAACATACCTGGGGCTGGATAATTTATGAGGCATTGAAGTTTGTTTGGCTTACAGTTCTGAAGACTGAGCACAGGAACATGGTGCCAGCATGACCTCTTCATCTGGTGAGGGGCTTGCTGGTTACATCTTAACATGGCTGAAAGTATCACAGGATAGGACAGGGACGCCACCATCTTCTGAAGTCACTAATGCCACCATGTGGGACCCTCATAAAATTCCAATTACCCCCATATGAATATGGGGATTAAGATACCAACGTGAGACCTTTGGAGAGAGCCACGCAAACTGAAGCGGCTCCCGTAAGGAATGAGAACGTGCTCGGCTCATCACAAGTTCCCCAGAGGTCTGCATGATGACACATGTGGGGGTCGCGGAGGTGGAGCTAACTCTCCCTTGGCTTTAGCTTCCTCATTGGTACCGAGGGAAGAACAGTTCCCGGAGCTCACTGCTGTTCAGAGGCGGCTCACAGAATATGCAGAGTACAGCGCTTCGGTACTGTAGACCTGAGGTCACAGTTCAAATTTCCGCCATTTTCACTCCATCTGACTCACATTCAGACGCTTGCTACCCCATGACCCTGCGATACAGCCTGGTTGCTGTGATCACCTGGGAGGCCACACACAGGACCCTCAAGTAACATGCCAGCGTCCTAAGTTCCATTTGCTTGCAACTGTGGAGAAGGCTCCTTGGGAAAATTTCTTCCGCGGCTTGTTTTATACATAGTACATCATAAACAAGCAGACAATTAAAAGCTTTGATTAAAATTGACTTGATTTTATGTGCTGAGATAATTGATTTGGAGAGTTTTTGCAAAGAAGGTGAAGTGTTGGCTTTCTAAATCAAAAAAACACAATAGTTTTAATTGGTCCCTATATCTCATTAGCCAGTTGTCTAGGAGACAGAAAAGGTACTAAGCTAAAGCTATGTTTTAGAATGGATGACCATACACCAGCATGATTAAATCAAGACATTTTTAACAGTGTAAGGAGGCTGTGATGGTGACACAGGGACAATGGAATAAATCCAGATTATTCTAGGTAGATACCTCGAGACTAGGAGTGTGACGTGCTCAGTTCTGGCTGTGTGGCTCCCACAAAGGCCAAAGGTATTTCACTTTTTGGACGAGTCCATCTGTGTCCAGCATTGACAACTGTTAGTGCCTTTGTTTATATCAGGCAGGAAATTTTCAGAGTTAGATAGCACAATATAACTACAATTCCTGACTAATCAGAGGCCACTACAAATAAAGCGATTTGGCTTTGAAACAGCACTCAGTCAGGAGAGGTTCCTACGGTGACCTCGGAAGTTCGTTCCCCACTCTTCCCAAACAGATCACAGCGGAGGTGTCTATGTTTTTTGTTCAAATCACACTAACCCGTTACAGGTACAGCATTTCCAGCGCTATTTCAAATGGAAGCAAACATCCATAGCTTTACATGATATCTCTAAACATAATGCCATCAGGTAGATACCTTTGTGACGTGGGGTGACATTAGTGTGGCAATGCTGAGTAACTGCTGGCACTTAGTGGGAAGACAGAGCAGAGGTCTTGCAAGAAAATTACTCCCAGGTGACAAAATATTGAAAATTCAATTATGCTGTGTTTATTACAGGCTTACATTAGCAACTTTAGTCCTAATAAAGACCTTGATACTAAACAAATTAATGGGAACACCAGGGGGTACTTAGGGAAATATTTTTCTCTGTATAGTATTCTACTGCATTGATTTCTAAAGTGCTCCCAATGACAGTGCAGACCTTGCTGAAGAACTTCTCGACGTAAATTATGTGTATAAGAACGCGTGACATGTTAAAGTACTCAAGATTATAAAAACAATCTTAAAATATAATGACAGTGTGCAATAAATTTAATGTTTAACATTTCACGTTATGCGTGTGGATAAATCATCTCAGAAAGACAATCTGCTGGATGCAAATAAGGAGAAACCATAACGGGGAGGCACAAATGGTCTGAATTCTAATTAAAACAGTATGTCATGGAAGTCAACGCATTCATTTTCCCGTCACAGAGCTGATTTAAAAACATGTCCTCAACATGAAGGTCTTCATAAGGAGCGTAGACTATACACATATCTATTTCTTCACAAAGAAAATGAAAAATGAAATGATTTGACTGTATAGGGCTAAGATTTGCTGGTATTGATTCCTCCTACATTCTTCGATACCGTGCCTCAGTCCATGAACACTTCTCCCATCCATCTACGTTAATTCAGTGATTGAATTTTAATTTTATTCATTTATATTTTGCTGTTGCTTATTGAACCCGAGGTTCTGTGCATGCTTAGCATGCACATTGCTGCTGACTTAGGACCCTAACCTCTAGTTATTAAAAATATTCAATTGGTCATCTGCTTCAGACATGCATTATACACCACACAGAACAGGTTTGAGAACTTGATTATCCCTTTCCCTACCCTGAGATATAGATATTTTCAAAATAATACCTTAAATGCGGAATGCCTTAGAAACCAGGGATAATAGTATGAGAATTTAGGGTGAGCCAGTTTAGTTGCCCTTTGGATTACAAGAACAACTGAAAGAAAGCAACGCTTAAATTGACCTTTGAAAGATTGGGAGCAGTTTGATCACTCAGGGTTGTCAGGGGACTCCTGCAAGTTGCCAGCAATGACGATCAAAGCAAAAAGAAAAGAACCACATGGTTTACTTACGGGACGGGCAGTATGACAGGGTCCATTTTAATGTCTTCATCATCAAACTCAAGAAAAAAAAATAACCAGAGGGTCATACAATTTAGTATTTAAATAGCAGGAAAGAGAGCTTCGGAGACACAAGTCTTTCTATGTAGTTTGACTGGACTCTTTTCTAGTCTCTTCTGGGAAATGGAGCGATTCTGGAGAGGTCAAGAGAAATGAAGAAGAAATAAAACTTTCTAGAAGAAAGGAAGGAATAGGAGAAGAGCAGAAATTTGAATGTCCTCATATATCGATTTACCCAGGACTCAGGAGAGTTTTCAATAAAGAAATAATAAATGGTTTGCACTTGACGTAAGGATTTGACCATGGAAAGATTTCAAATAGGGGAGTAAAGCAAAGGAATAAACTTGAGAAAGAGTTTGGAAGTGATTGGTAAATATTGGGAAGGAAAAATAGAAAATTGAGCTCCCTTTGGTAAATCACCGTGATTGGCATGATGCAACAGATGGAACGTAAGCCACCATGCAGGGTTATTGTGTTTTCAAATTTATGGCAGTGTGTGCTTGAAAATCTGAAGGAGAAAGTGAAGGAGAAAGAATATGCTTAGCCCGCAGCTCCTACTTTAGCATCAGACGATGATATGATTTCAGGTGAGAAACAGGAGAAAAGGCATTGACCAAGTGTCAGACGGCCAACAAAGAAAGAACAGAACTCAAAAGCAAGCTTAACACAGATTCAGGCAGCTAACGCAGGACAAAAGAAGATATTACCGCGACTCCACGAGTAACCAAATGCTAGCAGAACTGACCTTCAGAGGGGAAAGGGATATCTGAATGGTGGCCGGAAAAATGAAAAAAAAAAGGCAGAAATCTCTAGTAATAAAGCCACGTGACTAAAGAGGTCCAAGGTCCACACCAGCCTGTAGCTCTTAAAAGAGTTAATTCTAGCCCCATAGGCTTTACTTTTCAGCCGTGAGGTCTTTGAAAAGTCACAGACAATCGCCCTGCATGTTATGAAGGGATAAAAACTGAAACTAGGGTAACAATGTCTTTATGAAATGAGAATCTAAAATAAATTTCAGATTTACTTGAATTGAATGGATTGAAATACCTTTCAAAAATGTAGCATAGCCCGAAGGATAGCCAAAGAGGCGTTCAGAAGATGTCTGTTCAGCAGGGACAGGTTCCAAAAGCTTCCCAAATGGTCCTAGGGAGGAGGCAAGATGCTGGGCTCTAAGTCAGGGTCCAGAGACGTCTAGCACAAGACGGATAAAGATTTCGAGGAAGACAGATTGGGCTCACTTCCTAGGCTCATAGTACGGGCCAGCAGAAGACTTTTCTGTCATGATTTTAAAGATGAAGGAAAAAAATGAGACTTTTAAGACACCAAGAAAGCCACTGAAAATGGGAGATGTTGCCCACAGTTCCACTGAGATGTAATGGGTAACAGGACACTTGAACCAGAAAGACATTCACGCATTTAATGATCAGTCATGCCAGTGGCTATGGGATGCGGTCCATCGTAATGTCTTCTTCAGCATCAGATGGGTAACCACTATTTCCTATGTAAATAAAAAATTAAGGACTTCGTTTTATAATTACCTTGTATCTTGAGGTGTGTTGTGGTATGCCGAAAGACTTAGATTTGCAGGTTTTGCTTTCAAAAATGACTATCTGTTAATTGATAATTCTCAAACATCTGCTTGCAAACAACATGCATTGGGAAGAAGGTAAACCACGGCAGAAATATAAACAAAATGCATTTAATGCATAATAAAATAATTAGGAGTTATTAATAACCCAAACTCCTGTCAAAATTATTTCAAAAAAATCTGAAGATGTCAGTGTCATACTTAATATGAAAAATATGCAAAATACAGTTAAAAGAAACAGACTACAGGTTTATGTTTTTCAAAACATAATGAATCTGTTGACAGGATATATATCGCTGTTATTTATAATCCCATAGTGACAAGAAAATGTCACCAATTACTGGTTTCAATGACAGACACGATTTATGCCTAATGATTTATACCCATTAGGGAGAAAAATGCAGGCTACAATAAGATAAGCCACCCTCTTATTTCCCAGGAATAGCAACTTCTCTGAACGTACACGGGCAAAGGATAACAAGCTATTTTTGTTAATTTACCTATATAACACCTTAAGTTACAAACTAAAATAATATATTCTCAAGTATGACTTTTAAAACAGATATCAACAAAAATATGGTGTCCAAGGAATGACTTTTCAACCATTTTTGCCTCTATTTGTATCTCTTTAAATATGACCTGGCTTTCAAGGTGGGAGTAATGTGATTTAAAAGCTACTGACCCAGCCCTTCAGGTAAGTATTTATTACCTAAGAATTCTAAACTAGAAGAAATATGTATTTCAACACTCCAGTTTCAAAGAAACTTAGGATGATGGTATCAGAGGGTCAGAGAATTGTAAAATGGATAGGATATTAAACATGAATAGGCAATTCCTTACATTGGGGAGATATTGAGAAAAGTTGAGAAAATTCTTATTTGGTCATTTAAAATAATTTTGTGGAAAATTGTAAAAAAAAAATAGAGGTTGAAGTTACAGGGAAATACCTGGCCAAAATCAAAAGGGAGGAGAAAACAAGGATATTAGATATTTTTACCGTTACAGAAAGAAGATGTTGAGATAGCTTAAAGTTGGATACGAGGGCCACCAAAGCGAACGTGATTCTTGGAGACAAATTTTGAGACTGTGGATCATGTCTGTTGTTTGTAACATGATGTTTAGATACATCAGAGATATTTAAGTGCTTTGGTTATGATTACCTTCCCAAGGCTTCACAAACGTGGGCCCATCGGCATTCTATTGTGGGGCTCACAAAGCCACACCCCTCTCTGAGGGTTTTTAGGGAGCTAATGGTTGCTGGTGTAGCCACTGGTAAATGACCGGTGCACCTGTAAATACCCCTGTATCCATGTTCCTGTAAGTGACCTCAGTGAAACCTACTAGTTTATGGTCTCCAAAAAAAGACGTCAAAGTAGAACGAGACAGTTTGATAAGAAGACTGTCTGAAGCGGGACTAGAAAGGTCAATGGGGACAAACACCATAAAACTACATTGCATGCATATACAAAATTTATATAATCAAACACACATTTATGGATGATACATACGCTAATAACACCACTTTCTTAATGTTAGGAGGAATTTCATTAAATGTCCTGATTTTCAAAAGGTGGGATAGAAGGCTGGTAGAAGTATGGAGTGTGCTGACCTGTGTGTGGGAGACCTTAAGGAGAATATTATATATTTATTTATATGGTTGCTTGTTTAGCTTTTTTATGATGTGTATGTAGGTGTGTGTGTCTCTGTGTGTGTATGCACGCATGTGGAGTCACAAGGCAACAATAAACTCGGGCCAACAGGCTCACCGGCAAGTGTCGTTGTTCTCTGAGGCATTGATGGCTTAAGGAAGTGAGAAATTCTGGTGTCTCCCGACATGAAGGAGACTTGGGCTGAACTGAGAGGAAGCTGAATGAAAAAGGCTAAGGCTTAACATAAGATCTGTTTACGAAGGGACAAATATCAGGCCGATAGTGTGCTTTGAGTAAACAAGGATCACAGACTCACTTCTCCAGTGCCAGAGGATAAGACACGAAGCCCAAAGATCAGATTTCTCCATTCAAACCAATAAACAAGGGTAAAAAGCCTGGGAAATTTTCGAAGTAAACCCAGATACTTCTAATTCTGAAAAGCCACGCTATCCATTTCTGCGGTACGTTGTCAGACCTCCATGCGAGAAAGAGGACTAACGTCTCCCAGTCCAGCAAGATAACAAACGCCAGGCTTTGCATTAGGAACGACAATCATCTGGCACGTTCCTTAGGAGCATAAAGAAGAACTGATTTTCAGGCATCATTCTCCTAGAAACAAACTGATTATTGCATGAATATTCTCCCAGAAAAAATAATAAACGGAGCCAGATTGTGTTTTGAGAGCCTGTAATATCTCAAGAAAGTTACTGGTAATAATATGTGAGGAAATTTGGAGTAGAAATGAATCATGTATGGAAATCAAGTACGGCCACAGTTAAATAAAACAGTATGTTCCACAGTTAATCTTTCTTTGAAAAGTTCCTGAAAGAGGAAGAAAAAAAAATGTTACTGAGTTCGTTTTCTTCTGAAGTTGGCTAGATTATGTTTTTGTGTTTGTTTGTTTAAAGGCGGACTAAACTAAGGGCAAGGCTTACTGGTATTGATTGTGCTTGCCTTGTGTGTGTGTGCAAGAAGCCCTGGGTTCGATCCCCAACACAGCATGAATTGGGTGTGGCAGCGCATGCCTGTAATTGACTACACAGGAGACGGAAATAGGAGGATCAGAAATTTAAGGTCACCCTTAGCCACACAGAGAGATCAAGGACAGCTTACACTACATGAGATCCTGTCTCAAAAAAGAAGGAAAAAAGCGACTGAAGTATTGGGACAATTGTCAGAGACTTGGCATTTATCTGCTAGCTGGAGTATCTGGGGGGCTGTGACAGTGTCCAGCTAGGAACTTTCTGTGTAGGCCACTAAGCACGCTTTCTAAACATGTGAAAGAGCATAGTTTTTTTTTAACATATTTACCTGAGTAAAGCCATTAGCATTAGGACATATGAATTTTAGAAGTCTGAGATGACCTGGAAATGTTGCTAGGAAGTTAAAACAAATGAAAGCTAAGACTTGGTAGATGACTAGCCTCACTGCATTAACACGAAGGTCATAGTGCCGTTCTTCACAATGGACCATGTATTTAGAGACATAGAAACAAAAGAGACTTAGATTTTGCTTCACTGGCGCAAAATTCAACCTGAATTTCCTCCCATGGTAGCTAGCATATGCGATTTTTCCTTAATCTTAATCATCCCAGCTCGACTTAACGCAACCCATCTTGACCTATGCTGACTCCCTCTTGAGGTATATCCTTAAGAAAACCTTGGCAAAGTTAGATTTGTATCTTACACAAAGGTAACGCATTTTAAAAATGGTTTTACAAGAAGGTACAGTTTGAGGGTTATCATATTCCAAGATTGTGGGTAAAAACAGTGCATTATTTTTAACGTTTCAAATTGACTTAAACCATTGTGCTTATAAAACCCTTTTCTTAACACAGTGATTAGATTAATCACTTAAATTAATGATTTAAACTAGGGAGTGTAAAGTAAATTCAGTCTCATGGAGCTTATGGTGACGTACATGACAAACACAAACCTCTTTCTGTCTCACTGAAATGTCACTTCACTGAGGAGAGCTGCGTCCTCTTACTGCACGGATTATGGGGCGTTCCATTCTAGAGGGTCCAGTGTGGTGGGCATGTTAGTTGCTCTTCTGTGACTGTGACAAAATACCCAGTAAAGCAACTTAAAAGCAACAAAACACACATGGATCGAAAGACCCCACCATACCACTCCTTGGCACATACATGTCCAAAAGACCCAGTACCCTACTACAGAGACACTTGTGTGGCCATGTTCACTGCCACTCCAGGAAGTGGAAAACAGCCAAGATGTCACTCAACGGACAATGAAAAAGTGGTACATGGATTCAATGGAATTCTATTTAGTGGCAGCTAAAAACGAAACTATGAGATTTTCAGAGAAGTTACCTCTCACCCTCAACAAAGAAGCTTCTTTCCTCCAGCAAAATTAAGGGCTACTACAATTGCTAAAAATACAGGACAAAGTAACAGTTGAATGCCTAGCGTGAGTTGGGATAACATACAATACAACTCTTGACCTAAGGTTCGGAAAACATCAAGGAAGAAGGGGTGGAAAGAGTAGAAGATTCAGGAGCCAGGATGTCTGCTGCGAAAGAGTGTCTTCTAGACAGGAGAGAGGCACTGTACCCATGGGAGTTCAATAACAGGGCTGTCTAAACAAGGCCTGCATAAAGACCTGGCAATACCAGTCTGTATGCCAACATAGACAGGGATATTTCCAAAGCCCCACCTCCAGTCAAGCAGCTGTAGGCAATCAGTGACTTCTGAGCGAGGAAGGACCAGTTTTCTCCAGGAATGAGTCTCATGGTTGGTTATCCATTTCCTGGTCATCACCCATAAACACAAGTACATACTGAGGAACATTAAATGAATGTATCTGTGAATTCATTAAATTCACATTAAGTGAATGAATCTGTGCATGTATCTATGTATGTACACACAGATACATATATGAGAAGAATGCTAATTCCAGAAGAAAAAGGCATGAGTTTGAGAGGGGGTTGGAGGTGGGACATGGGAGGAGGGAAGGGTAAAGATAGTACAAATACAGTATTCAGGTATGAAATGCCAAAAGAATTCAATTAAAAACAGAAATACACCTCGTAGAAAGCATTAACTGAAGCTCCAAATCCTCTCCTGTCTTTTTTTTTTTCCAGGAAAATAAGTCTTGCCTGACAGCTGCCAATTTAACAAGGAACTACAGATTCCACACAAATTACTTAAGACGTGGAAGAAAGTGGCCATTATCTCTCTCGCCCACGAGCAGCCCTCCTTTCAGTCCTCGTGCCTTAGCAAGAGCTGAGTTTGGATGGCACAGTAGAAGGTACGACACTCCACAGAAGGCGCCCAGCTTTGCCCTCTGTCTGCATCTCTGACTACTCTAAAGCAAAATAGGAATTGAATTCGAATCTACACAAGATGTCAGCCCCAAGGCAACCGTAGACCTTTCAACGCAACTGCTGCAACTGCTGACTTGGACTGTTGAGGTCACAGTCCTTTGTCTTCATGAGACCAAAGGGCACTGGCCAGTGTGAGGCCATCGTAGGCACCTTGCACAAGGCACCTACATAACTCCACTGTTTGCGGCTCTCGAGTTGAAAGGGAATAGGATCTACTCCATAGTTTTGCACAGGAAAATCTGGGCTATGGTTGTTTTGAGTCCTGATGGAAAGCAAATAAAATACATAGGTGCAAAACAGTCTCTGGTTCTGCTCTGCAATCCCTAGGTTCTTATTCTAATGGGAGATGATGGCACACATGCATTAGGGTACTGTCTTCTGCAGAGGTTAAGTGAAGGGCTGTGGTGATCTTACTGGATGTCGAGTGGTCAGAGGGGCCTGTTCTGAGGGATGACTTGAGAAACGTGGAGACATAGCTTTCTCTAGAGTCTAACTGGATCTGCTGTTGTACACTGTTGGTCCTGTTCCACAATTAAACGGTGATAGTTTCTTTATGCTCATTTATGTCTGTTGTCTTGTAAAACTTTCATATCTGGATACTGTTACACGGACTTTGGTGTGAATTTCTTATCTACTGTGACCTTTTGCCATTATTATTCAGGTGACAATGTTTCAAGTATTACTTTCTGGCCTTTATTTTTTTTCCCCTACAGTTGCATTATCTTCCTACGATTTTCTTTCAAAGCTAGGAGTCATTCTTACCTTCTTCCTCTCCTTCCACATCGCAAAGCCCCACCCATACCTCTTCCTCTTCATTGCTTATGTCACCCTCTTGAGTCACAGCAGAACTTGGCTTCCCAATTCCAAATTCCAGACAGCATTCGTCATGCGCCAACTCTGTACAAGGACATGCGTTGCACAGGGCCACACACCAGAAGAGTATGAAGGATGTGGATTACACAGGACTACATACCTGGGCAATATCAAGGACATGGATTGCATAGGGCTACACACTAGGACATTATGAAGGACATAAATGGCACAGAGCCACACACCGGACAATACGAGGCCTTTCAGCATGACACCTAGAGTCATTTGTACCAGTTTTGGAAGTAGATTTCATTTGTCCCAGCTTTTAAACTATCAACTTTTTGTGCTTGTTGGATTTGTTTGTTTGTTTTCTGAGACAGGGACTCACTGTGTAGCCCTGGCTGGCCTAGAACTCATTGTGTAGGTCAGGCTGCCTTCCAATTCACTAAGAACTGCTTGCCTCAACTTCCCTAGTACTGGGATTAAAGGCACATGTCACCACACCCAAGTGAACTATCAATATTAATTTCCTGTTGCTTCCCCCAAAGACTCTTTCAGATCTGGAAGTTTTCTTACAAAGGTAAAGCAACTTCCCCCATCCTTTCCAAGCATCTGTCTGTCTGTCTGTTTGTTATTTTTTGAAGGAGCATGTACTACTTACTTTACTACTACCTTCTCACAGCCTGTTCAGGCTTAGCAAGTCTGGAAAACCTGTCTGTTTCTGCCTCTTTGTTACTCTCTCACTCCTGTGCGTAGTTCAGCAATCTATTTCATCTGCCTGCCCTGCCTTCTGTATCATCTTTGAACAGCCCAGCATCGCTAAGCCCAGACAGCTCAATTGAAAAAATATATTATTCCTTAAAAAAATCTCTCAAAATATTTTATATAAGAATATTCAAGAATATATTTAATACATTATTTTAAAATAATTACCAACATAAAATAGATTTGCATAACCACTTTTGACATGGCATCTAATGTCCATAAATCTATTAAATATGCTGTTTTTACTATGTATTTTAAAGGTTATAAATTACAGTTAGTGAACAATTGTGAATTATAAAAAATGCAGATTATAGTTGGTACTATAAGACTGTTAAGAATCTACCAAACCAGAATTTAGTGTCTTCAAACTATTTACAGATCTTAGCAATCCTATTTCATCTTTTTTCAAAGTTAACAACAAAACTCTGAATTGACTTTTCACTTAGACGTCATCAAGTATTCCCTAATTAAATTGAATGATGTTGAAAAAAGTGGGCTGAATAGATAGAAAACAAATTACTACACCACACGGTACATTAAAAATTCAAACATATTAAATGTTTAAAAAGATGCAGCAGGTTTGAAAATGTGACTATTTCCAAGCTAAAGGAAGCCACAAGTATCATTAAAATGGGTATATTTAACCATTTCTTATAAACTTTTCATATCAAAAAATATTGGAAGTGATAAGAAACTGAGAAAAACATTTGCAAGGCATTACCTTCTATATATTCACAGAAACAAAAAGGCTAATAAGGCCATCTTATACACAAACCACTTCCAACTTAATAAAAATAGAACTACACCAACCCTTGTCTCTATCCATTTGTGAGTAAACACCACACACACACACACACACACACACACGCATACACACACATTGTAGGCCTTTTCCGACAGCTATGCATTAATGGTAGGGATCTAACTCTTGCCTGCTTTAGGCTTTTCATTTATTTAATAAGGTTACAGAAACGTTGCGGAAATGAGCTGCCTGTTCTGAGTTGGATTAAACACAGATTTTCTTTGTAACTCGAACCTCTGGTAATTAGTGTGCGGTTGTTGACAGAAGGCAGAATTGTGCAGTCTCGGGTCCCCGAGATTTGTTAAAAGCTAAATTCCTTTCTGCTTGGAGTTGGATTCGCTGTTCCTCATCACTGTGAGACCTCTGCACATGTCCGTGAGGAGAAAGCCCACAGTGAACAAGAGGCCTATGTATGAACGGCCTGGGGCACCTGAGCCACGATGATCACACACATGGGGGAAAATGTAGTCCATGCTCTGGTGCCTTTACCTTCAGTTTTTGGTAGGATGTAAAGACCCATAGCTTCATATAACCCAACAGAATAATAAAGGCATGATTGAGAATGCTCAAAAGAATACAAAACCATACACTCGTGTGAACAGTATACATATATGAAAAGAGAGTCAGCACATTGTATAAAATGAATATAAACTGAAACAAATAGTGAGACAGTTTCATCTACCAAATGGCCAAAAATTTAATCAGAAAACATTGTCAATGCCTTCTGGGAAAATCCAATTTCCCATGCTGCTGACAGGAGTTGAGAAATCTGTTTTCCAGGTCATCTTGACAGAGTAAATAAAAAACTTTAAATTTCATTGTCTTTGGCCCCAAGAATTTATTTGATAGTAATTGAGGGATTAAGAGCAAAGACTTAGGAATGAATCTAGCAATTACAAAATAATTAAGTAGCTCTAATTAATTAATTTATATATCTAAGCTCTAACAATAAATATATGTTATATATATTAAGTATATAAAATACATGATATTTTAACTTATATGCATTTTAGAATGAGTAAATCAAGCTAATCACATACGGAATATCTTAAATGTCATTTTTTTCAAGAATAGAATATATTGTCACTAGCTGCAGTGCCCAAACTGTATAATAGATCTTTAGAACTTGCCCCTTCTGAGTGATATTTTTTTTAAATCATTTGGACATCTGCTCACTGCCTTCCCACATGTAACTTACAATGGTCAAAATTCAAACAACATGGCTGGCCAAGTGGAGTGGGGAGTCTTCAGTAAATTACTATAAACTTTATCATGGAAACAGTTGGCTGTAGAAGGGCCTCTAATCCCATTGAGGACCTTAGCTCAACAGGAAAACTGGAATTTTCTCTCTTGTTTGTGTTTAAAGACGTACTTGATCTATTTTATTTATTTTAATCGTGTGTGTGCATCTGTGTATCTGTTTGTCCGTACACAGGTGCCAATGAAGACCAGAAAAAGATGTCATTTCTTTGAGCTTGCGTTATAAGTGGTTATAAGCAACCTGGTGTAGGTGCTAGGAATTGAACTCACGTCCCTTGGAAGAATAATACACTCTTAACCATTGAGCTACCTCTCTAACCCATGCAATAACAGTGAAAAAAATAGAGCCTGTGACTTTGAAGGCAAGTGGGGGAGGGGCTTCTAAGAGGGTTTGGGTGGAGGAAAGGAAAAGGAGAAATGTTATAACTATATTATAATCTCAAAAAAGAAAAAGTATAAAGGGGAAAGTGTGTAAATACAGAATAAGGACTAATTAAAATATCTCATGTCTCTCTCCTGTCTAATGACCAGGTCAGGCTAAGCAAGCAAAATAGATTAATGGGGTGAATTTTAGAAGTCATAATGTTTTATTCTCAGATTCATTTATGGTTCCACTTTTATCATGTCTGTCACATACAATTATTAACTTGGGTTATTCAGACATTATAAATAGTGGTTAATGCTTTCAAATTTCCTAGGGATTATCAGAAACCCTGCACTTCAAATAGGCTCCTCTGAACTGCCGAGCTCACCTACAAGCACAGTTTGTGCCCTGCCTTCTCCATGGTGGCACTCCAGACAGAGAAACCCAAGACACGATCCATTATAAGGAAATGGCTCAGGCTTGTTTTCGGAAGGAACTGACATTTTATTCAAGCATGTTCAAATCCCTTGGGAATCTCCGTCTGCTATATGTCAAAATTTTAAGATCTCTTTTTGAACTTTAGCATTGCGTAGAAGCAATTCAAAACACTAGATTCCTCCATCTCCATCACGTGGGTTTTGACAAATTTAGTGTCAATGGTTGTTTCTCAGAGCCATCACCTCCCAGATTTGCAGCATTCAAACAGTAATCACAATTGTCTTTCTTTACTGGTCTATTTTTAGTTGCTTGTGGAAGTAAGTTTATTGGTACTCATCTCGTGGTGTGTGTGTGTGTGTGTGTGTGTGTGTGTGTGTGTGTGTGTGTGTGTAAATATGGCTTGGTCTCAAGGACATTTTCTTAAAATTAAAATCTAAAATAATATAAAACCATGGTGGTTACAAAGAATAAGAAATCTACATCCTTGGGGAAACACCACCAAAGTCCCCATGTCCAGGTGCCAAAGCCAGTGCTACCCATTTTCCATTAGACTCTGCACAAGTGACTGCAGTTATACAGTTGCATAGGACTACTTAAAAGAAAATATCAGTTTTCAATAAGAATGTACTCCCCTCTTCTAAATCTTTGGATGACACAGAGTCTCAAGTCCAGCAGATACCATCACTTTCTGTATGGATTGTCACCCAAAATAAACAGAAAAGTGTCTTTCTTTATCGCAAACATTGATACCATTATACACACCAAGACAAATATCTCAAGCCTTGCGGAGCTGAGGTATCTAAGCCTATACCCTATAGCCCAGGTGCACTTCCGGTTTTGGATCGACCCTTGAGGTGACATCCACTGCTCATGTTCACCTTCACCTCTTCCACCCCCACCTTCACCTACTTCATTTCTCTTTCCTTTCCTAGCAAGAGGCTGAAGTGTTACAGGATGTGGGGGGGATTCCTTCTCCTGCACCACCCTCCCCCAGGAGATGTCAGTCTAGCTCCCCTTTCCTTGCTAAATCGAGCTCCGAGAAGGACAGTTTCTGTTTGCTGGAACCTGGACGAAGCTCTGGTCGAGTTCCCGACCTCTGCGATTTGATGGCAATCGGGATCTTCCCCTCCCGCCAGAAGGCTCCCTTTGGCACTATCTGTGGTTGGCTTCTCTATGATCATGAGTCTGGGGATCACACCCCACTCAGGGAATAATGGTTTTTGCTTCTTTTTCTGTTTTCCTTTAGGCCACAGTGGAAGTCCCTCTTGGCTTCTTTCATTGGTCCTTCTACATCTTTGAATTAAATACTGGGGAACTCGAGGCTCTAGCTTTGGGCCCTCTTCTTTTTGCAGTCAGTTGGTTTTCAGGCCAAAAGTTGAATTCTTTCCCTGGCTCTTTGCAGATGATGAATTCTATCTGAATTATAGATTTATACTCATTTACATGTATACAATTATACATACTATATAGGAATATATGACTGCTCCATAGGTTACTAAATGTTACTATTCCATGAGGACCTCAATGTCAACGTGTCCCGGAAATGGCTAATTTCATCACAAATAATATGCTGTAACTTCCAATTGACATTAAAACCTTATTCCCAGCATCTCACACTAGAGAATATAGTTTTTAATTATATATAATAAAATATAATATATATCTGTTGCAACTTCTGCTTGATGATAGTCTCATAACGTAGCTCATGGTGGCCTCAAACATGCAATTCTCCTGCCACCTCTTTCTACACATGCTGGTTTATAGGTATGTGGGAACATAGTTGACGTTATGAGTGACTTTCTAAATATTTCCCTTTCCCCAGATCATGAAATGTTGATCCTTTTGATTGAACGAGTCTCCTTTCCTGCCTGAAGAGCTAGAACTAAGAAAGCAGGGATACCTTCTTTATAGCAAGGATCGAGTGACCCAGCCATTTTCTATGTGTTCATCTCTTAAAGATTCTACGCCCATCCCATCAGCACTGCAGCCTTGAGGCAGAAGCTTCCAGAACATGAACCATCAGGTGGACAAACCTCACCTGAAACACAGCAGCCTCGGAGTCTATGCTTTATTCATTCACACAGCAGCGACTTCTTTCCTAGGTTCAGAATCTGTAAGAAGCACCAAGTTGAACGAGGCTGCATACCTCTCCCATGGGAAAGATGGTTCCCAATCTACAGTGTTTTCAAAGTACTCTATAAAATGTGCAAGTCTGAACAGCATCCTTCTAATCAAAGCCCCTCTGAGGTGCTTTATCACCCAGAGTACAAACTCCATATTCCATGAAGCAGCTCTTTCCGTGTGCGGAGGCTACAGGTACCGTCTCAGTTCTTACAGGTTACAGGCACTAGATTACTTTTCTATTGCCGCAATAACTACTACAACCAAGGCAACTGATAGAAGGGGTCTGTTTGGGTTTATGGTTCCAGAGGGATAAATGTCTATTATGGCTGAGCAGAGGTGTGATAGCTGGAGCTGGAAGCTGAGAGCTCACATCTTGGACCACGAGTAGAAAGCAGAGAGAGCAAACGGGCAATGGTCCACGGTTTTGGAATGTCAAAGCCTGCCCCCCAGTGACATACTTTATTCAACAAGAGCATGCCTCATAAGCCTACACCAACTCTAACTAGGAACCACATATTCACACATTTGTGCTTGCGGGGAGCATTCTCATTCAAAACAGCACAGGAACCAAACAGTTTGCTACTTTAGGAACAGTCCTTAGAGGTTCCACATGCTGTCTAGATCCTGGTCTCTATTGCTGCAATAAAACACCACGATCAAAAGTAACTTGGGGAAGAATGGGTTGATTTCATTGTACAGTTCCCCATCACTCTATCACAGAAGGAAGTCAGTGCAGGAACTCACACAGGGTAGGGACCTGAAGGTGAGAGCTGATGCCAAAGTCATGGAGGGGTGCTGCTTATTGGCTTGTTCCTCATGACTTGCTCAGCCTGCTTTTTTTTAGCACCCAAGATCACCAGTCCAGGGGTGGCACAAACCACAGTGAGCAGGGCCCTCTCACATCCATCACCGAGCAAATAAATGTACCACAGGCTTGCCCATGGGTCAATCTGGTGGTGGTACTTTTTTTTCAATTGGGGCTCCTCCTCTTCCAAAATGACTCTAGATGATGTCAAATGCATATAACCCTAGCCAGGACGCGTTTTCCTTCACTGTTTTGTCTGTCTTGGACTTTTAAACCTATGTTTGGATGCCATTTGCCCCGTTCTTTATGAAATGGTCTCTCCTCTCCTGCTCTTGTCCTTCCCGGCCACCATCTATTCTGTGTTGACATTGGCTTCGCATATTTTGTTGTCTCAACACTTACCGTATTAAAATCCTATTACGTGTCTACATGCCTATTTGTCTAACTAGGCTGGGAGCTTCTAGAGGTCAAGAACTACATCTTACTCACTTTTGCTTTCCAACACTTGGAACAACAGTCAGCATTTATTATTCATTGAGTGAAGATGTAGTCGCTAAATAAGAAATAGAATCAATAAGTCACATCTTGACTTAATCCAATTTGCAGTTTCTGTGTGACTCAAAATAATAATATTTAAAGTCAAGGTAACAGTCATCAGGCATTCTTAATTGCTCCTTTTGCAAGTGTATATGCATTTGCATCTCTTTCAATATGCATTCAAATGCTTATTACATTTATTTTATGTACAGACTACTCATTACAGCAAAGCCATCTCAAGTCAACCAAAGCATTTAAGAAAATCACAGTATAGTAAAACTAGCTCATCCAGACTCGTCACCAAATTAGATTTTCACATAGAATACTGCATGCCTGTGATATTAATAAACAGAATTACTATGCCTTGCCTTGAGAAGATTATTCTTTAAATAGCACACAAAAAAGCGGCTAGTTGCTCTTCAAACACTTGACTACACTCAAAATGGCAAATAAACCGAGCTTCTATGACGCTAACATTTATTTTTTCTATTTCAGTGATAATTATACCCATAAACCTGATTCAGCATTCACTACCACTGAATTCATTAATTAAAACAATTTCACTGCTACTACTGGGATTTCTCAAGGATATCAAAAACACATTCAAAAATCAAAATAGCATACAGCATCAGTTTTAATATGTGCTTGGTGTGCTTTGCTTTGATTTTTAACTCTGCCACCACAAGAAGGCTCTGAATTTAAATACAAGGAGTTTATCTCCTACACAATTTCTTTTTAACGAAACCACATAGAATATAAAATGAGTTTAATAAAAATGGCAAGATCTACATAATAACTCACAATACAGTTTCCTGAAAACCTCTATTGATGGGAATATATAAGCATATGCAAATATTTAAGTAATAGTGATTATAATATGTCTTTATAATCCCGTGGGTGTGTGTTAATCTCTCTGTGTGTTGTGTGTGTCTGTGTGTGTGTGTGTGTTAGAGATCCACCTGCCTCCGCTCTCCAGTACTGGGGTTAAAGGTGTAAGCCACCACACCTGGCTATTTCTAAATATTTTACTTGAGTCATTATTTCTCTTCCCAAGAGTGACTTAAACCCTCCCACGAAGTGAGAACATTCATTCTTACATGAAAATGATAGCCTTTAACCGGAGCTTGGCAAGTTGCAGTTGGAATTATAAATGCAGACACACCCAGGAAATTCAATTATTTCATGCACTGGAAACAATTGGACTCGATTTGGCAAAGCAGCACCCTAACTCTGAGCTTGATTTGGTGAGCACCCCAGCATACTCTGTGAGCTGTTTGTGACATTCTAGAGCACTGATCTAAAACGGAAAGTAGAATTTGCAAGGGTAGAGCATGCCAGCATTGACCACTACACTGCATATCAGAGCCCCTAGTGGAATCTGCATTCATAACTTTGTATGTGTAACAGGATCTCACACAATTAAAATAACATGGAAAATCGCGTTTATTTCATACAGCAAGGGAATTCCATCTCAATTCTCCCAACCAATTTCCTTTCCAAAGGATGCTAGTGGGTAATGATGGAGGAATGGAATCAGTATAGTGAAGAAAACCTGCATCTGCCTTAGAATTATCTTCAGAAAATCCAAATACTATGCCCTGTGTGCCAAGCGCATCTCTGTCACTCACGGCATCAAAGGTTGGTGACATCACAGCCTCCTGCAAGGTCGCTAGTAGTTTCTCCCAAACACTTCTAAAATGAAATTGGCCCAAAATAGTCATTTAAATTGTAAAGCAGTTCAAATTCTCTATTGAGAGATGATATAAACAATATCATAATAATGGCTTATTAAATCTGTTTAATGGACATACCTATTTTTCAACTTAAAGTACAGTAACTCAACTTTTAGACATTCACTTTCCATACAGAAAGTTGACTTTTAAAATTCCCATTTCAAAGGACAAGTAAAACTGGTTCCCCGAAGTGTATTTTTTTAGCTGTGCAAAGCAAGTATCATCCACATAACAAAGACCCTGCTTTAAAGTTATGCTTTCATTGCGAGTCCAATTAGCCCTTAATACTTTAGTATCACACACAATTAGTGTGGCTTTAGCGGGGTCCTGCAATGGGTGCATTGTTAAGACATCAGGTGAGAAATGGAGTCTTGTGGGAATGATTTATTTTGTTGTGTGAACCAGAGAGCATCAGTTAAATGGTCTTTTAATTGACTGGCTGTCTAAGGAACATGCCTTTGAGGGAAACACTACTTTTAAAATTTCCATTGGCCAGGAGGGGAAGGAGCAGGCTGAAGCCTTTGAAGTCTATAGCCATCAGACTAATTATCAGCGCCATTCAACGCACGTTCGTTTAATTACAGTAAATTGAAAAGGATGTGGGGTTTTGAAAGAAAATAAGAAAGTCAGTAAATGGTGACAGAAATTACAGACTCTGCGAATCATCAGCGGAGACTCCAAGTCTTGTCTTTCCTCTTCTTACAAGACCCCGTACATACTTGACTATGGCCTGAAGCAGGATAAGAAGAGAGAGGTGGATTGGAAGCAGGGATGACAGTGAGGAACATTTACTGTGGACCAAAGCTAGGCAGATACTTTGATTTAATTCTCATCATCACTCAAGGATATGAGTTTCCATCTTTGTAAATAAAAGCAACAGCACACACTCACTTATAGCCAAGTCCTGACTACAATATAAATCCATTTAAGCCCAGCGTCGTCCTATCCAATGACTTATTGCTGTTACTTGTTCAGTTTTACCCAGGTAGACACTGTAACACAAAAAGGTTGAGTGACTTGCCCCAGGTCGCAGAACTGGGAGACCCAGGGGCCAATAAGAAACCTTCTGTGAGAACTCTCTAGGCCTTGAGTCATGGTGACACAGAAAGTACGGCCAGCTCCCCCTAAGCAGCCTGACACCGAACATCATCCTTTGACTAAACTTCAATTAAACATCACACCCTCCTCCCCAGGAACACTAAGAGATCGACAGGACAAGAAAAAGTGAGATTAGGGACCCCCCCAACAAACAGCTGGCAGCTTAGCTGACCAAGTAACAGACATGGTATAAAGTGTTGGCAGTACCGGCGACGCAGACAACAGGGGTCAAGGATGGGGGCAAATGTGACGAGGATCTGAACCCTGAGAGCTGAGGTCTTTACTCTGGCAGCTTCTGCCACACTGCACTGTTAACCAATTAAGATTAAATGCAAGGCCTGCTGCTAAGCCTGGGAAGTGATGTACAAGGGAACATTTTTAAGCCAAAAAGATGGATGTTTTGAAAACACCGCAAAGTCCTTTGTTCCTGACATTTGGATAGGCATCCGGAATCAAGATTAGATTAGTGGGAATTAGGTCAGGGGTCTTTCAACCACACATCAGAGGGAGTAAAGAAGCCGAAAACGATCCAAAACCACGGGTAATTTTACCTTTGATTTGGGTACCCATTGCATTTATTTCGTAACCTTTCAAGGGCTTTCATGTTGGAGTGGCTGGTAATGGGGGGGGGGGGGTCACAGATCACCACCATCCAGTGCGTGCCGGTTTGCCAGGCAGCTGACATATAATAAGAACCACTATCATAGACACCAGTTCTACCAAGAAAGGCCTTCTCCCATATCCCAAGCTTGGAATTCCATGGGAAGCATCATAGACTGATTTTTTTTTCTCCCCTCCAAATTCTCTGGAACGGCAAATTCTCGTGGCTGATGAAAAGTTAGGTTAGAAAAAGAAAAGAGAAAAAAAACAACAACACATTCTCCCTTGTTCTGAATCTCTGTTATCTTTTCCAACAGTGAACCGTGTGACGCGGTTCTATGGTTGTTACTCACATGGGATGCTCCGGCCACCCAAGGCACATCAGCATTGCAGTGGCTACAGCACCTCTTCACGTGAACTTGTGGCCTCTTTGACAACAAATAAATGAAATCTGCTTCCCTTTAGTGACTTAACTTTTCTTTGACGTTATACTAGAATGACAGGCACTCAGCTTTGTTGTGAGAGTAACTTCCACTGCCTCAACCAATAGTCGCTGAAATACGAGCCCACAGTGCGGTGGGGAGCGACTTCTGCTCCGTCAGCCAATAGCTGCTGAAATACCAGCCCACTGGGGCGTGGTATATTTCTCTTTTAAAAAGAGAAGCAGATCCGGATCAGGCCCTCTTGGTTCCGGCTCTTGGTTCCGGTGCTTGCTCCTGGCTCCTGCTCCCGGCTCCTGCGACTAGGCTCCCTTCCTGACGGTTTATGGTGTATGTAAGTTTTACCCCCCAAAATAAATAACCCCTTAAAACATAACTGGTGTGGGATTGATTCGCCAATACAGCTTGGATAGCTGTACAAACATCTTTTCCTAGGGAAAGCAGTCTGATTCATAGTCTTCCCAATGATGAAAATGGGCAGTGCGAACTCCCACGTTAAACTCAGTGAAAACACAGTCGTATCTTGGACCCTTAATGGCGTCATTATGACTAATTATTGTACTTAAGTCTTCAATGTTCTCATCTTTATATTGTAAAATATCACACACACACATGCACACAATGTGTGCGCGCACACACATACCCATCACACAACCACATACACGCACACACACACGCACGCACACACGCACGCACGCACGCGTGCGTGGGCACATTAAGGACCTTGCCCGATATCTAAAGCCAGTACAAGATGAGTAAAATTGGATAATGAATAACTGAGGAATCAATGAAATGTAAGTGGAAGATCAATATTCTGTCAAAGTTAGAGTAAATTAAAACACCCAAGGAGAGCAGAATTGAGATGTTTTTTAAATTTTATGTTAGAAATATTTGACTAAAGGTAGTAGTGAAATTGTTTATAAGGGGATGAAGAGCCCTGTGACTATGAGCATCGCCTGCTCTTCCAGAGGATCCTGGTTTGATTCCCAGCACCCCATGGGAACTCAAAACTACCTGCAACTCCAGTTCTAGGGAGTCCGATGATGCCGCCTTCTGTCCTCTACAGGTTCCAAGCACACATGTGGCTCACAGACATATACATATGCAAAGCATCCATACACATGAAATAAAGAAATAAAATTTTTTAAATGACCTGTATATAATTAAAAATTTTAATTCTTACCTTAAAGTAGCCAAGGAGGGATAAAAGCATTTTTTTTAATATCAGGGCAAAAAAAAAATGTCATCACCCTTATTTGATTTCACAATCCATAATTCTAAAGTCTGCTACATACCTCAGATAACTGCTCTTCCTTAGAAGTAAATATAATCAATTAATGACTTTTTTGCTCTTTCCGAGTAATCATTGAAATTTCAGAACAAACAAATGAACCTGAAATGTTCTTATGGATGCACATATGAAAGACACAAAATGGCCAGGTTCCATGCTGATAACATCAATCAATTCACTTCCTCTTGTGTCCTTCCTCCAAGGGACCTCATCAAGGAGTCTCAGACCACCAAAATGTTGTTTAACAAACAATCTCAACCAGAGCTCGAGGAGAGAGTAAGCCCAAGTTGAAGTCGCCACTGGTTAACTTAAAAAATATTGCTTTTGACACTTTCTTCTGTGCTCTTAGCTGACCTGTTTACCTTCAGCAAACGCTGCCAAATGTCCAGAGTTCCATGGTAAGGCTCTGGATGTCATTTCCTAACTGCCGTTGTGGGGAGTGAAGGTTTGGCTTTCTTTCACTTTCCTTCGTTCTGTAAGCAGGCCATTCCCTTCTAGTTAATAAGAAATCTGCCATGATACATAACTAAAAATAATAAAATTAATACACAATTAGCTAATACAAAATAAATTTATGCTACAAAGATTTGGAGTGAAAAAGGTAAGTCGAATCCATGTAAAACATTATTAAATAGAGACAAGGATTGCTTATAGTTCAGATAAAAAGAATGAGATGTAATATCTGCATGCATTGTCTTTTCTTTTATGCAATATTTTGTCGTGTAATTAGGAAAATAAAGAGGTCAAATGCAGCACCTGAGCATACAGCTGTAATTGCTCAAGAAGTTTCATGTGAAGTGCATGAAACAATATTTATTTCAAATTATAAGTACTTAAGGTTAGTGACTTCTTTATCTGCTATGAAAACTAATGTAAACACAGACTGTACTGAGGAGAACGGACTGGCTGAGGGAATGTTGGCCGCATGATTCTAACACTCATTTTGAGAAATAGAGTCTTCCTTGTTTCCTATTGATGGTGTTGGGATAAAGCGGGAAACCGTTGAGGACTTGTACTCCCAATAGGAAGCTAGCAAGCCGCTGCTGGCGATTTATCTTCACTTTGGATTAATGCATTAGAGGATTCTACATAAAATAAATTGTTTCCAATGATTGAAATGAAACTTCTCCACCCCGCGAATAGCAAGGAAATGCCTAGGCAGCAGGAGGGAGCACCGAGTCACACTGGTTCTCAGCTGACACTGAACACTAAGCACAGATCTGCGCTCCTGCTACATACCAAAGCTGACGAAGATGCTCAATAAATAATACAGGTGAAATATTATTAATAAACAATCGTCTTCCTCTTCACACATCCTGCAATTCTTCTGGTTTAATTTTCTCTTAGATCTTTGATGTATAGGACAGACACTGCATTAATGACAGGCTGAAGGAGAAGCACACCCCTAATATTAAAAGCTGGAGAGATTTCTTTCTTAATTGTCTCTGTGTTGGTGCCGCTGTTCCAATTCTTCTTAGCAGTACTGACTTACTAAAATATTAAGTTTTCTTTTCAATTTATTACGGCATACAATTTTTTATATCATTACTCCACACCGGCAATAGGACATAAGTACCAGTAATTGATAATGACATTTTTTTAGACCAGGCAAAGCTGCTGTTTAGACATCCTTAAATCCAATTTTTTTTTGTATGTGGACTTAATTGCACAGTAATCCAGCTCCCAAAGACATCAAAGGCCACATTCCTACCCTTTACCGAGATTTCAACTGCTCTTCTAAGCTAGTAAGTTGAAAGCATGATCAAATTTGCTCTTCAATCAGTTGAGCCCTGTTAATAAACTACACTGTGTGCTCACTCACCCATTCTAAGATCCTGCGACTTCTTTGAGATACCTTCAAGAGGAATCTGCTAAGACATCTTTGATTGCAAGCTCACTCCAGGGCAAAGTTTACCAACAAGGTTTTCCTAGTCCACAAAAGCTAACAGGTGACATGATCCAATATAAGTCAGACTTAATTTTTTCTTTCCCCTTGCTCCTGTACACAAACTGTTTTTTTTTTTCAAAACCATATCTAACACACCATACAGAGTTTGCGCAATTTAATAATTGGACATCAAATATTGATCCCACCGTACACCAGGGGACAAGTCCCCACGCTGTTTACAAGAATTTCTTGGGCCGTACCACATTAACACAAGAAGAAAAGACAAGAAAGAGAAAGCATGGAAGGAAAACATGAATCACAGTCCAACCGGAATACGGAAACCGGAATACGGAAGCACTAAACGTCTACATAGGAAAGTAAGCAATGCAACTTACCGCTCTCACTGTCGGACTTGTTGTCATGCTCCGTGTCTGTCAGGGTGAGGGCTGAGTTGGACCGGCTTGACAGGCAGGAACTGCGGCCCGATTTGACCCCCCTGCCCCAAAGTCTCATGGCATGCTCTGGGGACATCACTGCTTCGTTTTCCGTATCAGCATCTGACCCTGCACTGATGGAGTAACCTCTGTGAGGGAGCCCCATTTCTGCACAGAATGCCACTCCTCTTCGAGTTGCGGACTCACACACGCCTAACTGCCTTAGGGTAAAATTCTGTCCTAATTAGGGGGAAAGAGAGACAACAACTAGTAAGTATATGAGTCCTGCATTTTAGTTTCTTTTTTTCTTTATTTTTTTTCTTTCAAAATAGAAAACTTCCCTGAAAGAAACCCTCGATTGTCCAGGCTTTCCCCGCTATCGGCACCAGGGGTTTGCACCAGCTTTGCATCATATGGTCAAGTGGATGCATTACGGGGAGGGAGGAGGCCCAGTGGACTGGATGCGGACTTTGGCTCAGATTGCTTTAGTCAACTTAAACCCATAGGCACCTCCAGAGATGGGTTCATGGCTCAACCATGAAAACCTAACACAGATGGAAACACTGGTTTCTGATGGCAGAATTTGGCTTAGCCGACTGTGAAGCAACAGAAATGGCCATCTGTCCTGGTTTTGGTCCTAACTATGGGATCTTTTTTACACTTACATGTTACTTCTTTGGGTGAAAAAAAGGTTACCTCAGGATAATAAACTCTTGCTTAAGTGGAAACAGGAGTTGGTCATTTTAATTGTATCTTCTCACTTTAACTCAAAAAGCAATATAAACATCTCTCTCTCCTTCCCTCTCTTTCCCTTTCTTTTTCTCTCTATCTTCCTGTGTGTATGTGTGTGTAGATGTTTGTGCAAGCACGTGCACATGTGAATGTGTGTATCGTGTGTGCATACATATGTATGTGTGTGCATGTGCAGATGTGTATGTACATCTTTATGTGTGTGCACATCTGTGTAGGTATGGGCATGTGCACCTCAACACTCAGTAGTGTAACACCTTGAAAATCATCACCATGCATTGCATATCTATTTTCCTAGATGTCTTGCTTTTAAGAAACACCTGGAAGCATCTGTATTGACCAAAGTGGACCGAGTTTTCCAAGTACGGCGCACTCTACAAAGGAAGTGGGAGTGATAGGTTTTTAAAAATTAATGATACAATCAGGTTCCCTGAAAATAAATGGCCGTGAACTCGGCAAGCCTTTACTAATAAATTGAACATAATAAAACTCATGGCACAGCAATCACTTAAAGCAAAAGTGTTTAAATTAGGTGACACTTCAGAAAGACCTAGAGTATTAATGACTCTTCCCAGCTTGTATTTGTTTTGGGGATTTTAGCATTTTATTACTTTGTGGATAAGGAGAATATGAAACCCGCTTGGTTGTAGAATACCCAGAGAAGGCAAGGCTCGCCCAGTTTTACGTCTTGCCTGTACGAGAGGGCCCCAGACGTAGGCACCTCCAGTATCAAATACATAAAAGGAAGAGTAAGAGAAAAAGACTGATTTAAACACAGCTTCTTTACCAAATCTTTTATGAATATTAAGTATTTATATGACTCATGGTCTTAATTTTCCCACTTCCATCTTATGGATTTACATGAATATTTTAGTGTTAATTTGCTGTTATGAGAAACCTACATTATATTTTTAAGAGAGGGTATTATAAATTATTTGTGATAAAATGGCATGTTGAATCTTCTAGGAAATAAATCAAACACAAGACACAATCCAGTAAATATTTGGTTGTAAAGATATTAGCCCCCTCCAGGCCCGGCACATTTAAACTAGTGTGGCTAATTGTTTTATTGCCGTGGTCATATCGGAAGTTGGAATCAGCTTTATCTCAGTCAGACTTCCAAATGGATTCTGACAATGACACTCATAAATAATGAAAATTGCTGCCACAATTAGCTAGAAATCAAACTGTGCTTATCAGAGAGATGTGGATAAGCGTTGGAATCAAATCAGCATGGAAGACAAAAAAACAAATGAAAAGAAAAAAGGAGGAGAAAAAAGTAAAGTTGCTTCTCCCAGCCAGAGTGAAGGAAGGCGAACTCATGGTGTGGGCTGTATCTGTAAAGAAGTCATCCAGATTTACCCACAAAAGTCAATAAAGCAAGGCTGATGGCATACGAAGAGTACATGGATGAGCTACGGAAGAGTTTCCTTACTGCTCTTTACTGGTCACTTTTAAAGTGGAGCAGGATCAGATTGTTCAAATTGGAGTATGAAGTATTTCTTAGAGTTCGGGGGAAAGTACACTACTGTATTCTCTAGACATCCCAGAACAGAAAACAACAAACAACCAAACAGAACTCTCTACTTCCTGGACGACAACTTGAAACATTTTCCAAGTTGATGACTTCTCACCTTACTGCTATCCTGATATAAAAATCTACAGAGGAAGGAAGCAGAAAGCCGCAGTCCCTAATTGCTCTCCGGGCGGATAAGCATAGCTCGCTGAGCAGTTAAATATCCCACATGCTGTCCTCATGAAGGAAAACACGCACACAACCCAAGGTCCAGAATTATTTGGCCCTCTGCAGTCAGTCACGCACTAGAATTCCAATCTCTTTGGGGCTAGTTCTGAAGTTTAGACTATAACGCAAACACAATAGCCCGAAACCACTGCTAGAGTTCCTCCACCGAATCGAAAAGCTTATTTTTGTTTCCAGAACTTGACTCCAGATGCACGGAGGTTAAAGCCACCCACACGTTCAGCTGAGGTCGCTTTCCTACCATGTTCTACATCTACCAGAGTGTTCATGACTTGACTTAGGTGATGGTTCTTCCAGAACTTGACTTCAGAAGCATGAAGGTTAAAGCCACCCACACGTTCAGCTGAGGTCTCTTTCCTACCATGTTCCACCTCTACCAGAGTGTGCATGACTTGACCTGGGTGATGGTTCTGGGCTGGTGATGGGCTCAATGGAGCAGCACTCGCTTAACATGTGTGAGGTATACATAGCACAAAGGAGTGGGGGGGGGGAAGATGGTTTATGTAAATGTGAGGAAATCCCTTAAAATATATTGGTAAGCATGATAATCATAGAGGGACCTATAATTTAAAGATTCAGTTTCAAATCACTTGCAAATGGTCACCCCACCAGCACAGCTGGTGTTTTGGAAGTTGTCTGCCATCACTGCAAAAACGCCTTGCTCTCATGCTTAAACTTCTAATGCTACTGGTTCTTCTCTTTGGTTAGGCAGACCTGACCTGAATTTTAGGATCTCTTGCTTGATTGGGATTACCTTGGGTGAGAACTAACCATTAAGCCAGAGTAATTAGTCTATCAAATCATTTCCCATGATCTAGTGCTTTTTGTAAGATAGGCTATTCTTAATAATGATGATGATGATGATGATGATGATGATGATGATGATAATAATAATAATAATAATAATAATAATAATAATAATAATAAACACAGGCAGTTTTAACGAATATAGAGCAGACAGAGAGAAGAAACGTTCATGCCTGGGAGAAGAGACAGCTGGCAGGGACATAAGGGCTGGGACAGTTGGGTTGAGCTGGGTTTGTCTCAGGGAAGGGCTGAGGGCAATACAGAGGAGTAGGTACATAAGAAACCACCAAAGCCAATTCTGTGAAGGATAAACACTTGTGAGGTGCGTGAGAATACACTTCAGATTCATGTGACAAGGACTTATGTTCTTCGCAGTGGATCTAACACTTTCAATTTAACTCATCTTTTTGCCTTTCACAGTCTTTAGATTAACTGTTTGCCCAAAATTGGCCAAAAGAGTGTTTATTTTTATCTGCTGCACTTTGAATTTCAGTAGCCTTGGTCATCGGGGCCAACAGCAGATCCTTCCCATTATAATTTGAAACAGGACCAAAACAATAAATTATAGCGAGAACAAAGTATACCTGAGGGCGGAATACACAGTGATTAAAATGCAACATTAGATTAGATTAGATTAGCCAATTCTGTTTTATGATACTCATAAACTGAAAAATCTATACAGGAAAGATTGAATAAATATAGCCAATGCAGGCTGCATCACTTTAAAATAAATTATTTTTAAAAGAATTGGCATATGCGACAAAGCAAATTGGAAAGGTATAAGAACAAACACTTCAAACATGGCAGCATAGCACTTATGCCTGAAATAGATGAGGGGGAGGAAAATGGGTGAGCTACACAGCCTGTGTTCGACCTTCTGAAGTATCTAGAACCTAGTTAAAGGAGGTAGGGACTTTCCTAAGAATGACGCTTGAAAATACTATGTAAGAGAACAAGAGGTGTGAGTGATATTCTCGCCCTCTCTCTCTCTCTCTCTCTCTCTCTCTCTCTCTCTCTCTCTCTCTCTCTCTCTCCCACACACACGTGTGTGTGTGTGTGTGTGTGTGTGTGTGTGTGTGTGTGATTTAAAACAGGGTATCAGTAGCCTAGGTTAGCCTGGAACTCATCACAGTTTCATAACAAGGGTAACCTCGAACTTTGATCCTCCTGCCCTGACTCTTCCCAAATGATGGCATTGCAGGTGTGCAACACCATAGAGTTTTGGGTGGTGATGAGGACTGAACTCAGGGCTTCGTGCATGCTAGATAAGCAGTCAGCTAACTGAGCGACATGTGGGAAGGAGCTCCAGGTAGATCTAATTCCCAATGCATGCATTGTGTACAACTCGATGCATTTTAGGAGAGTCACAGATGTCTGTAACTATGACCAAATCAATTTTTAAATGCTTTTCCTATCCCCAGAAAGGACTCCATAATTATCAGCCATCTCACATTTTCTGGTAGCATCCTACCTCTCCTGTCCCTTGGTAACCATCAATCAACTTCTATCCGTACAGATGGTGATTTGAGAGATTTCAGCGACGATCCTACAGTGTGTGATCCTCTATGGCTTGGTTCACTGACCACCATAATTTTCAAGTTCAAACACAGGCGAGAGATGGCTCAGGAGGTGAAGGCATTTGCCCAGGCTTGACCTGTGTTCCATCAGTGCACCCCAATGGTGCAGAGAAGAGAACCAATCCCTGAAAGTTGTCCTGACCTCCACATTCAGACCTTAGTACATGTGTGTCCAAACAAATACACACAGAGACACACAGACACACACACAACATGCAAAAATAAATAAATGCAAAATCTGAAAAAAATTAAAAATGGAAAACATTTTAATCTGTATCAGAAATACATTTTTTCATATCTGAGTATTATAATGTATGGATATGTCATCTTTATATATGCATTCAAGAGACAGTGAGTATTTGGTTTGTTTCTATTTGGGGCTACTAGGAAAATAGCACTAGGAATATTGGCACACAAGGTTTGGTGTGTGTATGTCTTCATCTCTCCTGGGTTTACACTAGGAGAGGTGCTGCTGAGCCACAGCATAGGTAGAAACTTGGCATTCTCAAGTTAGAGGCTCTCCAATGAGATCCACTGCTTATATTCCCATTATCAGGCAAGAGGGTCCCAAGTTCATGTTCTCACCACGACTAGTTACTATCAGCTCCTTCTCTGGGATATCACACTGAAAAAAGAGTCTAAAATTTGCAGTGAGTCTTTGGAATATAGGTCACTGCAGTGTATTGACTTCAGAAAAACCGGAATCCCTGCTCTTTGCTGAAAGCTGTTTGTTTCATGGGCATGCTATGAGACTCTATTTGTGCCTCCACTCTATACTCCTTTGTGTTCTAATGCATCCTTTTCTTCCTTAGGAAATGCCTTCCCATTGAAACTCAGCCGGATAGTTTATCTTAATAGCTACATGCTATACAAAGATCCTAAATGTACATGGACAAGAAACATTTACTATAGCATCCATGCAAAGATTGAAATAACCCAAACGTTTCCCAGAGAGTGGCTGCCTGGGTGAGATGTATATGTTTGCTACGGAACATTGCATGGCTAACTGAAAGCAGAAATTTGGACTCAGATCTTGAAATCTGGAGGGAAGCCGCACACACACACACACACACACACACACACACACACACACACACACACGTATTTTTTAAAGTTGAAAATGTCAGTTACGCAACAAAGTGTATGGCATGATCACCCTTCGGGAAACTAAGGAAGAGAGAACAAACAGATATAAATGTGCCCGTGTTCTAAGCATGAATAAAGAACAGGAAGTATAAATAACTTATGATAGTCCATTTAGAAGGGATTGGCTGCAAAGAAAACAATGAAACAGAATAGACTTGAAGGTTTTTTCCCCCATGATACTATCTTAGTAACTAAAAATAAAGAAAAGATACTTTTAAAATAAATTTTGTTCAGTTGCTTTTTAATAGTTCTGATTCAAAGCCATCTTCTCTTGAACAAGCTGTGTTCCCAATCCTCCCTGCTCTGAAGAAATGACCTTGTACATGATTTCCTTCTTCATACGTGGGTCGTTTTAAAAGGGAATAAAAAAACCATTGTTCCAAGTAACAACCATAATCCAAATAAGGAAAATGGATAAAGTGATCAGCATAAATACAACAAAACCAAATTAATCTACCACTGTCTTGTACTATTCCCCTTAGTTTCTGTGAGCTTGAATGACATTATTTGTTCTTGGGCACAAGATGACATTCTTTCTTAAGGGGTCCCAAACTACAGGCTTCTGTTAGGTGCTGGCGGAAGCAGCATGCATGCCTGCTAACTATGGCTCCACTTTTGGGTGTATTCACCTAATGTATGACAATAACACAGTAATAGAAGCGCACACACACACACACACACACACACACACACACACACACACATTGTTTTTTCCTACTTTAACTTTCTTAATTAAAACTTGCCACTTGTTCAGCAGAATGCCTATCCTCAAATATGCAATAGACTTTTACTTTGGAACCAGAAGGTGAGCCCCTGAAGCTTTAAACAGATTTGGCATGTGCTCTGTCACTGATCTATAGCCCCGGTGTTTCCTGCTTTGATTTATTTATTTAAGATTTTATTTTTATTTTCAGTGTGAGCGTTATGTGTGTGCAAGTGGCTACAGTCTCAAGAAGGAGGTGCTGGATCCCTAGAAGCTTATATTTGAAGGAACTGTGAGCATCCCTTAAGGGTGCAGCAAGCCAAATCGGGTCCCCCACGGGAACAACGCATGCTCTTCACCACTGAACCATCTCCTGTTTTTCAATATCTTGTCATCACAATAGCATACCTGAGAGAAACAACTTAAAGAATAAAACTTATTTAAATTATTTATTTTAGCTCATGGTTTCAGAGTAATCAGTCTCTCAGGAGGGAAGAGAGCAGTTTATGCCCGGTAGAACCAGGAAAGAGACCAAAGGCGAATGCCAATAGACAGCCCACTTCCTTCTCTTTCCAGTTTAATTCCACTGGGCCAACAGACTAGGGAATGGTGCTGCCCACCCAAGGCACGACACATCACGGGTGTACTTCACCAACATCCTATGTGATTTTTAATGCAGGCAAGTTGGCATTGAACATTAACCATCCAACTCTGGCATGTTGATGGAGGAGTATTTTATATGTCACTGCAGGTGAGAAAAAAGAGCGTAGCCTATTTTTTCTCCTCCACAGCGATAACGTCGAGTTTCCAGAGGGTGGTGACAATGAGCTCATTTCTACAATCACAAGTCTAGTGGAGAGAGGTAGGATGTCCCCTCCACAGTCATCCGGAATGCAGCTATGGAGGGTTCCCCAGTCGACGGAAATTTGAAGTGTTCACCAAGTAGATTTGATGATGTGGATCGGAAGGGGAAAGCTTCAGGTATGTCTTCAAGGAAAAGAAGCAGATACAAAATGAATGTTGTGGAGTATCTCTCCCACTTTCCCCAATTAGATTTATCAGGCTTCCTTGGCAGGGGACTCATAAGATACTGAATGGAAGGTTTTGGGGAGCGAATGAGAAAACCTAGGTTGTGAGTCTACCGACATGTAAAGTAAGAGCAAGTCTTAATGCTCATGAAGGTTTTATACACCCAGCCAGGAAAACCTGATTTTAACAACCATTTGCAATTACAGTAATGCTAAAACATTTATTGAAAAGGCATTCTGAAAATGAGTTTGCTTTTTTTTCTTACTAATTATGCCATTAGAACAAGCCAAGACCTGGAGATGATAATACCCCTCCGACATATCTGCTGGCATCTGATAGGCAGACTGTGGGAGGTGTTGGTCTCAATATGCATATGGTTTGGCACGAAGCAGCAGGAGTTTAATCATTGGGACTAAAGCGGCACCATGGAGCTTCGCAATGTGCATCCAAAATTGGCAACGTGTCAAGGAACCGGATACCAGTTTAGCGGTAAGCTGCGGGCCCAGGACATCAGACCCATAAAGGCCAAGACAGGGGCATGGATTACTCCCACTGTGTCCCGAGGAAGGCTCTAAGCTACATCTATCTCCTTACACCTTCTGGTAGGTAATCTACAAAGCTGCTTGACCGCCAAGCCTGAAAGAAGAGCTTGCCTTCTTAGCCAAAATGAGTTAACAATCAGTTAGGTAGGGGAGCTAAAGGAAGGCAAGAAGAGAGAAACACTAACATGAAATGGTGATAAACCGAGGCTACTTAACTCGTGTCTTTAGTAGAGAAATTTAAGGTTGAGTAAACATGCCCATCTAAATCCTTTAATCCCACTGCTGACATTTATAGCGATGGAGAGGGATTAATCATTTGATCTCCAAATGAATCATTTTAAGCAGTTAATATTTAAAAGTAATAAACTTTGGAGTTGCAGTAATTAGCCTACTAGATCTGATTAATGCCTCAGGTTTTTGTCTCATTTTATAAAACCCAGTTTTCGAGACACACAAAAAGCTAAATTTCCTCAGCCCCAATATCACAGAAAACACAAGACCGGGTCTGGGATTCCTTTCATTTTTGCATGATGACAGAGGTGAGGGAGAACACGGGAGAAATGAAAAGTTTGGGGTCTAACTGGAAATTCATAGCAGCATTAAGTGCTAAATGGCAAGACCATATGCTCATATTTCTTTTGAAGTCTAGGATCAGGCCCCATTATTCACTATAATGGCATCTAAGACTAAACCAAATCTCAGTCTTTAAAATTAAACGCATTTTCCTCTTGGCTCCTGAATCTTCCTCTGACAATTGCCAACATGTCTGAAGGTTCAATAAATTTTCAGACTCTCAAAATCTACAAATAAACAAAGTATAAATAAGAGGAATAAGAGAAGTAATTTTTTTCTACTTTATTCCCAAAGCCAGGGTAAAAAGGGTGCAGAAACACATACCTATCACCCGTGTTACTTTTCTTTATTTATTGGTGTGGTTGCACACACGAGTGTGCATGCCAGTGCATGCATGTCACAGTGCGAGTGTGGGCAGGCATGTGGAGGTCAGAAGACAGCTTACGGGTGTCAAGTCTCTCCTTCCACCATGTGGGCTCCCATGATCAAACTCGGAGCTCCAGACTTGGCAGCAAGTACCATCTTGGCAGTCCCACATAATTAATATTTTAATCAAAGGAATTACAAATACTATTTTTATATCTGCCCAATGCTATCTGTGACACTCTAAAATTATATGTGTAGCCTCCATGTCCTACATTTTAAGGAATAAGAATTCAATTCTTTTCATCGATTTGGAACATACACTATACAGAAGCATTTAAATATTATCAGTTTTGTTAATAGTCAACTGCCTTCCCCCACTTGCAATCAATTTCTTAGTGTTCAATAGACTTTTTCTATTAGGAAACTGAGGAAATACTAGAAAGTCAAGTTCCCACTGACCTGCCACCGCCTCTCAATTCTTGCATATGTCATGTGTGTTATTATTACGTGCAAAATGCTTTCACTCAGCAGAGCCTTTGGGTACAACGGCATCTGAGATTGTTTTTAAGTGAGAACTGTGGTTGTAGCTCATTGGAGATTGTGACTGCCCATGGTACCAAATGGAATCTCATCCTGCTGAACTTGGAGGAGAGAAAAACTGCAAACCCCAAATGTGCCACATTCAATTACTCATGTTTGACCATGTCTACTTTTGGTGCGGTTTGGGGATTACTGTTTAAGAATGTTTTATATACAGTAAAGCTCACAAACCCAAAGCAGATACTTTATGCAGTGTAAGAATTGCAGCCACCACCAGCCCAATCAGACACGGCACCTCTGCACCGAACTCACTAAGTTCTTCCACACCCTCACACCTAATGGGCAAGCACTCTCCTGCTTCAGACAAATCAGCCCTGTGTGCTCTTTGAGCCATGCTAAGGGAGGCATGTGGCCTGGATTTGGGATCCTTTGGATCAGTGGAATGTTTCTGAGATCCTTCCATGTTGTTACAAGTCAATGTCATGTGACTTTGGTACTGTTGGGTCACGTTCAATTGAATGACCATCCTTCACCTTGCCGATTATGAACATGGTGGCAATGAACACATGTTTTCATTTGTTTCAAGTAAATACTTGAGGAATGAATTCCTGGACCGTGAAGGGGGTGTTATTTTTAACTGCCCATAAGACATCGCCAGTTTCCAAAGCGATTGTGCCAGTTTGCATTTCACTTTCCATGAGAGCTCCATTGTTCCAAATTCACCCTTCCGTGATGCCGCCAATCATCTCCCTTTCTAAGCAGTCACAGTGTGTTGTGATTATTTATTTGTGTGTGTGTATGCAGGCACAAGCATGCCCCAGCACACATGTCAGAGGATACCTTGCTGGTGCTGGGGGACTGAATTCTCATTTATCAGATTTGGGGGAAAGCTCTTTTAATGATCAAGACTTTTTGACAGACTTGTTTTCCTGGTGTTTTTTTGTTTGTTTATTTGTTTTGTGGATACAGGTTTTCACTACGTATCTCTGTAATATGAAGGGACTTGCTTGTTGGGGTTTCTCTCCTGCCCAGTACACCATAGCCGGCAAGCCCCAAAGAAAATAACACAGAGATTCCATAAATTATAAAACTGATTGGCCCATTAGCTCAGGCAACTTATTAGCTCTTATAACTTATGTTAGCCCATTATTTTTATCTATGTTAGCCACACGGCTCAGTACCTTTCTCAGCAGGGCAGCTTACATCTTGCCTCTTCGGTGGTCTGAGCAGGAATGGGGGGAATAGGCTTCCTTCTTCCCAGAATACTCCTGTTCTCCTCGCCCTACCTCTACTTCCTGTCTGGTTAACCCGCCTATACTTCCTGCCTGGCCAATCAGCATTTATTTAAAATATGATTGGTAGAATACAGACATTTCTCCCGCACCATATCTCAGGATAACTTTTGATGATCTTGCCTCTGCCTCCCAAGTATGAGACTCAACAAATAACTGAATAGCTACTACAAGCAGAGCTGTTCTTTTTAATCCCAGAAATTCTAGTGGATGAGCTAAAGTATCCCATGGTGCGTGTAATCTTCATCTCTTTGGTGGCTAATGATGCCATGTCCTTCCTCTCAGATGTATTAAACATCTTTGTACCGTTTAGGTATATATTATAAATACTATATATTATTCTATATACTATATTTTATATATAGTATTCAATATACAAGTCTTTTGAACACACACACACATGCACACAGAAATATTTTTTCGGAGACCACAGTTTGCATTTTCATTTGCTTAAAGGTATTGTATGTAAGCAGATGATTTAAGTTTGGTGGAGTCTAATTCATCAAGATTTCTTTAATATTTAGTCTTTTTGCAACCTGATATAATATTTTGCTTATTCTAATATATCCCAGAACACATCCAGTTTTTTTATGCTGTTTTGTAGTAGAAATTAAAAAGAAAGAACAGACAAGAAAAATGGTTTGGAATGATTTTACTTATTCCTGGAACTGACCAGCTACTGTCTGCGTGAGCACCATGACAAGTCTCATGTCTCCTCACCAATCTGAAAGATTTACTGCATGGCAAGACTCTCTTCACTGTGAAAGTCTGGAGCAACAGAAAACAGCAGGCGATGGAACTTGAGACTACGAAGAGAACAATATAGAAGCCCAAGAGAAGGAAATGGAGGAACAGGCTTTGGATAGAATTATATATCTAAAGGGCTAAATTTCCTCCCTCACTAGAGACTGGTTTATACTTCATCTTTAGGCTAAATCTAAAGAGCTTACCAAAAAAAAGCAAAAAATAAAAATAAAACAAAACAAAAACCAACCAACCAAAAACCAAGCCAAGCTTGGTGGTAAATACCTGTAAACCCAGTAATGAGAAGTTGAAGCTAGAAGACTGTTGGGTTTGAGGCCAGCCTGTGCTCCAGTTAATTCCAAGACAGCCCGGGCTACAGTGTGAGACCTTGTCTCAGAAACACACATACATAGGAAGGAGAGGAATGGAGAAAGGTGTGTGTGTGTGTGTGTGTGTGTGTGTGTGTGTGTGTGTGTGTGTGTGTGTATTGAACTGTATCATCTTTGGGTTTGGCTCCTGCCACAAAAGTCATGTTTAGCCCTTTGTCTGGTTGACTTGGGAGATGGTTTTTGCCCCCCACCTTCAGACTGAATGACAAAGATGCTGGGTTCCCAAAGCAGAGATTATTTTTTGCCTTTGTCCATTGGTGATTTAACATTGGAGGTCTTCCCTCAAAGGCCCACGCTACTAATTCAGCCAGTGTCAATATTTTGCTGTCTCTTCATTCTTCCCGGGATTCTCAAAATCCCCATTTTGCTGTTGGAGACTCTGTAAGTCTTCAAAAATTGCTGTATATATATTTCATACTTTTACACATGCCTTTGAAAAAAGTTTTGGAAAGACCCATTTGAGAATTGCTTCTTTGTTGATATTGTTTCTTTCCATTTCTTCTTCAGTTCTTCATTTGGTAAGTGCACAGCAGGCCCTCACTTTAGCAGTGCACTGTAGGCAGAGGTTGATGAGGATCGGCTGTGTGTGCCTGTGAAAATGACACGGAGAACGCCAGGATGGAACACGAAGGTCAGCAAGCTGTTTATATTGGAAGGACTCCATCAGTTACACCTGAGACCCGAGGCTGCCTCTTCGGAAACAAGAGCTCTTCATTCCAGCCAGGCAGACACCTCTTCCTCTTCGAGAAGACTTGGGTGAGTTGTCTGCTGGCCATGCTGGGAGGATGTCCCCTGGGTAAGTCACCAGGGAACACTCAGGTGCAAAGTAATCCACAGAAGGACAACGAAGGCCAGTGATGGCGGGGAGTCTGAGAGCTGAGCTGTGGAATCAGTTCTCTTTCGCAGAATCAGAAGAACAGCGTACAGTGCTCCTCATTCTGAATGGTGCATTCCTGCCAATTATCCACTAAACTGCTATCTGTCTTAGCTTGGATTTTTATTGCTGTGGAAAGACACCATGACCATGGCAACTCTTAAAGAGGACAGCAGTGAACTCTTGTGGCTCTCTCACAGTCCAGAGGTCCCGTCCACTCTCATCATGAAGGGGAGTATGGAGGCATGCAGGCAGACGTGGTGCTGGAGCTGAGAGCCCTTACATCTTCATAGGCGGGCAATAGGAAGTGGTCTAGTAGTCACACTGAGGGAAGTCTGAGCAAAAGAGACCTCAAAGCCCAACCCCGCAGTGACACACTTCCTCCAATGAGGCCACATCTCCTAATGATCACACTTCATTTGGGGGTCATTTTCTTTCAAACAACAATATCTGCTTTCAATTTGTAAAAGTTGCTCATATATATATATATATATATATATATATATATATATATGTGTGTGTGTGTGTGTGTGTGTGTGTGTGTGTGTGTGTGTGTATGTATATAATTCATATTTTTAATGAGCATGAGTATTTTGCCTGCATGTATGTCTGGGCACTGCTTGCTTGCCTGGTGTCCCCTGAGGTCAGAAGAGAGCACTGGATCCCCAGGAACTGGAGATGATGTTTGTGAGCCACCATGTGAATGACGGGATGTAACATGAAGGTTGGCTTGTTGGGGTATCTGTTTCACCCAGTACCCCACAGCCGGCAAGTCCCAAAGAAAATCACTCACAAGACTCCATAAGATTATAAACTGATTGGCCGATTAGGTCAGGCTACTTATTAGTTCTCATAACTTATGTTACCCCATTATCCTTATCTACGTTAGCCACAGGGCTCAGTACCTTTCTCAGCTGGGCAGGTTACATCCTGCCTCTTCGGTGGTCTGGGCAGGAGTGGCCGAGGAAACTTCCTGCTTCCCAGAATTCTTCTGTTCTCATTGCATCACCTCTACTTCCTGTCTGGTTTTCCCGCCTATACTTCCTGCCTGGCCAATCAGCGTTTTATTAAAATACATGATTGACAGAATACAGACAATTCTCCCGCACCAACGGGAATTAAATCCAGGTCCTCTGCATGAACGAGTGCTCCTCATGCTGAGCCACTTCTCTGAGTCTATTGTACATATCTTCTGTACGCACACAAGTTAGAAATATGCTTTCTTTACTATAGTGGTTTTATTTGGGGGTACTATAGTTTATATAAAATGGTATTAAATAAAAATCACCACTTAAGAATTTTATTCCTCCTAAGGTTTCTGCTTCCACTGAAAGTCCCCTCAAATTTTGGGGTGTGTGTGTAGCCCCTGAAACAGACTATACGGATTCACAACCATGTTCTTCTGGCCACCTCTGCTATAAGAGCCACAGAACAAGACTAGTGTGTCCCTTTCTTTCCTCTGAAAAGGGGAGGTGCTCGAAGTCTCAGGGGAGTCAAGAGAAATCGTTCAACATGTAGAGGGGGCCACACACCCATGCATTCGCTCCTCCCCTTTTCATCAGGAATTCAGAAGGGCAGCGACTACTCAGGGAGCCACAGGATAAAAGCCACACACTGAGGGTGGCAGAGCCGAAAACATGGAAGCGTCCTGACTCCTGGGTGGCAGCTTTGATCACTGGACCATTTGCTGTTCCGATTATTTGGGAGAAAATAATTCCTTGAGGTGCTGCGCCACTGTGTTCGAGCTTCCTGATACTCATGGCCCAAGTCGTCCGTGTGCTATCCTGAAACTTCTCGAATTCTTATTGCTCCCCCCCAACATTTGTCTTTAATCCATCTTAATTTATTTTTGAATACGTTGAGAGATATGGGTCCAATTTTACATTCTCCCAGATGGATAACCAGTTGTGCCAGCACCATTTATCAAATTCCACTGAATTCAATTTTTTTTTTGTTTTGTGCTAAGTTTCACTATATACTATGATCTATTTCTAAAATGTTATTCTATGACACTGAGCTTCTTCTTAGTATTTGTATCAATACCACATAGATGTGGTACAGCACTTCAGACTATAGCAGACAGAATACACAAGGCCACTTCAGCCTCACTATTCACCTTTTACATATGTTTTGGATCTAATTTTAGACTTCCATTCCTCCAAATGAATTTTAAATTACTTACTTGAATTGAAATAATCCCAGCTCACTGGAGCACCATTCAATGGCTTTCCCTTTTGTGTATCCATTTTGGGAGAACTGTTTTTTGTAGACTGCCATTTTCTCATCCCCAAATCACTCTCTTCCTGGTCACTCAGATCCTATGTGTCATCCAGCAATACTTTATGAAGGCTCCATGTCATTCCCACCCCCATAAAATATACATATTCCAAGCAAACTCTCTCTGTCTAAGCCAAAACTGCCACACAGCTAATGAATGGCCAAGCTGGGATACAGCACATGTTATCAGGATCTCAAATCTATACTTTTAACTTGCATATTATAATACTTGTGTTGTTTATATGTTAATCTTGCATTAATTTACATACCATGCACTTCAGATTCTATCTTTATCTTCTGCAGCACATGGTTTTGTGTGCATATAATCACATACTGGAAAAAATTGCTGATTTAACATTTTCCATGTAATATATCCATCGTTTTTCTTCTCTTTTTGCAGGTATCAAAATATCAAAATAATTTTGATTAGTAATTGTTGGAGTAGGTGAATCAATTATATGCTGTTGATTTTAAATGAAAGACCCTAGTATCTCACTATTTAGTGTGATGTTTGGATGTTTCAAAGATCATCTTAAATATAACATATTTATGTATATGTATCATCTTAAATATGCTGTATTTATATCTCTCATCTTCAATATAAAGTATTTACGTATATGCATTTTATGAGTTCTTTCTTGGTTTTATTTAGTATATTTTAAAAAGAATGTCGTCTAAATTTTATCTAAAATTTTCCATCATCTCCTGATAAGATCATGTGTTTAAATTTTGATTTATTAACCTTATTATGCTAACAGATTTTCTGCTTCCATTGTCTGTAAGATTAATAAATACTTGGTTAATAATTTGATCTACTGGACTCTTTGCTTTATAGGTTGGTGGGCTTTGACATGAAGAAAGTAACTTAAAATTTTATAAAGTACTGAGAAATAATGTAGTCTACACAGCTCCTACCTGTATTACTAGAGGACTGTGTCAGACAGCTTTTTAAATACTGGATTTAATATACTCAAGGCTAATTTTTTAAAACAAGTCTTTCTTCATGTTCTGAAACATTCTGGATTAATCATCATTTCTGAGAAGAACATTTCCTCTGGGGTTTTCATATTCCCACCTTAGTCCTATTTAGCTGTTATAATCCCTCTGTCGTCTCTCCTTAGTTCTTAACATGGACTTTTGTATTTAGGAGGCCTTAAATTTTTTTGTACTCATAGAGAGCGAGCCCAGAGGCTCACACATTCTAGGCCACTGCTCTACTATGCATCGATGTTCTTAGCCTTCCCCTTCCTTCCCTTTTAATTTAGAGACAGGGTCTTGAACATGAGATCTTCCTGCCTCAGTCTCTGAGTAGAAGGCGAGTTTTTAGTAGCATGCCCAGCCCTAGTCTTTTTAAAAGAGTTAACGTCTTTCTTTGTTTTTAACTCCAGGTTCTCATTTCCTGCTATTTATTCATTTCTTAAGATGTATGGCAAATTCTGTCATTGTTGATTTTTATTCTTTAATATAATCCTTGTCAATATATTTTTCTTATTAGTGTGGCTTTTAACATCTTCTATAAATTCTAGAAGTAGAATTTTGTTTTTATTTTCCATTGTTTCTTCTCAAATCAAAGAACATAATAAATAATCTGTGGAGAGTAAGATCATTTTGGTTTATCTTTCTGTCGTTTGATGTTTCTATATTGTGTGATCAAGTTTTGATTATAAAATCTCATGAATATTTTGTTTAATTTTTGTGATCATATACCTAAGTGGTTTCTGAAATTATTCCATAATGCTGCAACTGTATCATTTTCTTTTCAGCATTATAATCTCTGGACACGCACAGCTTATAGCTAAAGAGAGACTCTCACTGTGTGCTTAGCCCAGACTGGCCTCAAACTCATCATCTGCCTGGCTCAGCTCTGTGAGTTAGAGGGTTATTCATATACACCACTGTAGTAGGGAGGCACAGGCCGCTTCCCACCACCCAGCTAGCTTAACCCCCAAAATAATTACACAAAAATTGTATTAGTTAAATTACTGCCTGGCCATTAGCTCTAGTCTCCTATTGGCTAACTCTCACATCTTGATTAACCCATCTCCATTAATCTGTATTGCCACTTGACTGTGGCTTACCGGCATGAGTCTAACCAGTGTCCATCTCTGGAAGGAGAGCCATGGCATCTGCCACACTGCCCTTCTTCCCAGCCTTCTGTTCTGTCTACTCTGCCTATGTAAGGGCTGCCCTATCAAAGGCCAAGGCAGTCTCTTTATTCAACCAATGAAAGCAACACACAAACAGAAGAGCCTCCTACACCACACCACCATGCTTATCCACTGGCTCTCTTATTTCTTCTTTTAGATCTGGCTGAAGAGGGTGATTTAAAATAACATTATAATTGTGTTTTAATAAGGTTGCCTTTTTCTAATACCTTTTGCTTTAGATACTTTAACTACTATGCCTTTTAATGGATGCAGTTGAAGAGTCTGCCTTTGTTGCATGGTTGAATTTGGAACTCTGGACCTTATGTGGGCTATACATAAGTATTCTATCTTAGAGCTAAACCCCCATTCCTATTAAATTTTTTAAATAATAACTTCTATCTTTATAGATATTAATAAAGCGACCCTTATTTTGTTTATTGCATGCATTTACCTGGCATTTCTTTATTTTCCACCTTTTTAGAAGCCATTTTAAGCATGCTCCTTATGAATATCAATAACTTTTATGAACCACGTGAATAGCTTATGTCAAAGTTCTGAACATTTATATTTCATACAATGTCTGTTATAGACGTGAGTCCTTCCATCTTGCTTTATGATTATTCATGATTTTCCTTGTTTCCTCCTTTTCCTGGGAGCTGTTTTTGCTAATTTGGCTAGATTGCTATTCATTCCCCTTTCCCCCTGCTAATTAGGTAGGTCTATTATGCTTTTTCCTTCCCCTAATGATCACCTTCCTTTCCTGACATTCATATTCAAATACATGTTTTTCATTATTACATGAATGCAAGATAGCAATTATTTCGCTCAGAGAAAGCTCTGTTTCTTAAGGGTTTCCCCTCCTTCCCTTCAGATGAGACGTGATTTGGGGAGGAACTCATTGACTTTCAGCGACACTTTCCCACAACCACTGAAGCTGGCAGCGATCCCTGAACACCTTTAGTTCCAGCCTCACCCTCCTGTGAACCTGCCCATCTCCGTGACCCTTCTATGCTGTCTGTTGCTCTGCCATCACCGTGTAACTTTTTGCTGTCATCTTGCCCGCTCCTGGCCCTTTGATCTTACTCAGTTGCTGTCTCTTCTTGAATACTGTGACCCACAGTGTTGACACAGTCTCTGGATCTTTACCTGCCCTAAATGGGTATCAGTTTTGCTGACAGACACCTCAAGTCTGCTTTAAAAGCCTAGGGCTCCTCTTGCTTCAGCTTCCCAAGGGCTGGGATTACAGGCATGAGCCTCCACATCTGGTTAATACATACGATGGGTCTCAGGATGTCCTACCTCAGATATGAAACTTTGACATTTGAGAAAATGGTAGAAGCAAACACGAGATTATGATTGGTAGCTAAGAACTGTGCTTTTGAGGAAGCATTTACTCTTTACTTGGGTCAATAAGGCAACTCAAAGCAGGACGAACGCGGGATATCTCATGTTCATTTTGTCTGTGTATCCTTTGCTTTGGACAACTGCTTATCTCTGCATACAGTCATCCTAATCAACTCAAGGATTGTCTCCCTAGGAGTTCTCATCCCTGGACTAGTTCACTCCCTCATGGCTGAAGGCACAGAGATAAGGAAGAATATCCCCAGGCCTCTTATCCTGGCATCTTTACACAATGTTTAAGTCTAGTTCTGAACTCCTAAACTAGTCAGGGTCACTGAAGATGGACTCTTCCATTAAAATCCACAAATCCTTGTAAAAACAGGAATGAAAACTGAAGAACTTGGACTACTGGTCAAAAGAAGAAGGTCTGAATTGTGTCTCTGCCCCTGGGCTGAGCTAGGACTTTCTAAATTGCCATGAAGAATAGAAGATTAATATCTAGCAAGAGACTCTCCGACAAAGAACAAATGTATACTATGGCCCTCTCCATTAAGATTTAATTCAAATGAACCCTGTCAATCATGTGGACAGAAAAATGCCCTTCAAGAAAGCTGTCTGTTTAAGACTTTAAGAAACAGCATAAAATCTGCCTAAAATGTAAGTTAACAGAGTGGTCTATTCTCACCCCATGGGAGTGGTCTTTTATTTTTGTTTTAGGTTGTTTTTTCAGGGGAGTGATGGCTATGCTGACCCCCATGAGAATATTTTTATCTCAATGATTTCCTTAGCTACTGTCCACTTGTACCCTTGTATTTTTCAGTAGCAAACTCCATCTTCCATCACAGATAAGGAGGAAACTTCCAGAGAGAGATTCCAGTAACAATCACTGCTCTAAATCTGTCAGTTACCCTGGAATCCAGAAACAGCAGAGCACCCCAGGAACAGAAGAAAACCCCTCACAAGATGAGGGTGATCATCCGTGAAGACAAGGCCGTGCCATGGAGCAGAAAAAATCTCCTAAGAAACAGGATGTTCTGTCCAGCAAAGGACACCTTGCTGAAGTAGAACCAAAACAGCGACCAACCAGAGCACAGGTAGACCAGCAAGACTAACTCACTCCCACTGACTCTCTCTCCAGAGCACAGGTAGACCCGCAGGACTCACACATCCCCACTGCTTCCTCTCCAGAGCCCAGGTAAACCAGCATAACTCACTCATCCCCACTGACTCTCTCTCCAGAGCACAGATAGACCAGCAAGACTAACTCATCCCCACTGACTCTCCCCGCCCCCAGCTCAGGTAGACCAGCAGGACTCACACATCCCCACTGACTTTCTCTCCAGAGCACAGGTAGACCAGCAGGACTTACTCACACATCCCTACTGATTCCCTCTCATGTTCTTTCTCTCTTTAAAATGAAAGCTCATAACAGTTCCCCAAAGATGGACTTAGGGGTTCATGAGAATCCCCTTTTCCTGTTCTTCTTTCTAACATGCATATGGATTAAAGGTCTTTTTTTTTCTGGTTTTCATCATTACTTATTTCTTTAGCTGTTATATTGAGAAGGATAATCAAGCCTAGGTTTTTGGGACCCCGGAGACCATCAGTTCCCCTTAATGTCTGGAACAAAGGTCACTGTCCCCTTAGCCCGCTTCTGCGAAGCAGGTCATTGGGTTACATCTTTCTCCAGAAGACCCAAGGCTGCGCTGCACTCTGTTCTGAAGCTTAGAACGCAGTGTAAACCAGCCACCTGGCTCTTCTCCATGTCCCCTCTGTCATGTGACTCCCATACTGGCATGTCAATACACACAAATGGGCCTTTCCTATTGGTGGTCTTTCTATAGTCTGTTTTATGGATTCCAATTGTCAAAACTTCAAAAAATTGAAATAGAGGGTTTTTATTTCTAGATCAGTATCTAATAACATCCCATCTGCCCACACTTTTCCAACATTATCTACCTCTTCGTCAAATCTGAGCTTAAACACACACGTTTATGTGGATCCTGAATTCTCATTTCTTTATATAGGCTCCAATAACACATACATAATACATGTGTATGCTCTTCTTTGTGTGACCAGTCTTTTGCTATAATAGCCGTGCTTACGAACTTAGGACGAGTGAGAAGAATGCCCTTCCTTTTCACATTGTCTTCTATTTGTGAGTATCCTAGGGCTGTCACTTACTGTCCCAATACCTGCTGTTTCACTCCTTTGCAATTCTACTTTGCACATTAGAAATTCATATACTCTTAAGTTTATAAATGAGAAGAAACTCAACTTGCTTGTCTTGCTAGAAAATAATAAGATATCTTTACTCTTAAAGTTAAAGCATTTTTTTTTCTTGGCTGTGTTTAGTATAATCTGTGTATGTGCATGTGTGTATCATGAATGTGTGCTACATGTGTGCTTACATATTGCTTTTGTGTGTGTGTGCACACCCATCTGAATTGTGTTTTCTGTTTTGGGTATTTATTTTATTTGTCATTCAAAAATCATTAATATGGATTTCAACTAAGACTACACTACTTTCTTCGACAAATTATTTACCTTATCTTATCTGTTTTTGTTTTAATTTTAGTGTTCAGAATTAAATTCAGGGTCAAAGCATATATTCTACTACTGAGCTACATCCCAAGCTTTTTTTATTTTTTGGTTTGGAGTTATGTCTTTTTTTTTCCCTTCAAGTAACTGATTATCATTGCTTTTGTTGGTTTTAAGTTTTGTTGTTACAGGTTCCTTTAGGTGTTTTTATTATGTATAGTTAATCATGTATCTATCTGTGTGTCTGTGTGTGGGCATATCTATGTGAGTTTAGGTGCCGAAGGAGGCCAGAGTTGTGGGATCCACTACCCCGGAGTTGGAATTGCAGGTGGTTGTTAGCCACCCAGTGTGGGTGCTGGGACTCAAACTCAAATCCACTGTGAATGCGGTACCTGCTCTTCCCTGCTGAGCCACCTCTCCGGCTCCCATATTTTTCTACTTGGCTTCAGTTCGTCCTCTCTCATCTCCACTGCCCCTTTTCCTTGGAAGCCGTCTTTTCCGTTTCTTTGCCTCCTATTCTGCTCACTGCTTGCTCGATGCCATTAAGCATGCTGGTTTCTTGGGGTTCTGTGCGAAGCCACAGGAAGCCCTGCTACTCCCTAAGAACAGGACTGCCTAGTTCCTGAAGCAGATCTCCGGACTGGCATTCACATGATACCAAGAGTGGGAAACAGCATCTGCTTAAGCTTCCCTCCAGCCTCAGGGGACGAGAAAGCAGCTGCCCCTTTAAGAGGACATCCCCTTATATGTAAGCTTCATTTCAGAGACAGGCCAGCCTCTGTCTGGAACCCTGAAACTACAGCAGCATTCTTTCTGGCCTTCACCTGCTCTGAGCTCTCATGGGGTACAAATGAAAGCGTACCTGCCTTCACTCAGCCCTCAGGACCCTCCTGGTAGCTCCTCATCCCATATACAGTGCTGATCAGGGGCCATGGCTCAGCTTGGCCAGCTCGGAGGAGGGATGAAGGGGAAATTATTCAAGCCACCATTATGCCAGAATCCTGGGCAGACATTTACAGAGAGCCCAGACTATACATTTAATGTTCTTTTGTTTCCTCTTTAACAAGGGACCGAATTATATGCAAAAGATGAAGTAGGGCTGGGGAGGTAGCCAGGTGGCATACTGTTGGTTTACCATGCAAATTTGCCCCAGCTAGACAGTCAAGGAGACTTAACTTAGGAGGTGGCCCACATGGGTACCTTTCTCTTTCCCTCTCCCCCTTCTCACCGCTCACCAGCAGAACACCACAAACCACACATGAACTGAACCTGGACTAACCACGGATGAGGTCACGAGGCACATTTGTGGGAGCAGGGCTTCTGGAAACTGTATTCTGCTAGGAATAAAGAGAAAGCAAGTCCCAGAGGGATGCATTTCTGAGGGTGAGGCCACACAGCTGGTGAAGACCAGAGATGAGTCATGCTTAGCAACCATCGAGAGCCTGTCTTGGATCTGCCTTCTTCTTTCCCCTTCTTTACGAAAACAGTTCTTACTTTGATTTCATTGATATATCAGCATAGATACAATGCTGACAATGATAACCTTCCTCTGTGGCCAGTAACTGTGTGTGTGTGTGTGTGTGTGTGTGTGTGTGTGTGTGTGTGTGCGCGCGTGCGTGTTTTAAAACTCTGAAGTTCATTATACTCACACAGAAGATTGTATTTAAACACTTAGGTTTTGGGCTATTTGGGGTGGGGGAATTTTTATAGGCTTGCAGTTCAGAGAAATGAAAGTTTTCTTACTCTTAGAAATTTGAAACAGCCTTTCAAATTTCAACCCTCAAACCAATATTCCATGTTGGGCTTTATATCTATTCTTGTTTCCTCAGGAATTCCAGGGACACATGAGCATAGCATGGACAGCTCTAGCACAGGGGGGAAAAAACACCTTTCATTTTATCCCTTCTCCCAAACTGTGGGAAGATGGTTGGCAGCTGTTTTGTAAGAAATGTGTCTCTGACCCGATGAGATAAGTTCTCTTCAAAGAGGAATCAAAGAAAATAGTACCTAAGAATGCAGAACATGTCACTGCCACCCGTAAACCCTTCACACAGACAGACGGTAACAGAACTGCAGAAAGAGCGAATCTTTCTGCTGGTCCAAAAAAAACCACCAGGAGATTTAAAGAAGGAGAGGGGGGAAGGGAGATCGGGAGAGAGAGAGGGGGAGACTGGACAGGGGGAGAGAGGAAAGAGTGAAAGAGAGAGGGAGAGAGAAGAGAGCAAAAGAGAGAGAGGGAGGGGGGGAAGAAAAGGGAGAGAGAGAGAGAGAGAAAGAAAGAGAGAGAAAGAGGGAGAGGGAGGGAGGGAGGGAGAGAGGGAGAGAGAGATCTGTGTGAGATCCAGTCCACTTGCCCATAACTGTGAGATTAAAATCATCCCAGCTTTAGAGGATCTAAATATAACATGTAATTAGCAGGAGTCACCTGCCAGTCAGTGAAGCCATAAAAATCTGATTAAAATCAAATGTGATGACAGGCCAGAAGAGTCTGTTGATAAAAATAAAAACCTTGTATTTCTCCATTTGAGGTACCCGTGTAATTGCATCAATGGGCCCTCTGTTTATCCCTCCCTGCAGGTGAAATGGCATTTTCTCGTGTCACTTAAGGAACAGAGGGATGCAGGGAACAACCCGTTTTAAAACTCTATAGATGAGCTAAATTAGCACGACTCTTTGGAACGGTTTCAAAGATCTCTGGCTACTGTTAATATTGTTAATCTTTCATTTTTATTGTGTGTATGATGTCAGGAACGGTGGCAGGAAGCACATTTTGTCAATTAAATAATTAATCCCACAGCATAACAGTCAGTAAGGAAAAAAAATTGACATTTGTCAGGTTCAAAGCAAAAGAAAGCCCGGGAGAATTTTCCATTATGCTTGCTCAAGAAAAACAGAGTTTGATAGCAAGCTTGCTTCTTTGCTTCTCTGCTATGCCTACCAGTCCTGCTCTAAGAAGGAGGACAAAGAAGTCTGGGCTGGGGAAATGGCTCACTTGCTGTTCGAGCATTAGGACATGAGTTCTGATTCCAACACCCATGGAAAAAGCAGTAGGCTGAATGTCAACCTCTGGGTGTAACACATGAGTGTGCGCAAGTGTGCACAAACATACACACGTGCGAGCGCACGCGCACACACACGCACAGAGAGAGAGAGAGAGAGACAGAGAGACAGAGAGAGACAGAGAGACAGAGACAGAGAGAGACAGAGAAAGAAACAGAGACAGAGACAGAGAGAGACAGAGACAGACAGAGAGAGAGACACAGAGAGAGACAGAGACAGAGAGAGAGAGAGAGAGAGAGAGAGAGAGAGAGAGAGAAGAGAGAGGATTCACAAGATTTTCCTGGTGCTCATCCTCATCTCCCCACTAGAAATTCAGGTCAGTTTTACTTCCTGTATGTGACTTGGATATGCTTGCTTTTCACTATTCAAACCATCACATGTTAATGGGGAATCAAAGAAAATTTACTGCCATAAAGCAAGCAACAGCTTTTATACTTCTCTTTTTTGGCACCCGCACAGAGCTTTGGGGCTAAGCACTAATAGCTGGGGGTTCAATGGTCTTCCATGCAAGACACCTCTCTGGGAGAGCTAACCATGGCATCTCCAAGTCTCACTGTCTCAATCTGTGGATGAGTCTGCTGCGGAGCCTCCATCACGTGACCACAACCAGCCCACTCAGCGCGTGGGCACTGTCTGCACAGGCACACCTTAGCAAGAATTAGCCACATGTTCCATTGTTAAATGTCTAATGCAGGGGCCTGAGACTGAATGCTAGCACCTCCGAGCACCATTCCTTGGCTTTTCCTGTCCTTTCTGCTCATAACTCAGCCCCTCCCTCCGCTCCTCCACTAGGATCCAGATGAGAGGCCACCATCTGCCGCCTGGCTCACTCTCTCCTTCACTAGTCCCTGGCTTGCAAGGAGCTGAGTAATAGTACTCTTTGGTCCCCTAAGAACTCGGGTTCCACGGTTTCCACAGATGGTGTCACCACTGTGGTCGTTCACAACAGCCTGCGCTGGATTGGCACTGCCTAGGAGGTGAAAAATCTAAGTGAGCTATTTTTAACCTGGTTTAAGCATCCTCCTCTCTGCCAAAACTAAACGCTTGCTTGGGGTGGGGATGAGCCTCCCCGGTGCATTTTGCCACATGTGCGACCGAGTTTTCTCCTAATAGTGCTTGACAAAGCAGGGCCATTCTACTACTCTTCCCACGACATGGCACTAACCAGTTATTTTTGTTAGAGAAAAGCAAGACTTCATGTCGGGTTCAGATGGCATGCATTGCCGACTTTACAAAAATAGTGAAAAATGTATGTTGATAATGTTTTTCAGCTGTGTAGACAATATGAGAGGGAAGAAAGGTTCTGCATTCTAGTATACAGTATAAGGATCAGATGAGTGTTTGCTGACTTCCCAAGGGTACACAGACAAGTGTGCTCTGTGTCTCTTTTAAACTGAATTAAAAATCTGAAGCTGTCTTGCCTCTCTTCATGAAATTTCAGTATGCAGTAAGGTGTGCTTTTGCCGGGGAATCTCTCTCCAGGAAACTACGTAAATTTATTTTATAATATAAACTGATTCCGACAAATGAGTAGCCTTCACTTTATTTAGGACGACTTCTCCGGTAATGCAGAGGAGAAAGGAATCACGGGTAAGCAAGTGCGAGCCTCATGAATGACTCATGAATGAATGAATGTTCCTTTTGCGTCATCCCCTTTTTAAAGTTTCCTAGATTCGCTCCCGGCTAATGTCAAGTTCTCAGTCACTCAGTCAATGAGGTGACTGAAAACACATGCAGATCTCTGCTCTTACTGACATCCCCTCTCTTCTAGTTTCTCGATTGAATTAACCAATGGGCACTAGGTCTATGGACTTTGAAGTGCTCATGTAAGAGGTTTTTATTTTCACTGGCGAAACCTTGCCCGCATCTCAGTCTTGTACAAGACAAAGTTATCTGCATGCCCTCCTTAAAACACGTGACTTGTTTACAAGTACGAGGGTCAGTCATTCTAAGATGGCGGACTAAAATTAGAAGAGTCACCATTTGAATGGCAAGGCAGGGAGCAGGAAAACAGAGTAGAAAATGGGCAGGAAACATGTGCAAATGACCAAGTCCTGGGATCATCTGGGAAATGTAGGCTGTGTTAAGTACGAGGTTGCAGGGGAGAAAGAATAGAGACTCTTTTCATGCCCCTATCTTGTGTAATATAGACACAAGTGGATGGATGGGCTGGATGGAATGTGAGATTAGCTAGACCCCTAACTCTACTCTTAGGCGTTCTTGTGAGATATTTTCCCCTCAATACCTGTTTTCCTTCACCATCTCTAACAACAGTGTTTGTGAATGTAGAAACTCTCAACTTCATACGTGCACAGATGTGGGCTGAGGAGTTCTATTCCACGTGTGTCAGGACCCAGGTCCGTGAGCCTACGGCTTTCTATCTCTCATCTGGTACACTGTGTGACCCACTGGGTATTTCAAAATTGGAACCATCAGCCAGGACAAAAAAAATAGTCATTTCACCATCTAGGGCTTGAAACCCAGGGTCACCCCGAAGCTAGGAACATGCCCACATGCCTTGTGTTTGACTAGAGTGTGTACCTACCTTGTCTAGTATACTCGTCTGCTTCTCTGTGGACCAGATCCTTTACTCTGTTTCCGTAAAGCAGCCGCGAGGAATCATGGTCAAAAGCTTTCAAGGTTTCGCTGGAGCTGTAAGACTTCTGCGTGGGGACCCTACACTCCTCATTGTCTGCGGACGAGTTCGTATACCGCCGTTCCTTTTCTCGCCTGCTCTTGGTCAAGGAGCAGTAAGGCCGACGTTCTTTTACATCCATACTTCATTCCTTCTCTGGGCACATCGGTCCCGCTTGTTCGAACGGCCCGCTCAGAGTTCAAGTCTCACTGGCCTTTCTGCAAAGATAAAAGGTTGGCACGACGTCAGCGTAATCGTCGTCTATAGCCTGACGCCTTGCTGGCGTCTCAGCCAATGGGCTGAGTTTTGCAAAGCAGAATGCCATTTTTAATATCAAACTGAAATCTGTAAGATTCTCATAACACAGTCTGTAATGCCGACAGGTGTGGCACACTTTCTGCTCTGGACATTTGTACGAAGCAGGTTACATGATTGCCCACCACCATAATGGCACAAAAATACAAATTAAACTCAAGTTTGAATATCATTATAGAAGCCAGTTAAAAATTGGCTGCGGTAGTTTGTTCAATATCCCATAGTGGAACGGTTTTCTCCCACAGTATTTACTTTTAGTGCAAAATATTTCCTTTCTTTTCCTTCCCCCCAAAAAGCATGTTATTAAGCTTTTTCACCTTTTTAAAGCAAAGGAATAAATTGGGAGATTCTTATAGCTGGAACGTCATCAAACGTATTGAATAGTTTATTCATTTTTTTTAAACAAAGACTTTTGCTTCAGAGGGCAATTTTCATGTGTTAAGGCCCTAAATGTCTTGAACTATGGAAAGAGCTGTTCCCCTCTCCTCACCCTCCTTCTTGAAAAGCACTTATTTTCCTCCCTAGCACGTGAACTTAATCAGTTGTACCCTGATATTTAAGGCAATTCAAGTAGCTAATTTGATGGGGGCACTTTTTCTTTCTTTCCCCCCTTTTTTTTTGTAATTGCCGACAGCAAGAATATGTTAGAAGGAACAGAGCAAATTGTGTTTCTTTGCTTAGCAACTGTCTTTTTCCTGAATTTGCTGAACTGACAGTGGACAGGGCTCAGGGTCTGCTGCTGTCTAGAAGAAGGAAAGCTGCCCAAGGCTAATCCTCACTCTGTGGTCCTCTTTTGTCTTTATTGCTTCTCATTCTGTCCTTCATTTTAACCTGAAGGTTCCCAGGAGCTCTGCCTTCAATCCTCAGTGTATTGCCCCACTCCAATCCCACCTTCCTAAATCTACTTTTTGTCCCAGGGATTCCATAATCCACTTGAAATAGACTCTTGGCCAGCCCCTGTTCCTCGCCTTGCTTCTGAATCTGCAGGGCTGTGATTTCCATTTAGGTATTTCTTCCATGCAGATTCCCCATGCAAAAGAGGCTCTTGCCCCTTCTCCACTGTCTATCAGAAGACCCATCATACCGCTCTTTAGCGTGCTTCTGATGCGGAGTCTTGTAGCCTCTGGTTCTCCCACATTGACACCGCTTACAATGAGGTTGACAACAAGTCTCATTCTTCCATCTTGAGCTGACAACTAGCTTCTGCCTTCCATACAGATACTCAAAGTGGCGCAAAACTCTGAGTTGGGATAGTCACAGACACTACTGTGTTTACTTATAAACGTTTGGAATACTCTCCAAGCTGCATCTTCAGCCAAATCGCACACCCCACTACATCAACGACCAATCAAGGCTTTCCTTAAATGGGTTTCCACATTCCCCTACTTTTGAATTGAACTAGGCCATTCAATATAGTAATTAATATTTCAGATTGTTCAAAAAGAATCTTCACTTCTCCATCATTTTTTCCTTTATTGTAACTGTATTTTAACGTAGTATTTTTTGCTGACTCTGATTCATGAATTCGCTATTCTCTTACAAATTCTTCTAAGAGCTCTTAATAAAACCTGAGTTTTTATGGTAGCTTTCCTTTTAGCTTACTATGAAAAATAACTTCTGGTAAGGTGACAGAGACTATAATAAAATTAATGAGTTTCCTTATTTTAATTATTCTAACCAAACAGAGATTATTTTAGGTGAATCTTTACTGCATGCTTCCACGAGTGCTAAAGACCCAGGAGTGAATAAGGAATGTTATTGCTCAAATGGGCCCTCCATTTGGTTAGTGAGATAGTAACATACTTTCCAATGGGATTGTTAAATAGAAATTCGAGGAGCTTGTAATGGGGACGAGGCTCCTACACTAGGACCCAAATGGGTCATGCATGCTAAGGTTCAAAGGAAAAACCATGGGATTATCCTTTAACCACCGGAGCAAGAGATTCAATCAGGTTCGCTAAAGGGGGCAGTGTCAATCAATATGGTAACCATGGTCTCATGCTTTATTTCTTATGAAAACTAACCTGAAAGAAACTTCCAGCTACCCAGTTTCTTTCTCATCTCACCTTACAGGAAGTGTGATTTCCAAACAATTGGTTACTGCCCTTTGCTTCTACGTGTTTTTTTTTAATAGCCCTTCTCTGCATATAAAAACTCATCTGTCTATTGAGCCTATTAAAATACTGACTCTGTGTTACAGAGTGATCAGTGGCCTGATTCCGGAATCTGAAGAAAAAGACACTAATTGGCCTTAATGATATTTCAATTACATTGTTATAATTTCTCCTTTGACACACTGAATAAATATGTCGTAAGTTCAACACAAATTTCCTTTCTAAACCAGCATTTGGCTCTTTGGAGGAAAGTCTATATAGAATCTCAAAATTAAATGGTCATCAAAAAGTCTTTTTAATTGAACAGAAAAATATTATTTAAGCATTTCCAGTAAGAGACATTTGGAATTTCAAGGCATTGTGGAACTTCAACATTGCATCCTAAGTTGATATGTGTTTTAAAATGAGCATTCCTGATGAAGGGGATTAGGTGAACCATACCCCAAAGAACAGATCTTTGGCACACTGCAATTCTCTTTAAAATGTAAAAACAAAAATTTTTTCTAATTTTCATGATTCAATTTTGTGTTCTTATAAGCTATGTACTCACGTAGTTCTCTGATACGGCAACATGAGTGTATTGCTACAGAAAAGAAGGGACACTGTGGTACTGTCACATTAATTAAACGTTAAGACATTGGCATTGAAGATAACAGTTTTGTTTCATGGTGCTGGGAAGGGCTTTGGGTAGGGCAGGAAGTACCACACCGCTGAGCTAGCTGTTTCTTGGCCTCACTTTGGAATGTCTCTTTGTCTGTTTTGCCTTTAATGGACAGAGTAGTCTTGAACTTTTTTTTCCAGTTAAGTTTGTGGGGGAAGAGGGGTTCTGCTATGTTATACAGGCCGGGATGTCCTTGGACCTGTGATCCCGTGTGTCAGCTTTGTGGATGCTGACCCTACAATAGTACCCCACCCATGTCCACCCAGAACTCTAACATGCTAGGACATTTATAACACCAGATAACTAAGTTTTGTTTGCGAAGCAATTCTAAGCGGCCGTGATAAATCAAGATCAATGGAATATAATATCAAAGACAGAGGCAATTTGATCTTGGGCCCTCAGAACAACAAGAAGTTCTCTATCTGTCATTCTACTTTCGTACACAGTTCAGAGTCTTTGAGGATTTAATCTACACTGTAATGCTTGCAACCACTGACGCGCTTCTGATGGGAGTCAATGAGTTCACTATGATTTCAAAGGCAGTCTGCTGGGTTATCTCCTCCACTCAAGGCCGAGAAGGGGGAGATTAAGAACTGTGACCGCTTGGGAAGTGCGAAACCGTTGACATCTTTTGACAGCAACTTCTGGTTTCTCACACTGGAGAAGGTCCTTGTGCGCAGACCCCACATAAAGAACCAAACAGATGGGGCAGGCAGTGCTGCCTTTGGGAAACAAAAGTCCGGCAAAGCAAGTTAACCAGAAATGGGCTGTTCGAATAGACATGAGAACAACATTGTATTGGCATTCGGACCCAGTTACTTTCCCTTAACCCCTTGAAAAAACAGATCAGTTAAACATCGTAGTGCTTTGACAACCACAGCTGGACTTACAGCATCTGTATCACTGCTATTTGTTGGTTTACAATACAGATATCCTGATAGAATGGAGCCACTCGATTTCCTGACTGTACATACATGACGATGGGAAGGCAGTGTGCATTCAGTGGATGCGATACTCTGAATTTTGATCTTTTGGATGGTTAGTGACTTGTGGAAGAATGCCTCTTGTGATTCTGGGCCGTGACGGTGAGCCACAACTCCTTACAGTCATAGAGCTGAGGGAGAGACAATGCCTGAGGCTCAATGGGTTTCATGTACGTGCAGTATTATGGCGTATGATGGTTCTGGCTCACACTGGTTTGTTGGGGGACAATGCAAAAGCAGGGAGTGAGTTTGTGAACCTTAAGAGATGAGACCAAACAAATGAATAAACCAACAGACAGGCAGTTCCAGCTTTATGGACTGAGATGGGATGACCCTAACTTCAACAATAGCTAAAGTATTAAAGGTTTATCTAACTATTTGTTTATGCTGTGTGCGTCTATGTGTATATGTGCACATGCATGGAGGAGACCACAGACACAGAGGAAGGATGGCATCAGATCTCCTGGAGTTACAGGCTATTGAGAGCTGCCTCATGTGGGTGTTAGGAACCAAACTCCAGCTGTCTGCAAGAGCAGCAAATGTCTCTAACCAATTGGCTCTTTCTCCAGCCCCCAGATATAGCATTTAGATCTACTTTGAACCTGACAGAAAAATGAACTCAACAAAAAAATAAAAATAATATATCCCTCAAATACCAACCTTAAAAAATTCTACACTTACATACTAACTTGATTTCTTGTTTTGTTTTGTTTTTCGAGACAGGGTTCTCTGTGTAGGTTTGGAGTCTTCCTGTCCTGGTGCTCTGTACTATAGTCTGGGCTGGCCTTGAACTCACAGAAATCTGTCTGCCTCTGCTTCCTGACTGCTGGGGATTAAAGGTGTGCACCACCACCACTCAGCTAAACTAACTTGATTTTTAATTGTAGTTCATGTATTCTTAAAACTCTGGATGATAACATTCTAATTTTTGACTTAAAATTGACATTCTAAAATCAAATGTACTTCTAAAATCCCAAGAGTTGAGATAAAGCGCAAACATATGAACCTCAAAGAGAAAGAACCTGCTGGTCAAAATTACTCATGTTTTCCTTAATGTCTGATTTCTGGAAGAACTTCATGTCCTTTAATGTTACCTTGAAGACTGTTGAAGACCTCGGAGGACAGAATTCGCTCCTACTCATGTTATAATGGACAAACTTACCCCGAAGAATAAGTAGACTTAGGAGAAACATGAATTTATCACCCTAACATTTTAGATTAAAGGCGTAAATTAAGTCATTCATACCCAATAGCAAGAAAATTTTCACCTTTTTGTTACAAGTCACATTTCCTTAATAAATTAGTATTTATGAATTACTGCCAGTTATGTTAATCAAACAGTAAACATAACTTCCCGTATTGTGCACATTTCAAAGTATTTCTTTTATTGAATGGATTAGCAGCAATTGAACACAAGAGGAAATCAATTGCTATTGTTCCTTTTAGAGAAAATTGCATTTTCTGGGTCAAACTTGTAAACCAAAGAATTGAAATAATTAAGTATACAAATAAAAACATATTATGGTAACTTCCTTGGTAATGCTCAGTTTATGTGTACCAATAATTTGGATTTCCAGTTTCCAACAAGAGAAACAATGATTCACTGAAAACACAAGTAAATATGAAAGACTTTCCAAGAAAAGGGTTGTCTCTGCTCAGTCACAGAAGTGATGCTTGCTGAGAGGATACAGCGTGGAGAAAAACTAGGAAACTAAAGTAGCATCAGTGGCTGAGAAGGTGAGCACTATGCAAGGTGTTTTCTTTAAACATGACAGTTAATAGAGACGACAGTAGATAACAGCCATGCACATGAAGTCAACTTTATCCTCCTGTCTAGAAGAACAAAGGTGGGGAACTGGAGATAAAGTTCAGTGGTTGAGATAGCCCTGCATGGTGTTCATGCAGAGGACCTGGCATTCCCAGCCTCAGGACCACTGACATCTTAGAAGGAAAGAAAAAATTCCTTTTCCGAGGTGCTACATTGTACGGTGACATTATTAATATATTCTAGCCTCTACCTTCTAAGTGTTTGTAGTAGCAGTTCATGACAGACATGTTTCTACACAATAATGTATGTTCCAAGGGCAAAAGTACCCCCATTCTGGACCTTATATTGGGGAGAAAGTATCCAGGCCTCACCTGAGTGTGCCATCCTTACACCAGACACTCTGCCAGAGCCCCAGACTGCACTGAGCCATGTACTTAGGGAAATAATGTTTCAGTTTCTTCCCGTTGCATTTTCAAAGTAGGATGCAATCTGATGCTGTCCCCAGGTAACACATTCTGAAACACTAAGAGGCTAAAAGCAAATACGTTGACCAGGTTAAATCCCTAGCACTGTTAAAAACAAAGAAAAATGTTGAAAGTAAAAGGATGTAAAAGGAAAAACCGCAACCTAAAGGTCTCAACAACCACATCTGATGAAAATGATCTTATCACGACACTCACTAGAGAGTGTCAAGTCAGTTGAAAAAGCAAAGCAAAACTTCGCAGAGCAATGGACCAGAGCAATTTTGAAGACATAGAAGTGGCTCTACGTCTGACCCAGATGGACACGGGTTTGATGATCACTGATTTGTTTACCAATTCATCATACATATGGAGAACGCCCAGCACTGGCAAGGCATGGCAAGAAGCATTGGGGATGGAGACACAAGAGAAAGGACTTTCACTCTCTCGTTCTGGTACAGAAGAAGCAAGTCAAAGAATGGATGACACAAATAAACAGTTAACAATCACATGAAGCCTTGAAAAAGTCATTCTACTCCGAGAGATTAGAGGAGGGGATCTAATTGAGACGGAGGGCCCAAGCCAGACTTTTCCGAAATAAACCAATGGAGTCAATGAATGAACAAATGAATGCATAAATAATTGACATTTAGGTACGACCCACAGGAGACGCAAGATTTAGCCTGAGCACAAGAACGCCAGTCACAGCAGAAGGGCTGAGGTAGAACAGGACAGATGAAGGGAGTTACACTCAGTAAGCACTGAGCCAGGGAGGGTTTGACAGACAGACGCCAATGGAACCAAGTGAATAGAGAGGTCTGAGGTGAGTGTGGAGGGACCCCAAAGGTGAAAAGCAGGCTGCAAAGGGCAGGCAAAGCAGCTTCATACAGCTTGACGCATGTCACGTGACCATTGCAGAGTTGCTATAGGCAAAAGAGATTACCAACAGGCTTTCAGTTTCAGAAACCCTTGGTAGGTGGGGTATCCCGGACAGAGGAGGAGACAGGACAGCCTGGGGACTGAGCTTCATGTAGAAGTCCAGGCAAGGAAGGAGTCAGCCTGAAATGTGCCTAAAGCCGCAGTGTGGGTATGGAGAAGTGACCAGGTTGGAGATGTGGTCAGCAGGGATGCTGACTTGACACTAGAGAGAAGAAGAGAGAGCCGGGACGGGTACCAGGATCTATGCTAGATCACCTGCACAAAGGGTCTCTTCCGGAAACTGAGCAGAGAGAAGGCCATCCCAAGCTCTGCTCAGCGTCCTCTCTGTGTTTGCTTTTCTTTCACTACAAGGAAAATGTGTTCCTTGTAGAAACTAAAATACACAAGCTGGGAGGTGGTGGTGTACACCTTTAATCCCAGCACTCGGGAGGCAGGGGCAGATCTCTGTGAGTTCAAGGCCAGCTTGGTCTACAAGAGCTAGTTCCAGGACAGGCTCCAAAGCTAGAGAAACCTTGACTTGAATAAACGAAACTAACCAAACAAACAACCAAAAAACTGAAACACAAACAAACCAAGAAAAGAATATCCCCCATAACATTGTGTCATTTGGTTTACTATGAATCCATACATGTGTGAAATATGTGCATAGGTATGTACATATTTAACACGTACCATATTGTAACACATTCGCTTAACATATTGTCATTTTGTGAGAGCAAAGACAGATTCATGCCTTTATTTTAAAAATAATAAGTAGGAAGCTTATTATTTAAAACTCAAAGCTATCCTTCATATTTCTTCACAAAGACAGCAAATACATAAATTTGGGTAATGAAATAAATAGGAATAGTGTACTAAAATAGCTTCAGAACAGAAGTGAATACGGGAAATTTTTTAATTGAAAAATATATAGAACAGTGCCTTAGGCAATAAAAATGGTTTAGTTCTTATCAAATTGTTAAAAAAAAACTCCAAAATATTTATAAGTAAATGGAAACAGAAACGGCCAGAAAAGAAAAAAAAAAACAGATAATAAAGCTTATTTACTAAGGAATATAAAATGGAAATGTTTTGCACTATGATTTCAAAACAATTTAAAGGGTTCTTTTTTTTGGCATGATTGGGTATGTAAGTGACTTTTTCTGATAAAAACTATAAAAGGAATATTTAATAGACTTTGTCAACATGTTGATAGTTACGCATGACTACAAAACTGTGGCTGCAGGGAGGCCTTGATCACTACACTTAGAACAAATGGGAAATGCACTCAAGAATTCCATCGAGCTGAATCAAATGAAGCCTTCCCAGCTTGGAGATGTTTAGAGTAAAATACAAATAGTACTTCTGAAAGTTTCTGCTTGCCTGGACCAAGCAATACCCGTCATCCCCATCTATGCATTCCTACCACGGTTTAAGCCACAGCTCCCCATACAGCGCCCACTATTTCCTAATGGCATCTGGTCTGAAGGGATCAGAGAAGAGCACAGTTATGTGTCATTTGTGGAACACCGTGGCATCAAAATGGCCTTAAATGTTCCCCGGGTAAAGCGAAACCCAGAGAGACAAGTTGGATTCTGTTCCAGCTGCTATGTTCTGGTAGAAGGCGGCCCTTCCATCTTCAAAGGGGTGAGCAATCTGGTTAGGGGTGTTGGCTGCAGTCAGTCAGACACAAGTTGACAGCAGCAACATCCACTCACCAAACACTTTACCACGTTGGGTATTTCGTTGGCGGCGATTCTGAATTACTTACCAGTTTCACAGAAGAGGAAAGAAAACTAATAGAACTAACACTAAGTCTCAAGTCCAGCCACTTTCGGGGCCACGCTGGGGCTCATACTCAGGGACCTGCTCTTCCTTATTTCTTTGCTGCTGATAAACCATAGGACTTGGGGAGCAGCAACTCAGAATCCAAATTATAGGTCGTAAAGGAGATGAGTTAGCTTTCCAGAGGGTTTAAACAGTTACAGTTTGCTACACTGTGCCTGACTTGAAGTCCTGTCTGATGGTCCCGGCGACAGCTGGGAAGAGCTTCTCAGAGAAAGCGTTGATGTCATTTCCTTAGTGCTGCACCCAGTCCTCTCCTTAAGAGTGGCCAGAAAAGCTCCTGGTGAATTATTAATTTCTATCTTGATTATTTATCGAGTGCTTGAAATATGCCAGGTCCTTTACATATATGCCCTCACTTAATCCTTATTATAATCTTGCTAAGTAAGAATTATAAACCCCATTTCACAAACAAGAACTAAGGCCCAAGGGGATAATTGACTTACCCAAGGTCATATAGAAAGCAATCGATCAGAATTTGAACCCGTTCCTGCCTATTCCAAATCTCTCTTTTTTTGTGTCTCTGTGTATAAGCATGCATGCATGTGTGTGTGTGTGTGTGTGTGTGTGAGAGAGAGAGAGAGAGAGAGAGAGAGAGAGAGAGAGAGAGAGAGAGAAAATATGTATGTGCTGGTGTATGTGTGCATATGTATGCATGTGTGTGTGTAAGTATGTATGTGTTGATGCATATGTGTATGTGTGTATGTGTGTGTAGGCCAGAGGACTACTTGATTAATCCCTTGGTGCTATTTACTCTTTTGTTTTGAGACAGGGTCTCTCATTTGCCTGGGAATTGTCATCTTGCCTACTCTAGCTGGCAGGGACACACAGCTATTCCCCTCTTTGTGCCTCCCCAGGAACAGGTCACAAGCACATATTACCACACCTGACTTTGTGTGTGTGTGTGTGTGTGTGTGTGTAGGGTCTGGGGATCAAACTCAAGTCTTCTGGAGAGCACTTTATTAATTTTCATTCCAAGTCTCCAAATCTGTACCCTTAATCACTAGACTTCACAACAAAATCTTGAAGAAGAATTAAACATTAAAAAAAAACTTCACTAACAATCCAACTACTCAGGAGGCTGAGGTAGGAAAATATTGAGTTCAAGTTGAGCCTAATCTACACAGAAATTTCCAGGAAAGCCTTAGCTACATAAAGAGGCCCTGTTTCAAAAACTAAACAAAACAAATCAATGAAATACAACAACAACAACAACAAAACCAAAGAAATAGAAAACGGGAGGACAGGGAATAGCAAAGAATTTTAACAAACTGTATTGGATTATCAAGAGACCCACTGCTAACAATCAAGAGGTTGTCTTATTGAAAATACCGTAATATTTAAATATGCTGGGATTCCAGTATTGGGAAAACAAAAATGAAAACCAAATGCAACTTAGCTGAGGAGTAAGAAAGGTAATTCAGGGCCAACAAGACACTTGAATATACTGACAATACTTCCAATATGTTTCTCTGAGACTAGAGGGGGCGAGGATACTGATGATATTATATGTTTCAGATGGGGGCATGGGCCCAATTCTCTTTGTCTTCCACCCCACCATGTGGTCCAGACACCTATAGAGACAGGCTTCTCTCAATGGGATCATGCTGGCAATTGGAATCTTCCTTATAAACCCATGTTTCCCCTCAGTGAACATGAGGAAGCAGGCTCATGGGAAGCAGACTCTGAAACCTGTAGTCCAGGAACCCCTTACACTGAATGTCAGTGAATGGTGCCGGAGCCGACCTGTGACCTAATTCATGCCTGTAAGGTCAGCCCCCGGACATCTAATAATGCCACTGGCTAGGAGCCTGCTCCTTTCCTTGTTGTTACTAATCTGGGAGGCGGTAAACTTGGAGCTTGTTTACATTTCTGGAGCAAGACTGCCATTGCAGTCTATAAAGAAGAAACAGACCTCAGAGACAGAAATACGATTTAGAAACAGATTCGGAAACAATATGTTCCTACTCTGAATTTTCAACTAAAAATATCTCTGCTGATACGAGTGTGGAGAAGGAGGGAACGCAGTGGCTTCAATCACACACACCCATGTGTAAAGCCTGGCTCGCACTATTTACATTGGTGAGACATATGACCTTGAGGGGTTACATAAAGTCTTTACGGCTTTCTTTCCTGTATTTAATTTTCTAACAGGCATATGATAATAACTTTCTTATAGAGAGACCACGGAGATCAGATGAAAATAAACTAAATTTGAGGTGTTTAGCGTGGTGGTTGGCACATGCACACTTGGTAACAGCCAGCTACTATCATTAAGTCAAGAACTTTGTCCCCTGTCCAAGAATAATGTCCACGACCATTAAGGCTCACACCCCAATCATCTGAGAATGCTCAGGGGGTTCAAAATGGACCAGTTATGGGAGGGAGAGCATAAGGAATTAGACATGCAAAAGGAAACTGGTATTTTTCCCTAAGATGTTTGAATGGAGTTTTGGTTTTGAATTTTTATGAGCTTATTCAGAAATCCTGTCACCGAAGGAGGTGGAAAACACAGCTCCCACACCAATAATTTCAGAAACGATTTCACGTATAACGTTATCCAAATATTTACACCGTGGTTGCAGAAAGCAGGAGGCGCACACTGGAAGGGCTTTCAAGAGCAGCAATAAACCTGGTTAAGAGGTTCTAGGTTGAAAGAGCTGTGGTAGGTTTATTTAGTAACAGCTGGGCGGACACCCGATAACTACCCCCAAGTACTTGGAGAAGAAAGGATAACCGCAGTTAGACAAGCCTCCGTAACCCACGGGTAAAATTGCTATAATAAACACGTGCGCTCTCTCTCTACTGCCCACCAGACAGTTTTCATCTCGCTCTGAAAAGTGCGAGCCCAGCCAAATGGCACCTTCACAGCTTCCCGGAGAGAGCTCTAGAGACGGGGGTCCAGGGTTGGAGGGGAGTGTCATCCCTCAACGTAACGTTGCCCAGTGGAGCCACGAGAAAGGTATGAACAGATTCCCAAATCCCACTTCCTCCTTGACGTGAGTTTGCTCTAGGGGATGGATAGGCCAGTTACAGAGTGGCTTCAAGGTTTCAAAATGACGTTGGGTTCAATCTGAGAGCCCGAATTGTTTGAAAAGCTGAAGAAATGCTCCTGGGAGCTCAGGAGATGGCCCAGTGAAGTGCTGGCTTTAAGCCTGAGGACTTGAGTTCGATCCCCAGGGTTCACATAAAAATGCTGGGTGTTGTGGCACAAGTTGGTCAGCCCAGCGCAGGGAAGTGAAGCCAGTTGGACGTAGGGGACTTGTTATCCAGTGGGGGTCTGGGTTAACTGGTGGGCTAAAGGTTTAGTGAGAGAACTTGTCTCAAAGGAAGCAGGCAGTATCCCTGAAGATGACATCTGAGATTGCGGTGTGGGCTCTACAAGCATGCACATAGATATACATATACACCACACACAAATATGAACCTTCACACATATCAACATAGATACCCATACACACACACACACACACACACACACACACACACACACACAGTTGTACTGGTTAAGAAACAAACCCTCTTAGTGCGCTGTGGAGAGGGTGCAGGCTAGTTGGGTGGAATATCACACATCGTAGAAATTGTGGCCAATTTTGTTAAAACCAGCCTGCGATGCTGGCTGTGCATTCGCTCTAGGAGATTAGAATTTCCCTTAATATTCTCATCATCAATGTTTACTATTTGTTTTTAAACAGACTGAAATGCAACAGAATCAAGGAATATAAAGAGGCTTCCCGCGGTGTAGACTCACCTAATTCAATGTTTTGACATCTTAAGTTTAGTCACACATGGCAAAGTGCAAATGCATAGCACACTCAAACACTGTGGTTTCAAAGAAATGCTGCCAATTAGTTAAGCAAAGATAGGAAATGTGCACTCAGTTGCTTAGCCCTGAATTTACTGAATGTTCTAATCATAAAGATGGGAAGTGTATAATTATAAAACTTTAAAAGTCTGGTAGACATGGCTCATCTTTAGTCGGGGCACCTGTTGAGGGTGCCACGTTGTGGCTCATGTCAGCGCCTAGGCAAGGACCACGTAGGCACAAAGGAAGTCCCTTTTGGGAGTGATCAAAAGGGCTCAGGAGCAGGAAGAGGCATTAAATTCGCCCTTATGCTTTCCCGAATGGGAGTTCTAACGCAAGGCAGAGAATTAAAGTGGAGCTGGGCAGCAGATAAAGATGTTGTCTTCTCAGATGTCTGCTGAAGCAGGATTCTTTCGACGCTCTTCCTGACCGCAGAAGGGCAGGCAGTGCAAGCAAGAGCGTTCAAGTAGACACACGGCAGACGTCTGTATCCTCAGCTCCCCCGCAGACTGACTGCCAAGTGTGGAAGTTGGACTTCTGCCACTGTTTTATGCCAGGGTGATGCGCTCAGGCGATTGTTAAAAACCACACTTTCAGGGTAAGCGAGTAAATGGTGGCTACTCGATAAATATGAAACCACAACAACGATTTGAAGGAAGTCCATTTGGTCTGTGTTTTCTTTGGTTAGAAAGGCGCTACCAAAAGGCAGCAGCCATAGCCGAGGAGGTCGGATCTCATTCTGGCTACTGTGGCATCACCGGAAAGCAATTTCATTTGCCCTTTGTTCGCCTCATTGAATATAGGTGTGCTATCACAGTTACTAGTGAGAGTTCGATTGTCAGGAGGATTTTTTAATTTAATTTGGCTGTAGCACTAGCAACGGACTCCAATTTGTGCAAACACTTCCTTCCAGTGTAAGCGCTACTGAGCTTTTCGGTAAGCTTCTCAGCTAGGCATGGTGGCGGTGGCCACCCCAGTCTGGGGACTGCTTTTCTGCAGGTAGGAGGTGTATTATTTCAGTACTCATTTAATTTTTGGTCTCTCCTCATTCTAGTTACTAGTAGGGGGCCAATTAGCACTGATTACAGTAATGATTTTGTATAATGGACACCTGTCACCTATGGAGCAGGCAGAGACCGCTAACCTAATTTCATGTGGGTCACCAAATTGTCCTGACAATTAGTTATTAAGAGTCTAAACTGCCTCCTCTTCCTCTGCTCTGCCCTCTGCCCTTTTGGAACCAGCAAGACCTCCAGTAACTATGGATGTCACGATAGTATCACTCTGCAAAGGAGAAACTGTGAATTTTCTGATTTCCACGATTATTTTTGGAAGACGCCGCATTTCATTGGATTATTTCTCTAGTACATGGTAGTAAGCATGTAATGTGGAATCTATTTTAATTGCTGTGATGTAAATGAGGCTTTGGGGTCATGTTACAGAGTGTTAACTGAAAGATCCAGCTATGACTTTAGCATGCCTGCAGGCCTTTTAAATTGTTATGGGAAATTGCAGCATTCAATTGAGTAGATTCAACAGTGAGCTCCCCCAAGGCTTATTACAGTTTGGCAACATGATGCCAATTTCAACTAATGTACCTAATGCCTTTTCCTTCCATCCTTTATCTACAGACGCTTCCTAGTAGATACAACTTGAAAACCTCGGAACACAAGCTGATGAAGTATTACACTTGACACTATAACGCTATGAGCGAACTCCTCAGGGCCTGCGGGGCGTCTCTTTGATGGAGTTCATGATGCTATGAGTATCAAAAAAACTTGTCAGGGTAATAATAGTGAAAAATAAATAGAAATGCTCAATTACTATAATTGAATTTTTGTTAGAGTATTTTGTGATAAATGTTCCGTGAGCAAGGGATCCAACTAACTCAGAGAGTCAAGCAGTGAATGCCCAGATTAATTTATAACATGTTTACAAATGTAATCTAATTCACAAACATGTCCATTTACGATCTCATGAGTTAGCTCCATTAACCCAGATCAGAAAACATATTTCGAACACAAATGTGCCTTCCTGCCCTGTGAGAGAACAGATGGGGGGCCACTTCATTTTTTAAGTAAGTCAAGTACAAATCAGTGTAATTAACACACGCTAACATACCAGGAAACGATTCCCTGTTGTCCAACCAGATGGAGCCCAACACCACAGCCCTTCTTCTCACCTTAGCCTTCTCCTACATAGCTTGAATCACCCCTTCCTGTAAGATCTGTAGAATTAAGGAAGCTAACGACAATGTTACTGGAACTCTGTTCCTTCCCACCATCTTTAAACCATATGCAAGCATGGTTTTCCCATGGGCACCACCAGCAAGAGCATGGAACTGGCTTTGGCGATGAAAGCACCACACATCACACTGCCGTCAGGTACCATGACCCAGACGCGTAGGCAGGACAGCAGTTGAATGGTGTTACCTGCCGTGGGGGGTCATCCTCCCCGGAAAGGTCAAGACACAGAAGCAGAAGACAGCACTTGCCAGAAGCAAAGGCGTAGAAGAGGGAAACAGGAATGGGACGTATCTGAAAGCATCTAGTTAAAAAGACAAATTATGGCTAAAATGTCAAGAAAGTGAATGCCATCAAAACGGATTCTGAAGAAACTCGCTTCCTGTGAATAGCTCCCTGCGAGAATGGTTTATTAGTCTAATCACACCTAATTTTCTAGTTCAACAAATGCTCCGCTAGAGTGTTTATGGCACACTTTGAAGCACTAAACATTTTGGTGGCACACTGAAAGGAATAAAAGATTCCAAACAGCATTGAAAAAGTCTCACGCAATTATAATGCAATTATTTCTATGGTAAATCAATGCCTTACAGTTTCAATAAAGAATAAAAGCAGCCTCATTCCTCCACTCCCTGGTCTTCAAGGCTTGTTACTTGCTAACAATCTAGTGCTTTTTTTAAAAGCAGAGTGGCTCATTGCCTTCATTATCTCGTCTTCCCTACTTTCAGGGGAGAATGACTATGTGTCAGTAAGCACATAAAAAAAAAAATCCTGAAACCGGCTTGGCTGTGAGATGGTCAGCAGTAGCCACATGGACCATGCTACATGGATCATGTTCTCCACCAGCATAGGTGAACTTTTGGTAGGCTAGATCCCACCACTGACATGGGTCTCCCACATACAATAAGAGGAATGGTGAGACCGATGGATCTCACCTCACGCAGCTTAGGAATCAGCCCAGGCTGAGTGGCTCAAACTATTCCAGAGCCATGGTGCCACTAACCAATCCCATGCATCTCTGGTGTGTGTCCCCTCAACACAGACTTCAGCTGCATCATTGTTTCCAGCCGAACCCCATTTGGGGTATAAAGGGCGGGAAGAAGAAGAACTGAAGATAATTGAAATTTTCCCATAGGACCACATTTTTAACCAATTATCATGGTCCTTCTCTACCTCAAATTTCAGTCATCTCAATGAAGAATATACTGCAATGCTGTTTTTTGTTTGTTTGATCTTTGAGACAGGGTCTCTTTCTTTCTAAAACTTAACATATAGACTGGGCTGGCCTGGAACTCACAGAGATCTACCTGCCTCTTCCTTAACAGCCATTGTAGCAAAAGTGTATGCCGGAGAGTCCAGACGAAATACTATTTTTTAAATATCTTCCATATAATAGGTCTTTAATAATGTTTTCTGATTTACGTATGGTTTGGTGTCAAATAAATCCTAGTGATACAGTACAGATGATTTTAATAGAAAATTTAACTTCCTTGAAAGTAAAATTATGGTTTGCATGTTATCGCCTCCTGCCACTTCTAGATTCGGCTCAAAGACTTCTGTGAATTTTTTCCACTTGTGAATATGATACAGAATTTTTATATTCTATTTCATTACGTCCTCCTGAATGTAAAAATAGGGTGATAATAGCAAGGAACCTAGTGCATGAAAATCATGCGGTATTTACTCGTCTCTCTGACTTTTACTGTGGTCAAATTTGTATGTGTCAAAAAAGTAATGGCAGAACAAAATATTCTAATGATAAACATGCAATATAATAACAGGGGGAGAAACTTTTGAGTTAAAAATTAGCTACTAAAATCACCATGTCTGGTTAATATGATGATTTTTCCATCCTTGCAGGGCAGTGTGAAATGTTTCCGAATGGAGACTAGAAAAAGCTGAAGTTGGGTCCGGTGGTGAAAGCCTGTTGTCCCAGCTGCTATGTGGTAGGAAGAGGAAGATGGAAAGGTTAGAGCTTTCCTGGACTATACATTGTATTCAAAACCGTCATGAGCACCTCAGAGAGAACCTATGCCCCCCTCAAAAAAAAAGCCTTATGAAAAGGGTTGGGGATGTAGCTCAGTGGTAGAGATTTTTTTGTGTACCATCATAAGACCCAAGGTTCAATTTCTAGCACAAAACAAGTAAATAACCAAGCACCAAAAACTGTAATGTTAGAACTAAATCATAATAAGAACTCAATAATGTTTGTTTTACACGCATCACTTCATTTAATTTCTAGAGAAAACACATGTTGGCTATTTTATTAACCCTTGTTTACACATGAGGCAACTGTGACTCAAGAATGAAGTATCTTATTCAGGGCCACACAGCACCTACATAGCATGACACAGGCTATCCACCAGATTTGCATTGTATCAACTCAGTCCTGGACATTTGACTACCAGAGACGGTGCATGCATGCAAACTAGGTAAAATCAGATGCAGGTAATACCAATTCTTCTATTTGACTGTGAAAGCTTTTTAGGCAAAATGATGCAAGCCAGCAGGTACTGTTCAGTGGGGCTTTGGTAAAATCTTGACATCTGATAGCTACCAGACAGTCACGTGTCCCAGCATAGTAATCAGGATGCCCAGGCACAGGTGAACAGGCTCAAACACTGGAGCCAATGCAAATAGTTTCCGTGATTATTTTTCCGCACTAAACAGAAATGAAAAGCGCCTATCCTAATTTGGTTAAGGTAGGGCTTAAGCCCAAATCAAATTCGACCTGTGTTTTATGGCGTGGTTCGTGAAAGAAACTGGGTTTCATAAGCAAAATGAAGATAGGCTCCCATCAACCAAGAACGTTGAAATTCACATAACTAATCGCCCATAAAAATGATTACAAACAAACACTAAGAAAAACTCACAAGGCATAGGAGAGTGATGAGATTTCCAGCCCGGTGGCTGATAGAGCGAGATGTATCAAAAGTCCACTGAGCTGGAAAAATGACATGCCGTGAAGAGCTGCTTAGAGTGGGTGTGTTCGGGGTCCTCCATTAGTCAAAGGGATGACTCCCTTCTGTGGACACTCAGGCCTTCATACCCAGAAGCCCAGTTCTTCGTCTGGATCCTCAGATGGAAATGAGGAGGAATGCCTCCGGATCGGTGCTCACCAGGAAAAACGACCTGTCAGATGAGTAGCTCTCAACCCATACCTTAAGAAAGTCCTGGCTGTCTTTCCATTTTAGAAGTAAATAAAATACCGATTTAGCCTGGGTTGCTTTAGTATTGTCTTCTGTACCATTGTCTGGGTTTTGAGTGGGTATTTTGACCATTGCTTTCAGCCAATCATAACTACGATGCCTTTCTATTTAGCTTTTTAAAGAAAAAAAAACACATTTCACTTTGTTAAAGGGAAAAATACTACAGATACAAAGAGGAAAACTACATATCACAGACTACCAAACATCCTTCCGCAACGCATCTTAGTTTCAGAACTGCTAGTCCAGGGACCCTTGGTAAAGTAGTGCTGCCTCCTCGGCATCCAAAGACACTTCAAAAACGTTTGCAGAATAAAAACACACAAGTGAACAATGACCCACAAACAACAGCCCTCAGGGATGCCAGAGCTACTGTGTCCAGATTGCAGAAGCAGCTCCTCCTCTCTACAGCACTGGGAATTGAACCCAGAACCTTGGACGTGTGAGGCAATTACTGTGAACTATACCCTCAGCCCCCAGAAGCATGTGCGTATTCAGGTGTGTGGAGACACATGTCTATATGTGTGAAGGCCAGAAGCTCTATGCCATGTAGGGTGCCTTTCTCAGTGAGGCTCAACTTATTTTCTGAGACGAAGCCTCTCAGTGAATCCAGAGCTCATGGATTCAGCTAAGTCCTTTGGCTGGTGAGCTCCAGCTGCCAGTTATCAGTCCCCTCTGCACTTGGCCAGTGTGCTCGGTTATCAGTCCCTCTCCAGAGATGAGATTGCAGACATGCGACTCTAACTCAGCTTCCTGTGTGAATGCAGGGGGTGTGAATTCAGCTCCTCACGCCTGCAAGTATTCTATTGACCAAACCACAGCTTGCATCCCATGGGTGGTGGCGATGTGTGCCTGTAATACCAGCATGCAGGGAGTTGAAAGCCAGAGAATCGCAAGTTTAAGGCCAGCCTGGACTGAGTTCCAGGCAAGCCTAGGCTACTCTCAAGAGCAAAATAGAAAGCTGGGCATAGTGTGTCTCGGCTTAAACACCAGCGCTCTGGAGGCAGAGGCAGGCAGAACTCTGCCAGTCTGGTCTGCAGAGTGAGTTCCAGGACAGCCAGAGCTATACTGTGAGACACTGTCTCAAAAACAAACAAAAACTAATGAATGAACAAACAACAAAAAAGGAAAAAGAAGGAAGGAAGGAAGGAAGGAAAAAAGGAAGGAAGGAAAAAAGGAAGGAAGGGAAATTGGCAGAGTTGGGGACATACCTCAGCAATAGAGCACAGGTGTCTAGCATATATAAGAACCAACATTCAGTACTCAGTACTAGAAAAAGAATAAAAACATCAAACAGCAATAACAACAAAACCTGGAAAAATTATCTTTCTCCAAGATCCTCTAAGGTAACTGGCTAGGGCTTGCTAAAACAACTGAAACTACTATTTAAAAACAAAATGTGTTGCCAGGCCATGGTGGCACATGTCTTTAATCCTATCCCTTGGGAGGCAGAGGCAGGCAGATCTCAGTGAGTTCAAGGCCAGCCTGGTCTACAGAGTGATTTCTGGGACAGCCAGGACTACAACACAGAGAAAACCTGTCTTGAAAATCTAAAATTAATAATAATAATAAATGACAATAATAATAAAATAATTGTGTCATTCATCAAGAGTCCTTTGGGCCTGACGCTTTTCTTATCTTTACCATTCTCCCTTCCTCCTTCCTTCTCCCTCTTGCTTCCCGTCTTTCTCTCCCTGGAATTCAAAAGCCACCAACGAGACACCAGCGAAGAAGTACCCAGCAGTTATTAAGTTCAGAGAATCCCCCCTCCCCGCTCCTTAGTTGGATGCTGACCTTATTCCAGGTGCTCTTGTGTCACCAAATTGTCATTTGGCTTACAGCATACAGTCCGTCAAGGGAGGTCAAGCAGGGACTCAAGACAGGAACCTGAGGCACGGGCTGAGGGTTTGAGAAACCATGGAGGAAAGCTGCTTCCTGGCTTGCTCTCCCTCGGGTTGCTCAGCTCCCTTCCTTATACAGCTCAGGCCATCTGCCCAGAGGTGACCAACCCACAGCGAGCAGTGATGTAGGGTCCATTCCTACATCAATATGCAATAATGAAGATACTTCATAGAAATGGCCACGGGCTGGTGAAATAGAGGCAATCCCTCAGTTGAGATTCCCTCATTCCAGGTACGTCTTAAGTCTGACAAAACTTAGAGTTGACAAAAACCAAAAACAAACAAAACTCTCAACACACTAGTCTATTCATTGTGAAACTTCAAAAGAAGGAAAATAAAAAATAAAATAAAACCACTCTGTCACCTATAAAAAGTCAGTGGTGTGTTGCCGGGTGTTGGTGGCGCACGCCTTTAATCCCAGCACTCGGGAGGCAGAGGCAGGTGGATCTCTGTGAGTTCAAGACCAGCCTGGCCTACAGAGCCAGTTTCAGGTTAGGCTCCAAAGCTACAGAGAAACCCTGTCTCGAAACACTCCCCCCAAAATTCAGTGGTGGGTCCTACTGTGAGTGGAGTCACAGGGGACCCTTCCTTGTCGCTAATGCTTTCAGAAGTGGGACTTTTAAAGACAGTTTAAAGTGTATATTTCTACTTTGTTCAATTGATTATTCATGAGTTGAAAATAGTTAAATTGACAATAGTATTTTTCTTGCTCACCTCAATTCCCTTCGGCTCCTCCTCCAGCTCTCACTGTGCCTCGTGTCAGACCTGCACTGTGTGCTGAAAACTGAGGTGACAGAAAGCCAGTAACAGAGGGAGGGATGTGTTGTGTTTGTAGATATTATTTAAAAATACAAACAGTCTTATACAGGCAAGCTCAGACAAATTCTAAGCTTGAGTGTAACCTTAAGCAAAGGAAGGGAGGAAATTTGGCAAACCCACTGTGGGGTGGTAGAACGGTGTAAACTATGGTTGGCCCACAATAAATCTCTACCTGCTAGAAACATCCTGTCTACAGGGAGAGTTTTTAAGGAAGTTAAAGGAAATATGGGAAATGATAAACACACATGTTCTTATCTTTGCTACTAAAGTTTAACCATGTACAAGTGTTCAAGAGGTGGCTCTTTTTAATTTCCTTCGAAATGCACACTCACAGGCACACATGCATTCATCTACAAACAAATACACACACACACACACACACACAATGTTTTTTGTTGTGTTTGTTTGAGACAGGGTCTTGCTATGTAGTCCAGGCTGACTTTCAATTTGGGATGATCCTATGTTTTCTTTCAGGTTCTGGAATTACAGACATGAGCCACCATTCCTGGACATTATTTTCTCTGTATGAAGGATACCTTCAGAATTCAAAAGCAACAGCAAAAACAATGGATTACAAAGAATTCACCCCCTCCCAAACGTCATGAGTAGATGGAAAGGCCAGGTTAAGAGAAGAGCTCAAAGGTCACTTCAGGACAAAATGAAATCACTTATTTTGGAATAAATCATTAAATTGGATTCTGGTTCATGAAACCAGAAGATTGTCAACTCATGTCTATTAGTTCTTTTTAGATTCCACTACTTTGCTGAAGTTCAGGTAGAGCCAATGAACTGTAGCAGAGGCCCTGTCTTCTGCATGTCACAGTGAGGGTGGGCAAGAGGGCTCCTTGGGTAAACGCACTGATTTCCAAGCCTGGAGACTCAAAATTAATCTTCAGAATCTACGTGATTGAAGAAACTGATTCCTGCAAGTTTTCTTCTTACTTCCACATATATGCTGTGGCATGTGCACAGGAGCACATGTGTGTGCACACATACACACACACACACACACACACACACACACATACACACACAAGCATGCACGCATGCACACAAGCACACAATTACAGCTAGCTAGAAATATCTATGACTTTGAAAATAAACTACATTCTCTTCAGCTGTACAGACCAATAAAAAAAAAACACAATTAACAATAGCACATGTAAGGCAGGAAAAGAATTGAACCTCGCTAGCGGTGACACATACCTGTCACCTCTGAAATGGAAATGGACATAAGATGTCACTGTCAGCTTCAGCACTTTTCAGAATGCTTAGCACAAGTGTCAGGCCAGGAGCCAGCAATACGAGCCCTGTATCTTGATGTCTGTGTTTGTTAAGATCCAAGGCTCCAGATCTCATAATCCAAAACACAGAAAAGAGAAAATACAAGTTATTTCTGTCCTCTTTGCCAATGTCTGGACTTTAGAAGGATCACTTTCTTAGAAGTCTCCTCTTCCTGCCCCCTTGTCTTCTTCTCTCTTTACCCTCTTCCTTCCTTCCTTCCTTCCTTCCTTCCTTCCTTCCTTCCTTCCTTCCTTCCTTCCTTCCTTCCTTTCTTCCTTCCTTCCTTTCCTTCTCTGCTCTTCCTTCCTTTTTCTTTCTTATTTTCTTTTATTTCCTTCTTTCTATTTATTTATTTATTTATTTATTTATTTATTTATTTATGGCCAGGAAAGCAAGGAAACTGTCTGAACAAACGACCTCCTTGAGTACAGTGGGGCTTTCGCAGCATTCACATCAAAATGGGCAATAATCACCCTGCCCGCGGCGGAATGGAAAACACCCCCTAATAGCACAGTGGGCCTGGCTTTCCCTAACCTGCTCTGCCATCCTCCTGTCCTTCGCGCGCTCAGCTATCAGTCACTTTCAGTCACGTGACCACAGCAGGTAATTTAATTTACTTGTCTCATTTCTACAACAGAGGATAATAACACCTTGCCTTTTTGGAAGGAGCGGCTAGGTTTAAATTATCCCAAGTTGCCTGTTAACCCGAGGATCTATAATTTAGAGATTTCTCAAAGACAGCGTATTCTCTCCTAATTTCTGTGACCTTGATCCGCAGCAAAGCGTCTGTGTTCCTCTGTAACACGAACAAAGGAAAGCCACATGGTGTACCATCTTCTGTGCGCCTCAGAAAATGATGTTGTAGCTTCGTTATCTCATTGGCTAAAATAAATGAATTCCAAATCCATATTCTTCAGTGAGAGCAACAGGGGCCCCAGCTCCCCTTTCCTTTGTTCCGTATTGGTTCAATCAAGTCCTGAAGAGTTTGTCAAGTTTTATGTTAGCATTTCAGAAAGTAGCCAATTAAGACTCTTTGAATTGCAAACCTACAGATCTACAAATGGCTTTGCTTCGACCTTTTCTCAAATTTCAACAAAGTAGATGTTAATAACGAGAAGAAGCTAGAGCGACTGAAAAACTTGCACAGAATATTGGATAATTTAGAATCCACGGCAGCTCTTTCTATATTGGTATTTCTCAGACTACACCTTCTTGAATTGCCCGTAAACCTTGCAAGGGAACATTTGTTTTTTACTAAATGTTTCTTTTCTGCTTCCTGTTCTTCAAATAACAGTGTACAAGCCGACATGGGGAAACACACACAAAATCCCAGAGTTTTGCAAACTGCGCCCACCTCTGAGGAAGCTTCCAGCATAACCATAGCTCAAATAGCTGTAGCTGAAAAGAGAATCTGCTGGCTCCTTTTGCTTGGGAGGCCTGGGATTTCTGTCATGTCACACCAAGCTCTCTTGAGGAGTTTCTTTTATATTTACACATTTATTAATTATTTAAATCGTTATCAAAGACCTCCTAGGTGCCGAGATCTGTGTTATACACCCGGTCTTGAAGGGTGGGCAAGCACCCTGTTCTCATACACCTTTTAGTTCAGCAGAAACAGACAAGCAAATAAGTAAGGAAATACACATGAGAATTACACCTGGCTATGAGTTCAGATCGAGTAGAAGGACCCCTAAAGTGAGCACATGTGAGGGGGTGGATGGTTCTCTCTGAAACCAAGGTAAGACAGATGGATCCCTTGATCAAAGTCCGAGAGATGGTATGCCAAGAGTACCACGGGCCCGCCCAAAACTGTAGACATAGAATAGGCATGGGAACTGCGTGGGCCATGGAGCAGAGGGGAGGCCAGAGGAAGCCCTATGTGTGAGTAGAAGAAACAATAGGTCCTGAGGGAGGAACTGAGTCACTCGATCTGTCATTGAGTCCCTGCCCCGGGACAGAAGAACCACAGTTGTACTGAACCCTCGTTACCCACAAATGGCCCAGTCACACATTCTCCGCGGCCAGTGCTGGCCGGCTGCTTTGTATCCTCCCTTTGTATCAACCATGAAGCAGTCCCCTCTCTCTGGCCTCGCCACCTCAAAGAGCCTAAATGAGAAACGTAGGGAATGTCAACCCCACAAGGAGCTATTATGAGTGGATGGCTAATACAAGAAGCTATTCTTAGCTCGGAGGCTGACACACAGCTCTAAGAAATCCAGGGAACGTGTCTTGATGCTAGGCACCTTGTAGACTAGAGCCCCGCAAACAAAAGGAAGCTTTTAGTCTAAGAGGTAATGAAGAAGCAGTCAGAGGCCACCATTCTCATTCTGTGCTGTAGAAAGTAAATCCAGAAGAAAACAACACTTCCATTTTAAAGAGCACCTTCGCTTCAGAAAGCTGAAGAATTCAGAAAAAAAAGAATTTATCCTGCTTCCCCACTTACCTGATGATCGTATAAAGCAGCTAGTTATTTGGATGCGTGAACAAACCGTACGAACTCACAAATTTCCTGTTTTTTTGTCAGCAAGGGTGGAAATGTCACACAGCTTAGCAAATACACAACTAATCAAAGGAGCTGATCTTTGGTAAGAATGGGTGGGCTCTCTTCCTGACCACAATTAAATCATCTAGGTTTAAATTCTTCACCACGAGAAGGGAGGACAAAAAGGAATCGAGAATGCATCGCTTCCCAGAGACTGACACACGAAGGCCAAAAGTTCTCCATACACATGTATAACATGTGGTAGCACGTTACATGTGGTGACATGTTACATGTGATTACATGTTACATGTGGCAACATGTTACATGTGGTATCACAACTGGCGCCTTGCAGGTAAGAAACTGGTGCTCTTAAGAGATTAACTCCAGAAAACTGTACAAGGAGAGTAGCATTTTATGCTTCTTCCCTGCTTGCTTGAGGATCCGTCCTTATTTTTCTACCATTGTCTTTCTCGTATTCAAAAAGAAATATACATTCTCTTTTCGAGGAAACTCTTCTATCAGAATCAGAAATGCAAAACAGCCCAGAAAGTTGAGAGGAAAACTATCACAAGCAATGTGTCCTTTCTAAAATGAAATATTGGGGTCAAGGTATAGATCAATGATAGAGCAGGTATTTAGCATATACAAGGTCTTGAGTTCAATCCTTAGCACCCCAAAATTAGATAAATAAGGAACGAAGCCTCGTGCCTCTTGGTGATAGCATGCTTCTAGAACATGCATAGGTCCTGGGTGTGAGCCACAGTGTTGTAAGCAAAAAAAAATGTACTTTGTCTCAATTCCATAATATTTAAAAGTGCTTTGGTGACAAGGAAAACACCACTGTCAAGGGCACTAGGCTTATTTTGTAAGCACAGAAGGAGCATAGAATGAACGAAGGGATCCAAAACAAAGGTTTCACACTTGAACTGAAGGTCTATAATGTCCCCCACCCATGGGAAAACTTCCACTAGTTACAGCTAATTAACTTCCGGACAATCTTTTGGTCGATCAAGAATCGCTCTGACTCTAACCATCTCTGGTTTGGAAACTTCTTTTATGATGTATAACTTGCAGCTAAATCCAAATCGCCCATTGCCTTCATCCTTTAATGATTTATTCTGCATCCTTTTCAAGAAAGAACAGCTTTGCTCAAATATTCCAACAGAGTTTCCCCTCATTTGAGAGGGAAACAAATATCTGGTATAAAACAGAGTAAGACAGTGAATGATTTCACAGCAATTTAAAAAATTACTGCATGCTTTCATGGATCCAAAGTATTTAGGCCTACTCAGTGTCGTTGGTCCCCAGCTGGTGAGTTCCCTACTTTAATTTTCAGGCCCCGACAGCTAAAACATCCACTGTAAACAGCTACGCCCTGCTACTCCAGATGTCATCCTTATTTCTTCCAAGAAGCAAACGAGAAAAATCCAAGTGGCATAAGAAATAAAAATCATCGGATGAGAGGTTTAATCACAATTTTTACTGTTTCCTGTTATATTATTTGTTTTGCTCTTGCATATGAGTTCTGCTCTTTGAAGCCCTAAAGTATTAATATTGCCGCTTTTGCTGCACGAGTTTGTTGCAATTGTAAAGTCTAAAAATCCACACCGAACACTAGCTTCCAGATATATTTCCAAGTGAATAAGATACTATATCTTGCATCACTAGTAATATACGTAATTTTTTTCTTATCATGCCATAAAATCTAATTAATTTAATATAACTGGAAGAAATTACGTAAAACTATTTAGCACTCAAAAAATAATTCTTTTACCCCATACCGCCCAATTTTTGTCAATCACATCAAACGGTAGTCAGTGACCTCCTTCCACCTCTAAACATTTTAAGGAGAGAGAGCCGTCGGAGTTATTTAAAAACAAGTGACGATACAAATATAATGCATAATAAAAATAAGTGTTGCATTCAGGGACTTGAAGGAATCAATAATCGATAATGGGCATACAAGTTACGCTTGGCCATATTCTGACTTGCAGGAAGTTCAAGTCTTGTCTTAAAAAAGAACAGCCCATACATTTTTAGGTTGTGTCTATACCTGGGAATCAGGAGCCTGCTGGGAAATGGGAGCATTTGGCTGTCTTGGTTAATGTGGGGCTGTGGTCAGCAGCAGTGCAGCCTCTGGGAAGGATCCCAAAGGCTGCTCTTTCATTTGGATCTCGCTACAGCATCCTACTTCACATCCGCCTCCCTGGCCTTGGGGGAACAAAACTGCCTTTATAGCTCTCCACTGGAAGGGCCACAGGCACACCCAGACTGAGGACTTTCAAAGCTGCCCCTTCCCAGATGCTCTGGCTGTGGTCAACATCTGGCCCACGTCAATTCAAGACTGGACTATAAACACATCATCCTTCCAAGAAGAGAGCGGCATCTGTCCAGGGGTTCAGAGCTAGTGACTGTTGACTGTTCCGGGGTGGCCGCGAAGAGAACTCTGCAAGGGTGACTCTTCAATGTTTGCCACTAGAGTCCTTGGACCTCCACTAACCATATAGCAAGAACACAGCCACAAAACAAAACAAAACAAAAACAAAAAACCAACCAGCAGCATTAACAGTGCCCAGTTCAAAAAGCAGAGCTCACACACAAGAGGAAAATCAATAAAAGAGTGGAGAATGATAAAAATTGTGATGAAAGCTTTAATCGGTCACCAGGCTGGTCCTAAGACTTCATAATCACAACTCGAGCTTCATGGTCTTAGCAGAAAACCATCTAAAATCACAACTTAAAAGAAAACCAAACAAAACATCCGGTTGTTCAAAGCAAACGGGATGGGGCACACCCAGTGACAGTTGTAAATTTCTGACTAAAAAATGTTTGACCCTGAAAGAGGGAATCTTGAGGTTCACCCAGGTCTGTGAAGGACCAGGCAACATGGAGCCCAGGAAAGCCCCCTCAACATCTCCCTCCACATCCCCGCTAATCACCACTGTCAAAGCATTTGGGTTAACAAGCCCCTCTTTTAAAATGCAAATATCCCCAGGGAGAGTTGAACCTCATTCATACCTCAGTGCGAATTAGTTTAATTAGATAATCAGATCTAATTAATTGAGGGCTCAGGGAAAGAGAGTTTTGATTGAGGTGGGCCTAAGGGAGGGAAACTTTAGAAGGGATTCCAGGGAGCTTGTGAAGAATGTGGAGGAGGCATGAGGACAGTGGGTTGGAGGGTGCTGGAAAGACCCAAAAGGAGCGAGGGTGTGTGAGGCAAACTCTGGCTGTTCCATTGTTTTGTCCAGGATCTTAAGCATCTGTACCAGAAGGTTTTCCATCAATGCGGTAACACCATGACCAAAAGTAACTTGGGGAGATAGTGGTCTATTTGGCTTAAAGGTCCAATCACAGTCCATTCCGAAGGGAAGTCAGGGCAGGCACTCAGACAGGAACCGGGAAGCAGGAACTGAAACCAGATCATGGAGGAACACTGTTTTCAGGCTTGCTCTCCCAGGCTCGATTACTCCTTGATTTTTTTTTTAAATGGGTCCATCTGGCCAGAGGTGTGGCACCACCCACAGTGGGCAGGGCACTCCCACATCAAATGTGAATAGAGAAAATATGCCTCTAGTCAGATTGGCCTGCAAGCAAGTCTGTGTGTTCTCTTCCCTGAACATTCTAGCTTGTGGCAACGAAGCTAGACGCACCAGCATCACGGCAAGTTAGAAAACAAGGATCATGCCTAGGCTACAAGTTACACTGTTCTCAGTTCATACTCATCGGGCCAACGTTCCTATTTTAAGAAAGGAAGAAGGCGTAGGAGGCTAAGAAAGAGGAAGACAGATGTGTCGCTCCACTCTCTTTACTGTGAATGGGTCCCGTGTGCAGGTCTCCAGATTCCTCTGCTTGGAAGACTACGTTTCTTCCACGCAGTTACCGGAGCCACCTGGACTCTGATAACCGACAGCTCTCCTTATGGCTGCCGCTGTTTATCAAGCCTGGTTTGGAGGGAGCTCGCTTTGAATTCCCAAGCAGAGTGTCCCGAAAGATGCCACTAGGACAGGGAAGTATAACCTAGTAGCCGATCAAGTTCATATCCTGACCATGGAATACACTTGCAGCGATCGCCTCCTGCTAGGCTGAAAAGCAGGGGATTAAATGCTTACTGTACAGGGTTATAGCAAAGCTGCGGTGAGGCAAGGTGGTGAAGCAGGGAGGTATTCGCTCAGCGCAAGCCGGCATGAGAAAGGTAACAGGCATGTGTGTGTGTGTGTGTGTGTGCATGCACATGCATATGCCTGTGCATTCATAATGGTAAACACAGACCGCAGATCTTACAGTGCTTGCCCCTACTTCAGTCTCTCACACCTAAATTGTACCCTGGGTAAACACCTCTTCATCCCTCAGCTCTCAACTGGAATAACCTGTCATAGGGGAAACGGTGAGCAGAATCCTCCTCAACCCCTTAGCATTTTATATCAGCATGCTCCGCGTGGCCCTCGTCTATCCAGGTTCGTATTCACGGTCGCTCTGGGAGTGCAGCTTGCTACACTCGAATTTACAACCCCCCTGCCTCATCCCTCCAGAGTTGGGATTTGGCCATGAACCCCTCCCCCAGCCCCCAGCCCCGTGGCTTGTGGCAAGTTCTTTGAGGACAAAGAACAAATCCTTGGCGCAGGCACTGTATTCTCCACGCGTAGTAGGCGGTGAGTGCTCCGTGCCTGTGTTCAGAGAGTGGAGAAGGGGGAAAGATCAAAGCCTGAGTGTGTACCCACAGGGCCATTGAGACTGGAGATCTTAAAGGTGCTGCGAGCAAAGAATGCAGTCCTTTTGAATTGAAGGCAGATGTTGACACAACTTGTTTCTAGCAATACAGGTAAAAAAAAGTTCCCGAATGAGAACATTTTGTACCAATGTAAAAACAATATTTCAGAGGACCGTTCCTCGTGCTCGGATGGAGCCTAAGGGATCAAAATCTAATTCAGCGGGATAAACAATTCTAGCACCAAGATATGCACGATTCACTTTTTACAAGGTGAGTTCTACATAGAAAACATCCCCCAAATACGCGCACAGTAGAAAGTCTGTGAGATGCCTCCCCTGCCCCAAGGTGACTCTCGGAAATCGCTGGGTTTGTTTGCCTCTTCGTTGAGATGCAGGTATCATAATGCATGGCCACCTTCGAGTCTCCTATATTCCAACAATAAATCTTTACAGCCTCACATTTTTCTCATTAAAAGAAAAACAGCAGTGCCAAATCGTTCCTTAGCATTGTTGCTTGTTCCATAAACAACAGGAGGCATTCGTATGGCCCAAACAGCTTTCTCATAGGCTGAAAAGGGGGAAAAAAAGACAAGCATGAAAAAAAAATTGTTTTGGGGGAAACCTTTTTTATGGGTCCTTATTGCATATGTCCAAGTTTTAATAAGATTACTAAGAAAGACATTCTGGGGAACAATAATATAACCGAGACTCGAGGAATATAATTAAGTGTCTCTCCACCTTCTCTGAGTCCCAAAGGAACAGCCGAGTCTGTGCCCAGGGCATGCTTGCAGAGAAGGCTTTCTGTGAAGGGGACATCTCTGGGTGGACTCTGAGTGTGTACCAATGGGTCCTCTGGTCTGTTTCTCCATCTCTGTGTCTGTGTTCACCCATCACAGTCTTGGAAAAGAAACAGGGAAAAGGGTGGGATGCATGTCCTAAAGTAATCTGAGTTTGATTGTAGCTCTAACACTTTCTTTGTTGTCTGGCTTGTGGTCTGGCACACAACCTCTCAGTCAGCAGTCTCTAGGGATTCTATAATGTAGCGACGTATAACCCTTCTGGACTAGGTCCGACACATAACAGAATTCAAATCTATGATGTCTTCATCACTGGTCTATTGCTGGGAAAAGACACCAGGGCAAAGGCAACTCTTACACTGGAAAGCATTTAGTTGTAGGCTTGCTTACAATTTCAGAAGCTTACCCTAATTCACAGAGTGGAGAGGAGGAGAGAACTGGGCCTACCATAGGCCTTTGAAACCTCAAAGCTCACCTCCAGTGATACATTTTCTCCAACAAGGTCATATCTACTCTAAAAGGCCACACCTCCTAAACCTTCTCAAATAATGCCACTACCTGATGACTAAGCATTTGGAGCCAGTCTTTTCTTCTCTGCGTAGCTTTGGAGCCTATCCTGGGTCTCCCTCTGTAGACCAGACTGACCTCGAACTCACAGAGATCTGTCAGCCTCTGCCTCCCAAGTGCTGAGATTAAAGGCAGGTACCACCACCCGACTATGCCACCATGACTCGGATGGGCCATTGTCATTCAAACCACGGCATATGGTTAATTCTAGTCCTTGTCCTCTATTCCCTATGCCCTGCTGGCATCTAACTCTATTCTACTGTAATTCCTCTAACTGATGTGGCTGGCATTCCAACATGACGAGGCTCTTTCATGCTGTGCCTCCTGGCCTCTAACTTCCTTTGGAGACGGTAGCTCTGTAAGATAACTTAGAGTCAGAGATGAACGTGGCCAGGGACACACATGTTCACGAGCATGTCATCTATGTGGAGCCTGTCAGAGAGTTAGTCAGCATATGTAAATTATCCTAGGCAGTCGGAAGGATCATATATCCATTCACCTTTGTACACACAATCTAAGGTTCTGTGAAATTAAACTCTTCTCTACAAGGCTTTCAAAGGTGTAAAAGCAGTAGGGAAATCCCTTGGGATGGACTACTATGTTAGCTCTGAAAACAGTTTGGTGAACTCCAGTGACAAGTGAATTGCAGTTTTGGGGTTCAGAAACAAGGCCTTCACTCCCGAAATCAGGCTTCTGGAACTGCCTTTGGGAAGCAGAGGCACGGGAAAAGGTACCCAAGGCATCTCCTTTACTCCTTCTTGTGCCTTCAGTCACCAAGCACTTACTGAACATTTACATACGCCAGACTCTCCACGTAGACTAGGGATTCATAGAATGAGACACTGCCCCTACAGTTCAGTGCCCAGTCCATTCAGGGGAAAAACCAAGGGGCCAGTTAGACTTGCGAATCCAAAGAGAAATGAGGCATCAGAAAAATTTCTTCAGAAGCAACGAACCCTGGATGTCTTGTGCAGTATAGGTAGGAATCCAGCTGATCGGGAGTACTCCAGAGTTGAGGACATATGGGGGGTGGGGCAGAGGAAGAAGCAAATTGGGGGCACATCATGTAGTGTCCTGAAGTCTAACCTATAACATAGAGATATGGACTCAAAGGTGATTGCACAAACAGACGCTGATGGAACTTGCTCATCATATAGGGAACCTGGACAGTATTCTGAGAACAAACTTAATTGTCTCACTAAATTAAACTCCTGCCAGACCAGAATTTTGCCTTGCCTTTTTGTACACCTCTGAGCCTTATATATATAATCCTTATTTTTTGTAAAAAAAAAAAAAAAGCTAAACTGTGAATGGGTTTGTTTCTAAATAAATCTCATTTGCTCAGAAAAAGGATCGTCTCTCTGTGACTTCACTTTTCCTAAGACTTTACACCTCCATCAACACTCCCCTCAAAGAAGCTTTGTGAAAATACGCACACACGTGCACTGGTCTATGTCCTCATAAACCCATCATGCACTGGGAAGGCCAGAAGCTGAAGATGCACTCCCTGCACTCCACTGGCCCGGCAGCTGAGCAAGCAGTCCACCTTGGAGCTTGTGCGTCTCCCCTCGCGGTACTAACTGGACGCTGTGACTTCATGTCACTGTCTAGCATCATAGCTAGCCCAGAAAAAGGGCAAGATTCAGCGTCGGAAACAAACAGGGTTTCTGCTGCGTAGGATTGCCTTTCTGCCCTCATCTAGGCAAAACCATTCGAAGCTCAGCAATCGAGCGTTAGGAGCCATTTGTACTGTTTAAATCGAAACTTGCCTGTTTGTTACATGGCCAGGCTGCACAAGACAGTTCTGACACGTGTGCTTATACGGGGCTGATGGCCACCGCCTCGGAGGTGTGACGGAGCATACCAGAAAGCGGAGACAGACGTCTGCTCTTATAAACAATGGCCTTGAAATTTAGTCAAGGACGATTCAGCAAAGTTTTCATTTCTCGCTTTCCTCGAAACATCTATGAGTATTTGAAAATGGAACCCAGAAAACCAGTTGCAACTGACTTATTTAATGCATTTCTGGACTAACTCTTCTCTCTTTTTTTTTTTGAAAACCAGTTGCAACTGACTTATTTAATGCATTTCTGGACTGACTCTTCTCTTTTGTTTTTTTTTTTTCTGCCTTTGAATATGTGTGTGAGCCCTGAACAAATGGCTCTGTGCTTGGGGATGTAGGGCCCCATACTCCATGAGATGTTCCAGTCTGACGGCGGAGAATATAGTTAGTTCTTCAGGGTCAGACTGAACTGTGTTTGCCAACAATTTATGATTTCCCTACTAGACGGTTAGATGCATAATACCACTCTGAAGGTACTTTCCCCACTCAAACCATGGAAAAGCAGCGTCTGCTGTGTTCAATCCTTCCACGCAAGGCTTGCCATGTAGGATGTGAGCGAACCACCGAATCACCCCATGTTCGCGCGCATTAGACAGTTGGTAACTGAGAATGAGCGCTCACTCCATGACAGGTACATTTCTGAATGTTGGGTCTGGAACAATGAAATATGCAAAATTCACGGAACTTACACGACAACACACATGTATGCATGTAAATAAGGGTCTACGCGTTTCAGAAAATAAGTACTTTGAGAAAACGAAAGGTCATGAAAAACAAAGAGACTCTCCAGAGGAGGAACATTTTCTTTCTTTCAATGGTCAGGAAATCATTTCTTGGAAAGCGACAGTTGAACTTATAAACAGAAGCACTCGCTGGGAGTGAAAAAGAAGGCGGAGACGGGGGAGGGGGGGTCTGGAGAAAGGGAATTGCAAGAAAAGAAGCACACGAGAAGAGAATGGTCTGAACACCAGCTTAACGCATTGCAGACACCAGCAGACAGCCTGGGCGGCTGATGAAGGATGAAGTAACACGTGAAGGGGCGCCGAGAAGAAAGGGTCAGGCGGCGGTGCTCAGAGCGTACTGGTTAAAGCTCCAGTTTCACGTGACCATCGCCGGAAAGCATCTGGAGAGGTTTAGGCCGGACTGACGCCATCCAATCTGTGTTCCCACAACGCAACTCCTGAATGGAAAGTGGAGAGAAGTAGAGAGGGCAAAGCTGGAAACAGGGAGACTGGGAGCCTTTGAGGTAACCCAGGTGGGAGACATTCTTCAGCCAAATGAATTGGTGAATTTGCCCGAAATTTACCACGAGTGAGCAAAACTGAGAACAAAGCATTGAATGCCGCGTGCTCTGAGAACCGTTCATGGCTGGGGCTAGGCGCCGCTTCCAGGACTTGATAGGAGGTTGTCCTGTCTGCCACATCCTTCAACATCTAAAAAGAAGGGTGGGTCGGGGAGAGAGAGGAGTGTGGGCCCCATCACCCTCAGGACAGCTTGGGCAAAAACTTTCTCCTCCCAACTGAAAACCAAAGCGGGCGGGCGGGGGTGGGGGGCAGACATAGTGGTGCAGGCACAAGATGGGAAGTGGGGAGGTCAAGTCTCTGCTTCAGCAGCTGCTCAAGACAACAGAAGCTTCATTGCTTCATGGGGAAGCTGTCTCAGATAGGGGTCGGCAGAGTGATGGGCAGAGACACACAGCAGGTTGCAAGCCTACTGTCCTCTGTGGTTAGGATGAGGCTGTCTCACACCCTGGATTGAGATAGAAGATGGCTGACCCAAGCAAATTTGTCTATACCCTTGACAATGCCTACTTAAAAACAAATAAACAAAACAAACAGCAAACATCTCCATTTAGAAGACACCACAGCCACAGAAGCATAAGGTTAAAGCATACTGCCAGTCCAAAGAATTAAGTTGTAGCATTGATTGTAGCCAGAATGGTGCTTCTTGCAAGGAGGCTCTGCTGAAAGTAGAAGTTAGGAAAGCCACATGAAGTGTCCCCTAGAGTGACACCTGCTACAAAATGATTGCTAACAGTCCACAACCCATTTTAACTCTCAATGATCAATTTTTATCTTTGAAAATTATTTAATGTATCACACACACATACACAACCTAACATTGGTTTATCTCTCAAACTATCAAGCAAAGAAGCAGGGCTCCTCCATGAAGCCAAGTCTTGCCACAATTTCATGTGTATATCTGCCCATTTTTGCACAGCATTCCTCTTTACCTACTCAAATCTTCTCCTCTCAAACACCCTGATCTCTATTATTACCCCCTTCCCCAATTTTGGCCTAAAACGACCAGTCACACCATTAACCTTTAGAGGATTCGCATTCTGTTCTGTATACTAACCCATAATCACACGCTGCTTGCAAAGGGTTTCCGCCATTGAAAGGAAACTATAACGCTCAAGTCCACAAGTTGTTTAAGCTGAATGACAATGCTGCCACTAGCATCAGGTAAGTGGTAAAGCCAGCAGCTGACACACCCTGAAATCAGAGCACGGGGCACAGAACAAGCTGCCCTCCACCCATGCCCCTCATTATAAAAATGAACCACACAATTCAATACTCTGATGAGAGTGTCGGTTGTTTTCCTGTGTGTCTGCTGGCTTGGGGTTAGAAAGTGCCCTCTCTGAGGAACAGGAGATACTTCTTTCTCCACCACTGGGAAAGCTAAATATAATTAGTGGAGGTACTGTGTAAATTGTCCAGGACACATGTTAGATCCCGAGAACGAGGAGATAATTATCTTGAAGCCATGACATGTTGATCATGATTACATTGAAGGAAATGTCTCATCTTTGCTCCACCAAACGCCAGCACCTGTTCTAACCCTGCTAGTGAAAGAGGCTACCGAGAGAAGGATTCGTGTTTTAAGGAAAAATTTGCACAATGAACACACTAATTCTAAGCATGGAAGAGCGTCCAGGGCAGGGCGACTGTGTGCTCATCTGATTATTATTGCTGGAGAGATGAGAGTTGGGATCAAACTAAATGAGAATATTTGGGGAGATGCTGAGGCAAGGTATCAGTATCTTTAGCCATTTACTCCATGAGTAAAATGATTTTTGACATTATAAGTCAATCTTTATGAAATGCCTCAAAATAGAAAAAAATGACATTTTATATTATGCAGTAAATATTATTAAAATGTCTTTCTCAAAGTCTTGACATTTAAAAGTAATTCTGATGTTAAATTTTAATTCTACACACAAGCCCCACATAGTTCTTTAGATATGTCATGGAAATTTCGAAATGCCAGCAATATTATGATTTTTGAGAAAGAGAAATATAAATATTTTTCACTTTGGGGGAAAAAAATGAAAAAAAAATCAAAGGAACTTTAGAAAATTTCCTGAAAGTTGTAAAGCAAAAGCCACATTAAAATTAAAATAATAAAAAATCTATACATTGAAACTACTTTTACAACAAAGCTACTTCCATGAACTCTGGAAAAGCACATAAAAATTTGGCAAAACACAGGCCAAGAGAATGGAACCAGGCAAGAATAGAACCAGGCAAGTCCATGCATAGCGAGACCACGCATAGCAAGGCCACGCATTAGATCCCAGGTGTATGCACACCAAACATACATGCGAAGATACGACCAAAGAAGGCTCGTTCTCATGTAATACTGCTAAGAATACTCCTTGACTATTCTCTCACAGAGCCCAGTGTTTTGTTTTTTTTTTTTTAAATGCAATGAGTAGCCATGTGGACAAGGCTGCCTCTGCAGTCTAAACTCCTGCCCAGCCTGCTATTAATGAGATAAGATCATTTGCATAAACTGTCCACCCCCTCGGAGTTCAGAGGTAATATTTTGTCACGTGGAGAACTAACTCTAGACAATTATCTGCTGAAACAGCAAATCCTCTCCCTAGTAGCACGTCTTTGTTCCTTGACTCTGCATTAGAAAAAAAGAAGAAGAAGAAGAAGCAGCAGCTATGCTAAATATTAACTTGTGCCTCTTTGACCCAGATTCCCGAAAAGGTATCAAACTGGGGAAAGGATTCTTCACGGGGTCCACAGCACCGCAATTCCCAAAGATGGTTTTAAGAAAAGATTCCTTTGATGTTTAATAGAATCAGACATTTGGACTAAACCAGCCCGGGCTCTCGCCTCTATCACTGCCACCACTGCTAACAATTATATGCTTTTGGTGCTCTGAATAATTCAGTTTCATCTGTTCTACTCGGCGTAAAGACAATGTGCTGACGACAAGGTCACTTACTTTTCCTTCCCCTACTACTGACTTTTCCAACCCGATACTCGTCTGGTGGCATGATATACCTGGTATTTGACACGCTTCCCCTGACAGCTCCCCAACAGACATCAGTCTATTTAGCTCGGGGTTTGGAAAATAAAATAATAAGGGTGCCATGGAGTCCCAGACTTCCTCCACAGTAATAAACACAGGCTCGGCATGTCCCCCTTCCCTTTACCCCAGTGCACTGAACATACCTCAGCATCACCTGACTGTGTAATACTGAGCGATATCAACCAGAAAATATACTGAAAATACTGGACTACTTAGGTACCAATGGTGTTGTATATATAAGACACAGTTTAAAAAAAAATGAAAATTATAATAAGCAATTTACGGAAGATTAACACCTGTTAATATACCTCTCTCTGGGGTCATCTGGGAAATCTACAAACAGAATCCTACAGCCTATAAATCTCAGAGTAGAAAGAAAGCTGGCCAGCAGGCAGGGCTCGAATTTCACTCATTCATTTCCACCTGAAAGTGATACTGGCCAGTGGAGAGAGGCAGGTTTCTGTAACCTGAAATACAACTCTAACCTTAACTTTCTATTTAGATCTTTTAACTTTAATTAAACTCTCTCCTTTCTTCAAAGCTCCGGTTTTATAAAGAGGACTTTTTTGACTGATTTTAGAAGGCGAGAAACCACAGAATGGACACTTTCTTTAGGCAGAAAAACCATGGTGCAAAGTTGAAGTGATACGCGGAGGATGTAACAGGACCATGGTCCCACAAACCACTGAAAGCAAGAAGCCAGATGTGTGTGTGGGTTAACACTTCCCGTACTGGTTTATTTTTTTTTAAGTATTTTTCTATATTATGAGGGGAAAAAGACAATAGCCTATAACAATATCTATTGTCACCTCACAAATCATTGCCTATCAGCGTGTTCTTTTTTGCATCCACAAAATATTACAAACCAAATCTCAGATGGCTTCTCACATCGCTATCTATCAAAGTATTCATTTGCGTTTCCTGATTCGTGGCAATTTTGGAGAATGCAAATCGGCTACTGAGATTTCTGATTTCAAACAACCCTGTACTGGACAAGATGGTACACACCAGTAATCACAGCTCTTTGGAGGCTGAGGCAGGGCTGTGAGTTCTATGCACACCTAGATGACATAGGGAGACCCTGCCCCAGTAAATAAGGAAGCTAACTCATCAAAAGCCTAGCGTTATGAGAAGACTCAATTGATTAACTCTAGCACCCCACTTCCGAAGCAAAGAGGACTCACTAACATGATAAAAGTTACTCAATCCTGGTGACTGTATTGAAAATTGACCTGCTAAAACCATTTTACCACATCTACGTTGATCTCAAAAGTGTGTTTACACCTTTCATTGTTTCAATGCCACCTCCTTGAAACCAGAAAGAATGTCAAGCTGGGGTCTCTAGAGGAACCACATGGACAAAGAGTTGGGCAAAGTGCACACTGGGTTGGGAAGACAAGGACTCTTATGACCATTGTCTTAAATTTCTTCAATTTAGTATGAAGAACAGTACTATATAATAAATGTGCATTACCTTTATCTATGTAAGAATTACTGCTGTAAGTGTTTTAAAATTAAAAGCAAACTTTTTATTATTATACCTACTGTTGGGTGGTTGCTTTGTTCTAAGATATGGTCACAAGTACCCTAGGCTGGCCTCAACTCATGAGGTAGCTAAGGATGACCCTAAACTTGAGATCCTCCTGCTTCTCCTTCCTGCATGCTGAGATTACAACTTTTTTTTTCTCCACCGTGCATGCTTTACAAGGTGGTAGGGACTAAAAGTGGGACTGTGGGTTCAGGCAGTCACGGTAGCTGGGTTCCATTCTGACTTCTAAAATTGAAGGATTTTTTTGGGGGGTGGGAAGGTAGGGAAAATGTCATTGCTAGTTCAGCTGAGGTCAGTTTTCTAAAGAGCCAAAGTTTTCAAGCCATTTAAACAGAAGAGTCTCAGCTTTCTGCGGACCCCAATACCGGGCAGAACTGTCATTGTTCGGCAAAACTGACAACGGACGATGGTAACGACAGTTCTAGTTAGTTCTTTATTAAAATAATAGCGCACGAGCCGTACTACCGATATGAGCACCGAGGAAGAAATATGAGATTACAATCTTATCCAGTTTCTTCTCCAGTTCTACGACAAAATTTTAGATTTTACACTAAGGGAAAAAAAAATACTGGAAGCCTACTCCTGCGTTCCCTTACTGATGACAGATTCATACTTCTCAATTATCATTTTTACATATTATCTGAGCTGAATCTGTTGGAAACAATGCAGACCTCTGGAAAGAGGGCCCCTGAAAATTCTATCTTTGTTTTGTGACTAGGCCATGAAGACAAAGGGAGACCGCCATAAAGGGGAAGAGGAAATCAGAACCAGCCAACCAACAACAAAACACCTCCGTATAAAAGCCCAACCTCTCACCGCCGCCCTTGAGATAACCTGGCAGTGACCCCTCAGACAAGCCCCTCCTCAGAGTTTAGGGCTCCACATGCCCGCGGGAAGACAGCTGGTAGTGCCCTAAGAACTCCTGAGGTCTCATCCAAAGCTACTGTGGCACTAGGCAAAGCATCTTTATAACCAGGTGTGGAAGAGTTCAATCCGAGTCCTGTAAAAACTTCGGTCTTCAGGCAGAGGCAGGGGGATTACCAATTTCAGGCCAGTCTGGGCTTTAGAGAGATGCTGTCTCAAAGAGTAAAGGGTAGGTGGACAGCTCAAGACAGGATGCTGGCCTAGCAAGCCAGAGCCCTGGTTCACTCCTTGCCACTACAAGCAAGGCACCAACAAACTACAATTTCTAAATGTCGTCTTAAAAAAAGAAGAGAAAACATTTTCCTTAGAGATTTTTTTGAAAGATAGTATCAACAAAGATAGTATTCGATTCTAATTAACACCTTTTGAATTAGAATTGATTGTTAAATAGCAACAAGTATTGTATCATCTTGGGCCCTTGACATGTCAGAGTTGTAGTTAAATATAAGATTCTCTTTCTCTGTTCATCTGTTCAGGAAACTATTCAAGGTAAAAAAAGAAAAAAAAAGGACACTCTGGTAGTAGCATTGTCTTGACTGGCCCAGTCTTGGCTATATTCTGTCAAATTCAGAGGGAGACAGTGTATAATGGCCAAAATACATTCCCAAGAATACAGTCTTAAGTTTTTGTTCCTGTCCATTCTATGGAACTATCTTTGAATGTATCTGTTATTAAAGTGACAATTAAAAAGATAAATGTATTAAATATTTCTAAATTGCAGGAAACTCTAAACTATCTCCTTTAACCATTGAAGATTGATTGCTATACCCTGCCCCAGTTTACTCAGAATGGTTCCTATTAAAGAAAAAGGTATTTTTCTTTGTACTTACAGCTTCATTACTTCAAGCTGTGGAAGAGACTAGACACTAATCTTTTACTCAGTGAGATTTTTTTACTTCATTCAAGATGGCTAGCAAGAGTTTATAGCAGAAATTCCCCAAGATGGAAGAGCAGAAGACACTCCTCGGCTAGCGCTTCCTAACCCTGACTTCCTAGTACATCTTAGACCTAAGAGAGGCACCGAGTCCAGTGCTTTGCACACTGTGACCCTTGTAGGGTTGTGAGGCTGCCACGTAGACTTCTCCCTTAGCATCAAGAGAACTCTACCGTCCTTTCCCAAAGGTTAAAAGGGATTGCGGACTCCCTTTTCCTAGATGATTCCCAAAGGATTTTAACAGCAAATACACTCTTCACCTGGTCTGCAGCCTAGCTGGAAGCTGTACCAAGCTATCTGGGCAGGGTTCCGTGCATGAGCGCGCAGGCATCCATGTGTGTCAGCGTGGGTACCCACATGCCACTGCGCACGCATGAAGTCAAAGGCCAACCTCAGGGTTTCGGTTCTCGCCTTCCACCTTGTTTTGAGACAGTCCCTTCATTGCTTTCTGCTGCATGTTTCAGGCTGTCTGACCCAGGAGCTTCTGGCGATTGCCCTGACCTCCTCCCGTCCATCTCCACAGAGGGATGAGTCTGTGTGGGTTTTGCAGACTCGCAGTCGGGCTTCCGCTCTAGCACGGCAGGTGTTTCTACCCACTGCACCACCTCCCCATCTTCAGAGTTCGTGTTTTCTGCCATAAGACTTGATGCCTGATCCATGTGCTGAAATAAGGCTCATGACGGAGAACACGAAGGTGAAAAAAAGACGGGTGATTGTTTTTTTATTCAAAGACTCAATTTCACATTTGGTTAAGAATATATATTTCTCCCATTAAACACAGGAAGTGTTCTAAATGTTGTGGACAAAATTTTCATTCTGTGTAAGGAAGAGAAAAATTGTCAGTCGTCTTTTCTCTTCTCAGCCAAGGAAACCCTGGTGCATGAGTGTGTAACATGATGGCCGGCTTGTTGGGGTATCTGTCCTGCCCGGTATCCCACAGCTGGCAAATCCCAAAGAGAAATCACACACAGGACTCCATAAGGTTATAAACTGATTGGCCCATTAGGTCAGGCTTCTTATTAGCCCTTGTAACTTATATTAATCCATTACCATTATCTATGTTAACCATAATGGCTCAGTACCTTTTCCAGCTGGGCAACTTACATGTTGCCTCTTCGGTGATCTGCGCAGGAGTGGCGGAGGGACCTTCTTCCTCTGTAGCCTTATTCTAGTCTCATTGCCCCGCCTCTACTTCCTGTCTGGTTGACCAGCCTATACTGCCTGCCTGGCCAATCAGCGTTTTATTAAAATATGATTGACAGAATACAGACAATTCTCCCGCATCATGAGTGAGCCAGTGAACATGAGTAGAAAGAGAGCCCTCCAGATACCCGACAGCCATAACATGCTGAGCAACTCCTCGCTGAAAGTATCTTCACAAATTTTAAAAAAAAATATATGGGACCTATGGGTTAGCTCAATGGTAGAGTTCATACAAGATCGTGGGTTCAATTCCTATCTAAGAAGCAAAAAAACAAAACAAAATAAAACAAAAAACCCTGAAATGGAAGCTTCAGGGTGAAGGCTACACACAAGGGGAAGCCCTAAGTGAGAAGCAGTCCGGATTGCTGAAAGGCCTGAAGTCTGAGAAGCCTGTCATCAGGCTGGGGATGGGGTTCTGCACACCCACTTAGGCTCCTTGAACTGAGGAAGCTGAGTGGAACTCAAGCTGATGCTGGAGAAAGAGAAGAAGCTGAGCCTCGGCCACATGTGGCATCAGAGCTGTTTTCACAGCCCTGGTGAACCTTTGATAGAAGGATGACATCAAAACGGCTAGGAAACCCGGAGGGCCCAGTGGAACCACGAGTGAAAGCGTTTCCCCCCGGGGACTCCGCAGGCAGCTGGAGTTCTCAGGCTTCTTGCTGAAGAGGAGCGCGCAGGGAAAACGTACAAAGCAAACCGAGGAAGCAACCGCTGTGGGTTCTCCACAACAGCCAGAGATCACCTCTGAGAGCTGTAGCAAAGCAGACGGCTTTAAAGGGGATGTTTGGACGGAGACAGACGACAGAGATGGTATCGCAGCTCCTTATTTTATACATTCAATAATTATGCTCCTTGGAGCAGCTCTGCTTCACTAGCGTTTGGTTGTCGAGGCATCACCTCCTTGTGTCACCCAGGTATGTCCTGAGCCTGAGATCGCCTGGCTTCAGCCTCCAGAATGCTGCAAATACCGCCCTACTACCCTCTGAATGGGTGACGTGGCGTACCTGTTCATCTTAGGTCACAGCACGGTACCCATAGGAAGATAGGCAATGTTGTCAAAATATAACACACACATGATGCATTTTACTGCACTTCCGGGGTACGAAGAGGTTGGTCCATAATTTATGTCAAAGATGATACTGACAATAATTGTAAATAATAGTATAAGCAATAACTATATCCACACATATAGCTGCATAAGTGTATTAAATCTGCCACGTTCAACACAAATATTTTAAAAGCCCGCGTGGAAAGGAGAAAAAAGAAACAACTATGTGGCTCTGATCAAAGAGCTGAAGCAACTCAGGCAAGTGTAGATCATTAAAGAGAGAGAGGCTGCGATTTAAGTCAGTGAAGGAGGTTTCTCAGACTAGCCAGGAGCCTCACATTCTGGTTTGTGCAATGCGGTGAGAGATTTCACTCACTCTCTGGTCTCAGACCTGAGCCTCGGCCCCTCCCTGACCTGATAAGCTGTCTGTCTTCTGCTTTGAAGCTGTGGGAGCCTAAACAGGGCTTCCCAGGGCCTCTTCCTGTCTGGCACATGAATACACCCAGGGACCATTCAGCACTTGGCATAGGCGTTTGCCTTGAATCTCCCGTGATTCCCAACCCTGTTCTAGCACCACCATGCTGCACACAGTATTCAACTGGCTTCCTTCTCTACTTATGAAAGCCCAACTGTGCTGCACCAGCTTGTTACACCGAGTTAACCAAATCCTGAAATGTCACAAGAGGCAGATATTCGTCCAGCTCCTTCCATCTTGCACACTAAGGACTTCTGGTAGTGAGAAAGGTAAGATGAGAAGCCACTGGTAGAGTTGGACCAGCAACGGCAGCCTCTCTAGCACCTCCTCCGTCACTTTCCTGACTGAGCAGCGAAAAATAACATGAGGATGTATAATGGGCTGTGCACATGGCAGCTCCAAGAGATCCGCTTACTATTGTTCTCATTTTGAGTGGAGGGAGGAGAAACGCAGAGAGACTGCACGCACACACACACAAAGTCACCCCGGCTAGCGAGTTTCAATTGGTCTCCAGCATGCACAGAAAAATGCACGTGGCATAAAAGGACAACCAGATCAAGAGACCAAGCAAAGTGGCACCATCATGGCAGAGCCTGAGCAGAGAGGGATCCTTCAGACCAAATGCTGGCCGACGCCCCAAGTTGTGAACACTGCCTATGCAACATTTCATGACTGTTTAAATTGAAGCCCTTTGAAATTTTCCTCGGGTGCCTAAAATTTAACATTCCCTGCTGAGCAGCGTTTATTGACGGAGATGGACCACATGGCACAATAAAGAAAAAAGGGAGTCACTTTGTTGGCACCAAGTGCAGTTTTGCTTTCAGCAGGAGGACATGTTCCAGAGCATGGTCCCCTTTATTTTGTCATCTCTTCGCAAGGCAATGTCACACTGCTTAAGTAACTCACTGGTCCCTGGGAGACATCTAGCAAAATAACTCAGCTAGCAAGGTCTATACTATTACAGGCGAAGAGTAGCTATAAAAATAAACAATAATAACAACATTCCTTTTTATGAACAGGAAGCTTATTATTCTGTCTACCTTCGAGCAACCCACATCCCAAAATGTAGTGTATAATTTTACTTCTTAACAGTTGTCATATTGAAGAATGCTTGAAAATACCCAATTTCCCCACGACAGATGGAAAAGAAAACAATAAAAAATGCAAAAAAAAAAACCCAACATAAAACCCCCCAACTCTACCTCTAAGAACATACTTGCCTAACATAAGGTTTCTCTGAAATGAGATATTTTCACCGCAGGAAAATCTGTGGATTTGGTTCGCGATGCTATCTAATCTTGCTGTGAATATTCAACATGGACTAATCCCACCAAACTCCATCTCCCTCTGACCACGTTGCTGGATCCCTCAGTCTCCCCCCAGCCTCGTTTGTACTTGCTTTTAAGACTGTCCCAAGGTAAAAGGAGCTGACCTTACAGGAAAGCTCCGTATTAAGACCTCCATTTCATTTGCAAGTCAAGACAGGACAGCTAGACACAGGCACAAAAGACCGAGCAAGCTTTCTGTGACTGCTTCTTACTCCTTCCCCATGAGAGTGAAAACAAAGTTTACACAGCTCTTTCTGTCTAACAAGGTAGGATTGTAAATAACACAAAGTTCCATTCATTTTTATTTTGGAGACTTTATGCATATCGGAGGAATATCAAAATATGCCAAGCGGAAAAGTCTATATATACACAGACTAAATACACTAAATATGTCACTTTGAAAGATAATAGGCGTAAGATAAACAATGGAAAATCAGAGAGCCTAAGAAAATTTAACTGACAATTTTCATTGAAACGTTATTTCCTCCAGGCAAATAACCAAGTTAAATGCCGTGCATTATTTAAAGCAATTGGACAGCAGTGTTTAGAAATATGGCAGTGATTAATTCACTTTGGGTGGGAAAATACCTTTGATGATTTTATTAAAAATTCGTTGATAGTACTATTTACTGATTCTTGGCATTTGAACAAGTGATACACCGCAGGTCCCTTCTGGTGGGGACAGCACTCTCGGAAAAGAACTGAGTGAAGTTGTGCTTTGCAACGCACTATCTATCACAAACGTCCATCTCAGAGCGGGCCGGAGGGTCAAATACCCTAGGAGAGCTCTTCAAACACGATGTCACGTATGGTTCCCTTCACTTCTAGGCCCTCCGCTTGATCCCAGGTCAACGAGAGACACCTGGTTTTGACTGTGGAGGGCAAAAGCCGCCAGGTCCTGCGCTAAGTGGCAAATGGTGTGTCCATCGCTCCAGGAGTATGGCAACGTCTCTCAAACTAGGATTGTGAGTCTGCCCCGGAAAGACCCCTTGTGCCCCTCGTAAAGCCCGGTAATTTGGGGGCACAGCAAAATTCATGACTCAGAAAGGCCTTGCTTCATCAGCCCACTTAAGGAGAATCCTTGGCGCTCTCATACCTAACAGCTTAAAAAAAATAAACAAAAATAAAGCACTTAATGCCCTCTGGGATTATTGTTCTCTTAAATATTGCTGCTACCTCCTCCTCCTCTCCCCCTCCCTCGTTCCCTGCCCCCATCCCTCTCCCTTTTTTCTGGGGTTAAGGAGAACATCCAATGCCTACCACCCAACTGCCACTGAACTATACCTCAATCTCTTTCCTACTTAATCATCACAGCAAATACAAGTGTCTTAAGAACAGAGATTATTCCACTTCAGTCCCAGGGCTCAGTCACATGCCTTCCTTTCTCTCTCTGTTCCCCTCTGCTTTTCCTTGTTGGAGAGTGGATAACGGAAGGTCAATCCTCACTCACATGATGTGAAGTGACGACGAACCCAGCCCAACAATCAAGAGTCAAAAGAAAGGAAAATACTAACACCAACGAATAAATATGGGTGCTCTTGGCTTAAAGTCTGAAAATAAGCAAACAAAGAAAAAACCAAAAGCTGTCTACCGTCTAACTTCCATTTATCATACTTGCTATGTTAACTTGCAAAAAAAAATTGTTTTGCAAGTATCTTATATCAAACATGAGCTAGTTATCATTAAATATGTAGAGTATCTGTATGCAAAAACACGTATCAAAAACAAAGCAGAAGATAAGTGATCAGAAGGCTTTACTTTGATGTAACTCAAGTAGGATAGGAATGAAAGACACAACCCAAGTCCCACCACTCTGCCCACCTTGTTTTCTTCACCTAAACAGGTCCCCTCTCCAGTTGGCCTCTGTCTATTGAAGGTGACAGACCCATCAGGAGCAACTCGTTGGTGGCCATGCCAAACACTAGCTCTATCTTTAGGGATTGCCACCAGCAAGGACTTCTGCCTCCTCAGAATGTCTCCTAGCCCTCCTCGACAACACACTGTCCGCAAAGTATTCACAAAACCCTTGGTAAAGATGGCCGGAGGACTGCAGTTAAATACCAGCCTTAACAGCAGCAATACACCGAGCCTGGCTCAGGCAAATTAAACACCCATCAGTTGAAACATTTTCTGAGCCAGCTCTCTCCAGAAGTTTCTTCTTGGGCTCCAGGAACCTTATTTCAAGCATCTTATGCATTCGTTGGAGCCTGTCCCTGCATCCTTCCTTACCTTTGCTTTGCCCTTCTCATTTGCTCTGACCTCCAGCAAGGCAGGTTCCCAATGTGTTGCTTTCACACTAGTGTGGATTCCTGCCCTTGCTTGAACAAGCCCACGGGTGGGAGAAAGAACTCCTGAATGCACTCTTGAGAAGATGCCGCTCTCATTTAAAGCATTAACAGGAGAAACATCCTTCCTAGAAAGATATCTATGTTCTGGCTTTAATCTTTACAATACAAAGCTCTTTAATTAAACTTAAACCAAAATATTTTTGTAAAGCTCAAATTTCCGAATTGGCATTCCTTCGCATTTCTCAATTTACACAGTCCCTTTGTCAGGAGGAAGCAGGGTATTCAGAACCTGAAATTGCCTTGTGTTGAATGTGGCCTGCTCCTCCAGTCTGAATAGGGGAAAGCCGAGCTCTCCAACTGTTTTTGTCCTGATTTCTCTCTAATTGTTCTGCACCTGCCTTCTAACAGAAAGTACACATTTCTTCCTCTTACAAGCAACATGTACTATTGAGATGTGGTACAATCCGCAACACCTTCCTGGACGATGTTTCAGAGAATATTTAGTTAGAAGGAAACAAAGCTGAGACTTGTACCCATATCATGTTGTCGGCTCGCTCTCAAGAAAGAGAAAGTGTTTGCCCCCATCAGACTTCTTAGGGCTTACACCCCTCTTTCCTTTGCGCCTGTCAGGTATCGGTGTGGAGAGAGAAAAGCTCACTCTTAGGAAGTTCCTCACGAGCCTGACAATGTCAACTGAGTACACTTAGGGTTATGCCCTGGCTATGCCATTTCTGGGCGCGGAAGTCCCTCTGCCTGCTCTGCTTCCTTAGCTGTAGTGTGAGGAGTAGGGGGTGAGGAGTAAGGGGCACCTCTGGCATAGGGCTGCTGTAGAAGCCCAGTGTATGAACTGGCATGCAGAGGGCTAGTTATTTTGTCTAGAAGGTAGGTCTGTTTCCATCACTGGTTACTGAACCCTTCCCTCCCTCCCCATCCTCACCGTCTCTTCTTTTTAGTCTCCTCGCCTCAAAAAATCAATTGCGTTTTACAAATTTAAGTCAGAACTATCACTTGGCAGTTTAAAATTTGTGCAGGCCATATAGGAGTCAAAGCAAGGGCTCTGTCACCTTGCTTCTGCCTCTCGGGGACAACATACCACTCAGTCACACTATTTCCCATTCCTCTCTGAGTACCTACCACAAGATGGTGTAACTTTGGCCAAGCCTATTGGCTTTTGCTCTTCCTAGATTCTCTGAGAACATGGATCCCATCTATCCTGTTCAATAAATATTCACCCAATAAAGAGGACTCACAACGATGATCACAAATGGCAACCATTGAACCAATTATAATATTATATTTGCGTCTAAAAACTCCCTATGGTATTTAAGTGACTTGCATCTACAGTAGAGTCTTGGTTTAAGACTGACATGACATTTTGTTTTTTGGTTTCTGTTGTTGTGTGTTTTATTGCCGCTTTTTGAGCCTGGAATTCCACATTGTTGACCTCAAACATGACATTCTCTTGACTTGGGTTCCTGAGTGCGGGGATTACAGAGGTACAACTTTACACCTGGAAGGATTTTCGGATATGTTAATCTTTACTAACAATTTTCTGCTTCCACCTTCCACTCCCAAAGAATCAGCTTTGGGTTTCTGTGTGGTGGCCTCTAGCAGACTTTCTCTACTGTCAATTTATTTGCTTATTGTCAATTCAGTGACATTTACGCATGAGCAATGCATACCGGCAATGCAGCTTTGGTTTATACAATACGGAACAATACTTTTAGACTGTAGGGGGAATTCTTTGACTTATCTCTCCATTATCACTGAGTTACCGTCTCAAGAATGGAGATGAATGACCTTCATTTAAGTAAGGCATTATTTTGGAAAAGATTACACAACAAATATCTTCACTCAATATTTGCAAAAATTAAGCCTATTCAAGGCTGGGAAGGGGCTCATTTAGTAGAATGCCTGTCTCACACACTCAGCCGTGAGTGTGAGCCCTACATCATACAAACTGTTTCATGTTTGTAACTACAACACCGAGGACTGGAGGCAGGAGCATCAGAAGTTCGAGACCGTATTCATATAGTTTCAGGCCCTCGTGCACTACATCAGACCTTGTCCTTTCTGCCGTTCAGCCTTGTCCCATGACTAGGTTCATGGGGGAAGAGCTGACTCAAGCTTGTGGTTTAGCTTGTCACTGAATAATTCATCCCGTGTTGTTCTGTTTATAAGAGAACCCTGTGAAAACGAACCACAGTTAATCAGCTTACAATGGCCACCAAGACCCAGCGAGGGCAGAGCCACCTTCTATGTTCATGCTCTTCGTAAATTTACCTGGCAAATCCCTACTGCATTTGTTTCAACAGGAAAAAAAATTAAAACTAAAAAAAAAAAAAAACCGCATCTCAGAGCCGAGATTAGAGTTTTAGACCCTCCTGTGTGATAATCCTTACTCTGACATTGGCTTCCTTTGTGGGGTTTGGAAATCAGTTTTCTTCTCTATAATACAGGGATAATAATGCTTTAGTCAAATGGATGCTGTGAGAATTAATTACTGTTATACAATTTATTGAAGATGGGAAGCCCTGTAAAAATATTGCGGCTGCTTATAGGATTGAGGTCCCAAGACAAAGGTATCACACGTAGCAGAGAAATCAAAACATCTCCAAATCCCTACTGTTTGCCTCTTGCGCAGTGTCCTCCTTCTTAACTCAGGCAGGTGGAAAGTAGGAAAAGTAGGCAGGACAGTTTTCAAGGACATGTCCCTTTCTTTTGTGGCAAGAGTTGAAATGCGCCACCGGACACACCTGTTCACAAATGCACCCTGCCTCACCTGGGCGTAACAAAAGGTTGGGAAAGCTTCATTGGCAAGCATGGCTTTTAGCCTCTGCTGGTCTCCTGACCCTGAACCAGGGTCTGTCTGAGTCAATGGATGCACTGCAGACTAGATTTCAGGGGAAGGTCTTCGCAGTAGCTCTTAGAAAGGGAGTGGTTAGGCACTGAACTTTCCAGAAAGACGAATAACCCCGGCCGTAAGACAATAACTGATGGAGTCCTGTTATAAAATAAATAAAAGTTGGAGTCCTGTCATAGGGAAACATGATCAACTATAAGTGAAAAGGGTCCCTGAGAAACAGGCTTCTGAGCAGGAAGGTTTTCCATGGCCTGACCACAGCCAGAGCTAAGAAGACATAGGCCCTGAAAGGCTTAACGAAGTCATAGAATAAGAGTCATAGATAAACAGAGCCATAGGATGCAAACCACTATCTACTGCCAATGTTTGTGTGACACGTATTTTAACGGACCTGTCAATCAGCTCTAGGATCTGTACCTTAGGTTAAAGGTCAGTGTCACGAAATTTTCCGAGGGGCTTTCACAGCTGTACTCTGCTGGGATGGTATTCTGAAGTGCCGAGAGAAGGAAAAATTAGGCATACCTCGGTTATAGAATCTCAATCAGGTGCAGTCCCCGAACTCTGGAGGCAGAGGCAGGTGGAGCTCTGTGAGTTCGAGGCCAGCCTGGTTTTCATAAGGAGTTCCAGGACAGTCAGGGCTATGTAGAGAGACTCTGTCTCTGATATGATGATGATGATGATGATGGTGATGATGATGGTGATGATGATGATATTATCTGATTATATCAGGTCTGTCCTTAAAGGGACAGATATACAGGTTATATACAGGTGAATTTGATTAACCATGTTCTACCTGGATATTTCTTTAAAAGTGGTAGTTTGGGTATACGGCTTGGGTCCCTTGGGTGTCCTTTTGCTTCTGTCCCTCTACTTGCTCTTAACTAAAATAATGGTCTGTGCTCGCATTCATTTATTTTCGTTTCGAAAGGGGGATATTTAGAGAATTCTCAGGTTCCCTCCCATTCCGGTTCTCAGTTCCCTGCATTTTCAGTGTTAGTTGGGGAAAGGAAGAGGCAGCCGGGGAGCCAGCTGGGGAAAGGAAGAGGCAGCCGGGGAGCCAGCGCTCAGAGAACATGGGGCAACATGGACAGAGTCAGGGGAGGGATATGTGACAAGGATTGTGCTCCCTGTCACCCCAGTGACAGCTCACTCCTTCCTCAGAGAGTGACTTCAGGGCAGCCAGGTGTCAGCTTCCCCTGGCCAACCGTCCTGGAGCTTTTGTGCCACTGTTTTGTGAAAAATAAATTGCTTGGCTTTACCTTCTCCCTCTACCTTCCTCCCTGTCCTTTTCACCTCTGCAGACGTCTGAATCCCCACCCAGAACTGAGCTGTGACACACTGATACAATGGCGCCTGGCTCCCCAGCAGCCTGGTTCTTTACAGAAACATGGTCGTGGATCAATACAGAGACTAGTAGGCATTCACGGAAACATAAAGGGATGAAGAAATTCCTCGGACCTGGACTAACATGGTCACGGCTGAAAGATCGGCTGAGACCTCTCCCTTAATACTGTGAACCCACCACAGATTCAAAGCAAATGAAGCTTGAGTACATCTGCGTAAATAGTTGGTGACAATTTAAATGTAACGTTCTAATTAGGCCTTTACAATTGCATTTAGTTGTGTTTTTTAGTTATTACAGATGTCACATAGCCATGTGTTTATCAAGCACCTCTGAGTTGCTATATAAAAATTTTTTTTCACTAGGTTTCCTCTCCATCATCTGAAAGTAGATCACCCTTGCCTGCCTCTTAGCAGTGATTTCAGACTACAAAACAGCAGTCTCAGAGCGCTGAGACACAGTCTTGGTGATATTTATTCAAGAAAAGGGTTAAACAATTAGTGCACTTTGAGGAATCCTCAAACTCAGTGGGGAGGGATCCAATGGTCTTTGGCCTTGCCAGGTGGAAAGCAAGATAAACCAAGCCCACCAGGACTTGGATATGTAAGGTCCAGTCACAACGTGAGGTATGACGGCAAGCACCGTGTAATATGGAATCACACCCAAGATCATCCCATGCTGAAACCAACATGCTGGCATCTTTCAAAGTGAAGTAGGGGGACCCTTGCAAACCAGGAAGAAAGAAGAAGCCTTTCCATGTTTTGGATAATGCTTTCCTTGGGACCTTCATTGGAACAAACCTTGGCAAGTAGTCTCGATGTGCCTCTTACTGTCTCCTAGTTTCCCTATTGTCCTGGGGAAAAAAATAGCTTGTCCTCAACCAGAACTTTGCTAGATTGAATATCTACAATTTCAGAGTAAATATACATGAATCATGTCTCTCACTGGAAACACTGAGGTTCGAATATTGAGTATTGAGATGAATGGTACCCACCTCCGACATGTCCATCACCTGTCTGCCTCAGAGAAGACCATGGTCATCACAACATGGGGCAGCCCTAGCCTTCCTGGTGATCGCTCTCTGAGGGACAATGCTCACGGCAATGCTGGATTTGTGGAAGGCTTTATTTAAAAACAGAGACCCACATTGGAGCACTGGACTTAGCTCTTAAGGTCCATATGAGGAGCAGAGGGAGGGAGAAGATGAGCAAGGAAGTCAGGACTGCGAGGGGTGTGTTCACCCACTGAGACGGTGGGACAGATCTAATGGGAGATCACCAAGGCCAGTTAGAATGGGACTGATGGAGCATGTGATCGAGTCGGACTCTCTGAATGTGGTTGTCGGTGGAGGCTGACTGAGAAGCCAAGGACAGTGGCGCTGGGCTTTGATTCTACGGCATGGACGGGCTTTGTGGGAGCCTTGTCTGTTTGGATGCTCACCTTCCTGGACCTGGGGGGAACGGGGAGGACCTTAGACTTCCCATAGGGTAGGGAACCCTGACTGCTCTTTGGCCTGGAGAATTAGGGGGAGGAGGAATGGGGGGAGGGGAGGGGAAGGAAGTGGGAGGAGGGGAGGAGGTGGAATTTTTAATAAAAAAATAAAAATAGTAAAAAATAAAAAACTAACGCCACTTTTAGAAAGACAAACTTGCTAGCTCACGATACTAAACATTTGTTTTCAAGCCTAGAACTTTACCATGCACTCAATAAATATTTACTGAGTGAGAAACTATCTTAAAACTAATGAATTATCTTGATACCCTTCTTATTACCTATTTGTTGGCACCAAGATAATCATTACAACCTAGTAACTGAATTTTTTAGTGTTATTACTAATTCAGTTCAAGTATCTTGTGTTTCTGTGTTACAAATAACATGTGCACAGAATTTACCTGCTTGTCAGCGAAGGCTAAACTTACACAGTAACCCATACACAAAAAACATTTATTTGAAAAATATGTAGAAACATTGCTTTGAGCAGATCCATTTTGGAACTGAGGGCAAACTATCTGAAACAAAATCATAAAAGGAAGACAGAATGTATCTCTCAAATTCCATCCTTCTCCCTACCTCTGACACGTTTCAGGGAACAATGTGTTCACTCCGGTAAGTTACCCGCTGACTCTGTGGAGTTGCCTGTCTCACATCACATCCCTGCTCCCCCTATACCCGGGAAGAAAACTGGATAGTAACTTCCTTAAGCATTCCTGAAGACAACTTCTGAGGTTTGAGAGTGATCCAATGAATTTTCTTCAAAGGACTAGTTGGATGGGTAACTGTACCCTCAAGCAAGTTCTCCAGACACATCAACCAAAAATGGCCCCTCCGTGACATCCATAACATAGAAGAATTCTTCTACAAATGTTTTCACGGGTTTCTCCCTGCTTTTTTTTAGGTTAGGGTGTTACCAAAATAAACAAACAAACAAAAAAAACCAAAGCAAACAAACAAAACAAGGCTACAGAATACTCACAGTGACTTCTACACCGATTTAGAGGGCTTTTTTCCCCATGAGACCATTTTTGGACATACGTTATTAATTCTTTAATGAGGTCATCAGAAATCATGTAAACTATTTCATGTAAATTGTTTGGTGAGGTTTATTTAGCCAACAACCTATTTACCAACCCAGAACTCAGGAAAACAGGATATTATGTACACTAAAAAGCATACAAATCCATAAATGCATAGAGATACTGGAAATATATACCACACACATTATATGTCCTCCAATATTTTTTACATACTTACTTTGTAGACTACATATTTTATGGAGTACACATGTACACAAAGTACCCTTTGATATTTTTAAATATTTAGTGTGTGTGTGAGACAGAGAAAGAGAGAGAAAAATATATTTGTATTTAGATAGATAGATAGATAGATAGATAGATGATAGATAGATAGATAGATAGATAGATAGATAGATAGATAGATAGATAGGTATATCTCACGTACCAACCACAGTATGTGTGCAATTCCCTCTCTCCTTCCACTACCACACAGATTCCGGAATTTAAACTCAGGCCATCAGGTTTGACAGCAAGCACCTTAACCTGAGTTATTCCAACAGACATCTGTTTGTTTTATACATTTGTACCATGCGCTCCTGAATTGCAAGACTATTTTACATGTACAACACATGGATATATCATCAATTAGGAAGAGTGACAAAATTGACTGTAACACTTGGTAGTGTGGGGGGATGGACATATCACAATATTAATAGCAAACATGTGGTCCTTTCCCAGTTGCGCAGCATCGTGGAACTGATGAGTCTGGGGACCACTTGAACAGGTTTGAATCTCAGCTCTCACATATAATTGTTTTATGACCTTGGACAGTTCTGGGTTTTGTGTTTGTTTTTCCTTCCTGATCTAAATTTTTCATCAGCAGAGGAGGGCAGCCATTTGTGTGTCACTGGGCTTCAATTAAACAAGATGACACCCACCGGTAACCCGTGGTTCCTTCTGGTGTTTGGTGCTGTCCATGTGCTTCATAGATATTCAGCCAGCGTTTTACATTAATGCCACAGGAATGTCCCTTGGGCAGGGTGAGGATGCAGAGCACACTGTGTCCTCTAGATGTTCACCCCCTATCACCTCAAACGCTGTGTCCTCTGAACTCGCTTCCATTACCTTGCTGTTTCCGAAGAGACTAGTCACTTTAAAGATATTATTGTCATGGCCCTTTCTACGGAGTCATTAACCATAGTGTCCTCAAAGGTTTGAGGGACAGCAGTGATTCAGAGGTTGGCTTGAATTGCGCCACAGTCCAGTCTATGGAAAATAGATAGGCAACTCTTTAGATCCATGCACAGTGTGGACAGACACTATCAGAAATGATTTCCATCTTCACTAAACATGGACAGGCATTTTTTTCTTCCATCACGTCCTACACAATACAATGAAGAAACCATTTGCATAGCCCTAACGTTACACTAAGTATTATAATATGGAGATATATAATATGTGTAGATAATTTATCATAAATCTATAATATATTGCATATCTGTCTATATAATATATTTCAGATATAATATTTGACATAGAGGTTATATATATATAATTCAAGAATAATTTAAAGTATAAGCACTTTGAAGATACTATGTTATCATATATATATATATATGAATCTAAACATGTTATCATATATATATGAATATGATATATATGAATCTAAACATGCTCAGTTTTGGGTAGTCACAGGGATGTGATGGGAGCAAAGGTCACAGAACTAACTACAACTGTACAAGAGCACTGAGATGACGACATACGTGCATACAGCACAATTCACATATATGTACATGTTACATTTGAACAAATTAAGCAATGGCTCTCAAAACTTCCTGGAAACAAACTTATTAGAAAAATAATCTCTCTCTCTCCCCATCTCTCTCTTCCCCCTCCTCCCTCTCTCCCTCCTCCCTCCCTCTGTGTGTATGTGTGCGTGCTGGTGCATATGTGTCAATAGCATGCATGCTCTTGTCTGTCCATGCATGTAGAGTTCAGAAAACAAACTTGAGGGTTCTTTCTTAAACACCACCCTCCTTGCTTTCTTTGAAATACTGTCTCTCACTGGCCTTGAACTCACTAAGTAGCCCAGGGTAGTGAGCCACCAATCCCCAGGAATCTACTTGTCTTTAACACTCCAGTTCTGAGATTACAAACCCATGCCAGCACATTCCTCCTTCCTCCATCCCTTCCCCCTCCCTTCCTTCTCTCCGCCCCCCTCCTTCCTTCCTTCCTTCTTTCCTTCCTTCCTTCTTTCTTGTAGGTTTCAGTAATCAAATTCATGTTCTCCTTCTTGTAAGACAAACACTTCATTGACTCATTTACAGCTCCAAACCTTAGAAATACAAATTTTTAGCCCCACCCAGGTGTGGGAATGAGATGCCCTCAAGAAGCCTTTCAAAAAACTCTAGCAAGCTCAAGCTGGAGACCTGCTGCCAAATGTAAAACCATTATGCCCTACGGTAGCTATAAATGACAAGGAACCCTTCAATATATTCAGAACCTTTTTTGACTCCAGCTCCTCTCTGAGGGAGCTCTCTGTGAAGCTAAGGGAAGAAAATGGCACTCGGGGTGGCTTTTTTTTTTTAATAGTTATTTTTAAAGCAGTGTTTGAAAGAAAGAAGAGAGGAAGCTAAGAATAATAATCCAACAGAACTTGGCCCACAACTATTTCCATTTAATTTAGCATCATATTGGACTGTTACACGTATGAAAAGGCTCCAGCACAGCTAACTCTTTTCCATGTAGAAACAAAAGTATCAAAATTCATTAAAATTTCTAAATGAACACCTGAGATTAAACTCATGATGGCAAAGCCACCCTCCCTCTCCAGACAGGTGAACAAAAGCCCAAAGACCGCGTTAGAAGACAGAAGCAGGAAAGGAGGGAAAAATCACCAAAAATGAGTTCTTCCTACAGCTTGGATTGTGAATTCTTCGTGGGTCACGGACGAAACATGTGGAGTTTCCCTGTCCTAAGGAGTTGAGGTATACTTTCAACCAATGTCCCATCTTTGGGGTGAAGCCGCTCTGCCAACTCAAAAGTCTTTACTGTCATCTGTGTTGAAGCCCCTCACTCCGACAGAAGACCAGGCACTTTTGTTATTTTAGAAGAAAGTTTTCAAGTCATTCATTTTCCCCGCGAATATGTCATTTGCTGCTCCCCCTTTATGAGGAAATAGTCCTACACTCAAGACAAGCCGCAATGGATGGGGCCCATAATATATTCTAATTTGATCCATTCTTCTCTACCGCTGTGGCCAAAGGGGAAAAAAAGACAATTATCTCATGCATTTTACACTTATAACTTTGTGAGCTGAAATAGTTTAGGATTATCAGAATAACCTCCAGAAGCCCTATGAGGCAGAACGCGGGTTTTTCAGTTATGTTCCTGACAGCTGTTACCTACATGAAGGTGAAAGTTCCACACTAGGTAGTTAGCGTGTTCTAAAGAAACACAAATCTTGAAGTGGAACACATGAAATAACTGGATGAAGTATAAATACGCAAAGGGTATGAAAGTCAAGGCATGGCGTGGTGCTGGGTGAAGTCTGTGCAACACTTTGGGAGCAGAAAATTTCAATATCTCGGCCTTATTCTACAGGGGCAAAATTGGTATCAAGGCAGAATGGGGATTTTCAAAATGGCCACCTATATCAGTCAGATTGTCTAGATTCACTTGCCCCGTAGCCCCAGAAGCTCAGGTCTGGTAGGCTGGGTGACCTGGGAGGGAGTCCCCCTGGCTGTGGGTCTCCCTCCACCCCTCCCAGAGATGTGCATTGCTCTCCCTCTGATACCCAGAGTCACAGGACTCCACACTGATCCTCCGCTCTGATCTAGACTTGCTGATATCAAGCACTTGCTGACGGCAGTGACTTCAAGAGGGGGTAATTTTGGGGCCTCTGACTCCCTATGAAAAAGTATAACACAGTCCCAGGGAGTGAGTCTCAGTCTTGATTTCTTTTCTACACCATCTAGATGGACCAGGCCCGTGAGTGAGCCCCGGCTCGGTTACCTTATATTCAAAGGCACTTCCGTTGCCCATCAACTCCCTTCCTGAAGACGAGCTAGCGATATTCTCAGTTAAATGTTTGAAAATGTTTATGAGGTTTGGGTTTGGGGGGCTGCCTGCTGATGGTGGACTTAGAGACCCCCATGGGCTCACACTGGCTTAGGAGGTTCCTCCCAGTACAAGGGCTATGAATCCACCTAACACAAGGAAGGGAAGAGCCACCGTAGTCCCAAAGGACTGTCATCTTTGCCAGGTGACACAGAAATTAAGCTCTCAAATCTAAATTAATGTCTAACCCCGGCAGTTTGTAGTATGCATTCTTTTCTACTGTCTTCAAATCTGCTACACTTTCCAGTGTTTGGCTGACCTTCAGTCCTTCACTGTATGAGCACAGACTGAACTGCCTCAGAGACGAATGATGTACCCGCTCATATTTAAATTCATACATACTATGTGTACACATATCATCAAAACCCAGAGCATTGAGTCTACAGGATTTTTTCAACCATAGTAACCCAGCAAGGAGTTGGTCAGAGAAATTGGCACTGATGCATTTGCCATCTTATCTTCGTTGATTGGATTGTTCTGGAAATCTGAAACTGAGAACATAAACATCCTAGGATAACTAAAACTCAAATGTTAAAGGAAATAATAGGTAGAGACAAAAGAAATAGAAGATTTCTTTTACACATGTCCGAATTTCTCCAGCTAATAGGTTTAAATGAAAAAAGAAATTGCACTTCAAAAGGATTACCACTTTCTCCTTACCACCTACCTAAATAACGGAAGCTGTTATTTTAACCACAGCTTTCTCCTGCTTAGGAAGCCTTGGAAGGATAAGAATGGACCTTTCCTCAAGGTGCCCATACTTCCACAGTGCTAACTATGGGAGGAATGACTTTCCAATCCACCGTTATAAAGCAACTGATACCCTGATGAAATATTCTAATTTTATCCTCTTTTAGAAAACTTTAAGTGAGATTTTTTTTTTCTGATCATGTTTTAAGACTTCAGTAACTGCTCCAAAACGAGGGCCTTACAAAGAGAAAGAGAATGTAGGTGCAAGGGATGAAGGCTGCACAGTTCGTGAGCAAGCATCGAGACGTCATCTCAAAGCTGCCGCGTTCTGTACCCAGCCTCCCTGCTCCTGCGAATCAGCACACTCCTTTGTTTTAACACACGCATGTCAGCTATGCACAGAGTATCTGATTTTGGGTTTATCTCTTAGGTGAACATATGCTCTATCAAACACAGCATGTTTTAACATAAAGAAAAAGATATCCCTCTTCCAATGTAATAATGAAAATGCCTTTCTTTACAGGGGAAGATGTAAGCTAAAGAGACTATCGTGTTCAAAGAAGAGCGATGACGTTTCTATGGAGGAAAGAAATGTTGGCTGACCAAAGGCAAAGTCCACACATTCATTAGGCAAGTGTCCATTTCTTTGTGATGCTTGGAATTGAACCCACGGCTTGGTGCGTGTTGCTGGGCAAGCATTGTACCACTGAGCCACACCCTCACAACTCTTCCACGGTACTTTGAAAGTTGGCCAAGTGACCTATTATTTTAACAAGACGTTTTCTTTCAGAAAAAGTTTACTTTTTACTCTAAATGATTTTTCTATAATCCGTTTATTTGCTGGGTTTGTGACATCTACTATCTCAATACAGAGGCGAAGGTCACATCTTCAATGGCTTTTGTAACTATTAACTTGGTTCAAATGATGTAGATTAGAGGGCAGCAATTCATCTTACAAATGAGTTTGCTTCCCTTCATAAAGATAGTGTCTTCTGTCCCAGAAGTCAAAGATTTTGAGAGCAAAGCAGAGAGGCCAGTTAAGAAAACAAATCTAAAATCAACATCCTCTTTTCTTTTTTTTTAAGATCTAAGAAAGCATTTCTTTGCCTAAGATATGAGAATTATGCCTTCCATATTAAAACGTTTTACTTAGCCCGAAGCCAAGGAAATTTCAAATAATCCCATCATCATCTCTGTGCAATTCTCACTGAGAAAGATGGATGGAGAAGAGGCTACTGTTTCTGAATAAACACAGGACGGCATTAAACTCCAAATAAAGTGTGACACAGAGAGATCAAAGGCTTTCTTGGAAAACAAGAAATCAGTTTCTTTACATTTCCACGTGTGTGGGCAGTGCTGATGAGGAAATACAGCCAAGGCTCTTGATGCAGAGAAATCTGGGTCCAGATCCTTGCTCTACAAATTCCATGACTCCAGGCAGACATTTAACCTACATGAACTGGGGTTTCCTTCTCTGCCAAACAAAGGGCAGCTATTGTTCCAGATTGAAAAGACAGTTGTGATGCCTTTAAAAGGGACACAGAGAATCGCCCATGGCATTTACTAGACATCGGATAATTGCTACTGTCCTTTTATTAGCCAGGTGCTGTTTTAAGTATAAAAATTCTTCACTAAAACACTGAGTAAAAAAGGGTTCAGAGCCTTTATGTAGTAATTATGTCAATTTAGATATGCAAGTGGATTGTGTGAGTGAGATTGGCCTCCATATACCTCCAATCTGGAAAGATAACAATAGAAGGAACTCTGAAGGTCCATGAAGGAAACTTTAATGAAAAAAGTATTTTTCTTATTTAAAAGTCAGTTGCTCGATAAATAGGAGGTCGGTAGTTATGTTTATTGCTGTCTTTATTTTAATATTCATGTATTTTAAGTATGCTGATTTGCCAACTGCACACTAAATCACATCGTTATTTAAATTTCCCCCCTTCCAAATCTCCATGAAAGCAATTTCTTCCACAGCAGTCCACGTCTGATGGAGAGATTTTAGAGGTCTTAAAAGCTTTGCCTTCCTATTTGCTCAGCTTGCCAGGGGCACCATAAGAGGAAGTTGCATCTATAGTTAAATAATTAAGAACAATTGACAAGACTGGGCACATGACGTGATCAGCCGCCACATTTGTATTCAAATGTCGATGTCCAAATCAATGTAGCGAAAAGAATAAAATCAGTCATCGTACCTGATATGAATCTCATTCACAACGACCAAGAATTGTACCTGATATGAATCTCACTCACAGTGACCACGAATTATGTGTGCCGAAACCAACTCAAAGTTTGAGAGAGTATCTTTAGTGGGATGTAAACTGTCAGAATATATCATAAACCTAAAACAGATTTGTCCCATTAAAGAAGATTAAAAACTTGGATCCCCAGCACAGACAACCAAAAAATAGAAATAAAAATAAAACTTATGCCTTCGGCGAAAAAAATAAAACTCTAGTGATCACTATCAGTCAACCATCTCACTTTCTATCTCTCATTCGGAGCTGACAATAGTGAACTCTGCTAGCAGGCCCAGCTGCTACCCGAAAGCACTGCTGTCCTTCCCCTTTCCTCACAGTTCTCCATTCTAACAAGACAGCGCCACCGCATAGCTTTGTGAAGGAGAGAGCCACATTCAGCTTCTCAAAAGGAGAACCTGAAAACCCGGGGCTAGAAATGCATTTACTTAATCCCATCACCTGAGAAACAACAGTAGGGGGGGGGGCATGCCTTTAATCCCAGCACTCTTGAGGCAGAGGCAGCGGCAGGTAGATCTCTGTGAGTATGAGGCCTGCCTGGTCTACAGAGCAAGTGTGAAGACAGGCTCCAAGGCTACACAAAGAAACCCTGTCTCAAAAAACCCCAAAAATGAAAACAAAAGGCAAAACAAAAAACAAACAAAACAGTAGGAACCGTAGCAACAGCAAAACCTCTGTGAAACCATGACAAGTATCTCTGGTGATGTGAAGGAAGTATGCGTACCTCACTCTGGGTAAATCTTCTCTGCTGTTATAAAGACCTTTAAATATTTAAGAAAATCGAATGTGAGCAAACTCCATGTTTGCATAACAGATTATTACATCCCTCTGAAAATACTGCGCCATTGAATAAACTTCCCGCTAGAACCTCGGGGGCTGGGAGAGCAGAAGTAGGAAGCTTTATCAGTGAGCTCTCCCATGTTTAGCACCCTGGGTACTATGTCAGGATTTCTGCGGATGCCTTTTTCAGCCAACAGAAAAAAAAATCTTACTTTGAATGATTAGGTCTTCAGTGCATATATGACAATGTGGCTCTGAAAAACGAGTATTCATTCACAGGGCTTTGGAAGATTGTTGGCCCAAGACAAACAATACTCGTGAACCGTATTACTTCATTGCTGTGGCTATCCTCATTTTTATGAGTTTTGAGGAACTTCAAGATGATGATGTTGAGGGAAACATCTTCTGTGAACTCTCTAGTATTGCAGGTATCGGAGATTTGGGGGCAGGTAATTTGGTCCTTCCGTTGTTCTTAGACAGGGCCAGCACAGATGTAGCCAAGAATGGTAGACTTTGAATTCCTCTTCTAGTCTCTGCCTCACAAGTGCTGAGATTGCGGGCATCTACTGCCACATCTGGCTCGTGCACAACGCTCTAAGGAATATTCACTCACAACCCTTTGGTGGGACTCGTTCCTTCCTTGTGTTCTCTAAGCCTATGCTAAGTCTGCAGGCACTTCCAGCTCTAGCTGGCACATTGCAAATCAGGAAATAGTTATTGCATGTGGTCTCCTTTATGGTCCACTCAATGCAGAGGCTATCTTAAAATTTATATCCTTTTTTCTTCTTCCTGAGACTAGAGATTGAACCTGGAATCATGCATGCTGTCTAACTAGTTTATTGCTGAGCTAAGCCCTCAGCTAGTTTTATTAATTATTAGTTAATTTTTTCTTTTTTCCTAAGTTTTGAACCAGTTCTCAGCAAGCTGCTCAGGGTAACCCACAACTTACTCAGCAGCACGTGTAGGCCTTGAACTTGTGATTGTACTGGCCTGGCATCCTGCGTAGCTGGGGTTACAGCCCTAAGTTTTAGTTTTCCTGGTTGAATTTCAGACAGTTGTGAGTCAAAGTTTGATCTACGCAAGCTCATTCCAAGCTCACTCCAGGTACCGGGTGGACCTAACTCCCGCTTGCATTTCCAACTTACTACCTCTCGATGATAAATGAAAGTATTGCCACCTGTCAGCACTTCTCGGGGGCGATCAGAACATTGGCGCTGCAAACGACAAGAACCGACTTCCCTTAAAGAATGAACCGGGGAAATGCCTTTGATGGATACAATAGCCAACATTTTCAATACCCCGAGTTATGAAAACAGCCTGAGAATTATTTTCTCTTTAATATTACAGCTAAGTCTCCTGCGATTATATTTTTAAAAGAAAACCCATGGTTTGAAAGTAAATTTTAACCAAATATGATGAGTAAAAAAAAAAATCATGAAATCCATTTCACATCTGTTTGGTTAAACGCCCAAAAGCAATCATAAATTATAAATTTGAGGTCAGTTTTCAAAACTTTCATTTCTGTAAATGGTGCATTCACACAAAGAAGAGAATTTTATTCGGCAATAAAGAGAACTGTAACTTGAAGGAAAATGGATGGATCTGGAAAACATATTAGTGACTTAATCTAGACTCAGAAAGACAAACACTGCATGCTCTCTCTCATGTGTGGACCCCTACCTTTAAATGTTTATACCTCTTTATAGATGGGGGGTCAGATATAGACTCAGAAAGACAAACACTGCACGCTCTCTCTCATGTGTGGACCCCTACCTTTAAATGTTTATATCTCTTTATATATGGGGGAGGTAAGATATAGACTCAGAAAGACAAACACTGCACGCTCTTTCTCATACCTTTAAATGCACCCCTACCTTTAAATGCTTATACCTCTTTATGTATGGGGTCAGATATAGTTCATGTAACTAGAAGGGAAACAAGAGGGGACAAAGGCGTGAGAAGGAAGTAGGAAGAAGAGGATGTCTTATATTAATGTAGGAAGAAGGATACTAAGATTAGATGGTGGGGGGGGCAGATTCAGGAGCATGAGGGGAGGAGGGAGGTCAACAAAAATAAAATTCATATAAAAAATACCATAATGAAATCGAATATTTGTGTGGTCACCATAAAAATTAAAAATACAAATAACAAGAAAATAATAATGGAAAAATAGCCCACTCTTTACTTGAAAGTCACATTGTCTGAAAATCCCCTGGAAGTTATGTAGTGGTTGCTGTTGTGAAACACTGATATTGTTATTGCTTTTCTGGTTTGGGAAGAACAAGGGCATCGCTACTGGAAACTCTGCAGTCTGAAAGCGACAGTGTATTGGCTACCGTTTGAGAAGTGACCTTTATGACTCTCCATCAAAGCAAAGAATTCTTTATTTTTGCCAAATAAATAACTTTTTAAGATTGAAAGCAATCCTGCTGATGACCACAGGATCCTCAAGTTCTAGAAGTAAGGCTCGGAAGTTGTCTAAATGGCCAACTTTTAGTCAAACTGCCAAGGTATGACTTTATTCATCCCTGATTTTAGAAGCTATTGACAAGCACCCACTGCCAGGTACCACACCAGAGTAATAACACATACATTAAGCATAGTCCTCATCTTCAAAACTCTCTGAATCAAAGGGTTGTCCAATCTCGTCTAGTAGCTTTTAATAACTAGAAATTACCATTCGAGGAAGTTGGTTAATCCATCTTTGCATGGACGCTCTTCCTCCCCAGAAAAGTCAGCTCACCTCCACCAGGGGTGTGGCTACTCTCTCTAGAGCTCTCTAGGGCTATGGTTTGGCAGTTATTCTAACAGAACACATCTCCAATCCTCACACACCTAACACAGTTCTCCTCCCTGAAGCCTTTTCTCGAGAGAACCAGCTCCAATTCCAATCGTTGTTTTCATATGGCCTGTGTTAAAAATTCAGAACTTTCGTGCTCACTCCCTCCTATCAATGTCTTGCTGAGATACCGCTGACGCAACAAGCACACAGCAAACTGTCCTTGCTTTCCCTTTCCAAGTTCAACTCACTGGCTTCTCCTCCTTCCCCAGACTGACACCAGGGCTTTTCTCCACTCCAAACATTGACACTACAATTTGTGAATCCCCATTCTCTAATCTCTGTTCTTTTCTGATGGCTTCCTATGTGCCTGTTTTCTTCTTAACCCTTAAGTTTCAGGGAGCCCATCGTCACCCCCTCCTCCAAGCATCATGGCGTCACCTGAATTATTACTGAGTCATTACTTCATGGCACAGTTTTCTTCTCAGTTCAACATTTATCAGTGTCTGAGTATAGCTTGTTTTAGTTTACTTATTTAACCGCAATTTCTTCCCAAGACAATTAAGCTTTTTACTTTATTCCAAAGTCAAGAAAGCCTGGTAAATGGGAGGGGGCAGTAAATGGCCCTCTCACAGAGTCTAGGAGGATTGATATTGCCACATTCCTTGTTAAGATAACCAATATTTGCATAAGTGTGATGTGGGATTTCCCTCTATGTACTGTGATTACCATTAATGAAAAAAGAAAATGCTTTAGACCTATAGCAGGGCTGAACTTAGGTAGGCGGGGAAGACGAAACTGAATGCTGGGAGAAAGGAGGCGGAGTCAGAGAGAAGCCATGGAGACAGATACTAGGAACATTACCCAGTAAGCCACAGCCATGTGGCGATACACAGATTAATAGAGATGGGTTAAATTAATATGTAAGAGTTAGCCAATAAGAAGCTAGGGCTAATGGGCCAAGCAGTGTTAATTAATATAGCTTCTGTGTGATTACTTTGGTTCTGGGTAGTCAGGACAAACAAGCAGCCTGCTGCTATACAAGTGTTTCTGAGACTCATGTCAAATCTGTCTAAAAATCAGTAAATCCATGTTTTCAAATACAGACGTGACTATTATTGCATGATATGATTCCACTACTACATCTTAGAGATCAAGAATTGCTCATTTCCATCCCATTTTCCTATGGCACATCTTCATCCTCCCTACTCCTTGTCCAAGCCTTTGCTCCCCAAACCATTTAGACAAAGAATCTCTGTCTGCCTCCTGTACTCCTCCTCAAGCTAGGCTTGTATTGTCTATTTTATTCTAATGACTAATATTACTCTTTAAAATTAATTAATGCATACTTGTTTTATGTTTGTGTGTTATGCCACCACGTTTGTCTGTGTAGCATGTACATGTAGTGACTGTGGAGGCCAGAAGAGGGAGCCCGATCCTCTAGACCTGGAGTTACAGTCTGTTGGGAGCCACCATGTGGGTTCTGGGAACCCAACTGTAGGTTCGTAAGCTCTCTGAAAAAGCAACAACTGCTTTATCCACTGAGTCAAGTCTCCATCCCCTGTCTAGTATTAATTCTAGGGACTGTGACAATTATTCCAGGAGTCTGATTCATCTACAAGCACTGTTTTACACCCCCGACTCCCTTCCATCCTCTTTTGTTCCTATACTTTATCTCTTCAAATTCTTTTCCTTTTCCTTGACGTTGGGGCTGATAGGGATGGTGGCAAATTCCACTGCTGACCTGGGTCACAATTAACCAGGCAGTGGTCATTATTAGCTACTAGAATATTATGCATGGTGTCGGAAGACAAGTTCTAGGGCCGTTCTTTCAGGACACATAGGCGTATACTCCCAGGTGCTTTATGTAGGTCCTTCTGCACCTGTCTAGGTCAGCTTCAAAACAGCACAGCCCCTGTGATATTCCTGCTTGCTGGACCCAGGCAGTGCATCCAGAGAAAGGCGTCACCGTGGACTAGAGACTCATACAAGCTCCTCCTAGAAAGTGTTACGTTAGTACTGAATAAAATTAGAGGTGGTCGTTTCAAAATTCTCAGCTCTGTTAGCGGTGGCACTTCTATAAAAACCTTCAAATAGTAACTGTGGACAGTTCCGAGTCTACTGACTACTGATGCGAAACAAAACAAACTGCTCCAAGGCTAGAGTGACAGCTGCCACACAAGCACGGGGTCCTGGGTTCAATCCCTGGCAGCCATGTCAAAACGCTGAGTGTGACGGAGTGTGCTTGCCACCGCAGCGCTAGGGAAACAGACGACTTTGTGGCTCACTGGCCAGTCAGGCTAGCCTATGGGTGCACGCCAGATCTCAGCGGCAGATCCTGTCTCGAACAAAACAAATGCAAAGCAAAAACAAAACAAAAAACCAAGATACACAACTCCTAAGGAATGACCCCCAAGGTTTATCTCCGGCCTCCATACATGCATGTCTTCACATACATGAGCACTCACACATGGCCACCTCCACAGATGGCTACCTCCACATACACAACACAAAGACACTTCAGAATCTTAAAGCCAATTGCTGGTCACACCACAATGGTGACATTTGAAACCCTTCTCTCGAGGCTGGCCCTGGAGAAGAATAATTTTTCAGTCATACAGCTATATAATACTGCAGTATCCTGGGATGCGCAATTCCAACAGTTACAGCCATCAGAAGACTCTAAAGGGGCTACGTAACATCTGGATGGCCACAGTTCAAAACAGACCGCAGTTGCTACACGGAAACAAACTGGGCTGCCGCGCTGTCTTCAGTTAGAATCTGTGACAGAATTTAAAGGAAAGCACTGCATGCTGAAAAGGAATGGAAAATCAAAACAAAAATTATAACCTCAATAGGAATGTGTGATGGACTCGTGGGGCCACCTGAAAAGCAATCTGGGACACAAACAACAGGCACAAAGGCATGGAGATCAGATGGATTCCTTGCCTCTTGCCTTTTTCATTTTTCTGAATGAGACCGGAGGATCTCCGCCTCAGCAGACAGAACAAAGTTGCTGAAGCCTACTCTCTGAAGACTCTGTTCTCTGAAACAATTGTATCCGGGGCCTTGAAAGGATCTCAAGGAATAAAGGGCACAGATTAAGTAAAGTCATCCAGTGACCCTGTCTTGGGCAGAAAGAGACTGATTTCAGCAGACCACGGACTGCCAACATCCCCATAGCAATTGACCTCTGTTCATTAAAAGAATAACCACAGAGCACAGGAGTTGATGGATTTAAAAAAAAAATGGCTCTGAAGCCATTGCTCTGCTTCCTGAGCAGGCAAAAAAATTCCATTTCAAGAGATGAAGAGCATTCATTGATTATAGATCAAAGACTTCGAAATAAAATAAAATTCTAGAAAGTTAATTTTGTGATGAAATGCGAGATGCTCATTAGTTTAATTAGAACATAAATAACCAGGCATAGTTAATAAAGTTCAATAGGATTTGATTTGCATGAATACATATTCCTGTGGGGAGTAAAGTGATATTTGCAACCTTTTAGAAAATGGGAAGTTGTCCATGGATTTCTTAAATAGTTATATTAGACTGTACAATATCTGTTTTATCTGTTTTCTCTCGATAAGTTAGCCAGCCAGGAGAACTGCCGAAATCCAGGATGGGCACAATAATTGTCCTGGACCACTAGGGGAGGGGCTTCTGTAGTTAGGAATCCAGAGAAGCAGGTTCTTGTCTTCACGTTTCCCATGTCTCCAGCAGCTGAGGAGCCAGGCCAAACGACTCACCTTGGTTGCTTTACAGTGTGAAGGGCCGCATCCACATGCTCCATTACAAGATGGCGCTGGCATCAGGTTTCACCGCCAGGTGAACGCACATGTGCTCGGTAACTTTCCACTGCTGTCCCCGCCTACTCCCGAGGCTTCACCTGGGCTAATGGGCAGCGGGCCAATCCAAGGGTGACACGTCCGAAACAAGGACAGTATTTAAGTCTGCTTTAAATATCTCGAACCTCTATCCTCTGTGGCTCCCGTGTCTCAGTGCTATCTGGTTTCTCGTTCTCCATCTCTCTCCCTGTAGAGGGCCGCAACCACACTCTCCACCATAGATGGCGCTGCACCGTCAGGTGAGCTAGAAAGCTCACATGTGTTGGTATTTTTCCACTACTCCCAAGGTTTCACCTGGGACTGGGAGCAGTTGACCAATCCAGGAATGACACGTCCAGGGCAGGGTCTGGTTTCCTTTATAAGGGCTGGGTTTCCCTCATTCTGGGTCTCCGCCATGTAGGCTTATGCTCTAGCTCCCAAGAGACATAAAGCTTTACTGCAGAAGGATCCTATGTGTACCGCGTGGTTCTTGCTGGCGAGACGGAAGCGCGGGACATCTCCCCAATCCTCCTGTTCCTCTTGACTGGATATTCTCCTTTACTCAACCATTCTGTAAGCTCTCATCTGTTTCTTTCCTTTCACGCTGTCTACAGATGCATCAGCCATTTATTCTTCCTTTAGCCTTTTCCAAGCTCCAAACCTACTTGACATGTGGCCCAAAGACACTCCAAATTAGTGTACCCTTCCCACAGACTACACAGATTCTCCCTAATGCAGAGAATGACATCACTACCACCTCATGCGCAGTGAATGACATCACTACCACCTCACGCATGCGGTGAATGACATCACTATCACCTCATGCACGCAGTGAATGACATCACTACCACCTCATGCATGCAAGTCAAAGCCTCAAAATCATCTTGCCTACCCCCTCTCCATCCTTCCATCCTCTCTTCTCAACAATATTTCTGTATTTGATCACCACCACCCAAATACAAGCTATCATTACCTCTCATCTGAACTAGTGGGGACTGGCGATGATGCTCCGTGGTAGAGCACTTGCTTAAACTGTTTGATGGCCCAGGTTTGACTCCCAATGCTACACAACAAACAAGCAAGCAAAGGAAAAAAGGAAAGTGGAGAAGGAAAATCAAAGAGGGTTTCAGAGAAAATAATTACATGGGAGAAAATATCTGAGCTGGAGAGATGGGCATGGACTGACTTTGTGGGAGCCTGGTTTGTTTGGATGTTCACCTTTATAGACTTGGATGGAGGGGGGAGGACCCTGGACTTCCCACGGGGCAGGGAACCCTGACTGCTCTTAGGACTAGAGAGGGAGGGGGGAGGAGGGACAGGGAGGGAAAAGGGAGGCGGGGAGGAGGTGGAAATTTTTAATAAATAAATAAATAAAACTCAAATAATAAAAAAAATAAAACAGCATTTAGGAATGCAACCTGGCCTGGCCAAAAAAAAAAAAAAAAAATGGTCAGTAGTAGAAAATGCGTGAGCATGGTACTTGAAAGTGGCCACCGAGTTTAAGTATTAGGAAGTGGAAGTCACTAGGGACTACTGAGAGTCTGTCTTCTCGGCAGACATGTAGAGGCAGAATGACAGTAGTGGCAGCATGAACAGTCAGCGCTTACATAGCAACGAAGCATCACCCACTCTTTCTAGAACACTGTCACAATAGACATGTGCTTGGGAGACAGTTCGTTACCGGGAAAGCAAGGTTGAAGATGTGTTTTCAAAAGGGCCTTGCAAAGGCTTCGGTGTTTTAAAACTTACTGGGAAAAGGAAGGCGAAGGGAAGCAACTGTAGAAACAAAGATGGAGAGAACAATTTGAGGAGCCACAGGAAGCAAAGGCGACCCCCTCTTCCCCCAGCGCAGAGCTCGGATGGACAGATAGCCCTGAACAGTATGGATGAAGATCTTTCTTTTTTTGGACAAGGAAGACATGGCTATAACACATAGATGATGGCTTCACATTTCTTAATGAATTAGAAGAAAGTGTTATCAGAGGATAGAGGCAAAACAGAGATCAAAGGATGAGGTATTGATCCGGGCACTTTCACCAAATGCCTGGTGTGAGCAAAGTGCTGGGAGAGATAGAAGCATACCAGAGCGAAACTATCCACTTCTTCTAAAACTCCCAACTCCCCAGAGGGTGAGGTTTCACGCACTGCATATCAATTCAACAAGAACACTGGCAGGATAAGGGAGGCTGGTGAAAAGAAAATCTTCAAACCATCTATTCAAGGCTTAAAAGGTATGGGGTGGGGGGGGGTGATCCTGAGGTTGGCAGGCAGTGGCTTCAAAGGAGAAAATACTGAATGAAGCCATTAGAATAATAGTGCAAACGAGGCAGTGCCGATGCAGATGCCACATGGCTCCTAAAGGCAGATTTGTGAGGACACACACCCGGGTCTGATTCCAAAGTCTCTGCAGTCCAGTAGGCAGACAACAGAGGGAAGCCAGCAGCCTCTTGCGTTGCATTCCTGAAGAATCATGTACTCCCAGAGGCTCTGCTAGTGAAGAGGGAGACCCATGAGGCTCCCTGGCTGCCAGAAAAGACCAACATCCTCCAGACCCCACCCTTCCCCGTACTCCCAGGCAGCCAGGCCTTTGAGGGCGAATTGCTGGGATCTCACGGTAAGGACCCACCTGCTCAAAGTTCACGTAGGATAACTTGGAGCAAGGCTGAGGCATTTTCACCCAAGATCAGCGAGCTGGAGGCATGCGGTCTGCATCTCTCCTTTCATCTCTAAGCCCAACACCACCGTTTCACAACTTAGTCAAGCATCTGAGAGGCCTAACCGGGGACTGGGATCAAAGCGAACCAGAAAAAGGATTAATCCCGATAAGACAGAGGTTATGACTATTGCCGGAGAAAATATTTGAAGAATGTGGAGAGCGTGCATCTGTGTCTCTTGTGACTATGTCTTCCCCCCGACATCTATGGTTTCAGTTGGCAGTCATGACAGGCAGGTCTGAGTGGGCAGGCCAGTCTCTGCTCGCAAACTCAGAGGCAATGATGGAAGCCTGGACAGCAGGTGATCTTTGGAAACTTTTGGTGGCTATGGCCGGTTAAGATCTTGATAAACATGGTTAATGAGGAAAAGGCCAATAACCTTTCCTTTTTAGTTCCCAGATGTTTCGCCACCAAGGTCGCCGGCAAAGCATGGAACACTGCTCCGTGTTTCTTCAGTTTTGTCACTGAAGAGGAAACTAGTTCTACAATATTATTTTCTCCAATCATTTTAATTAATGCTGTTATGTAGTGCTTCTTCCTCTATTTTTTGGAGACACTTAATTTTAGATATCTAAATCACGCCAAGTGATCTAAAATTAATTATCCCATTTTTACACTTTGAAAATAACAAACTATTCATCAAATGATAGATATTTAAAAAAACAGATAGGTATAATAATTTTTTCCACTCAAGCCTTTTATAGTTTGAGATATAATGTTCTACCATAAGCAGCAGGCATTAGGTGTAATTTTCCTTCCTTTTTGTTTTAATCTGAGTACCAGCAATGCTATTCTAATTCTTTTTTTGTTTCTGCCTCTATTTGATTTGGAATCTTTTTAATCTGATTTTTAACTAGACAAGGAAATAATAAGGTTTTTTCCCCCCTGTTTAGGCTAGAAAAAAAAGAGGAAACAAATTATTGGCATGAAAATACCAATATTTTTGCAACATACAATATCATAAATGGTATTATTGTAATGTGCCTTCTGCCAAATTTTAGAAACAAAATGTAATTTGCTAACAATGAAAAGAAGTCAATAAACCGAGCACTAAATGGAACAGTAATTGTAATATATGGGGCTCTGGGCCAGATTCTGAACCGCACATGTGCTAGCATACCCTCAGAGAAGACATATTATTATTATTATCCCCTGGGTACATACAGACAGAATTATCCAGAGTATCTGCTCTAGAATGATCTCCTTTACCTCTGCCATCCGCTCTCAATCGTTTCTGACACAGAAAGACTCAGGTGTCAGTGTGAGTCACTGGAACAGATATGGAAATATAATGGGGGAGAAAGACTACTTGTGTTTGCACTCTTGCAAAACGTTAAAATTATTTCACCATTCCGCCATCACCATTATCTACAATGACAACAAAATGAAGGGGGAAAATGTGCTTCATCCTTTGTGTGACATTGGCCAGGTTCTTACTGTTATGCATCAACAATAATGGTCATACTCATGTACTCATTGAACTTCTTAAGACTGGCTTCCTCCTTATTCTCTCTGAGCAGTGGATGGGGGTTGGGAGGAAGGTGGGGGGAGTGGAAGGAGGGGAGGGAGTGGGAACTGGGATAGATATGTAAAATGAGAAAAGATTATTTAAAAAAATAAATTAGTATAATAATATTTAAAAAAAGGTCTGGCTTCTTGAGAGCTGCCACCCTCCTGGGTTTGAAGAGATTCAGCAGAGAAGAGAAAGCTCCTCCCCTAATGGGGTACTGAAGATGGGGGGAGCACAGGGGCAGGAGGGGGGTGTCCAGGTAAACAAGGGGTGAACACAGGGTGCACTTCAGAGTGAGTGGGAAATCAGAAGGAGTAAGGACAGCCAAGGAGAGATGACGGGTGGGCTGGGAAGCTGTCTCTCAGGATGACACCTGAGAGATGACAAGGAGCCAAGCTGGGGACATTTTTGGTGGAAAACATTCAGGTCAGCAAGAAGCAGAAGCGCACAGCCCCACAGAAGGCACACACTTGGCTTGTTCTGTTACCCATTGCTTGGAAAACACAGGGGGAGTGACTTTAACGGCTGCAGAAGGATCAGGGGGTCCATCTGATGCCGAGGATAAAGTAGCTGAAAGCGAGGAAGGGGTGGGCGGTGTGAAGGACTAGTGCTTCTGGTTGTTTTCAATTTCTTCATCTCCCTGACTAATCTGAAAGCAGACCCATGAGCTAGGCCAGCAATACGACTGTGTGGTAAACAAAAGAACCCTAGGCCCTCTGCTTGTGGAGTGCGTCCAGAGGCAGCTGTCATTTCCGGGTCTAAGTGCCACAGGCCAGACTTGAATTTTTCCCTAGATTTCTTTGGAATTCGGTTACAAGTCCACAATCTCCTATCAGTAGTAAAAAGCCAAGACAGGAGAACGCTATGAAAACAGAATGAAGAAAACTTACCAGGTGAAAAAAAAAAAAAAAACAAACCTGTACTTACACATTTTTGTTCTCCCTAAGTCTGCATATTCATGAGTTTTATGGAAGAAATGTCCATGTGTTTATTTCCCAGGTGCAGCCCCAGGCTTTGTTATTTGTGTTAGATATACCCACCACTTCACTCTTTATGAAAAAATAAAAAAGTCCTGTGGCTTTTGAGTGAGTCTGGGTTACGGAATGCTGCAGGACCCGAGTTTACGTTACATACCAAGCACAGGGCAACCTCAACGGCACTACCTGCGCTTCATTCAAGACAACTGAACTTTACGGCTTCAAAGCCTGTGACGGTATGTGATAAATCCAAACTCCTTTGTAGTCTATGTTTTACCTCATACTTTATACTCATACCTCATACTTTATAGACCAGAATGACCTTGTTGAATTGTCTTCGTACGTAAATTATTTAAAGTATAAACATGTTACATATAAATTTCGCATTAAATAATTTAAGATGTACAAAAACCACACGTGTACAATTCGTTATAAAAATCATATGAAAGAGATGTAACTGGCTATGGATGTACTTATCATGCAGAGAGATCAGGCATTTAGCATAGCTGAGGGCACATTTATGAGAATTAATGCCATCGTACTAATAGGCAGATGGTCTATTTAACCAAACATAGTATAGTTTGCCATTCCTGATCAGCCACACGGATTGGGGGTAGAAGAATAACTTCAAGCAGATTACCAGGAAGGGGCCATTAAGGAACATTCCTCAAACATGCTATTTCAAGAGGCTGAATTTGAGAAATATGATCGCTTGTTATAAAATGTAAAGCTCTAGGCAATTATGCACCAATTGTTTGGTAGCTAAACAAAAGCCATACAATCTCAGCAAACTTTTGTTCTTGGAGAAAGGAGTACACAATGCATTGAAAGAGAAGTAATTGGCTAAAGGGGAATTAGAAGGGATTCTGCCTTTGTGTTTTTCTCCACCCACCCACAGTCCCTCCCTCAGAATTATTGTACAAAGAGCCAAGGAAATGCAAATGGGATTGTGCCTCTCGCCTGCTGCAAGCCTTTCATTGCTTTTCTTTGATCCGCGTGAAGGGCCCAGTCTAAAAGAAGCACCTGGGCCAGGACTCTGTGGAGGAAAAGCACTTGCCACCAAACCTGAAGATCTGAGTTCAATCCCCAAACCTCAGATCTTGGTAAGGGAGAATCCACAAGTTATGCTCTGATTTCCATGAACATCGTGGCAGACATACTCAGACACATATATGCGCACACATAAACAAATGACATACTTTTAAGTTAAAAAGTAAAGTTGGGGCTAGAGAGATAGCTCTGTAGTTAAGAGCATCCCTTGTAGAAGACCTGGGTTAGGGTCTCTCCACCCTCATGACAGCTACAAACATCCATAACTCCAGTTCCAGGAGGACCCAATGTCTTCTTCTAACCTTCATGAGTACCAGATACAGACATGCAGCACATATGCACATTCCGACAAAAGACACATGTGCATAAATTAAAATAAATAGACCTGAAAGCAAACCCCTGAAAGGATAGGGGATTCCCTAGATTATTTGCTTACTGCTTCGGCCTCAGTGCTTACAGTATTGTTTGCACATGGTAGGTAGGTGCCCAACAGTTCTATCGTAAGTGGTACACTGTATCCTACACTAAGGTCTACCAGTTAGCTCTTGCCTTCTCCAGCTCTGCCTCTAGGAAGAGACCCAGCTGCATCTCTTTTCTTAGATCACATTTCTCAAATCCATTTTCCCCTTCACTCATGAAATGCTGTCCGACAGAAACCACTATGGTCTACTTTGACGTGCAAGATCAGCTCAAGGGCTCAGGGTCCCGGGTGACCGTTTCCTTCTTTGCTTTTTACTTTCTCCCTAAGTACAATATTTCACTCAGCGCTTGATCTCCACGTGAAGATGGAACCCCACACAGACAGGACATAACAAGAGCATATCACACACTTGAAATGAACGCAAATCCAGGAAACCAAACCTTCATGCTTCCTCCTGATCCTTAGTTTGTGAATCTCACTGATTCAACGCTTGCCTCTGAGAGATGCTGTGCGCACACACACATATCTGAGATGAACCCCTGACAACCACTGTGTCTCTGAAGGTGGCTGGTAACTTTCTTTGATTATTACCCCAAACTCTGATGCGCGCACAAAGGCTAGGTATTTTTCTCCTCCGAAACTGCAGCCTGAGAATGTGTACACATCATGCTGGTAATATACACAATACACGCTCCCAAAGAACCACTACCTAGGGATAAAAATTTTATATAAGTTCCTCAAGGCCTCTGTCATATAAACAGTATGCCTAACCACATATATTTTGAAGTCTGAGATTACAGACATCGGGCACATTTTTAATCTATTAATATTTATCCTTGTCAAGGCTCACAAGCTTGCAATTCAGAAGCATTACTGTGCCCCAGGGGCTTTGAAAGCTATAATATGCACAGGTGGTGACTGTGCCAACAAGTATGGTAGGCACTCCTGGGATATGCGGAAATGAGGTCACTGAGACCCAGTGAGGTTATGCGACGGTGGAGGTGGGGATGTGGGGATGAACAAAGAACAATGTGGGTATCGGCTGCCGAAATGTGGTTACTGCCTTCGATACTGTGCCCCAGCTCATGGTCCGTTTACTCATAGGGGTCTTGGCCTTTCAGCACGGAATACTGTCTGAGCTACTTTTCTTGGATTCTGATAAAACACCTTGGCCAAGACAAGTTAGAAAAGCTAGTGTTTCATTGCAGGCTCACCGTTTCAGAGGGCTAGAGTCCATGCCCATCACGGCAAGGCATGAGATCAGGCAGATGGGCACTGGGACAGTAGCCGAAAACTTACATCTTGAGGAGAAACCGCAGGGCAGAGAGTTTTACCTGGGAATGGCATGGGCTTTAAAAACCCCAAATCCATACGCCCAGTGACACACCAGCTCCAAGGCAGCCACACTTCCCAAACTTTCCTGGGCAGTTCCAACAACCAGGGATCAAGTGCTCAAATACATGAGTCTGTGGCTGCCATTCTCATTCAGACTGCCACAAATACCTGTCACTGGCCTATTCTCTAGACATTCTTTTAGAGGCTGCCTTGGCTAATGTAACCTCCAGCCAGGGTTACCCATCCAGTGTTTCCATGGGTTGGTTTCTCGTCCCCATTTTCCCACACAGTGTCCGTCTCTAGCAGAACACTTATGACATGGTATAACAACTTATCCATGCCACACACCTACTTACTTCTGGAAATAAAAGCTGTATTCAATCTATTGTTCTAACTTCATCACTGAAGAGTTTCCATTGCCATAGAAATAGGTTTGATTATGAGAAGAATAAATGGGTTTGTTTGCCAATTTACTGTCTGTGCAAACCATTGTAGCGGTGTGGTGTGCCAGGCATTGTGGATAGAGAGAGGTGTGCCCCACGGGGCGGGGTTGTTCCCCCTAGAATGGGAACAGTCTGCTCTGTGAGCCCAGCCCTTTGGAAGAATCCAATCATACGTTTGGATTCTTTCTTCTTAAGCCAGAGGCTGGAGAGACTGAAATGGGGAAGTCCAAGGATTTGGAGAATTGAAAGGACAATCTATAGGATTCAGGCTTCCCGGTGAACTTGAAGATTCTGCATTTGTCAGGGACTCTATGACAATGGTTCTCAACCCTTTGGGGTCACATATCAGATATCTTGCATATCAGATATTTCCATTACAATTCATAACAGCAGCAAAATTATAGTTATGAAGGGGCAGCCAAATAATTTTATGGTGGAGGGTCATGACAGCCTGAGCAACTGTATTAAAGGGCCAGAGCATTAGGACAGTTGAGAACCACTGCTCTGAGACCTTAAATTAACTCTGTTTCCATGGCTACACACCTAAAGGAACCACACACCACATCATACCTCCCCACTTTCGAAGAAACACACTCCAAACACAATTTGAGGGCCCAGAAAGTGTGAGAGGCTGAGACGTGGGAAACCAGCTTAATGTGGATTAAATTATTTCAGATGGCTGAGTCAGGAGCCTGTGTCTGCCTCCCAGAGAATCGGAGGGATTTCTAGCAGGCCCTGCATGCCTGTGGTCCCCCCTGAATGAGGGATAATGGTTTCTTCCTAAGGAGCACATTGCATAATGGGAAAAAACAGAGGCATCTTGTCACCCAGAATAGTGTCCTTTGGTGAAGGATTTACCAAAAACATCTCCCGAAAATGGGAAGGTCGTGTGGAGAGTCGGCTTGGAAACCACCTGTACCAGTGACCTAGCTATGTGCTAAGTATGTGGCCAGAGAATAAATGAAATAAAGGCTAGAGAAAGAATCCAAACTTGGGCCAATTTTAAGCAGTCTCCAAAATGTCCTTTTCCATAAAGCATAAAAATTCAAAAGTATTCTGCTCTGCCAAAAGAGTATTAAATACAAGTGGTCCACAACTCATGAACAGGTTGTATTTCAGACATTTGTTTTGAAGGCAGTCATGTAGGAATTTGGAATGTAATTTTCTTTTTTCCCGCCAAAATTATAACAGACATGATGGTCAGTTCCTGAGTCAAACCAACCCATAATGCACTGAGTTGTCACATGACTGGTGAGAGAGCAGCCGGGCATCAAAAGATTGAACCCCGGGATTTCCCTTCAGGTGGCCACATTCCCTTCCGCTGAAAATGCAAGAGGTGGATAGAAAGGAATCACCCTCATTGCTTGGCATCCTTTCAATTGCTAAGCTTCTAATAGAGACAGTCCCTCAGAATCTGGGTCACTGAGACAGTTTCTGGGTGTTCTGACTTAGGTGGATTGCTTGAAGTAGATGCTAAGGTAACACGTGGAAGTGACTCCCTGGAATCACCTCCCCTGTGCACTTCAGAGATAATGGTTTCTATAATGTCTCTAATGGACCACAACCACCCCCTTGGTATAGGTAATAGGTATACAATAGCCCATTTGCTAATTCCTATAAATCTGGTCTAACCATGCTGGTGGTCAGTTCTGGGTTATTTCTCCCATCTTCTTTTTAGTTGTGCTTAGTCTGCAATGAAGAAGGCACTCTTTCCAAGACCAACAGTGGAGCCAGGGCAGAGGGGAAAGCCATTGTGCTGACCAATGATAAACTGTTAAGCCCTTGCAGCCTAAAGGCCAGCAGGGTTATAAAACCTATCTCTCGGAATGAACATCTGTATGCAAGTTACCGACAATTCATTTCTTCAAACTCCTCAAATTAAGACCCAACAAAAGCTGCTGGAGATACCTGTGGTTCAGGGAATGAGAATTCACAATTGGGAGTGCCTAATTGCACTTTCAGTTAGCAGAGAGTTCAGATGACCTATTTGAAATGCATATTACAGGCACACACAAAACTATGCCAAGCAGGCAGGACCCAGGCCAGTTTAATCCAGGGTACTTTCCAGCTATTATTTTCTCTCCCGCCTACTCTGAGATCTTTAGAAATGGTTGGAAGAGGTTGCACATCATTCAACAACTCTTGGGGACTTTACTGGGGCCTGAATCAGTGCATGGGAGGCCTGGGATGCCAGGGATGTGTGAGAACACCAGCAGTTGCTGAGCCAGCCCTAGCACAAAAAGCAAGGGCTGCTGACACCCCTCAGCTGCACGCCACTGCTATTCTAGGACAGCGGTTTCACTATTGAAATATCTGAGAGGTCCTTGTGTGGTGAGAAGCAGGGACATTCCTGCCTGGACGTCACCCTTTGGCCAGAACTTCCCTCTATCGCTTGCCAAGGTTCTGTCCCTGTGTTAAGGAGGCAAACAGCTGCCTAGGAAACAGAAACCGCAGCAAATGGATACAACGGAACCACCTTTAATGGACTATAGCTAAGGACGACAGTAAGGCGGACTGATCTAGATTTAAAAGTAGGCATACATGTGAATGTTAGAAGAGGTTGGTTGAAGGTATAAAGATAGTGACTCTCCATCCCTTGCCACCCCAGGGTGATCTCTGTAGGAGGGAAAGCTAACCTGTTCCATCCCTATTATCATTACCATCGCCTTTGTGTCCCGTGTCCTGATCACAGTGATCTGGCATTCTGGGAAGCAGTCTAGAGAGTCAAACATTTAGTGACTGGAAGCTGACACCGAGGAGAACGGAGAAGACAGAGATGGGAAGATCAAACTCAGATGTTTCTGGAAACTTGAATGCCTAGCATGAAAACCAGTGTCTCTTTACCCCCTGCAACCTACAGTCTCTAGCAAGATGCTTTCTCCTTCCACAGAACTGTCAGCACAGAACTGGCTTGGACTAGGTGACCGTGAACAGTAGAGAGCTCCTGAGCCGGGTAGCATGCTCATTGCTCCGGGTCTTTAGTCGGGAGAATGGCACCCAACTCTTCGTTAGGGAAATTTGCTATTTTGTGTTCTGTGATCGTGGCAGTGCAGGAAGTAGCGGGGGGGGGGAGGTGTTAATACAGCATGAAAATCCATATTTAATATGCCCATTGTTTCTTCAACATAAATAAAATTTCAGTTAGTACAAACTACAGAAAACAGAGCTCAGAAACACTTCCATGTTTGATGGAGATGGGCAGGAGAGGAAAGTCTTTCCCAAACGAGGCGGGACACCTTCTTTGTGTTGATGGGTGCAGATGCGCAAGCTCCGACTCTGAGGAGGTGGAAGCAAGCACATATCATCCTCTCCTTCATGAGTGCCAGCTCCATTAGCCGCCTGACTGTCTCCTCGCTGCTCTGTCAAAGCATCTGAGAAAGCGCTCGCCATATGGTGGGTAGCCAGTAGATATCTCCCCAATTAAAGGGTTCATTAAGCTTTGGAAGACCTCTGAAAGGTGGACGAAACATCGTCATCTGGCTTTCCTCAGTGCACGAGCCAGAGGTAGACGATCAGATTCGGAATGATTCCTGAGTGAGGCTTCTTCGGCATGTGGGTGTGGGTATGAGGACCGTGGGGAGGGGAGGGAAGGTATGTGCAAGGGCATTGTGTGCCCCGAAGGCCTTCACTTGGAGCTGGAACCAAGCCCCTGAAGGCAGTTATTTTAAGAGCAGGTACATTGTGTTCTTTATCCCAGTTTCTGGGAAGACTTTTTTAGTAGCTCCAAGCAAGCAGAGGACATGAAATTTCTCTGTCTGCCTATATCTAATTAACGTTCAGTGAGTCTCTGGCTATTTAAAATAGGGAAATAATGCATATTTATTCACACATGCTTTGAGATCTGGGGATAAAAATGCTATATTACTACCAACCACAATGAATGCACATACTTTAAATATAATTATCAATTACCAGCTACCACCTGTTGAGATAACTAACTACACTGCTTTTAAACACCATCCTTCCAAATTTTAGAATTGGAAACATTCTTCAATGTTACATACACTATATTCAACCAATTCATTAAGGAATTTCTTTGTTGCTCGTGTATGACTTATGTTAGAAAGAGAAATGGAAATTGAGCTTTATGAATTACTTAAAATGCCCAAGGACCTATAATTGGGGTCTGATCTTACAAAGTCATCGTTCAGAACTCTTTTAGGATGCACTGAAGAGTGTAGACACCCATTGTCTAAGATCATATCGGTGCATCTTAAAAACAAAATTGTGCCCTCTTGGCAAATCAAATATTAAATGGTTAAAATGCATATGAAGTGAGATGCATTTTTATAAATACAAAGCCCCTTGTGAAAATCAGTTCATAAACCATGCATAAATAGAAGGTATTATGTTACTCTTTCTCCACTCGGGACCATAGATTGCAGCTAAAACCGTAAGACTCTGCTTATAGATGGGCAATTATTATGGAGTTTTTATTCTTCAAAAGCTATTAACATTTTTATAGCATAAGCAAAGTTATTACAAACAACCTTTAAAATGTGAGGAATGATTTTCCTGGAGCTCCCCCCAAATCCTCGCCTCAACATAGGCACTATATTTGTTTACTGAAAAGAGAGGGGGAGAAAAGAAGAAGGTTGAAGCTGATATTAAAACGACGTTAATGTAAAGTCAAGGAAGTTTAAATGCTTCTCCGCTGGGATGTTCTGTACAGTGTATTTTCTGACAAGGAAACAGAATATAAAACAAAGATACCTAAGTGTTTAATCCATCACCAACATCATTAAAAGCATATTTACATAATCAGAGCCATGAAACCAGGAGTCTCCAAACTCGTACAAGAGCGGGGTCAAGATCCATGCACCAGCTCAACCCTTGTTGGTGGCTTGCTGGGACCTCAGATGTTATGTACTCTGGCATTACACAGTGGGACTCCACAAAACTTCAGGGGTCTAAATTTCAGAGGGAAAGATACTGGAGCCTTTGTGCTTAAAAAGTCTGCAAAGACATTTTACCCAGAACATTTTAGTCATCCTGCAAAAATTCATCATTTTGTAGAAGGAGACAAAGATAGGAACCCTACCAGAATGCGGGGAGTGAAGGAGGGATTGCTGAAATCAGCTCCTGTCCTTCAAAAGCTTGATAGTTCATCCCCAAAAAATATCTGTGAGTATAAAAATACATTCTCTAAGCATTCTTAATGAATGTTCTTGACGCTATGTTGTCACGGAGTGAAGCGACACCTGATAACGAGATAATTTATCTATGTAAGACACCAATTAGCAGTGACAGGGCTGACTTCATCTCTTCTGCTCCCTTTTGAACTGGTAAGCCCTCAACTGTAGCTTGAAGAGGCACCAGCAGAGAAATCAATAGGGTGGGACGTGACCGCAAATATCCAGTTGTCCGATTTATAACGTGTAACCAGTGAGTTTACACATTCTAGAGCTGGGACGGATCCTTTAATACACACAGATAGGTGCGTGTGTGTGCATATGCAGATTTATTTTATTGTATGTATGTTTACGGTTTACAACGTGTATCAAGATGATGGCAAACACGGTAGTGGAGCTAATAAACATGTCAATCATCCCATATAGTCACAGTATTTGGGGGCATAGCAAAAGCAGTTAAAATCGACTCAGAAAATATCTTGAGGAGAACACGGTATTTTGAGCTACAATCCTCATATTTTACATAGATCCCTACATTAGCTTTTTTCCTACATATTCTTTACTTTGAATCCTTTGACCTATATCTTCCAATTGCTTCCACAAGCTACTATTTTATTCCCAGTTTTGATATATTTGGACTTGTAAACAAGATTCCATATGTGAGGCCAGATAATACCATCGGTTAACATTCCATTTTATTCATAAGAAAACCTAAATGCAGTACTGGGAGTAACTTCTCAAAGTCAATGGGCACTATTTTCCTTACGTGACCCATTCTTACAGAGTATAGTCACTTTTACTATAGAGTACAGTATGTCTTACTGCGACATAGTTTCCTTTAAAGACAGTTACAAAGTCACTGAGCCTTGGTGCTAATGGGAGAAGAAAAGGGAGAATTTCAAAAGCTGAAAAGGGATGTCCTGCTAGGGCAGGAATGGGTTGGACATAGGACTACTTATTTTTTTTTTCCCCAAAGCTAAGAAAAAAAAAAGGAGTATTTTGAAAGGACAACAAAATAATAAGGATTTAAAAGAACACACACACACACACACACATACATACACACACACGTGTATATATATATATATACATGTACACAAAGGTGATATGAGGCCAAGTCTAGGCTTCTTCAAAGCTAATTTCATGGAAACTGTAGCTTCTCACACAAAGACCATGTGCTGTGAGCAGAAACTAAAGCAGTAACTAGCATATGAGATCCAGGATCTGTCACGATTCTCCACCCACCATGGCCCCTTCTGACCACACAGACACTGACCAATAACCAAGCAAATGTGGTCAGGGAAGAGTTGAGCTTTCAAGGCTGAAGTAGTTGGATCCATAGCCGCAGGACGCTGGCTGAGCTACTAGGGCACCAATACCATGCAGATCCGCACTTCAGTGTTCAGTGTGGACAACCATTCTGAGAAACAAGTGAGGAAAGGGAGCAATGTAAGTGCACTGTCACCTCTTAAAGGACCCGTGAGTTCACTAATGCCGAGAACATGTCACTGCACCTCAATTTTATGGAAGCAAGAGCAGCCACCACTGGATCTGTCTTCATCAATAACCGAATTTACCAATTCCAACAGAGAATTGTTGATGGGAGATGAAAGATTAGCAGCCGTAGGAGTCACAGGAGCAGGGTTGAGAATAGACACATCATAGCTACCACTGAGAAAGCACAGGAGACTCTGCGTACTTTTGTAGCTTTCGGGAAGACATACTATTACCCAAGACCACATCTAGCCATTGTAGAGTTATCAAGCTTTGAAGTAGGTGGAGGGACATTCTGCTCAGTAGAAAAGGCTAGACAGTTTCCCCTCTCTACAGTCACCAAGGGATGCCTGATGATTTCAAACATACACAGCTGCAGTAAATAAAATGTCCTTACACACACATGCGTGCACACACACACACTCACAAACACACACACGCCCATCATCATCTTGACTTCAGTTTACTTTTATGTTATTTTAGTTTTTCTCAATTAATATCTTTGTTCTTGATGAGCTAAGTTAAAGAGGCCGATTTGGGCATTGTTGAAATAGAAACTCATTAAATTCCATTAGTCATCTTTCTTTTCTTGTACAGTTTTGCTGTCTAAATTGAGGCAATCAAGAATAAATAGATCCCTTGCCCTTGGACTCCTGTCTCCCCCATCTCCTTCAAGGGCTGGCTCTGGATGGGTTCATTTCCTCCTCAGGAGACTCTCCTAGGCATCCAGCCTTTATACTCAATCTCTCTCTCTCTCTCTCTCTCTCTCTCTCTCTCTCTCTCTCTCGCTCTCTCTTCCTTTCCTTTTGTGGGTTGCTACTCTCTCTGAATTTTAAATTTTGCTTCTCCCAGCCCAGCAATGGAGTAGGACATCACCCGTAGCTTTTCAGCCTTTGATGTCTCTGAAAACACAGGACCTTCTCATTTGAGGATGCCACTCCCTAACAAGGAAAGGGACTGAATATCAAACTTCATAAACAAAGGGAAGTTCTCCAGAGTCCAACTCTATTAGATAATGCTTAGGGTAACTATCCTTGATCCATGTGTCCTGATGATTTGCGTCTGAGATAATACCTCCAGGTCTCTATCAAATGGTGCTTACTATTGACCTGAGCTTCTTGGGGTCATGTGGATGGATTAAAAATTGTCGTCGAGACTGACTTGGAACATATTTTGAAATCTGTGTTCTAGGCTACACTCCAAGCAGAGCCTGACCCATCATGTGATTTCCAAGTATCCTAGTAAGAAAGATTTCCCTTCATCCTTGAAGCTCTTTCTCAGGACTTTTAAGCAATTCTTCATATGCTTTGGAGAAGCTTCCAATTTCCTTGTTGGCCCCTGAGATCCACAGTTGTCACAGTTGTCACAGCCCCTCGTCATCAAAAGAAGCTTTGTCGCTTAACCCAACAACTCCTCACCTAGCCCTCAGCTAATGATATATTAAAATCCAGCTATCAGCTCGCTCCTCTCGTCATTTGTTTCTTGGTGTTTCCAACCCTACAGGGTTCTCAGCCATTCCATAGGCCCTGGCCCAGTTGCCTAGATCCCATAAACACTCATCTTAGGTACCAGTCACCATGGTGGGAGGCCTCTCTCATAGCAGGGTGGCTCTTTGGCCCGCAGCTCGCAGCTCTCTATAAGTATTCTGACACCTCAATTTGGAAGACATATCCTCCAAAATCCCACATTTCTGGCTGACATTCACACACGCGTAGACAAGGCTTCCTCTCACCATCCTGGTACAGAGTCTGTGTTGTTGCTTAGACACCCCACTGTTGGGGTGACTCACAGGAAGATCTTTTATTATAGGCCATTGCAGGAGTTATCAACTCTAAGACCAAAACCAGGCTAAACTGCTGCTGTGTACTGCTGGTGCAAGCATGCTCCACCAGGCACGAAGCTGCACAGTTGCGCTTATGAGCTTACCTCATTTTTATCCACAGGACGAGCCTGTGAGATGGGGTATCTATAATCACGGAGGAAGTCAGGCTACAAGGGTGAAATAAGTTCCCATGGGGTTGGAGCAAAGGATGTGTAATAACTGTAGAGCCGACATTCTACACCTGTGTCCTCAACTGACTTACGTAGGTACCAGCAAGCTCGGCATGATGGGTTATTATCAGCTGTATACACACCTCCTGGCCATTTTCTCCTGGCCTCACCCATTTGTCCACAATGTCATATTTTTATTAATTATTTGGGAATCCCATACAATGAATCCTGATCACATTCACTTCCCATTCCTCCTGGATTCACCCTACCACCTTGTGCCCTCCTCCCACCCTACCCTGCCCCACCCCCAAAATCCACTAGGTCCAATTTCTATTGTCCATATACTCACGAGAGCATGGTCAAACACCACTTTTAAGGGATCCAGATGATTTAAATACATATTTTAAGTAAAAGGGATTTATGAGATAAAAAAGAGTGCAGGAAACACTAAGGAATATAATTTTCACCTGTGAAAGCAGAACGTGATTTCACGGAGATTTCTTTTGGTAGAGTCAGTGTGGCAGAGACAACTGCCACGCAGTCCATGCCAAGAAAAGAATTGTCTCCTGTTCGTGAATCCCAGCCGGAAATATAGGGCCTGGAGACCATCCCTGGGAAAGCCAGGAAAGCCGCCACTTCCTTTCCCATACGCCACTTAATTTTGTCGCTTTTATCCTTATTCAGAATAATCAACAAGAAAAAGAACGGATGCACTAATTAAAGGTCCTCATATGCCTCCCAGAAATACAAATTGTGGGTAGTTGTCTCAGGTTTCCATTACAATATTAAAGAAACCCAGTCAATGATACTTAAAATCTTTACAGAAACAGCTTGATTTACGGCTCAATTATATATTGGGGAGTGCGTAAAATAAGTCACGTCATAATCATTTTTTTTTCTCTCTCTCAAGTTTTGGATTCTGAAAGACGATAATCTTGGAAAGATGTTTGAGCCATCTTTCTTCCATTGCCTCCAGTCAAATCCAGTCACAACAGATCACTTTAATTGGATTGAAACTGTCTGTTGGACATTCCGCTGCTTACATTAACACACCGAGGGCAATCCCATGCTGCCAAGTGGTATATATATAAGTGCTCATAATTTACCTGTCAATTCAATTCCTTCTTTTTACCTATCTATCTCCATTTGTGCCAGTGTTTTATAACTGTGTGCGTGCACACACACACGCACACACACACACGCACACACACGCACACACATTCACACGCAGGAAAACTCAATATTATACAAAGACTGACTGCAAAAGGCAACTATGACAATTTATTCATGGCATTTAATGTCTCTGAACCTCAGTGTTCTCATTTATTGTTAGGCAGAATGGCTTGCTTTCTTCTCTAAAGGATTTTGGTTTCTAGAAGCACATGGAGTCTTATCAGGTGCACCAAGGCATGTTGTGAAACGCGGTGCAAGCCCGTAATTAAAAAGCCATGTCTTTATTAATACGAGTTGATTCCACTGCATTCTATATCCGTGCAGACCAAGCAGCTCTCGCCACCACGAGCCAATTAGGCACCTCGTAAATACAGATATGCTAATAAAGGAGCCATGCAATTTAAAGATCTAGAACATATTTTTGTTATATTCTAAATCTAGTGCTGACTTTATGTATATATTTCCTTTCTTGTGCTATTTTTCCTTTGCCTGACTCAATTTTGAGGCAAAAATATGTGATTCCCTGCAGCAGATGAGAATAAAGTAGAATGACATCCTGGCAGGAAGGGAGACAATGACACCAAGCTAAGCACTGTAATCCCAGCACTGGGGAGGTTAAAGTAGGTGGGTTAAGAGTTCAAGGCTAACCTAGAGTTCTTAGTGAGTCCAAAGCAAGCTTAAGGTATACATAGGAAGTCTCTGTCTCAGAAAGAATCAGAAAGAGGGAGGGAGGGAGGGAGGGAGGGAGGGAGGGAGGGAGGGAGGGAGGGAGGGAGGGAGGGAGGGAGGGAGAGAGAGAGAGAGAGAGAGAGAGAGAGAGAGAGAGAGAGAGAGAGATATCAATGATGGACAAACCAAGGAAGACAAAGATGACATTTCTCACTTTCCTTTTCAATTTCACACCAGCTTCTTATAAAGAATTTTTTTGACTCTTTAGTCTCCCCCATACCCTGTTCCATCCACCTCTTCGACCTCCTTCCTTATTACAAGAGAGGAGCTGAATGAATGGTGAGCCCGAGCAGACGTTGGTTTGCCCAATGTAGAGACCTTGATGCTTCCAACAGACCAGCCAAGGGTCACCCAGAAGGAGGACAAAGCATGACCATCTTAAAGAACAACTTGGCCCTAACAGTCTCTCAGGGGTGCATGCCACTGAGGGCTAAAGCATCAGTTGGGCCCCTTAGGGCAGCTAAAAAAAAAAACATCATGTGATATTTCGGAAACATATTTCCAAAGCAGACATCAAACTGTGGAAGGACCCTCAAACTCTACCCTATGCTAGAAATGGTTTCATAAAAAAATGTAGATATCTAAAAGTTAAACAGGAAAAATGTGAGGTAGAACGGTGTTTTTGAAACACACAGACCATATAACCTGCTACTGAAAGCAAAAGGTATCACAGTGACTGAGTTTTTTTTAATTTTCTTTTTATAAGAAAATTTTATAAGAAAAAAGAAAAAACCCTACTCTGGAACAATGAAATACCATCTAGGACCCCATAACATTCCCCTGGGCTCTATGTTCATGACGTGGATGAACACAGCATCCACACACGCCTGGGTAAATAAGAACAGACGATCCCGCCTTACGCACGCTCACGCACAGACGCAGGGATCCCCAACCAATGACCCCTCTATGAATCTGGCTGTTTGTTGGGAATGCGGCAAGAAAGGAGTTAAGGGAAAACTGCCGAGAGCCCGTGTGAAGACAACCTTCTACACTGCAGCGCGCGTTCTAAAGCACCCCATGCTTCGGTAGCTATTGTTAAAAACATCCCGGATTGGTTATGACAACCTGTGGGTTAGTTTACGCCACAGTCGAAAGATTGGGAAATTCAGTTTAGAAATTTGATCAATATCCATGCCATCTCACATCACAATTCAATTGGCAAAAATGCAGTCAAAAACTCCCTGGGGCAACCCCGAAGAACAAGTTGCATTCTGGTGGTTGAGCATGAGCAAACCTCCTGCTTAGCATCGCTGATGGGGGATGATGGACACCTTGAACTTGAACAAGGATTTCCAGGTGGTTTGATTGAGGGGTTAAACGTGATAGAAGACAAATGATCAAATTAAAATGAACATGCCAAGGCAAAAACTCGGTTTTTAAAAAAACTCTGCACAAGAACTCTCCCCCCACCAAAGCATAAAGAACTGTCAAAATAGGATCTTGCTTAAAATGCAAGGTATTTTCAAAGAGAGAATGACATTTGCATACAATATGTGCTGAAGACTGACGAAAAACCGAAAATGCCTCACTCGTAGATCGAGTCTATGTGACATCAAATGCCAGGATTTAGGAAAAAAAAAAAAATAAAAGCACTTAAAATGTTGTGTTGCAAAATACTTCCTCATGCCTTTCTCTAATTAATTCATGAGTCAATACTTGACACATAAACTCGCATATGGATGGGAAGCCATGAACTCTGAGAGTGGACAGAGTTCGTATGAAAGGCGGCTCACTCTGTAATTAGTCAATTATCCAGCATGACAATTAAGAGATGGATGCTAATACCGTCCCAAATGTTAGGCTGCCAGGATCGTCGTGATTTTAGCGCTGGTATTTTTATTCTAAACTCCTCCTCCACATGGTCCATCAGCAGAGTTTGGGTTATTGCCACTTCGTAGCAATTCCTAGATTATCTCTTTAATTTAGGACAGTGGATACAGTCCAAAAAGCCACATGTCTAAGGTTCAACTTCAATAAACTTGTCCGTTTTTAACAAAATAAATGTCACGGCAAATTCTTCAAACAATTAAATATTCTCACGTTACTCATCTGATTCTCTGGACTCAAAGTGTTTAACTTTTAGCACGGAGTAACTAAAAAAGAAACTGTCCCTTGTTCTGCAGCTAACAAAAGCGCAACAACCCTTGCTTCCTTCCTATTTTGATAAAAATCACTGCAAATGAAATCAAGAGCTGCTTCAAAACGTTGACATTTTCTGCCGCCGTGTAACTGGATTTGAGCGAGTGTACTTAAGCCCACGCAGAACAAGCATGCCTTTCGTCTGGAGGTCTAAATACTCTGACATACATATGCCTTTATTATCTAGAGGGTACGTAGGTACAGAGGCACTTCTCAGGCACTGCTACCATTCTCGTGGATAAAATCCACACACGGGTTTCCTGTTCTGCAGAGAGCTTTTCTTCGTCTTTTTTGTGGGGCTCAAAACTTACTCTGAGGAACACATTCAAAATAATAAGAATAACCTCTCAAGAATATAAAAAAATATGAAGACCTCCATGTAGTTATAGGTTATACATATATGTATATAGTTGTACATCACGCTATTGATAATCAGTTACTGAGGCCACCTGAAAGGGGATAAGACTTGAGTCTCCGGCAAGGCTTCAGAGCCTGCTATCCATCTGCTGGCTCTTAGGTAATCATAACACATCATGTAATATAATCAGAAAACTCCTACTTTTACCAGCCTTTAGATTTGTAAGTAAACATGTCTACCTGTCAAGGAATTTCTGGCTAGCCAGGAGCCAGAGCCTCCTCCGGTGATGCTCATCACTCCGAATCAGACTCCATTGAGTTGTTCCCTTGTCTGGACACTGCCCCGAATTTCAGATTGCTGTACAATCCCAGGAAAGTATGCAGGTAGGAGACAAGGGCGAGGAAAGGATCCAGCTGCCAGGCCTCTTTTCTGCTCAGCACAAGATTGCCGAAGCCAAGGATTTTCTTCTGTATCAACTAGACTTGCAACAAAGCCACCACAACTCTGGGCCACGGGCAATGTATTTGTGTGTCTTGCATTGCACGTAACATAACCAAATTTAAAGTTGGCCTATGCAAAAATACTTTCCAAGCAACTGCAAAGCCCAGTGCATACGCAGCATATGAAATATTCGATTCAGAGATGAGTCTTCACAAATAATATGGGAAAGATTTTTTTTCCACGACAGAGGCTTGTTTGTTTGTTTTTATCTTTAGGAGATTGAGTAGACTTTACCGTTAGACTGGCGGCAGAATTTGATAAATGTCAATTTGCATGAGTTTGCCATGTAAACAGAAACGATTATTATAAAGCATCATTTGGATATTTTAAAATTGATTTTTAAAGAAGCTGGATCACATGTTTTACCAAGGTTAGATCTTAACAGCTACTACTAAAATTAAGCATTCAGGTTTTAACTCATAAGGTTTTTAAAAAGTGTACTTATGGACAATAGCCAAACTAATAAAAATGTATTTTTTTTAAATTTTCACTTCAATAGTTCCTTTAAAAATAATGTTAAATACTAAATATGTATAAATAAAATAAATTATAACCTGTGGTTAGTTGCTTATTAACATAGATTCATTTCTACAAGTCAACCAAAATTTTCACGAATTTTCTTATGCATAAATACCTGTATTCACTTTCAAATTAAATTAAGATTGACAGGGAAAACCAGTTAAAGGAATGATCATTCATTGGTTAGATTGTATAATATGAAACTGCCAATATATGACCATTTCTGACTTCCTAAAATGTCTCTCTCATACAGCTTGTCCTGATTTGAAGGAACATTATACACGACACAGGAAAGACGATGGGCTTTCAGATTGCCTACTACATGACTTGAAACAATTGATCCTGTCTCTATTTCCTCCTTTACAGAATGTGGCTAATAATGCCTATTTATGAGGGTCATCAGACGGTTGAAATGCAATAATGGCTAAAGCTGCCCTGTGACTAACACCCAGGAAGCTATCCTGAAATTATTGCAGTGTGAAGGCGTAACAGGTGTCTGTACAACACGCTCGGAGGTAATCACAGCTAAATATCTATGAAGGATGTGGTGCTCATGAGCATAGCCAACACTCATTCCTCCCCACGCCCAGGACTAGAGTACAAGAATGGGCAGTTTTCAAGGCGTCTTCCTGCCCCCCTCCCCCACCCCCCAGTATGGAGGCAGAACACAGACTTTGGTGTCATATCACTTGGATCAGGGACCCTGCTTGTCACTTAAAACCTGCGTGACTTAGGCCAAGTCACTTGGCCATATACAACACAGGACACAGAAAATGCAACAAAACCCTTAGGACAGTGGTTCTCAACCTTCCTAGCGCTGCAACCCTTCAATACAATTCCTCATGTTGAGGTGACCCCTAATCATAACATTATTTCCTTGCTACTTCATAACTGCAATTTTGCTACTGTTATGAATCATAATGTAAATGTCTCAGCTTTCTAAAGTTATTAGGCAACCTCTGTGAAATGGTCTCTTGGCCCCTAAAGAGTCTTGACCCAGAAGTTGAGAACCACTGCTTCAGAATGCTGTCCTCCAAACAAAGCATGAAATAAACATTAATTGCTACTCAAGCGCTCCTTACTGTAACCACGAGAGCTGTCTTGGTCGTGTCCTTTAACTGTGGCTGCGTTCTAAGGAAACTATGCTGTCATGCCTTCCATACTTAAGGTCTTTTCTCATAGACAAAATACCTTTCTTTTCATGATTCCATAAAAGTATTTTTTTTGGAAGCCAAAGGGGAAATTCTCAATAACAGCAGCAAGTAGCAATGTATATAGATTAAAAGAACAAAACTCAGGCCACGATATACAGCCCCAGGTTTGTTCTGCTGTATAACTGGTTTCGTGTGTGTGTGTGTGTGTGTGTGTGTGTGTGTGTGTGTGTGTACAAATTATCTAATAACTTTAGTATGGTAAATATTATCTATCATAGTTATATCAGAGTGTTAGGAGGATTCAAGGTATAAATTCTTGTAAAGTGCTTGGAAAAGTGCCTGGCGCAGAGCAGGCACCCAATGCATGTTAGTTACTATTATTCCAGGCATTAATGAAGCAATTGTGCATGTGACATTTTTCTTTAGGATATACAGACATGTCATGATCGTATTTTATAATAACCGCAGGCACTTAATCTCATAAAGTCAGTCACATACAGGCCATGGTCCCTCTCGCAGCGAAGCTTCTCAGATACTAACTGCAGAAATACAGAAACAATGGGGAAATTGTCAAAATGATTGTGGTATTATTGTGCGTTGATTGTGGTATTATTCACACCAGAAACAGTTCGAATTACACTCCTGTGCATTCTGTTAACACTTTAGTAGCAAGATGGTCAGTGGCTTGTTTGATGAAACATAAACCTGATGTCAGAAAAGACCTACAATGATGGGATTAAAGTACCCCAGTACTGTCCGAACATTGCAGCTAAGTGCTTTGGAGTAGACAATCATTCTCTCAGTTCAACGTTTATGGACACTACCTACACACTGAACAGAACGTTTAGAGTTATCCAACAGTAAATTAGAAAGAGGGTCTAAGTTCAGGATGAGAGAATATGCCTGCGTTCCCTACACTAGGAAACTTGAGACGGGAGGATCTAAAGTTCAAGTTTATGCTGGGCTACCCAACAAGACTGGGGCGGTAGTGGTAAGAGCATCATTTACTTTTAGAAAGCTTGTAGTAGTTAGTATCTAAAAAAAGCAACAGAAGTTGCCTGTATTCCCTATACTATGGAAGTGGAGACAGAAGGATCAAAAGTTCAAGGTCATCCTGAGATACACAAGACTATCTCGGGGCTGGGTGGGGGGAGCATCATCTACTCTTAGAAAACTCGAGTAGATAATGTATAAAACACAGCAAATGTATCTATATAATCCTCATCTTTAAAAAGGTGGTGTTTCTATGGGGCAAGAAGGCATATGACCTATATTTCTGTATTCAGGCAGAACTAGTGATGGAGACAGAAGAACCAAATTATAAAGATGGGTACGCTGCAGGAACGTCCAGAGGTACGGGACGGCATGCCAGAGGTACCAAGGGACGGCTTGCCAGAGGTACCAAGGGTACGGTGAACTTGTCGACCTAAGGCAGGGGAATGCCAAGGACAGGTGGGTAAGATCACAGGATCCCAAGGGGACTGAAGGAGCTGAAAGGAGGCCACACTGCCCTGAAGGCAACCGAGCCTTTGCCTGTAACCTCTGGCATTTTATGCACAGTAATCTGAACCTCAAAGAAAACCACCAGGAGTGCTCAGTGGGGAATATTTCTGTCTCTTTTGTGGATCCGGTCTGACCTGGCAGGAAACTACACATTCTCAAGGCTGGGTATGGGCAATGGTTTCTGACTGCTTAATACAAAGGCAGGTGGACAAACAACAGAATTTCCACTAATGTGTAAATGAACAACTGTAAATAACTCACAGGGTTTTGGAGCAATTAACCAGAAAACAAAACGGAAATGGGGTGGGGGGCTTAGCAGAGAATAGAAAATTCACCATGAACTCTGAGACGACCCAGTGGGGAAAGATGGGAGGAGCTTAAGTTCTCCTTCCCACATTCAATTAGGGGGACACTTCCAATTTAGGGTTTATCGCTTGAGTAGGGAGTTACTATTTCTGAATCTTAGACTCAAAAGAGCAACTACCTCAGAAAAGCCTATATAGCCATACGTTCAGGACCCACCATAAATTAGAAGAGAAAGTAAGGGCAATGTTGGTCCTTTGCAGTCAAACATTATTTTGTTTGTGTGTGCAACATATGAATAAAAAGACTTTGTGTATTCAAAGAAGATCTCGTTACCATGTTAATTTATTAAGTACATAGGTTTTATAGATTTCTGTGATCCATGATCTACCCCATACAGATCATTGATTCAAATGTTACTACAGGACTGCTTTTGTAATGGAAAGATTTTGCTTGACACATTTTGATGGGCTCTCGGAAACTAGGCAAATCTGTCCTTAAAATTACTATAGGTTGAAAAATGGTACCTTTCCAATGCAAAATAACACCACATAGAGGCCTCAAAAGGACTCTGTGAAACCTCTACTGCATCTTTTATAGAAACTAGTCAAGAGAAGTGGTAATTTGGACAGTGAAAATAGAGGACGCCACAACTCAACTCGAACTGCCTCATTTTGGAGGTGTCATATTTTCTCTCTATTTTATTAATAACCATGGTGCGAGCCATTCGCGCAACACTTCTCCTTTAATGACACTTGTTCTGAGGACTCAACAAGACTAACTGCTTGTCCTTTGCACACCATTAAAGCTCTTGAAAACGCCATGTACGAGCCTTCAGGCCCGCTGCCCAGGTGACAACGCCGGCTCTTGGCACTTCATCTGTGCCCTGGCAGAGCCGTTTCTTCCAAAGTTTCCGATGTGTTCTTTTCTGGGAGAGCGCCATGCCTGTAATCATGACAGATAGTTGCAGACACCTCCCTTCACTCCGACTGGAATTTCACTTGTGAGTCACAGTTTGGTTGTAACAGGGAATTACAACAGGAATTGTAGGTGTTGTAACAGGAAGCTCATATTTTTGTTTGGATCTCAAGACCTTAGACAAATTAGGGAGATCCAGAATGCATATACTTAAGTAATGACACCATGTCTTAACCTCAGCTAGTGCAATGGCAGGATGGGTCATTTATGACAGATGACCGACCCTCTGTCATAGCATTATAACACTAATGATAATAATAATCACTGCCAATAGTAAGCTCCTCATTTGCTAATACATTTCTACATCGGAAGAAACTTAAAGAAAATGGGTCACACTTCATGAGGAGTGTCCTTAAAAATAAATACTAGTGAATAAGCCCACGCCCCAACTATAGGTTCATTATGGGCCTCCACAAACTCGGTATTGAATATATGTTTTCGATCAAACATGGAAAACTCTTAGGCAATCATATTCACTGAATCTTTCAAGTTTTGAGAGACCATAACTGAACTCTACATGAGATGCCAACCCAACAATATCTATCTTTTTTATATTACAGTTAAATTCATTATACCTTGTTGAAGATCAGAAGCATGTATTTAAGAAACACCTCAGGTGGTTAAAAGCAGAATTATATCTTATTTCCAAATGCAATGTAAGACACTGCCTTAATACCCAGATTTTCCTATAGATTGAAATCCTAGTTACCAAAACTGCATACACTTTCCCTCTCATCTCAGAAAGGCTACATTTCTTATCTCTAGGCAATAACCATACAACGTAGACTAATTTTTAAATTCTATCATATTAGTGGGGTTCATTTGTTGCTCAGAGTTTTTTGGAATGCAAATAGACCTGACGAAGCAGTGCCTCCATTATGGAGATGACATTAAATACGCCTTCCAAGAGAATTGCCCAGCATCCTCTTGTTCCTCTTCCTAATGAGACATTCACAGGCAGCTCTCAAACAGCAATAAATCACCGCCGTATTGAAGTGAATCGCGATCATAATTAAACACATCCGAAACAACCATGCTATGAATTATGGAAAGTCTATCTTGATTTCTTTACACCTTTTGGGGGGGGGCATAATAGCTTTATCCTGAAGACAAAAATAGTTGTCACTAAATCTTTTACAGTATCATCATGAAAAATGGTGACTAAGTTGATAGGCAACGTGTTCGTAGGCGGTACGATAGTTCACATAATGTTGTCTCAGTATCAAATTTTATCCCATGCTTTATTGCTCGCATATAACATCTGAACTGACTCACACGTTATATGATATTCTGAAATATGGTGTGACTGAGAGACTAAATGCACTTTGCTTTATTCAATTACTTAATAAGTTCTTAGGAGCTTAACAGAATATCCACTTATAATGGGACTGCCAATTACAGGGACGATCTGGTTTTCCTAAAGACACAGCCATCCAACTAAACTTGCAGACAAATGCTTCTAACTGCTAATCAATGTGTAAATCCTCCAGTGGAATGCTAGAGAGCTTAAAATCTGCAACATCCAGCAAAACACCAGGAATACTAGAACAGACGGTGTTGATGTTCCTCATGTGGTCCCAACACCAGGCTTTATTTCTTCCAATAATTTTGAAAAAAGACAAAAAAACAAAAAGCGCTATCTCCATAGTATACTACCTCTTTGGTTTTTCCTTTTCTTTCTTTCTTTTTTTTTTTTTTGTCACCCGAGACAACGGACCAAGAACATCTATTTGTGACTGGTGATCCTCTGCACCCACTAGTTCTATCTTTGGGAAGTCAAAATTGATTTTCTTCCACTTGTCACACTAAAAATCTCAACTCTGTCCTTTCTGTTCCGCTCTCAAAAGAGTTCAACGGTATCTGGATCAAAGGATTAGGAACCCGCGGCTTTAAGGGAAGCAAGCAGCGTGAGGAGATGGTGGAAGTGGTCCTGGGTATTTTATGTAAGCAATCTATTTCAGCTTCAAAGGAGGCCCGGCTAAGTGGGTGGACAACATGTAAAGTGCTCACTTGACATAAGTTTTTTTTTTTTTTTCTTTTTGAGTAGTCGAGATAAAGAGAGCCTCCAATCGCTGACCTTTTATTATTAGCCAGAGCCCTGAGAACCAGAGAGCCGCTGGCAGAGGGGGCTCACGGCCGCCCGCAGAGCGTCCCGGGCTCTAGTAGCTGTGGCTCAGTGTTTGCAGCTGCCCTGCTCCTCTTCAAGCTGCTTGTTCCGCTCTCAGGCTGATGCTGCAGGGATCTGATTTCTGGTTCTGGAAACAGTACGGAAGATGAGAGCTGTGAGGCTGGACGCGAAGCACCGAGGGGCAAGTCTCTGCATGTTCCCAGGAGCCAGGCACAGCCCAGGCTTAGCTGAGGCTTGGCTTGGGGAAAAATAAAAGCGCAAACCTCTTATAAAATTTCATGAAAGAGAGAAGGGAATCCCCATGCGTTTGCGCTCATCTTTATCTGAAAGTAGAGGTGGGGATAAATACCAAATTCTATTTCCTCCCAGCAGTTAAGAGATGTACGTGAGCTTTGGATAACGGAATCCTGTCGCTAAGTGGCAGAAACGTTTATTTCTAGGGCCACTGCGGTGCAGTTCTTATATCTAGGTTTTATGTGACAAACGGTACACACTGTTACTCATGACCCCAGAAACCTGCCAATAACCTGCCTGTCTCCCACTTGCAGAGGGGTGCATAGAGGCCGTGCAAGAATTAAGAAATCTGTCTAGAGTCACGTGGTCAGTAAACAATCCATTTCCCACACTGAAAGGCAAACCAACTAAATGGGCTGAATATAAAATAAATTTTCTTTGGTAAATCAGAAAGCAATTCTGTCCTATTGATGAAATTCAGTTTTCAGCATCACCTCCACAGCCCAAAACAGCCATGTTTCTGCATGTAAGGATTTTGTGTCTTCCTATAAATTAGTAAGCTGAACTATTTGATCAGTAGTTTTTAATAGATGATCATAATTTGATTTCTGAATAATCTACCAGGTCTCCAGGAACTGACCCTGGGAGTTTATTTTTATAATCACATGGAATTTCTTTTCAACTTCACTTTCACATATTTCAGATTGCAGTCTAATTTCAATATAACTCCGTATAGAATTAATATTAACAATATCAAATAGAAAAGGGAGTCATTGCATAAATATAAGACATCCTGCAGTGGTTAATATTTAATTACAACATAATTAATCATAGACGTGTGTCGGAATATAATTTATTAGTGTCCCCCTCCAAAACATTATCTTTGATTCCATTCAGGAAAAATAAAAAGCTGGCAAAAGGATATCAAACAGTCCATATTACGTATTTATTCTTCTTGCTAACTGGACTCAGGGCTTTCCTTCACAGGTTCAGAGAGTTTTATTAATACTCTCATGGCTCTTGACCGCACACCCGAGAAAGAAACAAACTTGAAGAGGTACAAGGCCACCTCTGCTGGGGATGAGGTTAAAATTCAGGCGAGAGGTTGGCGGATGGTGACAACAGAAGGCAGCAGGTTGACTGGCTGATCCCCAGTCACTGCGTGTTATTGCTCTGCTTATTAGAGGTCCCCTAACAGAGGAGAGGGTGGCAGAGGGACAAACAGGAAGTGACTGGGCTCTGCTGGTCACATACAGTTAAACAAGTAAGCAAGTGTAAAGAGCCCAGTGAGACATTCTTGGGGGAAGAAAACAATGCATTCCTTCTGCCTCTGGAGAGCCCTCGTTTCTGCTAGGGACCACAGTCTTTGGAAGGGAGGTGGCTAGACTGGGGAAGGCTACACACGAAGTCTCACATAAAAGGGCGTAGTTGCTAGGAATAGAACGGGGCCATTGTGAGAAGACTTCAGCGAGAGAGAACGCAGTACAGTAGTGGATCAGGGGCAAAGAGGTTCCGATTACCTAGTAGGTCATTGAGAGCCATGGCTGATACCAAAGTCAGGAACAAAGCTCCTTGAGACGATTATTATGACAACGATACACAAAATAGAATTAGAAAGAAATGAAGGCTGTAAGATTGAGTTCAACAACTGTGCCCAGAGCCAGCAAGATGGCTAACAGAGAGAAGACACCTGCCACCAAGTCAGATGATGTGAGTTTGATTGTTCAAGGAGGGAACTGCCTCTTAAAAGTTGTCTTCTGATCCCCCATGTGTGTGCCATGACATGTATAGTCTACTTCAAATAAACCTATGGAAGTTTTAAAATTTTCTTTTTACTTATTCTTTGTGTCTTTCACATCATGCATCTGCATCTCCATCTCATCCATTTCCCATCCCTGTGTATCTGCTCTCTGTCCTTGCAGAGATAAAATATAAGAGGAAAAAAAAAGAAAAATAAAGGGGGAAAATCGTGTCCTGGAAGATGTAGTGTGACACATTGAGTCACACAGTACACCCTTTGATCCATATGTCTTTACTTGTGTTCACTGCAGAGAAATCCAGCTCAAGGCCTTTGGTTCTTGCTACACTATCAAAGCTGAGCCTTCATGGGACTCCTCCTGGTTATCCTGTTGCTGCCCTGTGTAGTGAAAATCCTGCAGCTTTGGATCTGCAGGACTGGTGCTTTCATGTTCTCCAGCAGATCTCAGAAGCGGTGGACAATGGGGTGGGCCTACCCAGAAGTCTGGTGCTGAGCCTTGGTAGTTGCAGGGGTGGTCAGTCTGTCCATGTCCTCCTTTGTCCTCACCACTGTCCTGTGTTGCCCTGGAGAGCTCATCCCTTGCACAGAAGGGCAGGGGACAGGGCCAGTTCTCCTGCCCTCTAAATTTAATATTAAAAAAGTATTAAAACTATGCCCCAATACACAAAATTTCAGAAATTAGATGAACTTTAGAGAACATTATACAAAATAAATATAATTGTAATATTTAATAATGTGATAGATCTAAAATAAATGGGCCAAAATGTTTGAAGAATTCAGTGAAGAAGGATGACGAAGAGTAATGAATGCAAGTTGAGGGCCCTTGAGATGAGAAAACAGGAAAGCAACGGATTAAAGTGAGTTAGGAAGAGAAGCATATTGTGAGGGGAATTTTCTTCTGTTTTGAGATGATGAATTAAAGATAAGCACTTAGAATCCATGTAAACGCTTTAGCAATCCAGACCATTGTGGAGCCTTTCCAGAGACTGAGAGGCAAAGGCTACAGTGCAAATGCAGTCGTCAATCCAAGAGGATATGACAACATAGGATAGTCTGTGGGGGGGGGGGGTAGGATGAAGCTGTGGAGAAGTGAGAGAGGAGGAAGGAGGAAGCAGAGGCTCTGTGAGGGCAACAGCTATGGAAAACCCTCACAGTGTGTGTGTATGTGCGTGTGTAACAGTCTCGAGAGATACTGAGACGTGTAGCATGAGCTATGATTATGGATTAGTTAATTCAGTCATACATTGGTGTGGGACAATGGTCTGTATTCCATCAATTATATTTTAAATAAACGCTGATTGACCACTAGTCAGGCAGGAAGTGTAGGTGGGACAACCAGACAGGAAGTAGAAGCGGGCCAATGAGAACAGGAGAATTCTGAGAAGAAGGAAGATCTAGTCTGCAGTTGTTACCCAGCCACAGAAGAAGCAAGATGTGACTGCCTTGCCAAATAAGGTACCGAGCCACGTGGCTAATGTAGACAATAATAATGGGCTAGAAGTTATAAGAGTTAATAAGAAGCCTGAGCTAATGGGCCAATCAGTTTATAACTAATGTAGACCTCTGTGTGATTTCTTTGGGACTTAATGATTGCGGGAACCAGGCAAGACAGAACCCCTGACAACAATACATACTCACCAGTGACATCATTTAGTCTTTATCAAGGGCACAAAGGGATCATTCAGGTCTTGAGTTTTGCATTCTTTTAACATGCCCATCATTATACACGCCCAGGTGCAGCTGTGTGTTTATTCCTCTTTGGCTCCCTCACAGACCATTAGACTCTTGTCATTGCCCAGTGCAAGGTCGTATTTACCTACTGTCTTTTTAAGCTAGTCTGTAACCCAGCCCCCATACTGAAACACTAGCCAACAAATGACTAGCAGGCCTGAAGAAGTCACCCACGGAGCTGGGTTCTGAATCTTCCAAGGACCTTACTCGTGTCCACTGTGAGGGAATTAGCAGAGGATGCGATTTGGGAGTTCAGTTGCCATAAAGTGACAAGAAGAGGTTTCAGATAAGAAAGGCTGGAGGGGGGGAGCAAGAGTGATGGCGACACCTGCATGCTGTTGGCTGCCGTGATGACGGCAGAAAGGATGACCCGTGACTTCGAGCACCAGGCATGCCTGGGAAGCACCCGGGACTGAAAGGTGATGGATGGTAGCTGAGATACAGGAGGGTGAAATCACGTGTGATTTTTATAGGGGAGAGAGCTGGGCCGTGGGGAATCTGAGGGTGAAGACCCAAGTGAGGTTGAATTCTCTACAGATGGGGTGCACGCTATCTGCTAATCCAAGGTTACCTACAAATGGGAGCTCCCATCAGAAGAGCTTGAGAAGGCCTGGTGAGGCCGTGGCATCGACAGGCGAAAGAAGCCACCATGGTGACGTACTCAGATGCTGCCAGGACTGTAAGTTAAAAGGCGTCACTTAAGAGAAGAGCATATGACAACCCTGTGGGCCAAATCCCGCCTACTCCAATTTCTGCATGGCCTTTTAGTGAAAAATGGTTTGGATTATTCATATTACAATGACTTTCCCAATAGGGAATAATAACTTTGAACTCCAATTATGCAAAGAATGCCAATCACCCGCATCCATTTTTTCCTCAATAACAGGCTTGCATTTCCAAAAAAAAATCCCTATACTATTTATCTTTCAAGTTTTTAAAATATTTTGGAAATGATTTTCTCTGGTTGCTTCCGCACGTTTATTAGGTCACTTGGCACATAAGGGCTAAAATACCGGCCGACAGCTGGCTGACACCTGCCCTGTAGCCTAAGTGAGAAGTAATTGGGTCTTGAAGACCAGAGGAGCATCAGCAGAAGTGCAGGAAATGCTCCTTGAGCAGAAGCCTCGAAAACAGCACGTTGGGAGACATTCGGAGAAGCCCCACAACTTTCTGATCAGGGATGGGCTACTTTGCGAGTCATCAGTATTTAACAAGGCAAAGCATTTACGAATGACAAAATTAAATGACAAATAACAAAGCCTGCTTCCTGGACAAAGGCACACCGGACACAAATTTGACATTTACTGTCTAAACAGCTTGTATGTCTGTATAAATAAACATTGCCCATCCTTCCAGGTCCACATGAACAAGCCTGTGATCTTCTTAGGAAGACAAAGAAGGGGGATGGTGTGGCCTAGGTTAGTTGGAACAATTTAACAAGTCCGTTTTTCCCAAAATAAAATATTTAAAAAAAAAAAGGGTTGGGGTTAGAGCAGAGGCTTGGCATGTGGGAGGACCTAGGTTTGGTCCTCAGTAACACACACACACACACACACACACACACACACACACACACACACACACCTCTACTGCTGAAGCAAAGGTCAACTTGTTTTTTCAACTCTTAGAGATTTAGAATTAAATGTTACATGTATGTTTTTATTTATTTGGTATGGTGGAGAGTGTGTGTGTGGATGCACTCCCTGACTCTAATGTAGAGGTCAGAGGTTAACTTTCAGGAGCTGACTCTCTGCTTCAACAATGTGGACCCCAGGGATCAAGCACATGTCAGGCTTGGCACCAAACCCTTTCAACTGCTGAGCCATCTCAATGGTCCCAACATTTAGGTTTAGTTTTTGTTTCCTGTATTTTATTTTTCAGTTTTCCGAGACAGGGTGTCTCTGTGTAACAACTCTGGCTTTCCTGGATCTCACTCTGACCAGACTGGCCTCAGGCTCACAGAGATCCGCCTGTTTCTGCCTTCCGAGTGCTGGGATTAAAGGCGTGCACTACCACTGCCTGGCTCAACACTTACATTTTTAAGGTCTATCAAAATGACTGTAAAGTTCTTGGGAGACATGTTCCTTTAAGGATATTCTCTTCCAAGCCACAGCGGCATCAGCATTTTTGACCAAATGAAAAATCTGAGATTGCTTAAGAGCAACCACCTAGGCTGCCGGGAAGGAGGTATTTTAAGCACAGCCATGATGCCAAAGGAGGTGTCAGAGTCAAAGCTTTGGACAGGGCATGGTGCATTATGAAAGATGAAATTTTAAAGGGTTGTCAATAATCAATTTCTGGTTTCGCCTTACTTCTTAAAAAGAAAACCGACATATTTGGTCACCCTAATGTTCATATACATAGCAAGCTTTGGGACCGTCTCTTCCCAGGCCTTATCATACTGAGAAATTTTTCAGATGCCTCCAAGCTGCTTTTGATTAGAAAAGAACAAAGGACCCTTGTAGCTATACTGGTGTACCCTCAGTGACAAGTAAGTTACTTACACCGCAGCTTCAGTTTGGGACGGGTATTTCCAAGAAAAGCAAGGGCCATCAGCAATCACTTAGTAGCAGCTGGACCGCTTCATGCATCCTCTTGTACTCGCTGGAAGGAATGCTCACCGTGAGCAGAGGGAGCAAATGTGGGAATCCTATTCCCATAAAGTGCTTACGTTTCCTCAAAAAAATGAAGCAAATCACTTAATTTGTGAGTCTAAACAGCCCCAGCTTAGTTATAAAGCATGACATAGCAAATGAACCCGGAGCCGCTTAAATAGGCACACTGCATTTTCCAGCAGGCAAAACGAGGAAAAGCAATGCAGGCATTCTCGCCTCCAAAAGATAATCACTTTCATTGTCGTCAGGTCCAAGATTCAGATTCCACACAGCAACCTCTAACTAAAGAACAGCAAGTTCTTTCAGGTCAGAAGGTCCAATAGGCAGCCCCCTCGGAAGCACAGAATAATAGTCCGAAAATAACAAGCAAACATGGAGTTTTCTTAATTTGCCCTGTTGGGTTCCTGTAATAAGTACTTAACAACCGTGGGCTCTAAGCAGCCCAGCAGACATCAACAAGGCCATTTGCCAGATGATTTAGCAAACAAATTTCTGAGCGTCTCACATGTACGTTGAGTGCATAACATAGGGAAACATGCAGGGGCTCTCGAGATAATAACGGCAGAGAGGGATATCATAGGTTTAGAAAGAGCCAGAGAGGCCAAGAATGTGAAGGTCGAGAGATCTCAGGCAGATATGCCAAATTCTCCTTCGTGGGAGAAGTTCTCCAAAGGAGTACTGGGCAGTTCCTACTCATTTTTCATTCTTCGGGAAAAATTACGTGAAATTGATTTACTGGAAAGAGATGAGACATGGGAAGGAAGAAACGAACAGAAACCACTACATGCACAAGCGACTGGCATTCAGCAAGAGCAAACCACGAATGGTTCTCAGTCAACAGATCTAGGCCTTGTAATGAGGACAGGCATCTCCTTAAAACACACTGGCGGCACTCTCAGTAAGTAGAAGGGGGTTAGCCTTGGGATGAGGCATTCCTGAGGAATCACCCTTGGTGTCAGGATTTCAAGGCTCCGATGAGCGTGTAGGAGAAAGGAGACGTCTCCTGGATTGCACAAGAAGTCTCCCTGGCTCAGTCTCTCACAGGGCTGGGTGGTAAGAGAGCCTTGGCAGAGCTTCCTAGTGGGCAGAGTTGGGGTGGCAGCATTGACCGTTTAAGAGTCTGAGCTCTCCCGAGGCTCTGTGAGCAGAGCAATCATCACTCAAAAGGACAAGAAAACCTATGGTTGAGTAGGTTTGGTCCTCAGCCTTCCTCCAGTTCTGGGCATCGGAGCCCAGGAAACCGTTCTAAAGCGGGGAAGTAATGGATCCTATCACTTGATGTGTGTGTGTGTGTGTGAATTGTATTCTGTTTTATGAGGCAATGTACTTTTGGGGCATTCATAAAGACATTAAAAAAATACTTTTGAGGCATTCATGCAGACATTAAAAAAAATACAAGCAAGCATTATTTTTTTTTTAGTCTCTGTGTTGGTTTAGCCGATTTTCTCTCCCCATGTTAGATTTCCTTATCCAATGAATTGTCTAGATTAATGAGCTTCTTTTTAAAGCATTTGACTAGCATCACAGAGAAATAAAGTACTCTATGACTGGGGAGCCAGTCCACATTTTAAATGTGAAGTGTGACTTCTCGCTATTAATCGCCAGTTCATTTAACTTTTCAATATTCTGTCAAATGCACTTGAACTTGGTTCAAGTGTACAATGGCAGCGTCCTCCTCTGCTCTGAGTCGACCACCCATGTCCACACCACGGAGATTCCCCAAGTGTCTAAGCAAAAAATCTACACCTGGGAATGACCGTAGGCAAGTGTGAGAAGGAGAATTCGCAAATAAATAAATACACACATAAATAAGACTGTTCGTGGAGTTGTCGGCTTGGAAATGATGTACCAAGGGCACAATGAATGAAACCGAAGCTCGAGAGCAAGCTTTGTTGCCAGATGTAGCATGGTGATTTGGGGGAACCCAGGGGAGTCCCCATGAGGAGAATGGCTGGGTGTAAATCAGTCATAGAAACGCTCGGCTGCATCTAGAGACCCAAAGGAAATATATTCATGGTAAATGGAGAACAGGGTGCTTAGGCCCGGGACCAGCCTTGCTGAGAGAGGGGCACAGAAGATGCACCTGGGAGAGCTACACCAGAAGGAGAGGATGATGGGAGCCATGTAAAGACTTTCATAAGTAGTAACGTGCACAGCTGAGGTTAGCACATTTGGTTATTTATTAATTAAAAGTAAGGAAGCCTTTCACTTACGTGAACTATTTCAGCTACAAGAGCCAGACTAACAAAGGAAGAGACAGTTGCAAAATGTCTGTGGTCTGGATGCAAGTATGAGCAGGCAGGTGTGGAAGAGGTTTTGTTTGGTTAGTCTGTTGTGTTTCTATTCGGGAAAGGGTCTCCTGTAGCCGAGGCTGGCCTCAAATGCCTTACATAGTCAGGGATAAACTTGAACTTCTGCAACTGTTCTACCCTCTGATCCTTGCTGGGATTACAGACATGTGTCATCATGCCCATACACATGATGCCATACACAGGGCTGGGCTGGGGCAATCAACCAGGGTCTCCTGCATGCTGGGCAAGGACTCCACCAACTGAACTACATCTCCAGTCTTCCCATTTGATTTGTTTTAAGCCAAGTCCAATGTGGGCTTTTAGAGTTGGAGGCTTAAGTAGGAATCAAATTATCCAATAAGCATTAGAGAATTATTTGCAAACTATATTTTACCTTAGATGGGTTATTTTAAATTCAGAAAAGCTTTGGAGAATGAGTGTACATGCAAACTTGCTGGGCCTATAAATCAGCTGGTTTACAGTGGCTGAAAAAGAAAAGTCACAGTGTTTCCTGGGAAATGGGAAACAATATACAAATTCACTTGTCATGAATATCTTATGTAGAGTAATTTTTAAAAGCAGTCTTTGACTACAACCTATATATGCATTCATATATGCTTGTTTATAAAAACATTAAGGGTACAACTTTAATTGACAATGGAGATTTGCTTTTAATACATTTAAACTGTGTTTTATTGCTGTTGTTATTTTTTTTTGCGACAGTGTTGTATGTAGCCTAGAATGCACCATGACTCCAAGGCTGTCCTCAAACTCAAGAACCTTCTGCCTCAGCCTCCTGAGAGCTTAAATTACAGGCCTGGGCTATCACACCCTTCTTACTATGATTTCCAATGCAACTGAAATAATTGGATTGTGCACGCATGGTAGGGAAAGATTTTTAGGACCATGAAATTGCATTATAATAACTCTCTTATTAATATGATGGCTAAAGAAACAATGCTACAACTGGGAAGACCGTCATGTGCATACTGTATGGAGTCACTGCAAAGAACATTGTTACGATGCATAACCTAAGCTAAAAAGCAATGGTACTGAAATCCACAGGTAAAGGTCTACACAGCGTTCAATCACATCAACAAGGAATCTCAATATGGTCGCTTATTTATTGTTATTACCAGTTAAGTTCATTTTGGATTAATTACTCCTTCCAAAGAAAAGTGGTTTACGAGTTAGTTTGTAAGTCAGTGCTTTCACCTTACTCCCTGTCATGCTTAAAATAATGGCTTGACAATTTTTGAATCTATTCTAACTCTTTCATGAGTTATCTATAGACAACCCCATTCTAGTCCACAAAGTAAATATTAATCCTTATCAGACACACTACCACCCTCATCCTCCGTCCTACTATTATGGATTCCTTATTTTTATGTGTGATCACGACGCTCAGAATGCCACCAGAACTTTGATTATTCTCTTTCTATTGCTCATGCCACACGAATAGTTCCTGAGCCCAGTAGGTTTTTCTGTTTGGTATCTCTCCCTTCTGTCCAGTAGGATCAGATCCAGAACATATTGAAAGCCTACCTTTGACACCAACATCCTCAGAACTTCCCTTCTTAAAGCAGTTTCTAGCTCTCTTGCTCTAGTGGGCCCTGAAGCATAGGCAATATGAGATTCTCTCCGGGTTGTGATACACTCCCTCATATTGTTTCTAACCTAGGAGACTATTTCTCTAAACAATGCTCCCCTCTGGCTCCCAGTGCCTCTAAAGCTCTGAAACATCCTCCTGCCTCTTGGTCCTGGAGCTTCTTGGGTCCTCTGTTCCTCTTACTGAACCCCTCCTCTCGGCTCTAAGGAACTTGCTTGTGACCCTTGCCCTATTCTGAATAGGCATCTTTCTTTGACCTCAGCTCCCCCCACACACACCCGCACAGTCCTGGAATGTTTACCCTCCTCTCCCAGATCCTGTTTTGTCAAATGGTATCCATCAAGTCCTCGTCTCAGAAACGTCAATCTTAATTGAAAGTGTGTCCGTTTTATCAACATAAACACTGAGATAGCTTAATTCAGCTTGGTTGTTATCAGCAGGTTGCTTTGCCTTAGGTAGTAGAGATGCCCACCCTTTCCCCAAAGGGGGAAAAAGGTTGAAAGGAAAGTAGATTTAAGAATGAGGTGCCAAAATGTCCTTAAACAGAGAGCTTTACAAGTTTACCTTTTCTAAAGTACTTGGTCACTTTAATCTGTGTTTATTTTTTTTTCCTCTTCTATGACTATAAAAAGAATTCTAGTCTGGTTTCTAGCTCTTCTCTTCGGCCTGGTTCTGTTTGTATGGACTGCTCATTACACAGCCACCCACAGCACTACGCGAACTTGCGAACTCGCGATACCGGGAGAAACAGTCTGCAGCCTTAATCATTCTCTATCAGTCCGCGTGTATGCTCCTAATCTTCCATGCCAGGAGCCAATCTTCTGTAATCGGTGTTCTTCCTTATAGGCTGAGCGGAGAGTACAAAAAAAGGAGCGTCCTTCTGCGGAGGGTAACTTAGCCAAGGGCACTCTGCTCCATCTTTTATGATGAAATACATATTTCCCATTAAAAGGCAAATCTGTCATTTTAAAAGGTTGAATTGAATGTACTTTAAAAATAATTCCAGCTGGTTAAATTGAGAGCATTGGGAGAAAAAAAAAAAGCTCAGTAAGAATGCTCTCCTGGTCTGTAGTGTTTTCATTTTCCTGGAGTGTGAATTGGATATATTTTCTTTTACTTTAAGCCCTTTATTCAGTGTTTGAGTCTAAGTCACTGGAATAAGTTTTAAAGATGAATCTGGTTCAATAATGCAGCTTCTAATACTTCACATTCTATTTTAGTGTTATTTTAGCAAAAAAAATGGCCCATTTGAACTGATCCCTTTTCTATAACTATGCAAGAAATATTGGCATTTTCTTTAGTCCTCTGTACTTCAGAATTCATTTGGAGACCTTTAACAGCTCTGTCTTTGAAACCACTATTTCTTTAATACAATTTTAAAAATAAATTAAAAAATAAATTACAGCCTAGTAAAATAAGAGCAAAGTATATTTTAAAATATGAAGTGATGTTTTATAAAATCCACTTAGGTTTATATTTTATACATATATGCAATTTAAAATACTTATATAAATTTAAGATATATATAAACAACTGTGTGTGTGTGTATATATATATGTGTGTGTATAAGTATATATATATATATATATATATATATATATAACCATGTCATAAAATGCATATATTTTAATTGCGATACATTTGGATAAATTTTAAAAATACACTTCCACTGACTTAAGCTCTGACCTGGGGTTTTACATGTATGATAAATTTGGAGGAGGGATGGTTTCTAATAAGAGAAACAGGAATACAAGCTCACTCTCCATCATTTGAGTTTTCAGCTCATTTATCCATTGTCTATGCAGGTCCAATTTTCCTTGGTCACCACCCACCTTTCCTCCTCTTGGTATTCAGAAATGGAATAAAGATTGCTAAATGTATCGCCTCCACCACTGACACTGGGTCTCCCTAGGTACAATGCTAGTGTTTGTGTACCCGGCAACCCCCTCAACATGATCTAAACTTGACACATTTTCTTTACAGTCCAAAACTTGCTAGCATCTACTCTCCTCTGGTTTATAAAATGAGAAAAAGTGGGTTCCAGCAGTGTATTATCTGACTCTGCACGCTAAAAGTCCCATTGCGGGGTGTGTGTGTGTGAGTGTGTGTGTGTTGGCATACACACCTGTGTCTGTGTGGAGACCAGAGGAGGATGTTGGAGGTCCTTTGAGAAAAGGTCTCTGACTGAACCTGGAGCTAAGTGGACAAGTCCCAGTGATCCTTTCGTCTCCACTTCTCTTCCCCCAAAGCTGCCATTGCTGGGGTTAAAGGGACATGCCATTGTGCCTCCCAGCTTCTTCAGGAGCTGCAGAGACTGAACCTCACATCCTCAGGCGTGTGCTGGCTGAGCCGTCTGCTCAGGGCCCCAAGAACTTTTTGTGGTTTTGTCCTAATTTTATATCCGCCTGGGGGAATGATCCCTCCAGCTGTTTCTGCTTTCTCTCATCAACTTCCTTTCTTAGTTTCCATGTGTACTTTCTTTCTCCTCTGAGATCACGGTTCACATTTCTCGCAGGTTAAACATTCGCCACGACTTTTCTTCCCTCTCTCTGTCTATCTCTATTGGGTCTCCAGTCTCCAGGAAGCCTGCCCCAGAAGCCAATGATATTACACCAGGGGAACATCAACAACCTACTTCTTGCTTCTACTGCTCCCATCCATTCCCACTGCCATTGATCAAGCCCGACAGCCCCATGTTAAGTGCTTCACACCCGAAATCCATCTACATTGGGACAGGGGGTCCCTTTCTTAGCAAGGCAGGAGGTCATCGGCAAGTGTCCACAGATGCACCCAATAGCTGAAAGAGTTGGTAGCATCCTCAATTCAACCCAGAGCCCCACAACTGGCCTTTCCTGCTCGGATGCATCACCTAAGTGCATGCCTCTAGCTCACTGTGTCGAACCCACATATTATCTCACCTTCTCTCCTCATGAAGTACAGAAGAGATTTAGTTCCCTCAGGGTTACTCGACTAAAGCAATACTCACTAAAGTGTTTGGGGCTGATGATCTACACCATCTGTGCGGGGAAGGGAGTTTACTAATGCAAATGTATCTCCGGTGCATAGAAAGCATAGAGAAGGTGTTTTGAAGCAGGGAAGCATCCTGGGGTTAGAGGCCTGCTGCAAACCTTCCCACTGATTCTTCATCTTCCTGCAGGATGGGAGATCGGAGCTCACAAACTACCGCCGCACTTTGGAGACTATACGAAGCCCTGTGGAAAGGACACTCTGGATTATGTACGGCTGGGTTGCTGCTCTAAATCTGTTAGACTAAATAATTAAGCTGAAGTTATTGTCACTATGTAAACCATTTATATGCAAAAGATACTTGCTCTTACACCACGGTACCCATTCCCGGCCCTTCACACAGGTTTTCCTTTTGTATTATTGGATCACAGCTTGTTATTTCCCTATGCAATACCATGGTGGGATAATTATTTATTGAGTATTTATTAAGTAATTAAAGCAGTGGTTTGGAAACTTTTCTTTATCCTCTGAATAATGTCCTCTGTGGTAAATGAACTCCTGGGGAAGAATAAAGCAGAACGGGTTTTGTTAAAGTGGGAGTACGGATCTCAGAGTGTAACAGAATGTCTCCAAAGCCAGAACCCCGCATCCTGCATGGCCAAGGTAAATCGCGGCCGCGTTTTCAACCCACCGCTTAGAGACAATATCCTCAATAGTAAAAATATTAATGCTTACTATCAACCCAGGTGTGAACGATTTACTTAGCAAAATCAAGCTAGCCAATAATAAACATGGGATGTTCAACTCACTGAACCCTTAAAAGATTTTTGATGAAACGCAGTAACAAAGCTTGCCATTGGAATAGGAAGAAGATTCTCAGATGAAGTAACAGTAGTCAGAACCAGTTACAAGGATTTTGCATTGTGATATATTGCTGCTAAACGCCATGTCTTTTCTAAGAATGAAGAAAGCAAGAGTGGGGCTCGGGAGGGTGACACAAGAGCATTTTGGGGACTTAAGTATGAAGCCCCTTTACCCCTGGGAAGAAGATCAAAACTGATGTATGATAGTCCATGAACAGAGACAAGGAACGATTACAGCCAAGAGTAAGCATATTTAGTTTGAAAGGATTGATGGGATTTGCTGCATGTGTTTTGGCCAGTGTTATGTCGAACTGATCGGGACAAGCATCATTTAGGAAGGAGGAACCTCGGCTGAGAAAATGCCACCACTGGATTTGCCTATAAGCAAACCTATGGTGCATCTCCCTAATTTATGATTGATGTGGGAAGACCCAGCCCACTGTGGGTGGTGGCACCCTGAGCAGGTGGTCCTGGGTTGTATAAGAAAGCGGGTTGAGGAAGCCACAAAGAGCAGGCCAATGAGTAGGACCGGTTCATGACCTCTGTATCAGTTCCTGCCCTGAGTTCCTCCCGCTGTGATTTGAGAGTCGTGTGCTAAAATAAACCAGTTCCTTCCCAAGTTGCTTTTGGCCATGGGGTTTTATCGCAGCACTAAAAATCCTAACTAAGACAGTGTGGAGATACCAGTAAAACAAGGAACAACTGTTCTCAAAAATCTCACGGTATGATCCTCTCAAATGTATGAGAAGTGTCACTGAGAGGGGGAGGGAGAGGGAAGGGGGAGGAAGGGAAACAAGTACTCTTAAATGACCACCATTTTCCCGAAGGTTACACAGCTGGTAAGCTGAATCTCACTAGATGCTGCAACAGAGCCACACACAGCTGTTCTTTTTCCACAACCAACCCCAGTCACGCTCCTACAGTTGAGGATTCACATCCCAGTGGAGTCTCCCAACCAGAGAGTTTGATGTCAGTGGACACAGATATAAGAAAAGTCCTAAAGTCAAAGACCATCTACACAGAATAACCGGCTTTTGGGACAGGCAACCCCACACTGATTTTCAGGACACCCCCACTTCCCAGCTCTTCCTGAACCATCCAACGGCAGGATCTAATGAGTAGATGATCTTCAGCGACTCTATGTTTAGCGCCTACTGCAGCCTCAGGAAACTTTCTCCTCATAGGGATGGCATGGGAGCAAGAGCAAGCTTTTCTTAGCAGCATCTTCCATGGGTAATGCCAAGGACCACCCAAGCAGAGAGATACCAGGGAAAGAACTCAGGGATGAGAGTTGCCGTTGCAGCGCCATTCAAGATAAGTTCTCTTTCCAGAGTAGTTAATCTTGGCCCTGAAAAGAAGTTGCCAGAAGGGTCATTGATTTCAAAGCTACAAGCTGCTTGCAGGACTTGACACCTAGCCAGGGCCCTGGGGTAGATTTTCAAGGATAGTGGTGTATTATTTTTTTTTTCTGGGAATATAATGACGGGTCATGATTTCCCTCAGAAATAGTAATAATTAGAACTTTTAACGTTTATAACAAATGCAAATCGGGTGATTTTTGGCACTTGAATTTCTTTTAAAATTCTTTACACAGCATATTGACTAATTAAGGGTTATGATTAGTAATTAACATTCAAAGAATACTGATGCTGTACTTATACTATTATTTCAAGAATTTTTAGAAAAAAAAATGCAATGCCCTGTTTAATGTGGCAGATCAATGAATGGAACTAGAAATGATCATACTGAGTGAGTAAGCCAGACCCAGAAAGACAAATGTATGTACTTTCTTATCTGAGTTCCCTAGCTCCAAGTCATTTGTGAGTATACAAATTGGAGGAATGCAGAAACCAGAAAACTCAAAAGGGAGCAAGCCATGTTGGGGAGGTGCAATGGAGAAGGGGCTGGTAGAGTTCAAGTCGTCTGAAAAGGAAAATAAAAAAAAAATGGGTTGGGGACCTTTTACTGGAGAGCAAGAAAGTATGCAAAATACAGGAGAAGGAGGGAGAGGCTAAGATACTTGTAAGAATGTGTGAAAAATTTATAAGGTACCATTATTTATTTACTCAATTACATATAATACATCTAAGTCTGTGTGTACATACATAGTTTAAAATACTCTTATATTCACTTCAGTGGGACAGGTTGACCAGTTCTCCTTTCTTTCCCTCCTCTCTACAAGGCTAGGGGTTGAATCCAGAGCCATTTATAGACAAATGCTTTCCCGCAGACCCCCCACTCCCGGTGCCAGGTGACCAGGTGGCAATCATTACCATTTAGAAACGAGCAGTACAGACACACATGGTAATGAGAAGAAATGGCACATTTGTGGATCCTTCTTTAGAAACGAAACCCCTCCGAAAGGCAAAAATATATGAAGGCAGACCTATTGTCGGTTACTCATCCTGACCCCTTCAAAAACAGAAATGATAGAACGTTTATCCTCGGTGGTCCAAGTAGAAGGTTAGAGAGAGGAATTTGGGAGCATGAAAGTTGTGCATGTGTGAGGCTGTGTTGAGCACTTGTCTTATTTCACTGACTTGAAGCAATAATTACAGTCTGTAGTGACCCTAACTATTATGGCTGAATAGTCTCATAACTCCATCACGACAACAATAACAACAAAAACTTTTAAAAGGAAAAAAAAAAACAACCCCGTAATCAGTCTAACCTTTAAAGGTCACTCAGGAACTAGAATTCTTTACTTGAATTCATTATGAAATCAATGAAACCTCTGCTTAAGATTCGTGTAATCATAAATAACATAAAAGACCACGGAGGGAAAAACAGCAACGTTTGCCATAAATCTTTCATAACTTCTGATCCTTCACGGTTCACCATCAGGTAGCTATGACTTCCATACTCAGGTCAGACTATTGGACCTCTGTATAGTATTTAGTCTGGCTGCCTGGCACACTGCCCAAGCTTTTATGAGTTAAAAAAGGCTCATATAATCTGTCTTTTGATATTCTAGTTCGTCTTTTTTTTTTCTTTTTGGCCAGCATGTTTGTATCTTTGCCAAGGTATGCATATTGAGTCACAGTCCCCACCTCAACGAGCACCGAGGAAGACGTTATAGGTAAAATAAAAATATTTTTTGATGAAAGACTTTTTTTTTTTTTTTTCGCTTCCTTCAAAGAGACACAGCTTCGGTTTTCAGAATCTATTCTCGGAATTCCACGAATTCCATCAGTGCAAATACTCAGGGCGTGTCAATGTCCATGCGTCAGCGAACATTAGCATGAACACCGCAGCGGTTCTCAGAAGCATTGGGTTTAGCTAGCAATCAGAAGGACCACTTAACAATTCTGCTCAGAAACAAGGAGGACAAAAAGCTGCTCAGATCAAGGGTACCGTTTGATTTGCCCGCACTAATAAGTGCCATAAATTATTTAAGGAACTTCAAAGTCTTGAAACTGGTGAAGTACACCAGGGCAAAAGTAGAATTTGTTTGTTTATTATCAATTATTTACACAGTATGTTTTACAACATCAGATGTGTAGAAAAGGCATAATCCTGAGGAATGGTGTCCAATAAAAAAGTATATTATGCTAATTCTGGGAAAAGCTTAACAGAGGCCATCAGCTTGCGAGGCCATTTGGTGCAGTGGGTTATAAATGTTTCAATAACAATCTCAATAATACTGAACTCCAAAATGCATTCTGAAACACACATATCTATTTATAATATCTGGGAAAGTGAGATGCCAGGCACACACAGTGTCTTGTGAAACTATGATAAAAAAGAATGTAAACTCCCTGATAACCCAGTGACCCTGAAACAAAACACCATACTGGTTGTACTACTGCAATATTGGTAACGTAATAGATGAATCAAATCCACGTTTACCCAAATAGGTCAGCCAAAAAAAAAAAAAAAAATCACCATGCCAATCTTTTTAATCAAGCTAGCACTTCAAATCTAATGTAGTAATTATAGATGAAAATGTTGCTAAGATGAAGAGTTACGCCCCCAGGGATGTGTGGAGGGTGTGCCAGGATGCTATTGTGTTTTCATGTGCCTCTGGTCAAATGTGGTGAACCTCACACTTTTAACCAGTGCTGTTTGTAACAGATTGAATGAAACAGTTCTACAAAAGAATCAGTAAATGTAAGGACTGGAAAGAAATGAGAGAGGCTCGTAGACTTGTACCTATTGTCTGGGGGAATTAGATGTCAGTGTGAGTATTATAACTCTGACAAAGGTTTCCCAGCTTTAATTTACTAGAACATACAATGGGCAAAGGAAAGGCTGGGAAACACAGTCAGCCTGAATACATTATTTAACAAACACTTTAATGAACGTTACCCACATTTTTATATTCCTGACATAGTCTTGCCATTCAGTTGTTTTTTTTTCAGAACCCTGTTTGTCAATGAAACACGTTTTTCTAAAACCGTCTCTCCTCGTTTTCTCAAATTCCAAACCCATGATGGAATGCTTCATGCCAAATAAGACACTCATGGGAACATACAATGCTTACCTTAATGTCATGATGAAAGAAGGTCCTGGAAACCCTCTTGCTAAAATTCAATAAGCCAATGAAACATGATAATGATAGGCGGATTAGGGGAGTAATTCCTGCTTCAGTGCATGGGCCTAACCAGAACAAGACTGCGCAGGAATTCACATGCGGTCTTTATTTTTCCAGCCACAGAGAGAAGTTTAAGAAAGCTTTGTGCTAGGCATACAGGGCCTTTTTATTTATTTGCTTATTTTTTTTTTACCCAAATCCATAGACTTAACTGTGCTTAACACACAAAGCAGTTGTTCAGCCCTTATACACATACCAGATGCAATTTAGATAGGCCACATCCCCCCACACTTATCTTGGGAGAGGAGAAAACATTCCATTAATCAAAAACTAATGCATAGGTACCCTTGGGAATAAATGGAGACCACACAGCAAAGTGAGAATTAGTGTTTTCTGAGAAACATGAACAAATGGCATGTCGGAAAACGAGCGCAAGTATCCAAATAATAATGAACACGTTGCAGGCCAAAAATTGTTTTGATTCTCTGTTGACTGACTTGTGCCGCGTGCCAGTTAATAACAAGCGGTGCAAGTCATACTGCAATAAACAGCCCTGCCTGAGAGTCCACAGAGCCGAGACTTGACTCTCAGCTCACAGGTCAGCCCCCTCTCCATCGCACACATAGACACACAAACATGTAAGCAAGTGTCCACTAGAAAGGGTAGTGGGAGAGCCAACGATGGGCCTTGTCTTCAAAAGGTTTTGTAGTCCCAAAGAATATTTTCAAGTACACTATAAGATAGTTTTTTTTAAAAAAAAATAAAAAGCCTTGCAGTGTAAATGCAGATGGCAGTTCTGCAACCTTGGCTCCATCTTAATCATTCAACCCCAACACAAACGGGCACAGCAGAAGTCGCAGACAAGATGTAAACAAGCGGGCATGGTGGTGAGCCAATGAAACTACTTACAGATGCAAGGCTGAATTTCATGTAATTTTCCTCTGCCATCTAATGCCATTCTTGCAATTGCTTCCATCATCCACTTAAAGGCCCGAAAATCACCCTTTAGCACGCAAGCCACGCGAGAACAGGTGGTGGGCCTGAATCTGACCTGGGTTTGCAGATTCTTCATCTAATGCAGTAATTATGTAATAAATACCAGAAAGATGCATTGGTTCCTACAATTAAAACAATCAAAACCACAACGAATCGGGGTTGCAAAAGTGGATTAGCCATTGCTTCTAATCTGAAAGGCAGCTGCAATTTAGTTGAGAACAACACAGTGAGTCCAGCTGCAATACTGAAATGAAATCCCCACAAGAAAACGACTCCAGCTTACGGTGGAGTTCCTGGCCCAAGGTAAGAGTACATAGCATGGAATGCAGCCCAGGAGTCCAAGCATCCTTACTGGTGTCAACAGAGCTATGAAGCATTTGTAGACAAATGCGATAAAAAGGTAAACTCGCGAGCCCTGCTTGTAAAACCCAGATTTTAATCATCCCGGAAGGATAAGCAATAGTTCCAGGTGAAACGTGTTTAGCTAGTGAGATGTACCACGTGCATTGAAAGGATAAGGAGAGGGTCCCTTTGCCGGGAGGGATGGTCCATTATGGCGTCTTAAGTGAAGCCACACCTGCGGCTGTCTAGCAACTATAGATGTGGAAATAGCAAAAGAGGAACTTAAGTAGAAGAATAGGCTTGAGAAAAGGAGCCCTTGAAGAAGTGGCTCCAGAGCACTGGCTGCATTTCCAAAAGACCAGGGTTTGATTCCCTGCATCCCTACCAAAGGGCTTGTAATTCCAGTTCTAGGGTACCTGATGCTCTCTGGTGTCTGAGGGAACCTGAACATGTGGTGTATACAATAGACTCATGCAAGCTCACAAACCCGTAACAGAAAGAATAATGAATTACAAAAAGAGAGAGGCGGGCAAAGGCATAGGAAAGACACCTCTTCTGGGAGCCAAGGAGATTCTCAAAATAGCTCAAGAGATGAGTTGGAAGCAGACAAGACATTAGGATGGGTTCATATGAAGAAAAACTCTGGATGCTACCTTGAAAAATTCGGACTCAATCTTTATGCAAATGAATGTCCCAAATTTCAAGCACTTATTATACAAATGAGACATCAGTCTAGCTGAAATATTCCTTATCATCTAAGTTCAACAGTGTTCTAGTCACAAAATAAAATTTTTTCATAAAGTAACTTCTAGCCTCACATTAGCTTCTAAAATCCTTCTGCCACTGTGGGGTCACACAGGGTGACATGCTCCAGTGAAATCTTGGGACTCTGAATTTTAGAATGAAGTTTAGCATAAAGGAAATATTTAGTAAACAGGTAAGTCACTTTACATTTCATTTAGATGTGTGCCAACATCAGGCAAATGAAATAAAATGCAATCTTGGAATTCAAGAGATAACAGTAAAAACATCTTTTCTTCATTATGACATGAGAATTTGGGACACTAAATGACCCTATACTCTTCTCTCTCTCTCTCTCTCTCTCTCTCTCTCTCTCTCTCTCTCTCTCTCTGTGTGTGTGTGTGTGTGTGTGTGTGTGTCTTATAAGAGCAAATATGATTTGTATCAATAATAAATGACCCTTAATTTATTCAGTGAGAACATATAAGACACACATAGTACATGAGAAGGGGAAAATCTGAAAACAGTCTTGACATTAAACTTGACCACTTCGGGTACATTCAGTTCTCAAATATCCAATGACCTGTTAATTTTTATCAGAGTGCACTTACCAATGGATGATCAGTTTCAGTTGCTTGCCCTGACACTGGCTTGCAGCCTTTTGCCGCTATGAATTGCATGAAACAAAGTACTCAAAGAAGGGCCAATTACAGCTGCAGTGAATGGAGAGGCAGAAATTCTCTGTGTGCAGCTGCTTTCAGGTTGAGACCTCGGGAGTGAGGCGCACATAAGAACCCTGCACACGTTTAAATAGTATCTGCTGGTGTGTGGACACCGGTTTCTCTAGTTGTCTTCATTTCTTATATGCTCATGACCACACAAGGAACCCTTCTCCAACCAACCCTACCCATTAGATGAAACCTGAAAGTATTTGTTGAGCCTCCTTATTCTACCAGAATTTAAGATCCTGGAAAAAACAAACAAAACTAAATCCCAGAATGAGGAAAAAATTTTTAATTTTCTTCGACCTTTCAGAAAAATACAAATAAACATATGCATACATACATTAAGAAGAAAGAAAGCAACGGGAAATTTAAAAATAAGGTGCGTTAATCTTTCTACATCATTTGTCATTTTAGCTATTTTTTTCCTCCTAAAAGAAACAGCAGGGGAGTTTCTCAGAAGATAAAAATCCTAAAAAACAACACAAAGCATAAAAACAACATACGGGAGGAAACCACAAAACTCTGCTTGTAAAGAAGCAGGTGCCTGCTGTACACGCTCACAAGTTTGGCTCTAAGCATGGAAGGTAATTCTGGGTAGGGGATGTCTTAGAAACATTCAGTTCTCAGTGAGGCCTCTCCTGTGGGTCAGCCATGAGGAAGGAGTATGAGCATACTCATGAGGGATGGCTGCACACACACACATACCACACACACACACAATACACACACACAAACAACACACACACGTGTGTGCACATACCACACACACATACACACATACCACACACACAATACACACACACATACAACACACACACGCGTGTGTGCACACACCACACACACATATACACACACATACTGCACATACACAGTACACACACATACAACACACACACGCATGTGTGCACACACCACACGCACACATACACACATACCACACACACACCACACATACTCTTACACACACATGCACCCATGCACATGCATGCGTGCACACACACATACACTCACACATGCATGCATGCACACACATATAACACACACACCTTACACACACGCATGGGCATACACACCACACAGACATACATACACAACACACACACAACACATGCACCCATGCACATGCATGTGTGTGCACACACATACACTCACACATGCACGCACACGTGCACTCACATACACCACACACACTTACACACATGCACACACCCCCACACACGCATGCACGTGTACACATATCACACACACATGCACACATAAATACACATGCGTGCGCACACCACACACACATGGATGCATGCATGCACACACATTCAAATACACACACACTTTTTGATTTATGAGTATGACTAACTAAGCTTCTTCAAACACTGCAGACTCCATTCTTTTGGAAGTGTTCCAGACCACCAACTTTTGAGATGTGTGGCGGTGAATTGAAACCATGCTCCCCCAGAATGCGCCTGGAGACACCTCAAAAATGACCCTAGACTGTGCACCTCACAGAGACATTCTTCTCATCTCGAGGCCATGTGCTGGACACGGTCCAGGTCTGACTTCCCAATAGCAATTTTCCTTCAACTTCTGACTGTCTTAGGGGCACACATCTAAGGGAGGGTTTCTGGCTGTGCTACCATTTTATGAGTGTAGCGCAGAAAGTTAGAACCCCTCCCTCATTACGGGGCCTTTGTTCCATATTGAACATTTCACTGTATGAAATTACAGTGTAAATCATCTTTGTGTTGGTGACATGCAAGCTATCATAGCCACTTAATCCAGACAAAAAAAGTCTCCCTGAGCTAGAGTTTCATAGTCTCCCAGCACAAGAATGAAGACCACCAAGAACTGCACACAAAGTCACCTGTTACATTCTATCAGCGGAAAACGAGACAAGGGCAGTCGGATGTTTTACTGTAAATTCCCGTGTACAGAAAACACAGCAGAACTGTATTAAATGCACTATCGTTCCTTAAATTTGTTCATCCACTTCCTTTTAGGACTTTTACTTAAAACATGTTTTAATCTGTGAGTACTTAATGCCACCACTACTTAACAGGCAACTTTTTACAGGTTGGGGAAGAGAAGTTGGAGGGGCGTGGGGAGGAGGCAGCAGGGAAAGATGGGGAGGTGAGTCGGATCCAAAGACATTGGTTGAAATTCTCAAAGAATTAAAAGGGCCGAGTGACATGCAATTAAACCAATGATTCAAATTAGCCCAGCATGTAGAAACAGCTGGCAGAGAAGACATGCATCAGTTAGGAGCCAGACACTGAGTACCTACAGCACTCAATAGGGTCAAGGGCCATGGGGAAGACTCCAGTCAGCAGAGGACTCCTGTTTTGCTGTATCAGGCTGTCCTGTGTGCGGTGACCCAGTGATCACACCCTGGTCACTTGATGCTGTCACACCACTATCCTAGACTTTTTTGTTCTTCCTCTTTTGGTCAGTATTTCATACAAATATGGACTTACTGAATGATATTCAGAAGAATGAACTAGCTCACTTATAGTCAATCCCATTCAAAACCCTGGCTTTGAGTTGAGGGGATGGTCCAGTGCTTATCTCTGAGTTCAACCCCAGAACCAAGGTCGAGAAAGCCAGGGAGGATGGTATTGGCATCCTGGAAGCGAGGAGGCGGAGACAAGAGGAGCCCCCGGGACTTCACTGGCCAGTCAGTCTATCCCGATTGGTGAGCTTCAGGGCAAGGGGGAGTTTGGTCTCTAAGAAGGTGGATGGGGTTCCTAAAGATGACACACTGAGGATGACATCTGGGGTCTCTACACAGGTGACACACGTGTCCCCTCCACAGGTGAACATGCACACACACACACACACACACACACACACACACACACACGCAACAGCGAATTCAAGAGACTCGCGGTCCCGAGACTCACGTCCAGTAGTTTGCAAACCTCTGGTAAATGCGCCCTGTATTTGACTAGGGAACTAATTATCCCGAGTGATATGAAAGACTTCTGGCTATTTCACATCATATCGCAGGAATGTCTGGATATTAGGAAGACTTCTTAGAAATTGTGAGAATTCAGAAGAAGTGTTCTTGTCTTCTCACCCACAGATAAGGAAGCAGGACTAGTTACCCAAGTTCACAAAATCTGTAAAAAGACTCCAAATCCAATTGCAATTTCCCTGACTGCCAGAAACACCCCTTTTGTTGCGCAAAGTTGCAAAGGCACTTACTGCGATGTGATGCGTAATAAAACAGAACCCTCTGTATCATATATAGTTTTACAGATGATATGGTCTTACGTTTGCCGGAAACGTCTTTTATTTCCCCCAAATTATTGAGAATGTTAAAATCACACCTTAAAGTGAACTTTCAAAGTGAAACACTGAAGTGTGGTCCAGCACACACACAAAGTCTTGGAGAGCAAAGCTTAATCTCCAGCGCTCTTTCACATGCATTGCCGCTACCATGCCACAAGCGGTAGACACTTAAAAATACTGTTTAATTTTCTTTAATCCATTTCGTTTTATGGATCTAAAATGGCCATCCGACAATAATCCAGCAGTTTCCATAAGGAATAAATTGCTACGGCTTGACAAAAACCTCTTTTTATGCTAGAAGAGGGAAATATAAAAATGTCTTTTTCATATAATTATATTAAAAAATGTGTTAGTCTGTTCTCTCATATTACAGCTGTTAGAATGTTTTTTTAAAGCCACTGACTTAAGAGCTTCTCTTTCCTCCCTAATTAATTTCTGTTCAACCAAAGAATTCTTTCCTTTTATGGCTTCTGCCATCAGAGCAGCGCCTTCATAAAACGAGCAAGCCCATTTCTGAGTTCGACGCATCAAAAAGTAAATAAATAAAAGGACGGGAGAGCGGGAGAGCCATTTCTAAGAAAGAAACTTTTGCATCCGCGTGTAAGTCTTCATTTGAGGAAAGCTGGCGAATCCTGACGATTGCCCGCACAAGTGTGCCGCAGAGTGAGGCGGCATCCATCCATGCTGCTAAAGGGCTGCCTTCCCGTGATAACGGTAGCTTCACAAACGCGCCCATCTACAGAAGGGTTTGCTACTCAGAAATCCACTACAGTCCTGACACTGGCCCTACATGTATTTATAATTATGTGGTAAGCGTATTGGAAACAAAGAACCAGCATGAATTTTTTGAATGTGGTTTTCTTCAAGAGGCTCACTTCGTGTATTTTCTCATACTTAAGATTTTGTTCCGAGTTTGGAATTGATGGGATTGCCTTCTGTACTTTGCCGAGTTTACAGCCCTTTATTTTAATCTCTTTTTATCTGTAGGCTTTGACTAGTTGCTTTTCTTTTTCAAAGAATAAGAACGGAATCTCTGTTTAATTAAATAATATAATCAAGTGACTGCTCTTTTTTACAGTACAATTGCTTCACTATTTTAAAAAAAGGCAAGGCACAAACTCAACTAATTACATTTATTAAGGATCTGGAGCAGAGGCGCTATCTCTGCCAATACTCCCACCTCCGCCCTCACACCAGCTGCTGCCATGCTTTCCAATCGAGAGAAGAGAGACGTCTAATACAATTATTCAACAAGGTAGGATTCCCTATAAATAGATATAATCTGTATATGATACACTACCGTCTATCTAACTCAAGGTATCCCAGCTGATGAACATAATTCAAAAATCCTAAGACAAACCCAGTGATCGGTATTGGTGGAGCACTCAGTAAACGATTGGGATGCATCCACTCTGCACATGGACAGAGCTCAGCAATGCTTGCCACCAATAGCGGCGAAGGTCGAGGGTCCAGTGACATCATCTTCAGCAATTAAACACAAGCAAAGACTCTTCTGTTATTGAAAACATGATCCAGCTTTCCTCCAATATGAATTCAACAGCATGGATGCCCACATATTAGAAGTTACTCTTGAAATGGGACAATGTCAAAGATGTGATTTAAATAAGTTTCAGATGCATTTTAAAATGATTTCATATATGTTACATCCAAATACTTTTAATTCTTACTTGCAAACCTGATAACTTTCCCTATCACAGAATAAATATTGACGAAAGTTAAAATAAATATTTCATCCTCCGTAGATCATCTTTGTATACACACACACATGCACACACACATGCACATACACACATGCATGCACACACATCACACATGCACACACTCATGCATGCATGCACACACACTCACGTGGGTGTGCACACACATGCAGGAAATTAGAAACATTAAATTGTTACTTTAACATGTGAGGTCAAAACCACTATTTAACAAGAAGAATCTTTCTTTTAATTAATTGCATAATCTTCCTACTTCAGCATATATATATATATATATATATGCCAGCTATATGCTTACAATGTAGTGCAAGCAAGAATCCATTACTTTAATTATCTTACAATGAGCAGAAAAACCTAATGCATTGGTGAGTGCAGTCCTCTCAGGAGAAAAGCAGATCTTAAGTCATTTTCGTTTTTCACAATAAGCTGGATGCGCTATAGTCAGGGTTTTATATTTTTCTGCATACAACTTGTATTTCCTCTTGAATCACTTGTGCACACTGCCGAGTGTGACCTGGAACCAGAGGTCAAGCTTCACTCAGGGAATCGATTCAATATGAGAAGCAGAAATTTCCACCGACAAAAGGAAACTGCCTGAAAGTCAGTTGGCATCATTTTGCTTCAGCCTCTTGCTCTGAGTGGTGGCGCCAAAGGCGTCGAGGGCTCTGGGCTGCTCAGTCCTACTTTGAAGAACACAAGGTTTAAAGAGCTCTTCGAAGGCGTAATGATGGAACTGTAACTGACGAGCCTGCTGTCTGGTGAGACTCCTCAGAAAGACTAGCAAGATAGCAAGGGCTAAAAGGTCTCTGTCGTCTAGGTAAGAAGGATGCTGTTATTTATTTCTTTTCCTTCCTGAGTTCTCCATTCAAATGCTGAACTTTCATTCAGAAAAGCCGGAGAGTCAGGCCCACCCACGCAACCTTTGATCACCTTTGCAAGGCGGGCTAAATAGCAGATCACTGTAGAGGCCCTGGAAAACAGCTCCTACTCAAACAGAGGTAAGCGTTTCCAAAGACGCCCGTTTAGACTACAGGGCCGTCAACCTCAAACTTTGTGTAACTGCTGAGCGGAAGCCAGGGATGGTACTAAAGTTAACGGGACTGAGAAAATGAGTTGCGTAGCATGGACAACTCCTTAGATAAAGGAAATGAGACGGCGTTGAGGCCGATGGAACATATACCGAAGCCCTACACACAACCCTCTTTCAGACAGCTTCTGTCTTCCACCCAAAAAATCTGAATAAAATAGATGTTTTTCACATGACTGTGACAAAATAATTTTAGCTCAAGGAAGAAAATGAGACTCATCTTTCCGTTCCAGACAATCTCATGTTCTCTCTCTGAACACTAACAAGCTAGTTCAACCGGCAGCTCTTCCAAAATGTGTGTGCTGGGCTACATTCAAAAACAAGTTTGGCTGTGTTTGTCTTGAAAAGATCCGGTTGATTTTGAAGTTCACTTAGTGTTTGAACACTAGGGCTCCATAATAAAGCAATGGGAAACCCACTTCCTAAAGAGACAACACTCACCTAGGCAGCCCTGTCTGCTTAGGTTTGCAGCCTTCTGGGGTATATTTTCATTGTCTTTGCATTTGAAATGCAATAGCAATTTTTAGAGAAAAATTTTTGAGGGGAGGGGGATGTTTTCATATGAGTTTATCCCATTTCTACATCAAACAGCAAACTCTTTAAAGAAAGAAACATCCATGGAAGCCTCCAGAGGCCCGAAACGTGATTTGCATACTCAGTAAAAGGATTTGATTAACTTCTATCCCGGAAACTTCGGTCTTAGGAACCTAGAGACCTATGGGGAATGAACTTGTAATAACCTTCTAGTGCAGCCCGCTTAAAAAGAGGGGAAAAAAAATCTTGGTTGCATAAAACTGTTCTGCTTGTCTAACCCAAAGCACTCCTGCTGCTGTGATTTCAAACCAGCTCTTCGAATATTGAACTTCTTTGAGTTCAGAAATTCAGGCTCCTGGTCATCACTTTATGCAATCTATAACAACATTTATTTTCGAATAGTAAAAAGAGACAGAACCACTGCTCTCTATATCAAGATGCGAACATAACTATTGGGTATATATATATATATATATATATATATATATATATATGCGGCAAACACCGTCTGAAGTTTTAATGTAGACTATCTTTATGTTTACCAAACTCAGACATTTAAGGATACTTAAACACTTACCATTTATTCTCCACTAAAATTGTAAAAGACCAAGAAGAAAAACTGAGCAAAGAAATAAAATAAATACATAAAAATAAACCTAAGGGGTGTGAATATATTCATAGGGTCCAGAGACGATTTGTCACTTTTTATGAAATACCTCCCACAGTCTTGACGAGTTTCTACTTGGGACACTTCCGTCCGTATGCACATAGTTCCTGACCCAGGAAAAATGAAAATGTTGATGAAAAATGGACATGCGTTATCTGCTCTTTCAGTCTGTGGAACTTCAGCTCGAATAACTAGCAAAGAAGGGAAGGAAATTATCCTCCCCAAGTCCATTCCTTATCATGTCTGAGACTGCCCTTGAGCTCATGGCAGGCAAAATTATTTCTACCAAAGTGGTGCTTGCTTCCACAACTGCATATTAATGGACCACAACCAAGTACCTTTCTCCAGGAAGCAGTGTGGACAAGGACCTCTGTCTCCATCCTTCTGGCGCATGAAATGCTTTCAGGAACAGGTTAAACACTGTGGTGTCTCCAGGCTGCAATTTGTGTTTACAGCCTTTAGGACTTCTGGGGAATTCTGATTTCTTCTAAAACGCACTTCTAGTCTTCAAAAACTTCATTTCATCCTTAATTATCTGCAAACCTTTACTTTTTAAAGAGCTGCTAATGTGACTTCACTGTTCAAGTTTCATACGATATTCCCAACAAGCTGATGGATGCTTCTTCTAGTGAGAACGAAAGGGAGGCCTTTAAAACATATTCCTTTCATACCTTTTGGACCCATTTCACTACACAACACAAGAACAAATCAACCAGATGCTTAACTCAAATTCCACATTTTTAGTTGTTTTCTCTTAAAACAATCTCTCCCCCTCTTCTTCTTCTTCCTCCTCCTCTTCTTCTCCATCACCATCATATCCTCTTCTTTCCTTCCCTCTCCTCCTTCTTTTTTTTTGGGGGGGGGTTTATTTATTTATTTATTTATTTATTTGAGGCAGGATTTCTCTGTATAGCCCTGGTTCTCTTAGAACTTGCTTCGTAGTCCAGTCTGGCCTCAAACTCACAGAAATCCACCTGCTCTGCCTCCGCTGGAATTAGAAGCATACAACGCCACCACTAAGTATTAAAAAAAAAAAAATCAAGACACAGATCATGAGGAGAATTCCTTCTCCTTGGATATAAGTTAGACAATCTGACCACCAACTGCTTTAAAAAAAATTCCATGAATCATTAATGTTAATAACAAAATGTATATGGATGAAAACCATTGAAGGCAAATTGCTTTTGTTGAATTGTGGTTTCGGAATACAGAAGGCTGTCTTTGCAAAGAGTCATTGTTTGTGTGGGGAGGAAAAAACTTTTACTTTTGAGTTCGGTCATTTTTTTTTCTAATAAGAATAATTTAATTACTAAAGGGATCTGCGTGCAAGGGTAGGAAAAGGTTTGTTCTCAGTTTTTCTAAGCTGATTATAATAGATTGGGGATGACCACTTAAAATACACGGACTGCTCCACGGACTGCTTGTGTGCAGCAGGTGGGTCATTAGAAAAATAAAAGAATGTGATAAATAGCTATCAACATGTGATTTTTTTTTTATTTCACAAAAGCAATCTTACTTCATTCAACAATGCCAGCAGGCAGGTATTTTACATGACTTAAGACCAGGTTCACAAAGGAGCACAGGTCAAGGGTGGAGTTGGACCAAGAGTTCAGAAGCCTCCCCTCAAGTCCTGTCCTCATCAGGTATGGTGGCTCCTGCCTTGAATCCAGTTCTTGGGAGGCCTATGAGGAGAATGAAAAGTTCAAGGCCAACTCTGGGGCATCAGAGACAGGAGGATCCCTGGAATGTGCCTGCCAGCCAGCCAGCCTAGCATACTTGTTGAGTTAGAAGCCAATCAAAGACCCTGTCACTAAGTAGGCGGACTACATCTGAGGGATAATATACGTTTTTCTGTGGCCCCCACATGCACAGAAGTAACTGTGTTCAGATACCCGCTCACAGATGAGCATCTGAACACACCGGAAGGTGCACATATACTCAAACACATCCCCCCAAAATAATTCCAGGGCAGAGGCACTGTCCCAGAAATAAGCAAAGAACCTCTTAATGCCTTAAAATTCTAGTGGTCCAGTTCATAATGCTGTCATTTGTAAAGAACCTAAATCCAAGAGGGGCAGGTACTGTGATAAGTCACCATCCCACAAGACACACACAGCAGCGGTTCCTGAACTGCCCAAGGCTTCCCCTCAACAAAGCTTTCCTCTGGGACAACATTACGCGGTGTGAAGTATCTGCTGTCCCATTCAGCATCCCAACCTCACCTCTCGGAACCTTCTTAATTCTTCTCTTCACACAGATCAAATTTTGACATTTAAAAGGTCAACCTTAGAAATAAGTGACCAAGAGATGAGAGAGAGAGAACAACTGGGAGGAGTGAGTTTTTCCCTTTCCACCACATGGATTTCAGGAATCACCCTCACGCCATCAGGCCTAGCAGCAAGCGGTTTTACCCAGAGAGTCACTTTCCAGGCCCTAATGTAATTCAGACACCACAGAGTAATAGAAGAGATCCTTGAAGCATGGGGTTCCCTCTAAATGACATCATATTCCCAAGTCCTCCTTTCAGAACCCAAGTCTTCAATTTTCTCACTCGTGGCTAACCCTTTCAGTTTAGCTGTCGAGGTTTGACTATCCAATCAGACATGGCAGTAGTTCCTATTAGCAATCCTACCCCCAAATGAGAAAGCGAGTCTCATACGTTCATGTTGGGATTCTGTTGTCTCAGCCACTGAACAGTTTATGCCCTGAGGATAGAGACATGTGCTCATAACTTTGTTTTAAAGTCACAGAATTTGCTAACTAAAAATTCCTTCAAACATAGACACATATGCATAAATAATAAGAGCTTAAAAACACAGGATCGACTAGCTATATCACGCAACACTTACAATTTATTAATTTTCTGTGAAATATTACTGCTGACTGAATGATGGAACTATAATTTCACATTTAACCAAGTGTGAGGTGAAGCTAAGGCAATGCTGAAGGTTAATCACCCAGCCCACGAAGACACATGTGTTAGGAACACTCAACTGGTGCAGGTCATGTGTTCATGAGCAAAGTTAAATCTTAACGGAACTGATTAGCTGGCTCCATTGAAATCAGTTAAACTGTTTTTGTTGTGAAATAAACAGTTACTACAGCGTCAAACTTTGGGGTTTTGTATTGTGTGCCAGAATTTGCTTTCTGAATATCACTTTTTTGCTACTTTATACATGTATTTTTTTTCTTTATCAGGTTTGTTTAGCTTTATGAAAAGGTGGCCAAATTCGGAACACATTAGGGGCTTAGTTTTGATCTCCGCTCTAATGCTCGCTTTGTTAAGAAGTTGAGCCTGGTGACTCCCACCAAAGGGAAAACAATTAAAGACTCCCCAGAGGAGGGCCTTGTCTTTCAGCAGAAGACCTGTGAACATTCTCTTTCACATCCAGACACAGTTAACTGCCTCTGAAGAGTGTTAGTTTAGAAGTCATAGCAGGATTTGGATTTCTTAAAGTTTCATGTTGTTGGGCTCAAGATTCAAGCAAAGAGTAGAGACAGAAATGAGACTGTCCTACACTCTTTGTGTTTGGAGGACAATGGGTCATGGTGTTTAAAAAGTCATTGCCTTTGCTCAAAGCCCCAGTGTTTTGCTGCTGTGTTTGGCTGCTGTCTTTTGAGTTCCAGCCTCCCAAAAGAACTCACATGTCTTCTGAGCCAGAGAAAACTAGGTTATCGTTACAAAACAATTTAAAAATTCAACAGAAAAAATCTTTGGGATTTAGGTGATAGGAAGGCAGGACTGTTGGAGTCAGAGGACAAGAAAGAAGAAAGGAGCAATGAAGGGTTGTAAGAGAAGAGAGAGGGAGGAGGAAGGGAGAGAGAGAGGGAGGGAAAAGGGAGAGAGAGAGAGGGAGGGCAGCTCGTTGAACTGATGTGATTTGTTAGGGGAAAGAACAATATTTTATCAAAGGAAAAGAGAGCAAAATTAAATACTATTTAGGAAATAGAGATCTTGCTAAAAAATACTTAGGGAAAACTATTATCAAGAAGCATAAAATAATTTATATGTTAATATATTTTATATATTTTTATAATTTATGTTTTTGCATATGTACTTGTATTAGAATTAGAAGGACCTGGTCCAGATAGACTGTGTGGGTTTTTTTTTTGGGGGGGGGGTTGTTTTTTTTTTGTCATGAAACTGATCCAACTTGAAGCAGCAGCAGTCGAGCTCTGTTCAGGTGCAGCATCAGAGATGCTATGAAGGTAGATACAAAGGTCTAACCACGACGTGCCTTTGAGAGAGCTGTCAAAGTAGGACCTCTAAAGGGAGAAGTAGAGAGTGACGGCTCCTGAGCGTCCAGTAACTCTAGTCTTGGGGAAGTGTGAGGGCTCGTACGCAGACACATGGCTACAATTATCATCCTCCATAAATACCTCACTAAATATCAACATCTCCAAGTCACTGGGGAAAAACAAGGGGAAAACACGCATTGAGAAACCATAAGTGGAATCAAGCTCTGCACAGCTCAACTTTCCTGATCCACAGCCCACATCTTCTGAGAAGAAAATGCTCCGTGAGGTTTTCTGTACGCAGAAAGCTTGTTTTCTTCACATTTCTTGAATGTATACGCTGGAGCTGATTGAGGCCTGTCAATCTACAGATACGTAAGTAAATACTTCAGGCAAGCTGTGACACAGCAACATGCATATGGTCTTGCCCATAACAAAGCTAGCTACCTCGTGAGGAAAGACATAGGAGTAAAATTAAAAGTGCAAAATTATTTCTTGAGCAAGACACAAATATTTCAAAATTCATGAGAAAGCCTAAAATGAAGGCAGCATCTTATCTCTAATATCACATTTGACTTATTGCACTACAAGTAATGAATATTCAGAAACAAAAGGCCCATGGGAAAACTTATTTCATTCATGCACCCATGAAGAAAGAAAGAGGCCCTTTGAACTGGAAAGTTGAACCAATGGATTACGTGAATGAGTGTATTCCGTGAGAGAGAAATGACAGTTTCAGACCAGAGATGATGTTGAGATTTATAAGACACTTTGTTACTAGATCACAAAAGTAAACTTAGTACGCTTTGTGCTCCTGAAATGATTAATAAAATATATTGATTTAAATTGTTTCGTTCCTATCGTCTTTTATAAATGACACATCACCATTCCTAAATTGCCTTTCAGGATGTGGTGGCTGAATGAAGAAATGCCTCTACAGTATTCTTTTTCTTTTCTTCCCACGTCATTTGAGGGCTATTTGGAAATCAATTCAACACAAACACGAGGCCAAGCACCAAAGACCTACTCGGGTGTGGATTCATTTTGGCCACACATTCCAAGTGAGTTTAAGTGAACAGGCATTATGTAAATAAGCATTGTAAAATAAAGGCAGCTCTCACGTATTAATCCAGAGCCTGGGGTGCTTTAGTGCAGGCTGGAGACAATCCCAGACACCTGGTCTTCGAAAGACCCCCAAGGGGATAAGCTAAAGGGGTCCTTGAAAGCGGTTTGAAATTAAAACAAACTTGAATACGTGAATTAGGTGTGTTTTGCTCAGTAATTTTTGATCTTTATTTTGGTGACTTAGAACAAAAATTCTCACCTTGAAGACAGTAAAGTTCCCCAGCTAAGCATAGATTTGAGAATTAAAATCATATAAAGGACTGGCTTGAAAAGCTTGTATTATCCCTTTAAAACGCATTTCATTCATACCAATATTGACTTTGAGGTCGAAATATTTAATGTTAAAATCTGCAGATCTGCATAGGTGAAGAATTAGAACCCCACTAACATAGGGAAACTAGAGAAAACAAAAGATCATACAGGCCTAATTTTCTCAGGACAAAATACACAGTCATAAATGTGGAGGCAAAGTTGGAAGTCTAAGGACACCATAGGAAAGCGATCATGAAGTCGTCTCATTATTGTTGAAGAAATAACGAGTTAGTAAGTTTAATCTCCTTTTCAAAGTGTTTCACTAAAACATTCTGCAGCTAACAAAACTGCTATTACATTTAGAAAAGAAACATGCACGTGCTATAGAAAATTAGACGTAAACCAAGAGAATTCCTGAACACACAGCACATGGGTTTTAGGCAGGGTTTATACACTTATCTGTGGGTCCACATTCCTTTAATTCTATCACACCGGTCCGTGGGTGTGGCTCCGACCCCTTGTCTGAACCACCATAGAAGCCTCAGAGACCAAGAGTGTTTTGAAGGTAATGATTTCTCCTTGGTCTCAAAGGAATTTGGTTGTAAAATTTATAAGGGAAGGCCTATTTCTGGCCCACATAATTTTTTGGCGAGGCAGTAGAAAGTGATGACATCTTTCTTGAAGAATAAAACTTGGTTATCTGAATGTCCTCAGTTGCCACAAATCTCGGAGACATTTGGGATTCTTATCAAAGGCATAGGAGTTTCGAGCTATGTGTGTTATGGCTGTGTGAAATCAACCTTGTGTTTATTTAACAGTTGATATGTATTCCATATTAAATGTGATGTTCTGCCTTGTGGAATGAAGTAATTATAAAATGTGACTCCTGCCTATGGGGTGGCTAGGATTGTCAGAAGGACTCACACACTCTGAATCCATAAAATACGTGAGTGTTTTTGAAGGATCTCTACAGAAAAAAAAAAGGTAACAGAATACATAAATAATTGAACAAAAGTCTGGATGTCTTGCCCATGGATTAAATCCCTCAGAACTGTTGCATTCTTGTCTTTAACTGTTAAATTGCAAAAACGGCAAAGCTTTCAACAACTAGAACCAATTTAGGTAGTTTTGAGATATGAGCACAAGGAAATCTATATGTCAAATATTATACGTTTAAACAATATTGACAATAATTAAAACTTACAAAGTGGTTAACTCTTGGTATTTTTACCTCTAAGAGTTAAGGGTCACCCTTACTAACCCCTCCCTCCCACTTCCTCACAGCTTTTTAATACCAGGTCTCATGTAGCCCAGGCTTGCCTCGAACTCCTGATCCTACTGCAGCTACCCTCTAAATGCTGGATTACCGGGGCGTGTCATCGTCACACCTTGTTCGATCAAGCCCTGGGGAGTAAAGCCAGGGCTTTGTGCATGTGTGCCTTCCAAAGTGCCTTCCAAAGTGCCTTCACTTTCACAAATGAGCTAGCCTCCAGCCTCATGCAGAAACACTTGGAGACACACTACAGCCTGGGCTGTAGGACCCCTCATCTCCACTTTGGAAGCAATGATCCTAAACCACGAAAAGCAAAGAAAACACCCCACAATCTACAAAACAGTAGATGACAGAGCTATAAGTCAAAACAAAAATTTAAAAATGCGTTTTTATGGAAGCGCACACTTTTAAGCACTAGACTACACGGTCTCTTGAGTGTGCCAATTATACAGCCATTCATTCCTTCTCTAGAATTACTAATCGCGTGCCCACCTTAGACCACACCCTCTACTAAGCAGGTCTTTTATGGATAGAGAGGCTGTAAGTTTAGGAAATCATGTTTACCCAGTAACGAACCAAATACAGCATCATTAATTATAACTAAACCACAAAACAAAATATTGATTAACCTTATTAATTAGCAACTAATACATCAATTTTGAGCAAATGAGTCATCTCTGCCGCAGCAAAAAGCGGTTGAGGGTGCGACATAGCAATTCATTCTGAGTGGCAGGAGGCCATTTCGCCGGTGTCATCAAAGACTCTCATTTCATGCCCACCAAGAATGCTCAGTGTCCCAAAGGCAGGCGATGTGTCAAAGCTCAAAGCCAGTTGCAACCTGATCATCTTCTCTGCAAGGCAATTGACAGCTGGGGAGTCATCGCTCAGTGGGGTAAGTGCTGGCCTAACACGCAGGAGGCCATGGGTTCCATCCCCAGCACTGGGCCTCTCAGGCATGGCGGTGCTCGCCTGCATTTACACTGTTCAGAAGGCAAAAGCCGAATGACCAGGAGTTCAAGGCCATGCTCAGCGAAGTTTGGGTTTATGTCCAGCTCAGAGAACGTAAGACTCTATCAACTTTTAAAAAGAGAAGAAGAGAAGAATCACTGGCATTTCCCAATTTCAGATCTCAGTAAACCAACAATCCTGGTTACTTCAATAGTGCCCCAAGAAGAGAGAGCCAGACCTGTGTGGAGAAGCGATCACTCTTAATGGACACCACCTTGCAGCACTGTCTTTACACCAGAGGAGACGCTCGCACTCAAACAGCTACATGTTTTCCTGTGTTGTCAGTGTCTCAGCAGAAGATAAAGGAGGGGGGTCATTTTCAGATGCTATTTTCAGATCTTTTAAATAGGCCATGCGTCTACGGGCCTGCCTCTTTATTTGGGTGGTGTGTCTCAAAGAACACTGTGGGATTTTTGAGTTGAATTTAGAATCATGAAGTGGAATAATGACCCTCCCCCTATTAAAAGTATTTAAAAATACTTCAGTGTTTACTAGCATATAGACTTTTTTAAAATTTTTTTTTAATTGGGTTGAGCTAAGACCCGAGGTAACAAAGGTAAAACCGACGCTTGCTTCAAACGCATAAACAGGCTTTCAATATTGCGAGCGCCAGGGCTGACCACCTGCCAATGAAATTCTTCAAAACAAGTGCAAACAAAAAATCAGTTGGTTGTGGGGAACCACTGACAAAATTAATTTCTAACACAGGAAACAATATAAAAATCTGTTATGATCATGTTAGCCGCCTTCAATTGCAATTCCTGAAATGCGGCCCCAGGCCAGTTCTTTCTACGCGGATTGAATCCTCACCTGGAGAACAGGCTGCAAGTTCAGTAAACTGTTCTTTTGCCTTTAAAGGCTTCCTTTCTCCCTCCTCTTAGAGATGGTGTGCAATAAACTAAATATCACAGTTGGAATAATGAAAATGTCAATACTTGGAATAAAAAAAACTTTTCTAAAAAAATTTAAAAAAAAATAAAAATGAGTGGACAGGAATTTTCCCCTCCCTTTAGACATTCTTTCAATTAAAAAGAAACCAAATTTAAATTATAGCTGCCAATTAATTTTTCTGCTCTGGAAAGTGAAATAAGCATCTTTCATTAAATTGGATATCAAAGCTCATTGGCCATACAAGGAACCTCCAGATTAATGGACCAGAGTTCTCCAGTTTCAATTATTTTTCTGATTTCCCAATAACTATCCTCCTGCATTCCTCTCCCTGGTGAGGCTGCATCTGCCTCCAAATGTTCTGCTTGGAATATTGTGTTTTTCTCTGGGTAGCATGAGCGGAAGGGGCTATCAGCTCCATGTTAAAATGTAAAGGGGGAGATGTAGAGAGAGAGACAGAGAGACACACTGAATTCCCATGGAAGGAGGCTTTCTTTACATAAGTTCCTGGGTAGAGAGAACCGTAGCTGAGTGCTAGATTTGAGACAGGAGTGAGCAGTCCCAGGCTTTTGTGTCACAGTGATAACACACATTCCCACATTTGTCTCTCAAGACTTCCCCCTCAAACAAGAAGAAAACAAGAGAAATAAGGAATCAGCTCCCGGTTAATTCTACAGATACATTTCTAAGTATATATTTTGCATATTTTCTTTTCTTTTTTATGAATCTATGAACTTAGCACACAATTCTTACTTTCATGGAATCTATCCTTTAGTGTCCAAATTTACTCTATAGAATCATGCAAATTTCTGGGACCAGCACAGTTTCATCATGAAGGTGAACAGCTTACTGTGTATGACCTAATAACATTTCTGGAAGGACAGGTTATAGTGATCAAGTTTGCGTAAGTTCTGTTCTTTGAATGATGTGTTACAGGCAACAGAAGAGGTGACTACAATGTTCTTGATTAAAATAAGAAAAATCTGTGTCTCTGAGTAATGTCAGAAGCTATGCCTGTAAAGTCTCCCCAGCAAGAGGCCATGAATTTGGAGAAGAAGAAGGAGAGGCATATGAGAAGGTATGGAGGGAGGAAAGGAAAGGGAGAAAGGATGTGATTATCTTATACTCTCAAAAATAAAAGAAAAAAAGGATAGCATATATAGCCCTGGGGATGAAACAATCCCAAAGCGGTGAAGGAGAATTGTCTGCATTCTGTCAATCATGTTTTAAATAAATGCTGATTGGCCAGGCAGGAAGTATAGGTGGGTCAACCAGACAGAAAGTAGAGGCGGGGCAGTGAGAACAGGAGTATTCTGGAAAGCAGGAAAATTTCTCCCAATCCAGCCCAGATTACCGACGAAGCAACATGTGACCTTCCCAGCTGTGAAAGGTACCGAGCCATGTGGCTAACATAGATAAGAACAAGGGGTTAATATAAGCTACAAGAGCTAATAAGAAGACTGAGCTAATGGGCCAATCATTTACAACCTAATGTAGACTCTGTGTGATTTTCTTTGGGACTTGCCAGCTGTGGGGAACTGGGCAGGGCAGAAACCCCAATGAGCAGGCCCCTCATGTTACACCAAAGTCAACAGTCAGAGACCCACCGTAAACATGCCCATTAAAACTTTAGCATAGCTAAGGAAAAGTTGTTCTAGACCCTAGAACATTATTATTACTCTGGAGCCCTTTCCAGCATTCTACTTCCTGTCATTGTTAGAGTAACAACATGCTTTGTTAGTGATTTTGAAGTATTTTTTTACACACTTTTATGTCTCATTTGTCACCCACTGTGTCCTTGTGTCAAGGGGCAGACAGCGGCATCCTCTTGCTCAAACACAAAGTTGCTCATCCAAACTTTAGCCCCCACATTCCGTACCAGTCATCCTAGTTTGGAACCTTCTGGTTCATTGGGCTAATGACTGTGGGCGTGACTGTCTCCATTTGTCCCAACATCCATAAATATGGCTCTCACTCCTAATACTGGCTTCTCATGCTTACATTGGTTCCCAATTGAAAGCTTTGCATCACTTTGTTTGTACGCCCTTCCTTCATGTCTTCCGAGAGTTCTCTGGGCTTAACCATGACTTCTAAATGCATAATACCAAAACCTTCTGATGCACTTCACCAGACTTTGGACAAGAACATCAAATCCTACCGGATTTTACTCCGACAGTCCACAGACATCTCATGTACACGAGAGACGAGCCGGTCTGTCTTCAGAGAGATCTATGTCCAAGAGCAGTTTCTTAGGTGCCAGATCCTTAGGTGTGTGGCACAGAAAAAAAAAACATTTGTTGACTAAATGAATATATGAATATTTTAAAACTTCATGTTATTCATTTTATAGAAATATGAAAATTTATTAAGAGAGTCACTCTGGGAATATAAAGTAGCTTTTCTCAAAAACATTTATTCTCGACATTCAGGACAAAGATTTCAGCAGCTTTTCTTCAGACACGCCCTATTTCTTTGTCTCTTTATTCATACACACGTGGTCCCAAAGTTTCCTCAACTGTTCATGTTTATTAATGTTTGCATGCAGGAAAGGATTATTAAATTTACTCCACAGTGGGCCTTTCCACTTCTTAATATTGCAGTGTGGAGTCTCCAGGTTCTAGTAGGAACTGGATTAAAATTCACTAGAATACGATTGGCTTGCTTTGAGTCTAAATTCTGCTCATGTATTGTATTTGCTTCACCGCCCTGTTTCTGAGTGGCAGCCCCTCCTCAATATTTTTTTGTATTTATTGTGACACGGTCTTTATATATCATAGGACTGAATCGCTAATAAATGCCATTATGAATACTGTTATTAAGATTTATTATTTACTTCATGGGGGGGGTATGGTGCATGCACATGCAATGACCACAGAGGCCAGAAGAGGGCATCAGATCCCTCAGAGCTGGAGTTACAGGTGGTTTCAAGCCACCTGACAGGGATGCTGGGAATTGAATTCAGGTCCTCTGCAAGAGCAGGAAATGCTCATAACCGCTGGACCATCTCTCCATCCCTGAATAAAGATTTTTTTAAATTGAACCAATAGTTATTTTTTCTTTGTTTGTTATGTGTGTATTATATGCATGCATGTCCACATGTGTCCAGCTGTGCCTGCCCCTGCCTACGCCTGTGGAAACAGAGACTGACTTCAAGTGTTCTCTTTCAATCATGAGCCACCATTTTTTTTCTTAAAGACAGAGCCTCTTGCTAGACTTGGGAGCTCCCTGATTTGGGTAGACTGGAAGGTCGGGAGGACCTAGCCCTGCCTACCTCCTCTCCCCAACAGTGATGGCTTTACTTATGCGGATGCTGAAGAAACACACTCAGGCCCTCTCACTTACATAGTGAGCACTAACTTACTGAGCCATCTCTCCAGACCTTTCTTTGCTTTTGTTTTCAAAGTTTCTTGGTATACAGTCTAGACTGTCTTTGACTCCTTCGTCCATCCACAGTGACAGTATTACAGACATGCGCCACCACACTGTGTTCATCTGTAACCTTAACTGTAGCTTCTCAGCATCTACCTGCCTCAATGCACAAATATAACAGGTAGAAACACTGTGGGCATAGGGATAGCCTGCAATATACTATACTAAATTATATTAATTTATTAATATAAAGCAATATTTGGTGCATTTGATTAACAAAATCTTTTAACAGTCAAGTAGCTGGTAAAAGTTAAATTTGTGTAAGATTGAGAACCAAACTAAAGATGAATGGTAACTGTCTCAGAAACTGCCTAAGCAGCAAGCCCACCTCGCCTTTTATTAAATCTCTCTCATTTGCCAGCTAATTACATTATTTTGTATTGCTAACTTTAACAGACGTGTCATAGGTCACTTTGAAGACTGCCAACATGGCAGTGAGGACTGCAGCCAGTCTCAGTCTGTCCATCTTCCATTGTCCCGTGCCATGGACCCACTAGGCCCTCAGTTGATGCCTCTTGAGCAAATACGCAGTGGGAACACCAGAGTCAGTAAATGTACCCGGAAAGGTTATTCTATGAAAAAACAAAAAGCAAAAAACAAGAACCCAAAACCAAAAACATGTGCAGGACACAAAAGACGCTTCACAAAGATGTAAATAAATATTTATAATGGTGTACTATAAAAGCCAATTGAGATGTCTTGGTTAATATTTTTAATTATGTCAGTCCATGAATATTTTATGTCAGATCACTTCTTTCTCCTTGCCAAATGGAAATGTTCACAACAGAAGACCTCTTTTGAAGTCAAAACAGGCCCTTTACTAATAAAGGAGAATAAAGGGGGGGGATATTATCAAGAAGCATAAAATTTAAATATTTTCTATATGTTGGTTGTAAACTTAAGCTCAGCTTATAAAATCGGTTATTCAGCTGTAAAATTTTATTTCAAACTGTGTAAAAGCCTAGTGATAGCGGCTGAGCCGCCCTTTGTGAGCCCCTGCTTTCTATACTCCACATTCTTTACCGGACCTTTCATTTTTCTATAAAAAGGTTCTAAAGCCAAAAGCCTAATGATGGCATATATAATTTTTGGTGTAGAAAACACACACATGGGTCTGGAATCTTACTGTGGATTACAGCCAATCTGTCCATATCATAAACTTTAAGTCAAAAGTGGCAATAAATTTTGCGGGCAGAGATGACAACGCCGCCGAGCATTTTTACAGTCACAAATGAGACACAACTTTATGCACGTGAGGAAAGAGGTGTTTCTGGTCAAGAAGAGAACTGGAAAAAGTGGAGGAATTGCTGCAACTCTGTTTTTTTCTGTTTTTTTTTTTTTCTCAAATTTGTCTTGGACTCTGATAGATCAGGTAAGTATCATTGCATCAGTAACTCACAAAGGTGTTACCTCTTAATTCATAAACGTACTTATTTTAAAGCTGTGGTAGTCTGAGCAAATAAAGAATATCTGTGTATAATCGCTTCATTGGTGAAAGCGACTTTCTATTTTGCCATAAGACATTTGGGATAAAGGAGAGCGAGCGAGCTGGGAGATACCGCAGCTTGCATACAGCGCCTCTTTAAATTGTGTGAGATCTCAGTAAACTGGATGTCATTTCCCAATGTATTACTACAGTGTCGCTGACTTGTAAAGTATGTGCTAACGCTGAGCACCCAACTACAGTTTTGATATGAGAAGCAGCAATTTGCACCACCCTGTCAAAGTTCAGCCAGCACACTTTACACAGCCTCATTAGAAATTCACTTTAGGGGTGGAGAGATGGCTCAGCAGTCAAGAGCACTGGTTGCTCTTCCGGGTGACCCCAGTTCAAGTCCTAGCACCTACATGGCTGCTCACAACTGTATGTCTGTCTGTTACTCTAATTCCAGGGGATCTGACACCCTCACACAGCATACATACAGCAAAGCACCAATGTACATAAAATAAAAACAAGTAAATATTTTTTTTAAAAAGGTATTCACTTTAAAATATCTTGCGTACCACCAACAGGACGCAGCACATCAACAATGAAATTTTACTTTGTCTCTTAACATATTCCACGATTTGCCTAATGAAGTTAGCTGATGGGATTTCAGTACTGTTATTTCTGTTCCAAGACTTACAGTGGTATTTCTTTTTTTTTTCTTTTTCTTAACTTGGAGAAAGATCAAAATGCTTGTAGATTTCAGATTGCTATTAGAGGTAATAATTATACACTAAACTAATTACGACTAAACCAAAACCTGAGCTACAACTAATTAAATTTTATTACACCAGCCTAGAACATAGACTTTCAATTTAACACAGGGCATAGCTATAAACACAACAGCCTGTACATTTATTTCAAGTAAATCGTCTAGGTCAGATTTATAAAGTTGGGAACCTGGCAGCGCTTGCAGCACAATTTGTCAGTCCCACAGATCTGCTAATTTGCCGGCTTCAGTGGCGAGGGCAAGGTGCTACTCGCAGAAGGAAAACCCCGGGTTTCATCCGCCGCCCAACAGCTTACCCAACTTAGCTCACCCAACAGCTAAGTGCCAGTTCTGCGGAGACCACTGGGCTACAGAAAACACGCAGACAGCAAAGAGGACACTGTTTCTTTTCGGTGTGGACGTGCGTTTTTACTTGCGACATCGTTTATCTGGGGATAAGTGACATACAACATCTTGGAGCCTTGGTCTCTTCGGGGGGGCGGGGGGACTGAAATAATAAAAACATGCACGCTATCTTCCAGGAACGCAGAAAGCACGAAATGCGGACCCTGGAGCTGAAAGCGCCACCTTGCTTACTGTTTAAGGAACCAGCGTCCAGTAAGCGGCACCATCAGCCACCTCCCAGTATTTCATTCGGAGACACAGGCCGAATCTCCACTTAGTCCCCACCGAAACTACGTGTGCATTTGTCATCCACAACAATTGGAAAGTGCAAGTGATTCACTTTACAAACTTTAATTCTACAAAAAATGTTTGCTTTCTACCAGATGGTAGGATTAAATTACATAAACACTGTCAGCAAGTTGAATCCTCAGATGTATTCATCCCTACCACAGAAGCTTCGAAACCTGTCTATAATTTTGTTACTGATGTTCAGAAACAGCTGGAGCTGACATTACTACACGCTGGATATGTCAGCTTTAAGAGATTCAATATTCTTAACCCTCGATGCAGAGAAGGGGTCTTCTGCTGTAAACAAGAGCCAACGTAAATTACGCTGGAAGTTTTGCAGGCCAATCAAGGGCTCTCACAATAGGTATTTGATAAACAAAACGGCCAAGCGTCATACATTTCTCATTATTACAGAAAATTCTGTTTTGGTGAAGCCGAAGAAAGGTTTCCAATGCACGGCACTTTCTGATAAGAAACAGAAGATAAATTCTCCTCTCAGAAGCCCCTCATTTATAGCTTCATTAATTTCTTAGGCGGTAGTAAATTATATATTTTTCTCTTCAGAAGAATTCAGCCTGCCTCAAGAGACCCTCTCTCTCTCTGTTTCCTAGGGGCACAGATTTTTTAACTTGAATTTGGGGTGAAATCCTGCTGTCTCTCCCATTAGAGTGTGAAAGTACGCTTGCAAGAGATGCTCAGAGGGGCTGGTGGGATCAGCAGGGTCTCCCGGAGCCCTGCCCTGGTGGCTTTGTACTCCACCACTGTATCAAAGGGAACAGAATTAACCACTCTAACTGTAACTAACCAGGTGAGAGGCTTCAAAACCATTTGATTGATGAGTTAATCTCATTAATTTTCCAGATCCACTGATTAATAGTAGTCTGATATACAGCACTTTGGAGATGGTTCATTAATACAAAGTGTGTCGCTGCGTAGAAATATATGTATATATGCATATACACTATATCATTAATATATATGTGCACATATATATAATATATATTTATTCCACCTGCCTTTCTTCAAATAACTGGTTCTTTTAATTTGTTAGACATTCAGAACCAACTGAATTTTTTTTAACTATAAATATACATAGAAAGCAATGTTCTAAAATTTGGGCAAACATAGTAATAATACACGATGTTCTTTTTTTTAAGACTTGTAACTGAAAAATGGCTGGTATCAGAAAGAAAGGCTAAAATGGGCTGACTCATTAGCAGGGATAAGAAAGACAGCCATTGGAAGATAATTCCAGGCAAATTCCCCCAAAGTCGGGCAGTTTCTCAAGCTGAGACTTGGTGTGACATTGGAAGTTACGCGTCCTGTATCGCTGCATGGCACAGTGACTTTACAGACGTGACAACTGTCTTCATCATGTAAGCCACAGCAGCATTTACATGACACACCTTTAGGTGCTGAAGGGCCCTAAAAGATGTCATGATTAATTCCACGTCTGACTTTGAAGTCTGGGAGTCCTTCTCCATTTTTAAATCTCTGTAACCCACGCAGCTCTACGTGAGAGGGATGGCAGCGGGAGCGGAAATTCAAGCTTGCCTTTAATACTAAATATCATTAAAGTGACATCAAAATTGAAGGCAAGAGCTATCGTTAAGCAAGTGCCGTTCTGCAAAAGACATTGTAAGTCAAGTCTTTGAAAGACACGAGTCTGCACCCAAATCCGTTTTGCCTCCTGGATCATCACCGGTGTTTATGCTGTTCTACCATGGCCAAAAATGTCTCTTTCATTAAGATTCTAGATCATGAGTTAGTATAACAGATGCACTGAAGCATGACACAGCAGAAAGACAAAGTGAGGCTGACATTTAATGCGAGGGAGAGGTTCCCTTCCATCCTTCCGCCACCCTCTCCCTTTTGTTTTCAACTGATTAGGTGAAATTTCTCCTCTGAAACAAGATGGGACGCCACAGACATTTTGCAGCTCGGAAGAGGGAAAACGGCATCCTTTCGATAAATGTCTTACCAGATGTCTTTTTGCATCCTCTCCTGCTTTCTGATTTTATTTCTGTACGTGTGAGAACATGGAAAATGCCAGCCATTGTAGTCAGTCAGCTCGAGCCCCAGCAAGTGTTTCATGGTGAGATAGTGTGACCATCCTGGGTTTCTGTAAGTCCTGATTGTGAAGGACACTGAGCTCCTTGGGTCCCTTCATCCACAGCACACACCAAAACCTGTATGCGATCTTGTCCGCCTACTGGAAGGTCACTTCAACAAGAAAATAGTTTGATTTCAGCACAGACTATTACCCACAAAACAAATTTGGCTTCAGTTCTAAACAGAGCCTGCTTTTTTTTCTCTTTTACTTTCTGATGCTCCAACTCTTACAGAAACTTGATATTAAAGATTACAATAAATAATTATGCATGAGCAAAACATCTGGATGTTTTTAGGGCCAGCAGGAACTTGGTAAGAAACGAATTTCCAAGTGTATCATAGACTACTCAAAATATTGGTTTGGTTCCACACTGTGGACTTATTTCTGACAACTGCAAAATGGTGCCAAAATCTACTCTACTCGACGAGGTCACTAAAAGGAAATAGTAAGATGCTGTACAGTTGTGGCTCTGAAGAACCATGTCCCTGCCTCATGGCAGAAGCAATGAGGTCTCCCCAGACACAGTGCCTCCTCCTCAGTTCATCTCTGAGTGTCTAGGCCCTGAGGACAATGATCCCACCCTCCTCTCTTGTTCCTTGAGGAAAGTACCGAACATGTCTAAAGACGTAGTTTCAAACCTGCCATTTGAGTAGCCTCAAGGGAGATAGACTTAGAACGTGAGCACCCTGAAACAGTGGTCCAGTGGGACCATGTAGTAAACACTCCAGCAAACATACACACCCACTTCACACAATGCTTTCATACCTGCCCAGTCCCCAAAGACAGCTCAACAAAGAAGTTAGTGTTCATTTTAGATTCCGTGTGTCTGTTACACACTGTAAATCTGAAGAACAGTAGTCAAATGAACCCAAGGAAATTTAGAAACACTATTCAAGATTCTTCAGCTTCTGTGGAAAGTTGACTTTCTGAGGAGGAGTTTAAGACACATGGTCACCCCCTTCCTGGGTAAAGACTTTGCATTCAGCAGAACACCTGACTCAAGGTAGTTCACTGATACATGAGTAACACACTGTAACAGACGAGAAACATGTTGGCTGTCAAGTCATGCGGGCAGTCACCCATCAAAAGTTTATTTATAAATACCGAGTTTGCTTATCTCCCAAGCCTTTGCCAAGTGACGAATGGACACAGGTCAAATCAAAGGAAGTAATTATAAAGGACCTTTTCGGGCCTCAGCAAGTTCCTAATGCGATGCCCGAGCTTCGTCCTAATGGATATAAGAGCGCAGCCATTCTAAAATAATGAAATAAGTATTGATCATATAATCACTTCACTGCATGCTACTAAACGCTGAGGAAAAATGAAGGATCCTGGTATTTCCCTGGAGGACAGGGTGTTTGAGATGGGGCTGGAGTGATGAGTAGATTGAAACCAGCGGTCTCTCAACTACCACTGCCTCAGAAACCAGGGAGACGTTTCTAAGGCCCCTGGATTATGACCAGGGTTCAATCTTAGGGATTCTGAATCTGTTTGTTTTAAGGAAAATTCTAGCACTGGTCCTTTTTGAGAGCTCTCTAAGTAAGTGTTGAGGGAGGCATGATTGAAAGTAATAATCAGAAAGGCAAACAGGAATGCCTCATTTTCCAAATAAAACAACAAAATTAATAAGCAATGGAATGCCTTAGTCAATATATTAAAATAAATACTAAAAATCTTCCTGGAGGGAAAAAGAATGCAGAGGCAAGAAGTAGTTCTCAGAAGTGACTTTAAGAACTGGAACCCACAATTAACTCGCTCAGTCAATCAATAGATTCTTAGCAATTACGTATGAGATCCTGGGTGATGTTCTTGGTTAAACAAAGGGAAATGAACAAGGTCTTGAACTTTATGGGCATTGCAACCAAGCAGAAGGAAAAGAAGCAGTAAGTTTTCCTGTGTTATGTGTTGGTTTTAAGCAATATAGATAAAAGGAACCCCTTTGCAATTTTAAAAGATGAGAGAGAGAGAGAGAGAGAGAGAGAGAGAGAGAGAGAGAGAGAGAGAAAGAGAATGAGAGGGAGCGGATGCAGCCCATAAATCCATTAAGAAGTCATCATAGTGGGAATCCAGTCCAGTTGCCATGCATGCCTATTTTGAACTGGTATGAGTGGAGATAAAAAGGGATCTATGATTTGGAGAGGCACTAGAATCAAAACAAAGCTAGGTAAAGAGAACAAGGCAAAGAAAAGGGCCATGGACACCTGCAAGGCTTCCATCCTGGCAATCTAAGGGACAGTGATGTTATCTGCTGAGTTTGGGAATAGCAGGAGCACACATTTTCTGAAAGTGGCATCATCTCAGAAAACACATTCATGTCTGGAGTCTTTGAGATACCCAAAGTGGTGTGGGACAATGGTCTGTATCCTGTCCATTAGATTTTAAATAAATGCTGATTGGCCAGTAGCCAGGCAGGAAGTATAGGTGGGATAACCAGACAGGAAGTAGAGGTGGGTCAATGAGAATAGGAGAATTCTGGGAAGCAGGAAGCTCCCTCTGCAGTCCTGTCCAGACATTGAAGAAGCAGGATGTGAATGACTCGCTGAAAAAGGTACTGAGTCATGTGGCTAACACAGATAAAAATAATGGGCTAATATAAGTTGTAATAGTTAATAAGAAGCCTGAGATTCTAAGCCAATCAGTTTATAACTAATGTAGACCTCTGTGTGATTTCTTTGGGACTTAACGATTGCGGGAACTGGGTAGGACAGAAACCCCAACAACAAAAAGCATACATCAAATGACTTGATTGGCATAAGATGACCATCAGTATCTGTTGGTGCACCAGTCTTCACAGGCTTCTTCTCAGTAGAGTCCCGGCATCTGTTCAGTGTCCACTCTTGACATAGTCCTGCTTGAATGATAATCTGCAAGGTTTCCAGACCTGGAGCTCAGAGATGCTTTTGGGGGAGTGCCGGTGAGCTGCTATCACAAATGAACCAGAGCCATTGGACTGTATAGCAGAGCAAGCATTGGGAATGCTGACAGGGAGGGAGGGTGACGACTAAAGCCTAGTTTGTTAGCAAGTCCTGTATTGTTTAAGCCATCTGGAAGAAGACAAAAAGCTCAGGGTGCAGTTTAGAGAATGTTGAAAAGTGCCAAGGAATGTCACCCAGAAACGGGAAAGGAGTATGGCTTGGGGGTGGTTTCTGAGATCAAGGGAGAGCATAACTAAAGAAGCAGACACTGGGTGTGGTGTGGGTGGTGGATGCATTCATTCCCACACCCAAGAGGCAGAGAGAAATGGATCTCTGTAAGTTCCAAGCCAGCCTGATTGACATCGTAAGTTCTGGGCTAGCCACAGCTACACAGTGAGACCCAATGTAAGAAAGAAAGAGACAGACACTGAGACAGACATAGAAATAGTCTCTTACTCTCTAGGGGGGCAAGATTGCACACAGGTACATTCTTAAATCTCAATTTTCTCCCACCTGAAAATAAAGCTCCTAACGTGCATGATTTCTAATGTTTTGGGTTCTATTAAGAATCAGGTATCCTAATAAGCAGAAAGTAAAGCAGAATGACATAAGTGTTACAGAGGTTTACAAATACTACCCTAGCATGGCAGCAGAGATAGAAATAAACCAATAAAGATAGTTAAGAGTAATTTGGCAAAGGTTTACACGTGGCATAGAGGTGGGGGCAATAATTAAAGACATTTGTATGAAACAGACCACACAAGAACCCCGGAAATGAAGAGAGAAGGTCCTTAGTTGGGTCGTGAGATCTGGACGTTAACTGTCATGCTAAGGAGTGTGGGACTCATCTTTCAAAGGTGGGCCACTGGGAGTTCATGAGAGCGTGCCATGATGAGGTCAAGATGTGAGGACAGATACTCTCTGAAGCAATCTACAGAAATGGATTGGAGAGATGACAGAGAGTGGCAGGCAGTCCAGGTGGAAGATATTCTGCAGCCGTCAAGTCGACGGCTGATGCTCAGAGCCCAGATGAGGAAACTGGCCGTGAGAATGAAAGGGAGGCTCGGGTACCAGAAACTCTGCGGAGGGAGAATCGGATGGCTTGCTGACTGATTAGACAGGAGCTGGGAGAAATGAAGCAGCTGGGAAGAAGGAACACAGACTTCAAGCACTGGTGACCGAATTGGGGGGAGAGGCGGGAAGGGGTGGGGAACGGGGGGATGATGCACACAGAAGTGCCTGCTTGATTCCTGCAGCCTGGGAAGAGTTAACCACGGACTTTCCAAATATTGGTGAAGCCATCGAAATTCATGACGCTTCGTCCCCTATAAAATAGCAACAGGAGGAGGGTATTTAGGCTGTGGTTAGACCAAGAGGTCTACAGGAAAGAACTAGCTAAGATGCTCTTTACCCTTCACCCTCTGCCTTCTCTGGAGGACACAGCTTTCACAGTGTCATCTCAGAAGCAGAGGCTGCCCCCTACCCAGACATGGAACCTACCAGAATCTTGCTCTTAAACTTCTTACTCTTCATATCTGCAAGCAATAGATTCCCACCGTCCATAGCTTACACCGCTGATGGGGGATGTCCTTCAAATGAGCAGTCTCTGCCTACACACCGTCTTAGGTAAGCTGTCATAACACAGAAATGGGCTTATAGAGTGATCAAGATTCCTGCTGTAAGCCGGGCAATGGTGGCGCGTGCCTTTGATCCCAGCACTCGGGAGGCAGAGACAGGCGGATGGATCATTATGAGTTCGAGGCCAGCCTGGTCTACAAGAGCTAGTTCCAGGACAGGCTTCAAAGCTACAGAGAAACCTTGTCTCAAAAAAAAAAAAAAAAAAAAAACCAAAAAATCAAACATGAACAACAAAACCAGCAAACTCAAAGAAGCCTGCCTTGGAAGGGACGAGTCTGGGGTGATGAGACACCAGACACCAACCCTACCCTGCGTTCCTGGCTTCTGAGTTCTCACTGGGTTCACAGCTTTTTACACAACCCCAGATTTAACAGTGTGTGTTATCCCTACACTGTCAATTTCCTTCTCTAGTTGTCGCTGGTTAAGGCTTCTTTAACTTTGCACAAACCTGAGCCATTGGTTGGGCTCCCATGCTAAACAAACAAAGGTCCTGGACACATGAGAGCTGAAAGGCATGAGAGCCAACTAATACTTCCCAGACAAATGTACAAGAATTGCCGTTTCAGCACCAAGTTAAGAAATACACTGAGCTAACTCATATATGAAAGGATATATGTGCATCATACGTTTTAAGCAGAAGCAAACAAATGGGGGCGGTATAAGCCTATAGTCACAGGCTTGGGACGGTGGAAGCAAGTACTAGCCTAGACACTCTCGGTTACGCGTAAGAGACCCTATCTAAAATTGAAAACAATGAATAGATAAATAAGATTAAAAGAGCAGGAAAAGCAAAATATAATCAGATGTGCTATTCTTGGCTAAGCAGAAACTACTGTGCTAGTTTCTGTTTTATGAGTAATTTATACTCAATACACTAATATATATTGAATCTATATTATTAAATCGAAGCACAAAGTTTTCCCAGCCAGTCATTTAAAATATGATATACAGTTCAAGTGCAAATTTCCACATCTCTTCCTGGTGGGAGCTCTAAATATTACAATGTAAATAATGTACCTGTAGGTCATGGGCAGAAATGTAGATAAAGAACCGTTTATTTTCTTTCTTTTCTTTCTTTCTCTCTCTCTCTATTTTAATGAACAGAATAGACTTGAAATGCTGTCCTCATAACAGACTAATTTCTATGTGGTATCTCTAAGTGTGCCTCCATAAACGTTAAACTCCACACCCCTTGAAATGTCTAGAACCTTTTCATCATTTTCGCACGCATCTCTAAGATGCATCGCAGATTTTACCCTCTTCCTTGAGTGGATCACCCCCAGGAACTTTTTAGATTCCCCGGTTACTGTGAGTTGCTGGAGGTGACATCACAGGCTGTCACTTCCCTGCTCTGTCTAGGCCAAACCAGAAGCCCGTATTTCAACTCTTCCCTCACCACTGACTGGGTAACTCAGCAAGACAAGCGATGTTGTTAGCGGTCATTCACAAATGAAAACCAGGGCTCCAGGTCAACAGCAGAAGCCCGAAAGCTGTTTGGGGCACTCATACGCAAGCCAGAGAGGACCTGTAAGGAAGCACAAGCCACCTTCCCATGCTCTACCCCATATGTGGCTCACTCTGCACCCAAGCCTGCAGCAAACCCTCTCGAACTTTGTTCATCCCATCCTCACGAATGCCCCGAGGCTGCCATCTCACCGACTGTATGAATGTTAAACCCACTCTGATTAAGGTCAGGGGGTCACACATGAAAGGAAGACGTGGTAGAGGGAGGGAGAGTTGGTAGGACAAAGGGTTTAAGCGGAAGAGAGTGACATGAATGGGAGGGGGAGAAACTGAAACTCACCATATAGATTTGTGAAACTGTCCACCAGCAGCTGTCCCCCCCAAAGGAGGAATAAATCACCTGTATAACATAGCTGAGAGGAGGATTTTGGTCCTGAATGTGATGCCATAGCCTACATGAAACCATACTGGTGAGTATAATATTTGCCATGAAGTGCCACTGACAATGACCACGAGAACTACATTGCCATCAACATCACCGTGTCTACACATGCAGGCACCAGGTGAGGCCGAAGAGCCATCAGAGACCGTGGCTGTGCTCAAAGTCACATAACCAACGAATGTTAGAAACACAGCTAATAGACTCTTCTCCAATCCCTGAGCCCGGCTCATTCAGCACAAATGAGAAAGTGTGTCCAGGGGAATGCATGAACCTCTTTGATTTTTTTTCTTTCTTAGAGAAGTCAATATTGGGATTCAGACAATGTTTTAATGCTAGCAAAGTAATAGGAAGAATAATTGTGACAATAATAGTTTCAATTGGCTGTGGATGTTCTATTGGAGGTCCCTGCCAGTGATTAAGGGCTTGATTAAGTGATTGGTAGATTAAGGGCGTGGGAGAGCCTAGTACTGGAGGGCCTAGGGAGAGAACTCGGTTGGGAAAGGGCTTGCTTTACAAGCACAAGGGCCTGCACTCAATACCCAGAACCCAGTTTGAAAAAGCTAGGTGTGATATAGCTCACTAGTCCTGACAAGGGGGTGGGAAGAGTGGGGGTGGAGACGGGGAGATGTCTGGTGTTCATTACCTAACCAGTCTAACCTATTTGCAGTGAATCTCAGGCTAATGAGAGACCCTCCCAACCAAAAACAAAAATAAAAAAAATGGTGGTATTTGAGGCTGCCTTTGACTGCACGCACACGCACGTGCGCGCGTGCACACACACACACACACACACACACACTCACACACACACGACACATATACACACATGAGCCTATAGCCCAAACATTCCCAACATGGGGACAAGGACAGCAGAATCTATTGTGGTTGAATCCCTGAGTAAAGCAAAAGGCCCTCACTGCTCCTGGGGCTTAACCCTTCCCTCTCTTGGCACAGAGGAGGCTTACAGAAGGCTTGCTGGCAGGCTGGGTTTCTGTTTCAAAGCAGGAAAAAGTGTACTGCAAACTGAAAACATTTTCTTCTCCAAAATGGGTAGAAGAGGATGACATTTAAGATAATCCACAATCTGGACCCAAACTCCCTCTCCAAGCTCGTCACAGATTTCTCCCGGGGGTTCCTCGACTCCAGCCCCTACTGCTCATCCGCAGCCTTTCCAATACATAATGCAGATCTCGGCTTCTCTGTCACAGGTTGCAAACTGGTGGCCCAACTGCCAAGCCCAGCCTGCCGACGTGTTTTGTTTTATCTGTGTGTTTTGTGGTGTTGTGTTTTTTTTTTCCTCAATGAGCCAACATTTAAAAATCTCGAGATTCACATAATTCATATTGTGGCATTTCTTGAAAAATCCCACAATCTGGCAACATGAGGTTTCATTCTCACAAGACAACAACTATTTCTCTGGGGCGTCTCCTTTTGGATGCAGTGTCTGTCCTGTAGTGTGAAGTCTTCACTACTCGCTGAGTCTCTGACTCTCAGGCTATGTCAGCTCCATTTATCAAGTGGGCTGTACTGGCTTTCTAATAGTAAAGAAGCATTCCTTGCCACCTGTTTCCTTCCAACACGGGCAAAAGCGAGACAAGAGGAGCTACACACTGTGAAGGATATTTAAGGACGCTTACCTTTGTACAGGTAACAATGCAACATGTACATGACCTCGCCAATTCCACTCAACATTGCTGCTTGCTGGCATTATTGCTATTCATGACTTTAGATGGCTTCTGTTGATCCCTTCCTGCCTGTTTACCATCCCTTGAAACCCCTTATCTATCCTCCTCACATCCCTTTCTTGTTCGAGAGGTTTCCAGAACATAGCCACAGCACTGGTTCTTATTTAAACGTTGACACCTCTTTCTTGGCAATACATACTTAACAAAGCCTCAAGACTTTGATACCTTGAACGGTCCCAGGTGATGACCCGTGTCCAGAGGTCAGATATTTGTGGAGAAAAGCTACCCACTCGTGAGTATACTCGACATTGATGGAGAGTGAGACTTCATGCCTGCATCAGTTATTTACCGATGGACGGTGTAGCAGCAGGCAGTGTAGTGGCTGAGGCTGTCCTGAGAACCAGGCACAGGTCCTTTACCTTCACAGCTTGTAAGCAAGCATGCAAACCATACATTTTGTCCCTTAATTTCCAACAGGGAACGTGAGTGAACTGCTCAGCTTTTGCTCCTTCTGGGTAACCGGCACCTAATACGCCACTTTGGTGTGTATCAGTGACCAGGGGTCAGGTGTAACCCCGGGGCACGTTTGGCTGGCTTGTAGTAGCTACTGATTTAGGATTGTTGGAGTGTCCCACAAAGCTGCAAGGCACTGAAAATCACTGTATGCTGCATGAAGGCTGCGTGCTGAGGCATTAGTGATAACACGCCATCAGTTCTTTGGGATTCCAAAGAGCCATCAGAGTACAATTGGACAAAGGCAAGAATTCTCTCATTCCCTCTCCTGGCTTTTCTACATGACCCTGACCTACCTCCTGTTTTCTTGTTCACCCAAGCCTCAAATAGACTCAAGAACCTTCTTTGGGTCTGAAATAAAGTCCAATTTCTTAGAATTCTTCCTAGGACACAGCCATATTCAGAGTAGGATTTGAATGAGTTGGGAGGAGGGAATGGCTCAGTAAATAGAGCACACATTAAAAACAACTACAACTAAAAACTGAAATACATGTGTATATAGACATGTGTCTTTAGAATTTCTATAAGCTCAGCGGCACAAGTTCCTTATTCATTTCTAACCTATCAGATATGATATGAAAGAGAAGATTTTTGAGTTTTTATTGATAAACAACAGTTTTCTCATCTGATAAATTCTCAAAAGTTCCCTTGGAACAGTCATTTTAAGAATATTTTGACCTCATATTGTGAATGCCATTTTCCACAATCCTGGAATATTGTCATGGAAAACAAGGTGCCACGTACACATGAACACATCTGTTTTCTCCAAAACAAGCCCAACACATACCATCCCTCAACACCTTCGCTCTTCAAAGAGCTTTCACCAGAAAGCAAATGTTCTCCAGAACCTCAAATATGTGGAAAAAATATTAGATGTGGCATCTTTGACAACTAAGTATTGAGCTCAATCACTTTGTAATGGAAAACATTGTCATTTATTCCTAGGATTAGCAAGTCCCACCACATATGGAGAGAGTGAAATACTGATATATATAATACAAACCATAGAGAAATAAGATAGAGGGACCTTAAAAGTTGACAGAGTAACATTTCTTTTTATTATTGCATGCACATGCATGTTGTGTCTACACATGTCTCAGATGTGTGTCTAGAGCCTTCTAGGAGACCAGATAATGATTCTGGATCTCAGAACCTCAAGTTACAGATGCTTTTGAGTCCCCATGTGTCTTCTGGGAACCTAACTCATCTTTTGGAAGAGCAGTCAGTGCTCTTAACTACTGAGATCTCTCCAGCCCCAACAAATGAAACATTTCTTAAGGTTTCTTTACGACTAGAGTTTTCCATTTTGCTATTTTCCTCCACAACATGACATCCTCTTTCATTTCTACAGGGTTCAGTTGCTGCCTATTTATTAAGCACCCACATAATGTCAATCATTCTCCAACTCTGCACATCAAATAAAATGCAAAGGCTTAAGGAATTTCCCTCTCCAATGCCACACGTGAACGATTTTTAAAAGGTGAAGGAGACACCAAAGTGTTTCCCCTAGGCCCATCATTTGGGGGAAATGGTAGAAGTCTGGGAGCCACGTGGTTCAGCCATGCTTAACTCTACCAAAAACATACCTGGTCTAGAAGGATTGCACAGTTGTCTGCGTTTTCTCCCTCACTTACTATCAGCTGTACAACACTCCTGACCATGCTTACATCCAATTCTCTGTAACTCCTGACACCATCATTCTCCAATAATAATCTAAGGGTCTATCAGCTGCAAAGTTCTGCCTGCTTCACTTTCTATAGAAACATTTGTAAGAAGTGAGGGCCATACGACACATGTATTTGTAATTACAACTGAAAAACAAATTCTCAAACAGCTGTGGCGACAGAAGAGCTTAGAATCCGATAAGGGCTTAGAATAATGAAGAGGAGGATTGTAAGGGTTCAGCTAGAGGGCTGATGAGACCCAGGAAGAAAGTCTGCCCTTCGAAATCCTTAATCCGCCTTACTCGGAAACACTAAATTAAAGCGCACGTATTCTATGGACTAGGAACACGAAAGTTGATGAATGCTTCTCAAACCGTTGACAATTTAAAACATATATCACATCCTGCGTTTGACCAGCCATAAACTGGGAATTTGAACATTATTTATGTAAGATATTTGAGAATATTATTTAAACTTCCTCTTCAAAAGGTTCTAAGTGAAAATTTGGGCACATACATTTAGGTAGCCTGATGCACATTGTTCATTTTAAACATCATATATTATAATAGCTATAAAGTTGGGAGTTCATATTACAAATACTTTCAGTTTAACAGTAAGAACAGAAAACAGTTTTTAGATTTGTACAGATAACTCAGAATAGGAATCTGATCCCAGTGTAGCTGTCTTTGGAAGCTGACAGCATGCTTCAGTAAAAAAAGCACTGAGACAGTAGAGTCACTGAGACTGTAGGAAAATGTACTGTCATTTTTCACCGGGCTGTTTTATCAGCCACTTTGCTACTCTTTTTAGAGTTTTACAAACAGCCTCAGAAGTAGTAGTGCATTTATTTAAGCACATTAATTAGACACAATAAATTTTGCTTTTATTACATTGGATTACTTGTGTTTTACAGTTGAAATGTGCCAATTAAACAGCATTTGATTTTTAAAAAAGAGTTTTTTTGTCTTATTTGATTATACTAAATGAAACTGATACAAATATAAGCACATCTGACCACTTATTTTTTATGGTATTCCTTAAACCAAAATAGAAGGTCTCCATGACACTTATTTTGACCTCGCATGCCTGCATTAAGCACAATGTGCCGTCTTGTTTTTAAGTCATGACCAAACATATAACCTGCTTTTTGGTTTAGATACATGGCCAGAAAATAAAAGTTAATAAACATTTATATGACAGTTTTATTTTTGTATGTCACTAGTTCCTTTCCCAGACAAGTTGCTATCAGCATTGGCAAGAGGGAAGAGCCTACAAAGACACCCTCATCTCAGGGACTTAGAAGCTCTATCTAGCAGAGAGACCACTTGAGTGACTGAGGACCCCACCGTCCCCAGGGCCTTGATCATCTGCACCAAGTCAAAAAGCATCCTCCGAAACCTTTTTTGCCTCGGTGTTTTTGATCCTGGATTTTAAGCATTGTACCAATCCATGTCCCAGATGCATATTTAGTGTAAATTCCACATGCGTATTTGATCTGGACAAAGACTCAACTGTTTAAAGGAAAGGAAACCGTGCCCAGCTAGCCCAGCACTCCTGGATACACTATTGTGTAATAGATCCTGGGATCCCAGATTAGAGGAGAACGTGTAATCCTTCATCAAGGAGTGTCAGCCGAGTCTCAAGCTTCCTCTGCTTGATGAGATACTCTTTAAAAGTTATAAGGAGAACTTACAGAGTATGCCACAGTCCTCCACAAAAGAATCAGCCATTAACAAACGATTGTTAATCTTAAAGGAAGCAAAGCCTCAAGATACTTCCTTTGGAAAATAAAAATCATTATGCGCATTATTAATTTATGTCTACTCCTAAAGCAAATTATTATGTTCTACATTCAAATTTAAATGGCAAAAATACCTTTGAATGTTTACTTTAAAGGAAGATAAAAATAATAGGGATATTCCCCTAAAGGCTTATTATTAATAACATTTTTTCAAGGTAGGGAAATATTTATACTTAGCTTTTTTCAACATTTAAAATTTCCAAAACAAATTATACAGTCTCTTCACAACTTGAATGCTAATTACACAATCATTTCACAAACTTATCATATTTAAATTAAAAGTGATACATTAACGATTTAAGCAGTATACATTAATCTCGGCAGACAGGTAAATACAAACCAAATTTGATATGTTAAAAAAAATCCTACCTGAAGTACAACACAGTTTTTGAATGCTACTTTCATTAGGTGATGTTAAGAAAATTAACCTGATGGCATTGAGCAAAACAAGCACCCAGTCCTTTCCTTGGAATTACATGTGCCCCAGAAAAGCAGCATCTGCAGACTGGAGTTGAATTATTTGACTTGAAACTGCAGACAGTATTTAACACGTAAGGGAAAGGACCTTAGATGTCCATCATGGTCTCACTGACTAAGGCTGGACCCAACTTTCCAGCATCATATGTTAATGAAGATGATATAAACATTATCGAAATTACTTTAATCTGGAATGCCAAGAATGGATATTCTTTGAAATAGAACCTTAACTTCACAAATGCATTCAGTGTTTATGACTTCAAATTAATAGCATAAATACATCATTCATCTTCTTGATTATCTTTGCATGTTGCATATATGCATAGTTTACTGAGAGTTTCCAAATATCTAAGTGTCTAAATAATGTAAGATGTGATATACACTACATTAGGTATATTCTGAATTTTTTAGACAACCAGACATATTGAATGATTTTTGGTTTTAGGCTAACTTAAAAACAGATGTGAGTTTATTTTGTTTACTAATCTTTTTTAATTCATAAATTATGGACTTGAGGACATATTATTCATGTAAAGAAAAATCTCAAGTTTCCTAGGTAATAGAAAAATGCAACAGATAAAAACCATATGCATAAACAGTTTAAATTATCACAGTTTAGTTAAATATTATAATGACACAATATTTGAATTTTTGAATGTATAACATAGGTCTTCTTTATTTGAAAATATATTTTAAGTAAAGAAATTTCTTTTAATTCATACATGAATAATTTTTTGAAATAAATTTAATTTTTAAAATTATGTCTTTTACATTATTGACTTTAAGTTAGAACATCTGAAAATATTATATATCTACTAGTTTAAAAATTAAAACACTACAAAAAAATTAAATCAGACCAAAAACACAAAATAGCAAACATTTAAACATCATTTTATACTTTATACTGATTCAAAGTTCCTACCACAACAAAAGTTTTAAAATTACTAATTATGAAAAATAATTTGGTAATTCAAATTACATGAGTATAGTATATAAATATATTTGTGCCAGAGACCTGTCATTGAGAAATTAAACATATAAGACAAAAGCAGAGGCTAAGGAAGAACTTTGACTTTCTTTTTTAATCACAGAAAACATGATAGAATAAATCTATTTACACCTGAGAAGGGTACCTCATCTTTGAGGAACACATTTGATTTTTATCTAAATCAAAACTTATTGTAAAGGCGTGTATGCACGCACCCTCAGGGGAGGGAACATGTCGAAGGCAAGCTTAACACAGAAACACCTGCTTATCACCACCGCCTGGAAGGACACATCTGGTCTGATCTGATTGCTGAGAGTAAGTAATGGGCAGCTCTCTTTAAGTCTCACCCTTTCTGAGCTCCTATTCATCCATAGTCTTGGAGAGCAACACACACACTCTCTTTCTCCTAGGAGGCCGTGGTTTCCCCAATGCTTTAACAATGACTTGGGAAGGTTAAAAGTGCTCTCGAAGAAGATGGAGGTTAAGGTTTCAGTTATTTTAACTGTGTCAGGGTATTCTCCTGTCATTACTGATTCTCTCATTGGACTCAGAAATATTCCTGTGAGGCATCAGTTGTCTTTAACATAAAACAAAACACGGTTATTTATACAGGAGCCCCTATTGCTTCAAATTAGGAATCATTTCTCTATATTTACGTCATTAATTTTTACTTGCAAAATTTTAACTACATCTGTTATTAAAAATTACACAAAATATGAGTAATCATCTGAAATACTGATTTCATCTTTGCTTGTCTATATAAAAATAACATAATGCTATTAGAATTTTTCATTCTTATTTTTTAGGAGCAAAAAAAATAAAAGTTTTCTTTTTCAAGTTAGAAATGATTGAAAATTCTGAAAATAATAAAACATATAGCTATGCCTACCACTGGTTTTTGGTGACTATTTTAAATAGAGAGAGGCCCAATACTGAAGCTTCTAGAGTCTTTGGCCAAGTTTTTCCACCTACACGTAGATATTTTCCAAATTCTTTAATTAAAAGTACGAGCATTGATGTTACACATTAAAAGACCATCTGGCAGACTGAAAACAAACAGTAGATGTACTTTTCAATAGTTTCACTTTTATAATGATCAAAATAAACACACCCCAATATTAATATATAAAGCACAGGCTTCATGCGGGCATATTAAAATATTCCATGAATTTCTCATTGTACGTGAAAAGCAAAATATTCAATCACGCCCTTTCACTTTTTGTATAACATACCTTCAACATGCAGTCCATACGCATTAGCTCTCTTAAGATCCCATCCCAGGACACGAGTCAAACGCTGGAGACAGCAGAGATGCTGGGGTCGGTCTTGAGTGAAGACCTCTTCTTTGGGATCATGCTGTTGTTCAAAAAGACACCTCCTCGTGCTGATAGGGAGCTAACAATTCTAATTGTAAAATATGATTTGAGCTTAGCTCACGATGAAATAACTCTTTCCACTTTTTTTTTTTTAAAAAAGATTTCCTTTCTCTTGCACAGGGTGTGGAGTAGAGACAACACATTCACATAATTCTACATAATCAGAGTTGTGGTCCAGAGCTGCTTCCAAGTCTGACTGTAGGAAGACAGTCATTACCAGGCTGCTATTGCTTCCTAAGTTTTAATAACTGAAAGGAGAATTATCAGCATCATCTTAACTATTAATTGAGGAAATGACAGAATGATGGAAATACATTGATTAAGAACCTTATCATCAAATATAAGTGACCTTTGTCAGTTACCTCTTAATGATCTTATTAAATTATTCAAGTTTTGAGTTTTTACTTAAGTCTCTATATGGAAACTTATGCTTGGCAACCTCATATTCATAGAAAGCACATGCATAAAATGGACTGTTGAGACATAGTCTTTCATTCAGAATATGACAACTTATTCACAAAACTCGAAATTCTTGGATCAGTTTCAGAAAGTAGGATCTAATGTTCATGGTTCTAAAATCCAAACATTGGAAAGTGAAAAAAATCTATATTAAAAATTCTAAGTTAGTATTAATTTTCATCTTTACTTACCCAGTTAACTTAGGCATCAAAATCTGCTCTCTTTAGGTTGCTCTTCTTGTGGACCCCAGTGCTGCACACAGAGAACACTCGGACCATCACTCTTTATGAAAGCTACTAAGATTCTCTCTCTCGCCCCTCTATCCTTTTCTTCCTTCTCCTCCTCTCCCTCCTTCTTTCCTTTACCTCCTTTTCAGCTTAAGGCAGAGAGACCCAGTGAACTCACTTATAAAATTGCTGGTTATTACTAAATAATATGATAGCATTATGATCCCCAAATGACATCATCCTCTCCCCTCTCCCAATACTTAATATTCCACAAGGTTCGCGAATAACTTGTCAACCAATGGTAGTCCACAATGGCTTCTATATGGACGTGTGATTATGTGCACTATGGTTTATTAAATAACTTAATTTTCAAAAGGAATTATCTGCTTCTGCCATGCTTCAGTACCAGTTAGAAGACTGCTACAAATGGAAGAAAAATGCTAAAAAAAAAATAAGAAAGGAAAATATCATTTCTAGGAGATGCGGTCAACTTTCGAATTTACAGAAAGAGAATTTGCTGATGTGCTACATGTAGCTTAATGTATTTCTAGACGTATGGTCACTACCAATTATCTGAACAAAGTCATGGAAGTCAGTTAAGACTGCCATCTATGACAGTTCTGTTGTCAACCATCATTTCTGGGGCATCATTGACATCACCATCACCTCATTACTTCTAGCCATCTCTTCACCAGATTTATGAGTATGTCGCTTGATACTGGCATTAATTTACAAGTGACTAAAGGCACAGCCTCAAGTAGACCACGAACAAAGTCTTTGTAGCTTGCTCTGACTAGACAATTGCCTCACTGATTCAATCAGACTATGAAAACAGTTATCAAAATGTCTCCAAATGAATGGATCCTATCCTAGTTTAGGTGTGTGAAACACCTATTCACATTTGAACATGCTTTTGCATTTTCATAGTTTATATAAAATGGGTGCCCATGGGTAAATCACACTCTCAAAAGGGTATTTCAAGTGCTTTATTTTAACAGCTTAAACTTTCAAATGAGTGTTTTCAACTAGAAAAACACCAGTCTGATGCCAACAATCTACTGCTCTCCAGAAGCTTAAAAGAAAGCCAGAGGCATAGCTCCTCTGGGAACCTAAAGAGCAAGGCCACTACGAGAGCTCCATGAACGTGACACCCAGCTGTATCTTTCTTGTGAGTCCTTTTATTTTTCAGGTATAGCAGAACACTTTTCTAGATTAATCTTCTAAACTTCCAATGTTTCGTTTCCCTTCAAGCAGGTATTCCGATCCATACTGTAGTACAGACCAAAGTCTAAGAAAGATCTTCGTTTATGTTCCCGGAGACCCTGACAAAACTGAAGACAATCGGCTGGAGCTAAGAACAAACGCAAACACCACAGTGGGGTGGCCCAATTCACTGTGTATGTGTATCTCTCAACCCAGGAAATAAATCATAACACATGCACATTTCTAATTCTAAGAAAGCTCTGAAATACCCAACAGGAATGTCAATGTAAATTTAAAAAAAAAGGGGGAAAGAATAAGCCAAAGGGGTAATGATTATCACTCATGGTTCAAAAGTGCCATACTCCCTTTTGATGGACCAGAGTGTACGCTCTGATGCATACTGGATTTGGAAGGAAAAGGGAGACTTTTGCTGAAAATGGATTAATGGATTATTTCCTCATACTTTATATACTTCCCTTTTTATTTTTTTTTTTTTAAGCTCAAATTGGGTCCCCACAACCAAGATTTTTCATTATGAGAAGTGCTATGCTGAAACTTTCACAAACCATCACACTTGTTTGGAAACAAATGACTTTTCAAGACGGGGAAGTATTACTATCCATCACCAACAAGTTAATTCTACATAATAAGGCAGGTTTGGATGCAAACTGATCCATTGTGGAATACTGTATCTAAAATTGATTACAACAGCAGTCAAAATGAATGCCCCCCTCCAAACCACTTCTTTGCTCTGAAACATTAATCTCAATTAGAAGGAATGCTTCATAATGGTAATGCTTGGTACAAAAAAAAAGTATAAAATAAATCAGGTTTATAAGACACAACAATTAATCAGTTTTCAGACTAAGACATTTTTTCTACCTCTTTTTTGAGGCACAGAATTTCCATTAGGACTCTTAAAACAGCTGGTATCTCTAAAATTAGGTTTCAAATGTGATCTAAAAGAAGCTTACAAAAAATAATTTTTCAAACTTGGTTGATGAGCCTTTGAAATAACACTGTGTTATTGGAGTACCTCTGCAGGGCCACGCTTCCTTCTGCCTGTGTGAGTTAAATTCGTCTCCGGACTTCCACAGCCCACTTCGTAAGGCAAATATGAACACAGACTTCAACTGAAAACCCAAAGGAGCTATAACCAATTGCAGATCATAGTAAAAAGTATAGCTGCAAGTCATTACATTTTCAACTTATGTAAAGAAAAGTATGTTCTCGGAGCTGAAACGGACATCCAACTGTCAGAAGACATACTGAGGAGAGGAGCTACATGGAAGGCAGGGTGCTTAACAGGTCCTCGGAGCTCAGCTTCAACAAAGAGGCAGATAGTTCACCCTGCTCCACACCCAAACAGCACCTCCATGATATTCTGCTACCACCCAGCAAACCAAAAGCTAAGGAAGGAAATAAAGTTGAGTAAAGAGGCGGCGCTCCTAGATTAAAACAACCACTATTTATAAGCGAAGGAAGTTGGCTGGGTGTCACTTTTATAGAGGATATGTTCCCACTCTGGATTTATTTCCAGTCTCTTCATTGCAGGTAAGATGAACCCCAGGATTCCCAAATGCACCCTTACAGCTGTGGTAGAAGCACCATCTTCGTACCTACGGCCCACTACTGATTCAGCTCGTCCGTTCACACTGATAGCCACTCAGTTTTTCGCTGGTCTCTGATTTGCTTGACTCTTTACAAAGACAGGCATTACTTTTAGTCCTCGGAAGCAAGGCTAAAAGAAAGATTAGCTGCAGCTAACTAACTGGATCACTACTGTCTAGCGGTCTCCCTTTCAAATAAATGTGAAACTTTTGGCTTTATTTGGAAGCTTTGTTTCTATTCAAAGGTAAGCATCCTTATCCTCCTTTGTCTTCACCCTAAGACAGCAGGTTCCTTTCTCAAACCAAAAGACTCCTACAAGACAGAGTAAGAAAAGCCTCCATACTTCATCTCTTTCATTCATTTCTAGAAAATACAGCTGCACCACACAATTCCATTATAGAAAAATAACTCTCCACGAGTCTACTTTTAAAAAAAATAGTGAAGTAATGCTCACTAGAGTCAATCTTCTTGACTATGGAGTGCTAATTTTAATGTGACTGACATGGGAGTCTCATCATTTCTCAAATCCACGAATACTGGCATAGCTTCAGCCAAACTACATTTCCCAAAACCTGTTCAGTGTATGTAAGCTAATATCACTGCCTCATTCAAAAGAATTAATTTTAATAGTCTCATATATTATTTTAAAGGTATTTAATATAAAACATTTCTTGCAGCTAAAGCAGTACTGCTTCAAGGAAAAGTAGTAAAATCCTCATTGGAAAAGGTAAGAGTGTTAAGGAAAATACAACAGGAGAAAGAAGCACACAGTACTGAAATATACATTAGAATAACTAATGTCATTATAAACCCCCTAGCTTTGAAGAATTTAGGAATAATTTGTGAATGCCATGACATTTTAAAGTGGGATTAGCAAGTCTTATTACCGAACTAACCTCTTACTCTTACATAAAGAATTAAATATTTGCTCTGAATTTAGAATCAAAAATCGAAACTTCCAAGGCTCCTCCAAGAACTTCACGTACTAAGAAATGCAAACCCGAAGTTTTGGGTCCTAAAAGTACCCACTGAAACACACAAGGTAAGACTATTGAGCTATGCTTAAAATAGGTTTTAACATTACAATTTATAATAAATTATAATTATACAGCTATTGCTAATTCTAAACTCTGTTCCTAATTCTAGAAAGACTACAAATATTTTTTTTCAAGTAGGTTTGGGGTTATGTATCGTATTTTAAAGATAGAGGAAATCAAATCTGTTGGGTTAAGCTGTAATTCTACTTTAAGGGGTCCTTTTTCAAGATTTCCATAGCCAGTTCTCTCTCTCTCTCTCTCTCTCTCTCTCTCTCCTCTCTCTCTCTCTCTCTCTCTCTCTTACCTGACCACGGAGGAGCACGGTAATGCCTGCACACATTGCTTTTTCTAGTGAAAGACCACCCACTGGCTTCTGTCAGTCTACAAAAGTTTGACAAATAGCATGGCCAGAAGATAAGAAGTAACAGTATTATTGTGGGAGAGTCCTGGCCTCTGGTAGCTCCGCTGCCTGGGGCCCTGGAAAAAGCTCCCGGGTAGTTCTCAGGATCTCATTTCCATTTCTTCTACTCCAAAGTCCTGAGAACTTTTCTCTAGCTTTGAATCATAAGGGCTTCCGGAAAACAAGCACACTCGCTGTATTATTACCCGATGGAATCACTTGCCACTGTTTCTCCATGATAATAATTAACAAGTTAACCTCTACAACTGTTCTACAGGAGAGGTAACACGAAGGGAATTTGGATTGTATGTAGAAAAGGCTCAGTAAAGATCACACATCGTTTGCCCCAACCTGAAACATCTGAAACCCTCTTTCATCAGTTGTAAAACACGATAGTGACTTGAAGCGAGTAGCAGGCTCGTCCATCTGTAATTTTCTTTTTTTAATGCCCTGGTCAGGGTACGTTTTGCTTACTTCCAGTCCCACCCACAGTTTCCAGATCAAGTTTCAGCCGAGATTACCTCTCCCAACAAGCACTCACAGCCCCTAGTTCTTTCACTCCTTGGCAACTTGGCCGTCTGGCAGTTGGGGAAGCCTCCTCTTCACTTCCCGGGCAAATGCTGACATCCCAAGGCTTCCAGCTCTTGGGAAGTCCCACCGGAACCCTCCAGACACCTTCCCAGAGCACCAGAGATTGTGTTCCCAAACTGGGTAGCATCCCAAGAGACAGCGAGGTCATCTATACTCTCTGTCCCTACAGGCTCCCGGGGAACTACCTTGTTGGGGAAACCCGGGGAGTCCAGAGTTCCCGAAACCCTGCCTAGCTGCCAGGTGGGAGGCACCGCCAAAGTTCCCACCTGAGCCCGCATTCTGGGGTGGCAGACGCGAGGGAGGGGCGGGGACCCGAGGCCGGAACCCGGACGCCTGAGCGCCGAGAGTCTGCGAGCTGGGATGCTCTGCCGCCTGCAGGGCTGGCCAACTCGCAGCGGCTGCTCGGAGCAGCGGTTCGAGGAGGGAAACGCGCGTCCCCGCTCTCTCCCCGCCCGCTAGCCCGAGGCCCGGGCGCTAGGACCCCAGAAAAGAAAGAGGGCGCACGGCGCCGCACTTACCGCGCTCCGCTCGCCCGCGCCGCCCGCTCGCTCCCAGACCACCGCCGCCGCGTCCGCCCCAGCGCTCGCCCGGCCAAATTCAAAGGCGCCGGGCGCGGGGGAGGGGGCCAGTGGAGGAGAGAGGAGGGAGGGGGGAGATGCAAGTGTTACAACTTCCTCCGCTGCCCACGGCCCGGCGGCCCAGGGACACGGCGAGGGGAGGGAAGCGCGCGGGCGCCAATGAGTTCACTTTCTTTTTCTCCCCCGCGCGCTCCCCCTTGCGCTTCCCGCCGGGCCCCTCCAGCCTCCACCACCGGGCCGAGTCCTCGCTTCTCGGCCCGGGGAGTGGGAGGATGGAGGAGGCGAGGAAGGAAGGACAGAAGGGAAAGGTGAGCAAGCGAGCAGGGCGCTGTGCCAGGGAGCAGCATCCAGGACCGTAATTGTGGGCAAGGGCGGGGGACGTTCTGGGCTAGTGTGCTCGAGACCAGGCGCGTACACGTGTGGTGTGTGTGTGTGTGTGTGTGTGTGTGTGTGTGTGTGTGTGTGTGCAAGAGAGAGGAGCGGAGCCTACCATGCGCTTCCCTGGTGCGGATCGCGGGAGAGCCCAATCACAGGGCGAGCTGGACCTGGCTGTGATCATTTATAATCCTTGACTCCTCCGCTACGCCACTTGTCAAGATGACAGGTACTTTATTTCTTCTTCTCCTTTATTCAAAAAATGAGATTCCCGGTTTTCTGCTTTTTTTCGCTGTCAAATGGGATTTGCCGGACTAAACCACGTCCACGCCGCCGCCCCTCCCTCCATCCCTCCTCCCAGCCACGCTGTGTACGGGGAAAGCACCGAGGCTCCCATGCTGTGACCAATCAGTGTATCTACTACTCTCGCCGTGATTTAGGGGTCATCCATGAATAACACTTCATGCTGATGAATGGCTCTTGCCGGCTTTCGGCTCTGATGAGGGGTCTGCCGGCCGCTGATTGCAAACACTAATGAACTTACAGCGCCATTTGAAATTCACACGCACCAACAAAGTGAGGGGTACGTTCGTGGGAGTCTGTCCTTTTCTTCTCCGGGTGACTGGGAGGAAGACCTGGAGGAAGGGGCGGGTAATTGCCTTGGACTTAAGTGGAAACACTTCTCCGTGTAATCAAACCTCTAACCTTTTTAGAAAACTACTTTTCTTGATCTTCCATAGGGTGGGCATTTCGGGTCAGCTGAGTCACCCGAGGAGGTGGGAGTGCAAGACACTGCCTGGGAAGGTGGATTCCTAGACAGAAGGGTGTAATTAAGGATTGCCACCCCCGGCAGGCGGCCAGTCCTGCACAGAGCCTTTCGAAAATGACCTGCCTTCTTTCCTTCCAGAAGTGTCCTCTTGTCGGAGACCTAAAAGCACAAACGACCTTCGGACTCCAGCTGTGGGAAGGCTGCCCATGAATACTCAGGCTTCCTCACAAGCCCCAGCTCTGCTCTGTTTAGAACAAGTGTACGCCCCCGGGTTCAAGTACCTGGACCTCCATCCAGCCCGTACCCACTGTCAGGGGGCACACTCGGCAGACCTCTAAAACGTCCACCGCCAGCACCACCCCTTCTGTTTCTCCTTTCTTCCCTTAGATTAGCAGCCCAACACTGCCCCTGCCACAACTTGGTTTGCAGTGGGAGCGTTAAAGTTTACCGCCCTTCACGACACTGCCACTTTGTAAGTTTTCGCCAAAATTCAACAGGGAGGAGGACATGTGGGGAGGGGGGGAGATCGCCAGCCCCAGGCCCCGCCCCGCCCTCATCCTCACCCCTGGCAACAGAAAGCCCACTCTAGGAGCCTTTTAACTGCACGGAGCTCCTGTTGTTCGACTTTCGAAACACCAAACCCGGGACTTTACTGAGCTGCTTCCTAGGGAGGCGTGGGTCCTGCGCCTTGGAGAGGACCGGTTCTCTTGGCTGCTTAAAGAGCAGCGCCCAGGAGTTCCCTGGGACCAGTCTGGAGCCACCGGTTCGGTTGAGAGTCCCCAGGCCTGCCCAGAGTTGCCGCGGACCGGGCTCCCACAGCTGGCAGAGGGAACAGACTGCAGGCGAGCCCTTGGCTCCCACCTTCCACTGCGAAGGAACTTGACGCCACCAATCAGTACTTAATCTGTCCTGGCCAGAATCAAAGACATTTGTACTACTAACGTTCATAAGAACAAATCTAGCAATCGGGTAAACAGAGAAAAAGCCTGAACCTTTCTCATATTTTTCCAAAGTTTGCCGTGGAACTCGCAGAGACTGTGAATTCAAATTAGAGAGTCCATACCCACAGTATGAGTTCCCTAAGACGATAAGCCACTGAATGCAAGGCTGGGCTTTGTAAAGGCTTGGCAATAAGAGAATCCTGCCCAGCTCTACGAGTGTTAATGATTTAAAGACCTTAGGGCACATCTTTCTGGAACAATCTAGAGTTGCCCTAGGATGGTACAGCCTCTTGACTGCCACATGAATTTCACACTTCAAAAAGACTAAGGCAGCAGGCTCGCATGAATTACGCCGTCCTGTCTTCATTATCGTAAGAAGTTCGTCAATTATGAATGTACGGCTCCAGATAGTACAAGAAAATCAAGTAAACGTCCCCCAAATTAGCGTCTTTGGCATGATCATAAGGAAAATCTGAGGATGCTTTATAAATCACTGTGTAGCTCAGTTTCTATAAAAAAAACATTCTGTGAGTGTAACTTTTATAATTGTCCGATAAGCAAAACCCCTCTCTTATTCTTACGTATGTTGATATCTAGAGCACACAATAAAGACACACTCCCCCAACCCAAAGATGCCAAAACATAATAGCTGCCTGCAGGGGAAGATGAGGAGGGGCAGCCTTATTTCAGCTCTCCTTTTGTTTTAAAGCCTCATGAAGACTACAGATTAATAGTGAAAGAAAGCAAGGAAGTCATACAATGTAGAAACGCTAGTAAATCTCGGAGACTGTCTCTAGCCCACTTTTCTGGTAAGTTATAGTCAAGGTTTTTCATGTTGCTGAACCTTCACACTAAGCGGGATGCACTAGAAACAATCAAAACCCTGCAGATCTCTAGAACTCATCAATATAGCTCTCCCTGCTTAGTGAGTGCCAAGCTTTGCTGGGGACGGACCATGCAGGTGTCACCAGCATTTGTTTGCTTCTGCAGGGCTCAGCCTGTAAGCCGAGCAGTGTTTGTATGTTCAGCTCTTCTCCCCTCTTCCCTCCCCGCCTCCCCTCTTCTCCTCTCCCCCTCTTCCCTCCATGCTCTTCTCAGAAGTCCTGTCATTTGAGCCCCTTAGGAAACGGTGGCTGGCAAAACCAAGCCACACCAGGGCTTCTTGCTCCAAATGCATCTCTGGAAAGCCATGAAGCCGCGGGATATGTGACCATCCCCACTCTGCCCTGTGGCTGAGCGGCTGTCAGGGGAGGGAGGGATGGTGAATAACTCGCTTTGGCAGCAAGAAAATCTGGAGTAGCAGAAGAAATCCGAGTTGTGGCTGCCTGTGGTGCCCTGAGCAGCCAATTGCCCAGCGTGGCTTGGCGATTTGGTAGTCTTAACACAGCTGGTCTGGTCCATGCGTGGGATGATGACATGAAGCTGGCTGTATTGATCTCCTTCCCTCAGTCTCTCCCCTTTCCTGTGTCCTTAGCAAGCATTTAAAAGTGGCAGGAACTTCTAGATTCTCTTTGGGGTTAGGAAGGATATACTTGGGCCACCAGAACTGGACTACGCTAGTAATAAACAGTCTCTTGACCAGTATCTGAGTCAGGGCAAGCAGTCCTCCTCTCTGGTGTTCCACTCCCCCTCATGCCAACCTCTGCCACATGCCTGTGGCCATGCTAGGTGATGCTTGCCCTCTCTGGAGGATGTTTTGAAGGCTGTCTGCTCTCTCTTGTCCTGAGATCCAGCCTGGAGCTAAGAGACTGGATGGCAGCTGTTCCCACCTCCCTCTGATGGGGAGCAGATGTCACCAAAGCCCACTTTCTCTTTTGACATGGAAATCTTTCAAGCACACAGAAGGGAAACCCTGAGTCAGGCAGGTGTGGAATTTTCTCTGGATAACGTAGACATAACTCTAATTTGAAGGCATTCTCTGGACTTAGTCTTTCTGCTTTAACCATGAAGACCTGCATGAGGACCCAACCACCATGGTAGTACTGACCTGCTGCAGGTCTGCCACTTCTCCTACTTAAGGGATCCCAGCAGCTAAGAAGCTAGTAGAAAGGATGTTGACAGCTAAAACTTAGACACTAGAGCAACCAACCCACCCATTGAAAAGCCATCCATCCACAGGTCTTCCCAAGGAGTTAGTCTCAATGAGAATAAGGAGCAAGCGGCCAGATGGACCTCATGGACCTCGTAGAACAAGCTAAAGGCTTGGTGGTACCTGAGAAGACTCTGAGGTCTAGGCACCTAAAATCTTCCTAAGTCACTTTGCAACTAGCAAATTACTTGATCTCCAATAATTCACAGCACTAGAACATGACCTTGAAACACAGCCTCTGACGTAGTCATCAAGAGCTCTCAGGCTGGTCTTCACTCACAGAAATAACTTTTTTCCTTTGGCATCTGGTCTGCCAAATTCACATGAAACAATATTTGAATTTGCCCAAAGTTTGTAGTAGAAAATATGGTTCTATTACCTCAATTAAAGCAACGCAAGCTTCTCTCATTGGCCACATATTGGAGCCATGAAGCAGGTTGGTGATGAGACACCATATCCTTTAGGTTGGACCTTGTGTTCCCAGCCCATTATTTTGTACTGTTGAATTTAGCAAACAGGGCTTCTGTGGTGTAGGAGGCCCTTCTGTATTTGTGTTGCTTTCATTGGTTATTAAAGAAACTGCCTTGGCCTAGTTGATAGGGTGAACTCAGGTAGGCGGGGAAGACAGAACAGAAGAATTCTGGGAAGAAGAAAGCAGAGACAGGCAGATGCCTTGAATCTCCTGCCTGAGACGGACATAGGTTAGAATCTTCCCGGTAAGCCACACTCTGCACAGATTGGTAGAAATGGGTTAGATCAAGATGTGAGAGTTGTCAAAGAAGAGACTAGATATAACGGGCCAGACCGTAATTTAATTAATACAATTTCTGTGTTGTTGTTTCGGGGGCTAAGCTAGCCGGGCAGTGGGATGCAGCCTGCTTCTCCTACCACACTTCTGGTGTCTTTGACCTTTGGTGTGGAGCACAGGTGTGGGGCAGATTCAGTTTTGCTAAAGCACTGTAAAGGGTCTATGAAGGATTTTGACTACCGAACCATCTTTTAACATGAAGCAGTTTTCATTGCACTTCATACAAGTGTTGAACACATGCCCTGTGATTCTACATGGAAAGACAGACTATTTATAATGAATAGTTATCAGGGAATACCTTTTAAACTCATTATTAACTCGTTGTTAAATGGAGAAGATTTAGTAGACAATAAATACAGTGTGTTGGCGGTAGGCACTCAAGTTTATCATCCATTAATGACATGGAAGGACAATTTTGCTAAGAAAACTGCATCCTTTAGCTACGCCAGGGTCTGGTTTATGAATTAATTTGTAAATATAGATTACTCTATAGGCATTGAGTTAGTATAGTTGAGTACGAAATGAGCCGAGCCATCTTTCCAAGAAAAGGTCAACTCTTTCTCCTCTTATTGGTGCCTCTTTAGTCTGGAAGAACCTTGATACTAGAGTGCCTTGCTTTTAAAACCTTGGTTAATGCTTTTCTCCCTAACAGGGTTTCCGCTGTATTTGCTGTGTGTATCAGTGATGGTCCTTCCCCTTTTGGTGTTACTGTTTGTTTGTTTTTGTATGAATTCTTCAAAGTAGAATTTCACAGCAGTTACAGAAATGAACTTAATCATCTTAACCCAGAGGTTTTAGCTCCTGGGCTGGCCTGTTGAACACACTTAATAAATACTTGAACTAATGGATAAATACAAGATTAAAATGTTTTTATTACATCAAGTCATTCTGACTTCCTTTTTAAAAAATCACATGCCATAAAATAAATTTAGCCTGAAAAAATGTGCTATTAAGTATATTTCTCTATTTCTCTGACAGTTCTCCTGCATGATACACAGCTGTGGAATGGTAGTCACTACGGAGAGTCACCTGGGAATTAGCTTCTCTTTCTTTCAAAACAGAATCATAAGCAAAGGCAAAAATAACACAAAAAAGCAAAGAATAAATTTTATTTTTCTCCCTCGCAGGAAAATTAAGTACTTACTGAAAATTGGGGAGAAAGATCATAAGCATAATACCAAAAGATATTCTTAAGTGTTTCATATCAAAAGTGGTATTATTATAACACCTTTATGGCCTTGGGACTTTGACTGGTCAGAAGAATAAAGCTTATGATGGCTACTTTGCATTTCTTCAAGACAAGGGTTCAGCTGGTAGTGGGGAAACAGTCTCTGTTTGTGCCTGCCTGCTCAGGATGACTGTTTCTAATTGATCTGGCAAGGAATTTAGTTGGAGATGGGTATGTGGCAACCACAGCAGAGTCTGTGTGCTTTGTAAAGTGATAACCATATGGGCCTTATTTGAAACATTGGAGGATTTTTCAACATGAACCTGGGTTAAAGTGAACTATAAACCCAACTCAAATATACACATCCATGCTGACACATTCATCATCGCGTTGGATACACTCAACCCATGCTCCGCTCAGATTAATAAAGATGATGACCGTGGATCGCACATGCAAAGGTTTTCAGCGATAAAGTATCACTGTGTTATATGTTGCACTGTTGAAATGCAAATCGCACATATTAAGCAGTTATTTTCCACTGCTATTACTTTCAACGGAATGGAAATGTTTAAAAAAAACTCTCAGTAAAGAAAAGGGATATATAGTAAAATCTATTTCCTCTTATACCATGTCCAAGTACACTCTTCTATCCTCAAGAAGATTTAATTAAGCCAGCTCAGCTGAGCGGGAAAGCAAAGTGGCTGGAAAGTTATTGCTTATGGAAACATATTCAGGACATATGCAAAATAATGTATTTACTATTCTTCATTTAGGGCTTTGAGCCACCAGGAAGGTTAAGAAAACGCAACATAATTCTGTAACCTGCTTCCCCTCTTTCTGAATATCAAATTTAGAGCTGACACTTTGTTACAGATAATAGTACTAAGTTCTGGATGTTGATGGCCCTTCCCTTGCTGCTTTCAAGCGCCTTGAAAAAGATACAGTTGCTTTAATTAAAAAGGCTTGCACAGAACTAATCCCTCTAGCCGAGAAAAGAAAAGTTTTAAGCAATCTTTTCTGCTCCGAGAGAGAAAGGCAGACAATACCATAACAGATCAGAAACATAAGCTACAGTGTGCAGCCAGGAGCACAGCAGGGAACTGAATACCGCTCCGACTGTGTCATTTTTTAATCCCCCATCCCAGTTTTCCCCGTCTGACCTCATGCTGAGATGAAGTTATCACAGACGACAGCTTCACTCTCACCAATGAATCCAACCCTGGATCTGTATTATCCTCAGCAGATCAAAACACCGCTTTCATCAAATAGCATTATCTGCATAAAAGGCATGCAATTGCCCGATAATTTCACCCAAACTACACTATTCATTTAAAGGACAAGAAGAGAAATTAATTCATTCCTTTCGGGAGGTGGCCGAGAAAAGTGAGACTCACGGAGGGGCAGGGGCTGGAAAAGCTAACTTGCCCTCTTCACTCATGGGAACTTTTCTGTTTTTAACACAAAATCCCAAGAAGGGGTCCATTTAAAAGTCCCCCTACTCCTGTGCTTTGAGATTAATTGTTGGACCAATTGGGTGCAGTCTGAGAAACAAAACTGTATGCTGTGTAGAGAACTGGCAGTGGGAAATGACAAAGCTTGCTGATGTCATTAGCCATGCTTCCACGAACCCCAATAAAAACATCATATCCAGTAAAATTGAAGGAGCATAAGAATTAGCTGGACAAGAGCGTGAGGTTTAACACAGTGTCGTACTGGGATGGGAGCTCTCTTGCTGGAAGACCTTTCTGAAAGTCCCAAAAAGCTTGGGTTTCTACAGGAGGGAGACGACTGTTGAACACCTTTGAGTTAATGCTTAGTAGAATTTTTAAAAATCCTTAAGAAAAGCATCAACTTTATTAAAAGGAAAACTCTACAGCTTTCTTCCGCTTTTCTTTCCCACAGTTCAAACTGTGCATTCCTTTGTATCATAGATCATATTAATTGGTATCATGGACCCCCTTTATAATGGCGCCCGATTTCTTATTGAATGACATCAGTTGTGTTATTCAGAACGCCATGAGAGGTGAGAGCAACCAGACAGAGTCTCTGGTGCCAAGTAAGTGGGATTATGAAGAACCCCTAAAACCATGGGTGTGGGTGACCTAGAATGCATATGTTACTGTCCTAATAGTTTTTACTCACCAGAACTTTAATGATTTAGCTTAAGAATTAACCCTTTGGTTTAGCCTTCCCAGAATTTAGTCTATTAACTGATACCTCAAAAATCCATCCTGACTCCAACACTCCCATCTCTCAGACAACATCTACATGGAAAAAAAATGTGTAGGACAAACATTTGGGAGTGCCTAAACAAGAACAACATAAACACACATCACACAGTAGCCCAGGCGGAGTCCTGACTGTCCCTGAGACAAGGACAGGAACACTAATTTTTCTTTTGAAAGAAAGACTCTGGTTCTACTAGCAATTCATCAGAATACAATATTTGTCAGCACTGACATTTTAATTACATGTATGTATTCTCTAAAACACATAAATGGAATTAATAAATAGGTTATTTTCCCACAAACCAGCTCCCTGAAGCTACAACTTAATACTGAAGTGTTCTAAGGCAAAATGTCTATGTAGCTGTATGGTCTGCTCGGTAGCAAAGTTCAAATTCGTGTTTCCAAAATACAGCTTCATGACACACTAATTATGTGAAATTTAATGTGATTAAGCATTAAACGATGGTATTTCCTTGAATTTAATGATAGTACTATTTTCATGTCAAATTTGATTACAAGAACCAGTGTTCAGAGTGAGCTGTTTAAAATCCCAAATCATTAGCAGATCATTTAGGATTTTGTCTCAGAAAAGTTCTCATCTGTGAAAAATCAACTAAATACATATATACAGAGAGTTGACTTTCACAGTTTAACTGTGAATGGTTGTGTGTGGCTGATCTTAGAAGTTACGGTTTCGTCTGAAGATGTCTGGGGGGATGTGTTCGTACCACTAATGCACTACTACTTTCAACATACATATTCATGACGCACTCCAACCCTGTGCTCCATCTCCTCAAAGTACATCATGAACCATTAGATACATCTGAAGTAGGCATAGAAAGGCAAACAACTTCGTTAAAGCTTTATACAACTTCAATAAAATGAAGACAGTTTTCAGGAGCCCAACCTCAACTGACACCATGTACATCCAGGAGATTAGCCTCGAGGCATCAAGAACATCACCTCCCGAGCCACCTTGCTGGCCCAGGAAAGACATTCTTGTTGCCTAAAACTTTCCCTCGCTTCTTACGTGTTAAACTAAGCTTGTTTTGGTCTGTCATATAATCATTGCCTTAAAAAAATGTTGTAGATGAAGGTCAGTACATGGTCAAAGTCTCCTGATGGATAGACTAGCTCCTGTGGCAATTTGATATTTAATTTTTCTAATGCAGATACAGCTCTGATTTTTTCTTAAAAAAATTGGTTTAGGGGTAAATGTGAAAAGCCCACCAGGACTTCCCAGAGTAGAAGGCAAGGAAAAAAACTTCTAGCACAGCTATTGAATTTAACGTTTAATGCTTTTCCCTAGCCTTAACCTCCACATACAACACAACACTTTTCATCCAAAAAAAAAAAAATCTGTGAAGGACCAGGATTCACCCTCCCCTCTTTTATCCTTGAATAAGATATCTAGAAGGGGGAGAAAAAGTAGGCCATGAGAAGATTACAAACTATTAGTCTATAAAAGAGGAAGGAAACTGGGAGAGAGAGAGAGAGAGAGAAAGAGAGAGAGAGAGAGAGAGAGAGAGCCTGTGACAGTCCTGGCATCGCATGCCGCTGTAATGGAGGTGCCCACAGACACTTTGACTCTCTACACACTGGGCAGAGAATGCTGGATCTTGTCTCAGGAAGTCGCCTGTAAGATTTAAAAACTGGAATTAAAACAGGCTGGATGGCTGGATACAGGCAATATTTATTTTTAAACTTATAATAATAATCACCCCGGATTTATTTTGAAGACTTTATTGGTCAGTCTCACTTTGTATCTTATTTCATATCTCATGCTTGCCCAGAGTTCATTTTGGGGTCCAAGTTTACAGCAATCCTCTCTTGCTTCAGGGACTTGTAGGCATAAGCTGTCACATCTGGCCATTTCTATAATTTTGAAGATGATAATTTTACTATAATTTGAAGATTGTCTTGATAACAAGTTGTAAAAATCTGGAACCATTTTAAAGTTATTTCCTTTTATTTATTAGTATATATCTCTCTCTGGTTCTCTAGCATATGTGTGTGCATGTGTGTGTACGGTGTGTGTGTGTATGATATGTGCATGTGTGTGCATATGGAGCCCAGACGGTAGCTTTGCCAAGTCTGTTATTTCTTCTCATGGTTACATCGGTTCCGGGAACTAAAATCAGAGCGTAAGTCTTGCATCTCTTACTCATTGAGTCTAACTTATTGACCACTACAGCAACTTTTATTTAGATATATTTTTATTTTCATGAAATTGTAATATACTTACATCTTTTCTGTCCTTTCACTTCATCTCTTCAACCCCTCACATGTCTTGTCCCCTCTTGATTCTCTCTTAAACTCATGTCCTCTCATTTTCATTAATAAATAAATACAGTCTGCTCACTGTGTATGTTGCTACTTGTATACCTCTTCAGGGCTGACCCATATTCAGGTACTGGATAGCCAATTGGTGTCTTCATTAGGAAAAACTCCTTTTTGGAAATATATATATATATATATATATATCACATATATGTATGTATATATGAGACAGAGTTGTTCAGTGTGTCTTTGACTGTTCTGGAACTCGCTCTGTAGATCAGGTTGTCCTCGAACTCACAGAGATCCGCCTGCCTCTGCCTCCCAAGTTCTGGGATTCAAGGTGTGTGCCACCACTGTCTCATCTGGAGCAATATTTTACAGTATAACCTTTAACTATCTTATCAGCATCACCTCTTAGGAAATCATATATACAGTCCTAGGTCCTGCCTCAGCTATCCAGAACCAGAATCTCTAAGGATGGAACAAACACATTAACTGTGTCTTACGTTTTCTAGAACATCCTTATACACAGAGAAGTTTAAGACGTACTGTTCTGGGCTAAATTCTATAGCAAATTAATGTATAGTTTATCTCTTATCATTCTCCAGATTTTTTTTTAAAAAGTCATTGCAAAGACATTTAATTATTCTTGGAAGTGAGAGATTGCCATTTTGGAAACCAAAGCTCCCAACCTAAAGAGGGTAAGAAATCCTTCTAGAGAAATTCAAGCTGAAAGCTCAATGATACTTCAAAGTGAGGTTTTTAATAAGCATAGTAGGAAGAGTCACCTAGAACCTGGGAGAGTAGTAGCCACCATGTCAGTAACTTTGTATCTATTGTGCTGACTGAAGTATATCACATAATTCAGTGTTAGAACACACGAAGCCTTGGGTTCCATCTCCAGCGTGGTAGTAAAGTGCACAAACAAACAACAACAGCAAAAGCAAATGAACAAAGCCCCACAAGCTTTGCTGGTTACACTGTTCAATGCTGTGTCTGTTATTTAAAGTTGCCCTGATTTTTTTTTTTTAGTAATTTTATTAAATTATAAAAAGTTTCCATTTACGCCCCTCCTCCCAACGCCCTCCCACTCCCCCCCTCCCTCTCCTCCTCCCTCTTTGTCCCCAAGGGAAGTCAGGGTCTCCTGCCCTGTGGGAAGTCCAAGTTCCTCCCCGGTGCATGGGGGGGGGGTGGGAGGGTTGATGGAAGGGGAGAGGCTTAGAGAGAAGGGAGTAGGGGAGGAATGGAGAAAGCTCGGTTGACCGGGATGGGGGGAAGGGAGGAAGGATGAATGTGGGATCAGGGAAGAATATATTTCAACTAAGGGAGTCATATTAGAGTTTACAGGAAACTTGATTATATATGGGATCCCAGGTCCAAGGAGAGATCCCCAGATTGTTCTCTGGACAGAGGAGGGGGTGCCTGAACCGGCCTTGGCCCGTGACCATACTGATGAATATTTTGCTTATCACCATAGATCCCTCATCTGGCGTTGGATGACGATACAGATGGAGGCCCGCGTTGGAGCACCGAACTGAGCCCCCCAAGATCCAAACGAGGAGCAAAAGGAGGAAGAAAATGACGAAGGACTGCGAGGGATACTATCACCCACTGATACAAGGGGTCGGATCTAATGAGAGTTTACCAAGGCCAGATGGACCGTGACTGAACGAGCATGTGATCCAACCAGATTCTCTGAATGTGGCCGGATTTTCTGAATGTGGCTGGCCTGCAGTCTTTCCGAGAAGCCATTGACAATGACACTGGGACTGGTTTCCTCTGCATATACTGGATTTTTGGGATCCAGTCTGTTTGGATGCTCACCTTAAAGTTGCCCTGATTTTAAATGAACTTTTTAGTATATACTAGTCTTATTGTCAGAAGTGAACGAAGTTTCCATAAATGGAAGGGGAATAATTGAACACATATTCCTTTCAAGAAAATTCCATAATAAGACTTTCCAAAAAAGTGAAGAGATACCCTTCAACACTAGGTATTTATGAGTCTGCACCTGATGCTGCTCTTAGATGATGCTCAGAAATGATGCTCATGATGAAGGTCCTTGAGTTTCTTCAAAATATAAACAAAGCACATTTCTCCACACCACATCACTGATTTCCTTTGCAATTGTTTACCTAAGTGATATGACTTTAACAAGAAGCATTTTATTTTATTTTTTGTTATAAGAAATATTTTATACAGAAGGGTAGAATCCCATTTCTCCTTACACTATAACGTTTAAGGGTTTTATTAGGAGGAATGGAAAAAGTATTCAAATAAGTCTTTCTGCTTTGTCACTAGTGCCATTGCCACACTCTCCCAGGCCCTCGTCTTACTCTTCCTCCTGCTAACTCCCATTTCCAGTGTGAGTTTGCTGTTGTGTTAAACAGACTTGTGATTGACAGATAGATTATAGATGGTAGATGGAACGTAACATACATTATCTCAGATGAATTTTCACAAGTATCTCCCCAAATAGCTACTACCATTCTCCCCATCATAAATTCAGAACCCTGAAGAGTGAAGAATGTGCCCAGTGTCAATAGAACCAAGGTGAGTAACTTTGATTCCAAAGCTCAGACACAAACACAGGAATTAATATCTCCAGGCCAAACAAACTTTGTTCTGATGATAACTTCATTTCTGCACCAAGAAATTCATTGACTGAGGCACAAACTAGAGTTTAATAAAAGAGAAACACTTTTTCTTTCCCATTACTGGAAACCGACAACTTGGCCCCTTGTGTACAAAACCTCTACCATTGTGCTGCACTTTCAGCCCAGAACCAACAGAAAGAAACTGCCTAGGTGTTGTTGTTCAAGTCTGTTTTTGAAGTTCTAACTTCAAATAATTAAATGTGACAGAACCTTAGGTCCCCTTGTGCCATAGCATGATTATCCATTTTTTATGTGTAATCCAGATTTATAATAAAACTGCCCAAACCCAAGACATTTAATGCTTCCTTTACTCATTGTTCTGTAACCATTGCCAAACTCAGTTAACACTACAGTAGCCCACAGACTCTGTTCTGGAATGACGCTTCTCTCTTCTGTGTGGTCTATGAAGGTAAAACAAAAATCATTGTTTTAAAGTCTGGCTGCAGTTGGGGGAAGATAAATACTTGTCGCTCTGATAAAGAATTTCCAAGAGGGCTGTAACTGTTCCGAAGGCCTTTAGAGTCTAGAATTTGCTCATCTTTCTCAAAGCCTCAGGAAAGTTAAACGGGGTGAATTGCAAGCTTACTGCTCCTTGAAATCACAGATCATTGAAAAACTGTCTATTCGAGGGCACCTTGGGGAACGAATGTGGATCGTGATGGCTTCTGTGTGGCAGCAAACCAGTAATGAACCTGTTTAATCACTTCGTGTGAATAACAATAGATCATGGTGGGAGGAAAACCACGCATCTGTACTGGCCGCGGTGCATTCATTCTTGAGACTTTTTAATGGGTTTCCCTTCTATTTCATCATACAGTAAAAGAATAACCTTATACGGTTCACCCAACAGTGCTTTGCAACGACAGAATTGAATGCAAATGGCTAAAATCAGAACGGAAAATAAAGTGGATATTGAGCAGCTTCTTTAGCTAAAACGACATATTAATGATAAGAGTGCTAGCATCAAACATAAACATTAAACACATCTTAATTTTTAATGGTGACACCATATTTGTAAGTGACAGAATTAGCGTAATAAAAAGCCAGACTCATATTATATTCATAAACAGGAAGAAAGACGATGACGGCTTCGCCTCACTCTCTCCACTTATGTTTCTCGTCCTAACAGACGCATATTAGTGAAGCCCAAAGTATTTTGCTGTGACCTGCAGTGACTGATCAACTGTTAAATGATTGATTATACTGGTCACATTAATTTTACATGTATGGACATGCCATATGTTCAGGGTTAAGTTGTAGAAAGCAATCCTTTGTCCATTCTTTTTATTTTTTTTTACCCCCCGCCACATGGATATTTTATATTTACTTCAACATGGTTCATGTAACAGAGAGTGCTAGAAATAATTATATTCCATGTGGTTTTTCAGGTGGCCTGGCCAGAGCTATCTCATTTTGCTACCACGGCTAACAAAAGGAACACTTAGTCAAATAACAATTTCGTTTCATCTTCGGGTTGAACTTGCCACGGATAGAAGAGTAGAAAGTCCCCTCTATAGGCTCTCATTTTAGGTTTTGAAAGCATCCAATGAGATGATATTATTAACCTTGCGAGGTTTGCATTTATGAGTTGTACCTCCTGGTTTTCTAACCAGCGGATATTCTTGCCTTTCAACTCACACTGCAGAAATCAAGATTGCTTTCAGTTAAGTATTTTAGTCATAAGCGTAGTCAAATAATCAGGCAACACGGCGCTGCAGCCTTGTAACTTCGTCTTAATTGTAAAGATTTCCTAAGCACTGAACAGCTCTAAAGACAAAGGAAAAGGAGCGCAGGTTTCCGTACTTCCTCTTCCTCTTGTGAGGCTTGCTGCTCAGCCGTCACTTTTCTATTTGAAACTGACTTGCTTTGAAAAATCTGCAAACTGAGTCTCAACTAAGAAAGCAGAACTCTTAAAAAGTAGCCTATGTGGAATTTATGTAAAGCCTTAACTTATTCCCAGGTTCCTTAAAGCCATAGCACAGTGTATTGGTGACTATGGGAATGCAAAAACGGTATAACTGGCTTTAACGAGAATTGTGATTTGTATGTGTGTTTGACCCATACTCCTACAAGTATCGAGCTACTATGGATTATCTTTTTTGCTTTCCAATTTTGTCAGGAATATAATGAGTGGAATTTCTCCACATTTATCTGGGAAAGGGCTTAGATATAGCACTTTAACTGGGTGAAATATTTATTTACAAATGTCATACTTTCTTTAATCTTCGATGCTTTTTATACCCTCAAATACGAAATTCTGAATTATACATTGCTCTTACAGTTATAATTTCTGAAACTGTGCCCTCCCTAGAGCATAGTTAAGAAAAATGTATGTCTCCTATATCTAGATAAAACACTACACTATGTCGTGGGTCAATATGATTTTCTGTGTATGTCTGGATTCCTGTGTAACTTTATGAATGGAATAGGAAGTTTGCAACAGTAATGCATAGAATTGCATGTGTGGAAAACCACACACTCGTGTGTGCATCCTTAAATATCTATGACTTTATATGTGATCTATCTATCTATCTATCTATCTATCTATCTATCTATCTATCTATCTATCTATCTGTCATCTACCTGTCTACACACACACACACACACACACACACACACACACACCATTCTTCTATATTGTTTCACAATTCACCTCTCTTTTAAGAAAGCAGACTACAGCCTTTCTGTAGTACGTAATCTTAAAGGAGATGCTTTTACAAATCTGTGGGTGAACTTGTTCTTTTTAAATCAAGTCTAATTTTTACCTAATACATATTCACACTTTGTGATAGTCAGGCATCTTCCCAGCTGACTGCAAATGGTGCAATACTAACCTTTGCTTGGGTCCTACCTTTGCTTTCCCCTTTCTAAGTACTCACTCTTCGTACTTACAGCTTTAACTTCTGTTTTGTTTTGTTTTGCTTTTTTTCTGAATGGGTAATCCAGTGTTTTTTTTTCCCCCTTCCAACTAGATGGTCTCAATAATATTAGTTACTTAACAATTTCAGTTACTATGTTCCTCAATTTTTTAACCATACACATTTTAAATGTCTGATTTTTTACTTTTTTTCAGAATTTTGAAGGATATATTCTGATTAATCTCTGTTCAGATAGAGTTTTGAAACTAAGGCACACAGCACACTTAATTTATGTTTTCTTCTTTTTTTTGAATCATACATTATGTACTATAAATAGCTTTCCTATCTGCAGCATAAATATTCTAATATAAATATACTTTGAGCCTTGCTCAAATCATTTGAACAAAGTTTCATTACTTGCTCAATTCACGTTTTGGCTTTGCACATTTGCAGTATTTTTATTTGATGTGCATGATGTGAATGCAAAATGAGTCACACCACCTTTATCCTGGGCGGGGCTGGCTCACTGTCACCTGGGAACATAACCTTTATTCCCTATATTTCCATTTGCTTTGTTGCCAAAGATCTTTCTAGGTGGCCTCAAATTAAAGCATTTTTCTCCCTTGTGACCTACTATAATTTTTTTGTAATGTGAATAATTGGAATGACAGAATTAATTTGAGTATGAAAATATGAGGGAAAAGGTCTATTACATTTTACTAAAATTAATTGTCAATTTTATGAAACTAGATGGAAAGAGAAAGCCAAATTTCGTAATGTCAAATCAAAGTTAATTTCTTAAGTTTCTCAAGGAAAAGTAACAGCTATTACTTAATGATCTAGAAGGATAAATTAGAAGAAGCAAATGTTCCCTGCAAGGTACACATTGCAAATACGGATTTCCCAAATGTTCAAGTTTACTCAATCAGTTTTGGGTTGAAATGTAGGGTGATGTTTCTTTCTGGGGACACACAAAAACGAACAAGGGATAATGAGTTCTTTGCCTTTAGGCGAAATTGAACCTCACATACAAAAATAAAAGGGAACAATAAAAACAAAGATTAATTACTTTTTACCTAAACTTATTGCAAAAGAGACGGAAGAATCAAAACTCAGACTTTACTAGTAAGTCTTGTATTGATAGCATCGCGACAGAGCATGCTTGGGAATGCCCTATAGAAAAAGACCCCATAGAAAATGAATAGGCAGAGCAACCTCTGGTACAGTGCAGACATGATTTACTATATAAAACAGACTTTCTGATTCTATTTCCCCAAATTATTTCAAGAGTCTTTTTGAACACAAATGAAAATAAGTTAAAATTTATTAATAATGCCTTTGGTTTAATGTGAGCTAATAAAACTTATAAAACTGCTATAGTTATAAAATGCATAGTTATTCATTCTTTGTACCACTGGGTTCATCGTCAGCTTAACATACATATACATATAAGCTAATTTTCTCATTAAAGCCTCCTTAACATCCCAGACACAGATTAATATTTTTCACCCAAAGCAAATATTCATTTAATAACTTACATTTAATTTGTCAAACACATCCTCCTTAATTCTTGTTTGGTTCCCTTAATATCCAAATATAATCACAGTAAAATGTATTTTAGCAAGAGAAAATTTCCAGAAAAAAAATAAGAAAATTACTCCACCCCAACTACTGTAACTTTTCCACCCAAAGTTATCTCTTTTTCTGAATACCCTATGGGGCATGCTATATAACCTAGATAACATTATTTAAAGAAAAAATTTTAAAGCCATTGCTTACTTGGGAAGTTCATTTTTGAAAAAGAATAATTCAGCAAACTTTATTCTGCGCTGGGAGAACAGAGATCCTTTTAAAAACGTAACGAGTCGCTTCAGCATGATCTTTCCCTTTATGTTTTATTTAAAATGTTAATGGAGTAAGTACACAATTCACATAATTTATTTTGAAACACTTTTTGTTCGGAATAATGCATTGTAAGAACAGTGATATACAGGCGAAGTCCCTTAAAGAACATGCATCAATTCAGATGCCTTTTTGAAGCATATTGCAAATGCCCTCTAACAGGGCACTGCAACATTACATAAATCATCTTATATGAAAAATTAACATGACATCAAATATTTATAAATATTAATGTGTATGTTAATATAACCAAAGCTGTAACAAACAATCATAACCTTGCCAAGTTTCCTAGGACAGGCGCTGCTGATAATGATATCCATTATCTCTGGAGGAACACACAATTAGGAAAGTTGTGCACAGGATGCTATGTTCTTAGCTGCTTTTAAATTTGCCCATTAATGTCTACCATACATAGAACATTAACCCTTTACACATATAGTCCTAATGAATACAAAGGAAGCTCCCGTGGATGGACGGTTTGAAAGTCATTTTTATTTCATCCCTTCCATGGGAAGCCCCCAGTTATTAACATAACTTCATCCATAATTGAGCTATAGGGTATCTTGCCAATCAGTTCTCCCTGACTGATCTTATTAGCATGTGTTAAATACTATATATGCATCTGTCTGTATAGAAACCCATTGTGCAATGGCAGATCAGTGATATGTGGCCCTGACAGAAGATAGCTATGATATTCTTCTCTCCCAGGAAGCTCTCTATTAAAAGGACCCATGTCGAGGACAGAGTAGAAGAGTGGAAGTCTTGGGCTTTTAGTGACTCCGTCAGGTCAAGACTGTAGGGACATCTGACCAAAGAATAGGGGACTCTTAGATCATGCATGTTCAGCTACACAGTTTTGTTGTGAGCTTTTCTTGTCTTGTCTAGGGTCAGTTGTTTCGGAAGTGTGGTTGATTTATTCAATGGTCGCTAAAGCAGTGTGGTTCACACAGAAAAAGGAAAAGGCTCGGCAGGTCTGGCTGAGAATACCCCAGGCTTCTACAAACAGAGCAAGGAGATAACATTACCATGGCACTAAGACATTTTTGAGCTGAATATAGTTTGCTTCACAAAAAGAAATCCCACTATGAGTCATTCTGATGCTGTGTGTCTAACTCTATGCCAAAGCTAGAACATTCTTCATTACTAAGGAACCTCACTTCTCTTCGAAATCAGACTCGCCCACTTCTCTTCGAAATCAGACTCGCCGGTGAGATAATGCATGGTTCTTTGATGGTGTCGTAGCTTCCCCTCCATCAGGAGATACAATTCAAGATGCATAGTGGAGGCCGGAAACCGCAGAAAGTACCAACTTCTGTTTTTCCTTACACAGGCACACCTCTGGTTAGTTTAAATTTATAATTGAGGTATAGTAAGAAATGATAATAAAATAGAAAAATTATAATGGTATACTAAAACAGAAGGCTGGACGGAAAAGAACAACAGTATGCTATAAGAAAAATCTTACAAATGTGTTCATCTTTGTCAGTATCCTACTTGACTTGCTTTACCCTGTAAGATGAGGTCAGGCGAGTGGCTGGCCTGAAGTGAGGTGGGTGCTGGCACCAGCACAATGCTGTGTGAGTCTCCCACTAACCTGATTGCACAGCCGGAGGAGGGCTGTGGGTATTGAGTTGTCCTGGCTCAGCAACCATAGTAATGAGGAGGGGTGGATTCCATGAGCATCTCTAGTGCACATTGTCAGACAACAGTTACACTGGTACCTGAAACCATGGGAACTGAATGGCAATTTCAAGGGACCATTTTATTGGACTCAAGTGAGACTCTCCACTATGTCATTCATGGGCAGGCGCAGCTCTCCTGAATGTGGTTGAGAAACATGGTCTTGGTCTACTTTAAAGCTTTTTCTACATGTCTAGGATGTAGGAATTGTTTGGGGGTGATTTTACTCTGGATAATAATGCTGATTCAACCTCCTTTACTCTGTGAAAAACTAAATATGAAATGAGCAATGTCTCAGGCATCAAAAATGTCTTCAAATAGCCAATTAGAGACTCATTTTATTGCAAATCTTTAAAACTGTGGTAGACTTTAAATGTGATTTTAACCCTAATATACATTTTAGAGCTCATTATTTCAATCAGAGGTGAGATCAATACCTAATTGGCATCGCCTTTAAGTGGATCCGGGTTCTGAATGCAATACAAAGAGGAAGAGCAACTTTGCATACTCGCAGCTACCTTGTTATTTCTAGATCATTCCTGGCTACATAATGTTCAGGTGTTGCCCAGTCTAAAAAAAAGATAAATAAATGTGAGTCTGATCGTGTCATGGCTTTAATTAAAACCCTGCCATGTCTCAAGTCGCACCAAGAGCAAAGGCCACAGTCAATGACACTCTAAGTCCCAAACAATCAAACTCTGCATTATCTCTAAGACTTCAACTTTCTGAACTTTCTTTCTCTTTCATTCCATTCCAGGCGGTTTGATTTCCTTGCTCGTCCTTGAACATATGGAGCCTGTTTGGTACCAGGCACGGCCTACTCCCTGGCTTGTTGGGCAGCCTCCTTTCCTTTCATCGCCTTTTCCAAGCTTGCCTTCACATATCTGTTTTTCAATGAGGCCTTACAGGACCACACCATTTCAAATGACAAATGACCCGTCTGCCAACCACTGGCACTCCTGAGCTCATGCATCCAACTGTGTGGTATATTTTTTCATAGCTCCTCTTGATTTATAACATCACAGATAATTTACCTGTTCATATACACATACGTACACACATTACATATGCAACCAGTATCTGTATTTATTTGCTGTCCTATATGGGTTTGTTATTCTACTTTAGGCCGACTCCATAAGCGTGTGACAGATTTAAGGGTCGTCTTTGTTATGTTTACTGATAAATTGCCAACAATGTTGAGGCTGGGACCCAGAAACGGTGTAGAAAATGTGTACTGAATGAATCAATTGTGACTGCCGGAGCTAAGGCAGACAGCGAGAATAAAGAAGTTAACAACATCCAAGAGCTTAGAGAGGGAGGTGAGAGTATGAGTTTTAATAACATTTATTATTTAATTTTGGTCAGATTGAGACTCTTGCCACTTTTTGCCCGTGTCGGAATGAAAACTTGGAAAATTCTTCGAAGGTTTTAATTGGCTAAACTTACCCCACATGACTGGAGAGATGGCTTAGTACTTAAGAACACTGTCTGCTTTTTCAGAGGACCTAGGTTCAAGTCCCAGTGTCCACATGGCTGCTTATAACTGTCTATATCTCCAATTCCAGGGCATCTGATTCTCTCACACAGGCATACATGTGCCAAAACACTAATCGATGCTCATAAAATTAAAGTAGATAATTTTAGCCAGGTGGTGGCGGCACACACCTTTAATCCCAGTACTCAGGGGACAGAGACAGGCTAATCTCTGTGAGTTCGTGGTCAGCCTGGTCTGCAAAATGAGTTCCAGGACAACCCAGGTACACAGAGAAACCCTGTCTCAGAAAACTAAAAAACAAACCAAACCAAAACAAAAATTTTCCCGCAAATGAATCCCAGTCATATCAAAAGAATCCTACATCTTACACCTTCTCAACTTTCTCTGATTCACTCCAGGTCCTTACCATCTCATTGCCTGTCTGGATCTCCTTTTGGAGAGGTTCCCAGTGGTAAAGAACAGGTGTGTGTGTGTGTGTTTGCGTGTGCGCATGAATTCACAAACTGTGGATTATGTTAATCTTGAACTTAGTTTTGCCTCAATTTTTGGTATGGCTGTAAAATGAGTAGGACTCTTCATTTTTTCATAACAAGTAAAATCACCTGAACAAAAGAAAGATGAGCAATTCTTTCTAGACCCATCAAAGACATGAAGCCATAACTGGCTCCCCAAATTTGGAAAAGAGACACGCAGAACCCTGGCAGAATTATGCAGTGGAGGGACCTCTGCGCTCTCACTGATGAACTATGGGAAACTCAGAGCAGAAATGTCAGAGAGGAGCAGAGCAGGGCATGCAGTGATGGGGTAACTCACAGTTTAGTGGATGCCACCTCTGAGATCGGTTCCAGGTCCTTATGGCAAACACAAAAGAATTATGATCTCATACTACATGTGGAGAGAAGGAACCGTTCTGAAATATGCTTTATGCCCTTCTAAGCAAGTTCTGTCCTCAGGAAAAACTATTGTATGGAAATTGAGTGCCCTAGTATTGTATTAGAGGCCTGTCTGCTCAGGGGAGAGGGAATAGTCTTCTGTAGCTCTTGTAGCCATCCTCTCCCACAGTGAGGGGGGTGGGAGGGGGGAGTGGTAGAGGAGGGGTGGATGCAGTGGCGAAGTTCATCCACTGGAACACGTATTTCCGAAGACTCTGAGACCTAATCTTAGGTCTAGGTCTATGGCGTTCTCCCCTCCTCCCTGCACCTCGCTAAAGGCCGATGTGCAGCATTTTCTCTGTGCCTAGCATTTCATGGATGCCTTTCAGCAAACCTTCACTCCAAATCTGACAGGCATTTTTCACACATCTGAGCACAGAAACAAACATTCTTGACAAAATATTAGCAAGTCAAATCCAATAATGTATCAGGGAATCACACAGCATGACCAAGTGGGACTCATCCGAGTTATACAAGGCCGGTTCAAAGATGGATTAATGCAATCCATCCCATCAACAAGTTATGAACAAAGGTCATGTTACTTTATCAATAGGTGCACAAAAGATATTTGACAAAATCTGGCATCCACTCATAGTTAAAAAGTTGTTGGTTAAAGGCCAGGCGTGGTGGCACATACTTTTTAATCACTGTACTTTGGAGAAAGAGGCAAGCAAATCTCTTAGAGACCAAGGCCAGCCTGGTCTATATGGTGAGTTCCAGACTAGCCAGGGCAACAGACTGAGAATTTGTCTCAAAAAAAAAGGAAAAGAATGAAAAAAACGAATAAATACATACATTTTCATTATATTAGAGAATAAAGAACATCATATAGAACGGAATTCAGGGGACAAATTTCAAGAATCATTTTTCTGTTTTCACCATGTGGGTTCTCAGCTTTGACAGCAAGCACCTTTGTCCTCTAAAAACCATTTCACTGGCCTAGACTCAAGGTTTTGAAAGTACCAGCTTTTCTCTTCTTGATCTGTAAATCAATGCAACCCCAGCTTAAATCTCAGCATTTCTCTCTCTCTCTCTCTCTCTCTCTCTCTCTCTCTCTCTCTCTCTCTCTCTCTCTCTCTGTGTGTGTGTGTGTGTGTGTGTAAATCAACAAACTGATTGTAAAGATTTTATGGAGAGGCAAAAGATCTAGAATGGTTAACTCAGCATTCAAGAAGAAGTAAGTCATGGGTTTGACCTTGTCCAACATCAAGAACATGTAAAGAGGCAGGATCAATACAATGTGGGCTGGTAACACATCAGTGGGACAGTCTAGAGAGTCCTGAATTAGATCTATATGACTACAAAGTTAATCTTCAACAAAGAACTGAGGGCATTGGGACGGCCTGTTTAAATAAATAGGCATTCATATGAAGCAACTGAACGTAGATACACCTTTCCTCCAAATTAATTCAGAATGGATTTAAGACTTTTGTGTCAATGCAAAGCTATAAAAGTTCCAGAAGATAGCACAGGGAACATTCTCAATGACTTTGTATTTAATAATGCCTTTATGTACAACACTAATGGTATTGTTCATGCCTTTATTAGCAAATATTATCAACAGATAATTAATAAACTGGGATTAACTATAATTTTGAAATTTGTCCTACAAAACACAACCTCAAGAGAATGAGAAAATACGAGAAGAAACCCACAGAAATTGTCTTTGAAATTGGATATTTAGACAAAGAAGATGTGAAAAACAACAATATGAAAATGAACACCCCACAAAATGGATCCAAAATGTTAAAAGACCACACCAAACAGATATACATATGTCAAATCAGATACATTCTTGGAATTATGCAGGATCTGTATTCAGATAATATGGCTATTTTCCCCAACATCACTAAAACACAAGTCCAGGATACTGACTTTGGATTTGCGGAAGAGAAGTTGTGAAGTGCTTCCTGTAAGAGAAAGGTCAAAGTTCATCACTCAAGGAGGTTTTATAGCTCTATGATGTCATTGTTAATCATGTACCAGGTACAGTTCAAAAATTAACCTACATTATAGATATGCATGTACAAGAGAAAAGAGTGCATATACGTGTTGGTATAATCTGTGATTTCTGGTATCCACTGTATTGTTGGAACACAAACCCTATGACTAGGAGTTGTACATAATCATTTCCCCACAATCCTAATGATGTATGTACAATGGGTATTTTGTCCTGTGACTACTCATGTCATTCTGAATTCCACTAGGAAAGCAGATACTCATATATACTTCCCTTGCTAAGAAAATGCCTATCATTTGTCCAATCCATTGTATGCTAAATATTTCTATATATGCATGGAAATGCATTTTATTTACACATGCATATTTATGCAAGTCCTCTTTATTGTCAGTTCATTGGAATTCACAGTTTCATATGTGGAGGATAATGGCATGGCTATCCATGCTGTGGCCAAGAAGAAATAAGGCGAGGAGAGGGAGGAAGAAGTTTAGGGTTATTAGGAATAGTCCAAGCAGACATCTAGCTTTCTCAGTGAAAAGAATGCACCTATTCATGCTGCACACTCTAAAGTCTGTTCCCGGCTAGGCTACCGCTTTCACTTGATACACAGTTTTAACAAGCCCGTTTCTGGCTTTGAAAGGGGAAGTATTTCAAATGCAGAAATGAAATACTTAAAAGAAGAAAGCTTAAAAAAACATTAAAAGTAGACAGAATTGCTGAAAAACAGCCAGGTAGTGTGGCTTTAGTTAATATAAAGGGCAAGTGTCTGGCCATCTTTTAGTATTTGTAAGAACTCCACTCTTTAATATTTATAATGATGGCTCTGAGTCATTAGGAAAAGGTGAAGTTATGTGTCTGTCTTAGCATAGTCTGGACAGAAAATTTAAAGCAGTTCATTTAGATAGAGTTCCATCAAAATCATTAAAAGTAGCAAGAGTGAATCCTCGCGTTTTTAAGGCACAAGAATTGTATGTTAATTTATTCTTCCCATCTTTCCCAGTCCTCTTTCCTTCTTCTTCCCACTCATGTCTACCCTGTCCCTTCCTTCTCATTACTCCCCCACCAGCTGCTTGTTTTATTTATGTATAATAATTATTTGGGGCTTGATATTGGCTTTACTATGAAAGTAGACTTATATTTAAGAAAACATAGAGACAGTAAGATTTAAGTACTTGAAAATAACCTTACATTTTCATTTCTCACATTAAAAGAATGCTGGTATCTATTCATCATTCATTTAAGTTCGGTCAACTCTCAATTATCTCTGGTAATAGAGAGTAGGGATAAAATGAACAGGTGAAATCTATTTCTAGTCCCCAAACACAACTTTCAATCTCTTTCTTCTGAGTTCTTTACAAGAAGCACCGCTATTTCTCTTTCCCCTTCTGTGTAGACTCATTTCAATTGTGGAATGACCTAAAAAAAATAAAAAACAACCGAAAGGAGAAAACCAACCCAAATATGAAGATGATTTCAAATTCTTCCTAAAATTAAGATAGTAAACATAATCTGTAACTATTTTTTTTAAAAAAAATGTTAGACTGCTTTTTCAAACATTGCCTCTGAAACATGGATCCCTTACCAAAGGTGAGTCAATTGATCTTCCTTAAAGAAGACTGTTTCTTCTAAGTATAAATATGTTTTAACCTTCCGAGTAGCAGTTGGATTTTTAAACATAATAACTGTGTGTATTTTACAGTTTGCAGAGATGGAGGACAAATGAGTATTGGTTTAATAAAATTATTAACTACAGAATTAAGACTATCTTTCAGGCACAGCCTCCAGAGAGCCAGCATCAGGACCGGTTTCCCAGCTGCTCCGTAACTAGCCACAGTACCGACTTCTTTTCGTAGAGCGAACAGCATTTATCCAAGGAAGAATCGATATGCAGCTGAAACTCCAAGGTCTTAGCAGCTAATCCTGAAGAACATCCCTCAGAGGAGATACTGGTGTGGCGAGGAACACACATCCGAGATGAAAAGAACGAGACGACTGCAGAACACGCATACACGCAAATCTGTGTGCGGTCTTCATGTCTGGCATCTAATAAACACACACACTCAAATCTGTGTGCAGTTTTTATGTCTGGTATTTCATAAATACAGGAGGGTGAGTACTCAGGTTAGCTTCCCTTGTCCCAGTGGAAAAGATGCATTAAACAAAGGGAAAATAAGATCCTAACAGACCCATAGGGAAAGGACACTATAATTTCACCCACATTGCACTGAGGGATGTCAATAACCATTGATTGCTTTTCTCTGTGAAGACTCAATAAAATCCTATAAACTAGTCTTATCTTTGATGATACCAAAGGTCAGAATAATTTTAAACATTATCAGGGATGCTGATTCCTTGTTCTTTTTAAAATTCATCTGAGGACTCTAATCTGACGAGTCAATGTGTAGGGAAACTCTGTGTCCCCATAAGGCAATAAGAGTTGGAAAGAAGGATCAGAGCAGATGCAGCTCTGAGAAGCAGGGTCCCAAGTGAGGACGAGAAGGCTCATCTAGAGAGAGTGCTGAAAAACACTGCCTGGGGTCATAGTTGTTATGTGACACTATTCTTGGGAAAATGCCTATTTACCCAAGATAAGGAACCAGCGACAGATCAAAGTAAAAATATCACCAAAGCCCACCTTGATGAGCCGATGAGTTTTATTGAGATTACTTATAGGACTATGGTTGGGGGTTTACTTAAAGCATCAGAAATGACTCAAAGACGCTTGCATCTCTAAAAGTTTACCCCAAAGGGGGTGGTGGTTGATGAAAGCTGGAAGCCTGGATCTCACTGTACAGCCTACTTGCATTTCAACAGGGCTGAAGAAGACATCTTCAGGTGGCTCCATTGGTCTGAGCCTCTTGTAGGCAGCTTGACTGGCATAAAGGTCTTCTAAGACACAGCATTTTGTTTCTACCTCTTCCAGGCAGCTTGGCTGGTTGGAACTAAAGTTTGTCTGAGTGCGTGTCTAGGCAGACCTTACTGCTTATGTAAGCTTGGGGAATGAGGGGCTTAATGTTTCCGGTCTGGTTCCGGGAATGCCCGACACCTTAGAGTGGTTTACTGAGCTTCCCTGAAGGATGGAATGTTTCATTTCCCCAAGGTCATCCTGGGCCTCGAAGATCTTCCCTCCAAGATGAATGCTTTATATCTGGGAGGAAATTATGACACAACAATGTTAACTAATAAAAATACAGTATCTGGAAGGAAAGAGAAATTTTTAGTAAGTATAGGAGGTGTGAAAAATAGAAGCAGGAAAAAATAGGTGTGAGTTCACTGTGGTTTGATTCAAAAATCTCCATTGTGCTTTGAATCTGAAATATGCTAAAGACTTGCTTGCCAGCTAATAGGATTTGAAGATGTGGCTGGATTATGAGGGCTCCATTGTCATTGATGGGGCCATCTTTTGACGAATTTGCAATCTAATGGCCTTAGGAAGTGAAGGAAATTTCCAGAGGAGGAGTCCAGCTGAAGGAAGTACATCACTAGAAATATGTTGTTGGAAGTTAGATTTTATTTTTCATGCCTTCCTGTTCTCTCTCTTCCTCTCCCTCTCTCTACTTCCTGGCAGTCTTTCCTTCACAACTCCCCAGTGCCACATTTTCTCTCAACCGTCTGTCTCAGTACCTTAACAATGAGCCATGGGACCATGGGTTGAAGTTACTGAAACCATGAGCCCAAATAATTCTTTGCTCTATTGAACTGTTTATCTCAGGCATTTGTCACAATTATAAAGAGTCTAACACATGTCTCTATGGTGGGTGGAGGCCTTCTAGCTGCATACTCAGACATTTTTGAGTTGAGGAAACATGTTAGCCATTGTCCAGGCAGGAGTATTTATGCCCCAGAAGATGAAGAAATTAAATATCTACTCCATTTATAATGGGTTGTTCACTGATCTTCCTCTGTTTTTCTACCTTTCTGAGTATGTCCCAATAAGAGAAGATGTGGATCCCATTCCTGACCAGGGTGATGCCAAAATACCTTCCTTCAATATAAGAAAAGGCATCCTCTCTGTCTTCCTGAAAATGAGAAAGGTGAAGCAAAACACATAAGGTAGATTGTCAAATTAAGGCCATAGACTGAAAACTCCTTCAGCATATATCTATAGAAATGTATCTATTTAGAAGGCAATATTTGTTTATGGTGTATTTTCTTCCCATTTCACATGTGTATGTAAACACTTTGTATCTGTTCTTGAATGTGAACCTCTTCATCCAATGAAATAAATGCCTTTTAGAAAGTTGTTCTGGCTTTGACTGTCAAACCATGGATGTTCTAGACAAAAAGGCACTGGGGGATTCTTATGATTTGTCAAGCCTTTGATCCATGAGTTAAAAGACCTTACTGAGACCTTACAGTTTACTACTTCAAGGAGCAGAGTTCTAGAATATATGCAAGAAAGCCAGCCTCATCGCTTGAACAATAAACATCTCTAAATACGGATCTACCTGCCAGACCACACTTATTCCACAAGAATGCTACTTATTACACACACACACACACACACACACACACATATATATATATACATATATATATGTATATATATATATATATATATAGAGAGAGAGAGAGAGAGAGAGAGAGAGAGAGAACCAATACTGATTTAAAGTCACTGGATCCTGAATGTCTTAATCTTAGTCCAGAAGTTTCACGGGAGACCTTGAGAAAACTGTACACAGACATTTGTACTCCTGTTGGTTGGCATGTTTTACTTTGGATTTTAAAAACTGGGAATGCCTATAAAAGATTTTAGGAAGCCCCCATTACACTAACCACATTCCTTGTGTGTCTTAGTGGGTTAAACAGTCTCCAAGTTGTAGATTTTCACAAACTCATAGTCTGAAAGTTACCTACACTAACCGAATTATCATAGTTTTGGAGTCGCTCTCGTTTGAGTCATCTGTTTGTTCCCTGGATGCAGCTTGCTCTTTCAGGCAAGCCTACGTCTACATTATGCCAGATTGCTGGCTGTCTTCTCTGTCTCCTCACATCTTTAAAGAGTTCCACTCTTGCCTTTGAAAGTACATCAGGTATCAAGCTAACATCGCATATGGGAAGATTTTTCTTGTGATTATCGTCAATCCCACTGTCACAGTTGAAAACCCCCAACTCCTTAATTCTGGATTAGACTTTCAAGATCCAAAATGACTGCTCAAGTATCTTTATTCTTGAACAGGATCAGAACATTTTTTTTTCTCAGAAGAGCCATATGGTAAATATTTTCTTGGCTTTGCAGGCCAGAGGGTGTGTGCCACAGCTTCTCCACTCTGCCAAAGCAGCTGAATGCCGCTGTGGCCTCCACACCGAAGAGTGGCCATGGCTGGGTACCAAGTAAAATTGTATTTATGGAGAGTGAAGTTGACGTTCATGTAAGATTTTTGGTCAAGGAATATCCCCCCTGTCCTTGCTTACAATTATCAGATATAAAATCCGTTCTTATGAATCATGAGACAGACCGAATGGGGACCATGTAGGTTGGGTTTGGTGCTGGAGTCTTAGTTTGATGAATTTTGTTTTGAAAGATACAGTTCCACAATTTCCCAACCCCGTCTACTCATGTTCGGATAGAGGACCATTGGTTTTAATACACATTCTGCAGATTTCCTCCTTTATCCAAATCTAGTGACGGAAAAATCGGACCTCAGTACGTTGACCCAGGCCAAGTCACAGATGTGCAGCCGTTCTTCACGCATTACTGTGGGATGGGGATGCGTATGCGAGGCTTTGTCTTTGTGTTAAAATCTACTCATTCTCTTCGGGGTTTCGTTTCGCGACATCAAAACGCTTTCATAGAATATGAAGCAAACATAGTACCTCTCTATTACAGTGAAGATAAATCCGTATCTAAACTGTTCAACTGCATCTCTAAAATCTTTACTTATTTTACATGTGTAAAATTATAGAAAAATCACTTTATATACAGTTGCAAATTATAGCCTATACATTATGTACATAATATGCTATTATCTATTACATAATTGTAATTTAAATAGTGTGCAATACACATATAAATTGTAGCATAACATATGCATATAATGTATAAATTATGGTCTATTCTATCTATAAATTATACTTATAAATTATAGCTATAAGTATGTGAAAATTAAGTATACTTAAATAGTATCTAAATCATGTGTTATAGTATAGCCATAGCATCTGGGTCCACCTCCACCTCATAAGACACTCTTTGCAACAAAATATGAGCCCCTCACCTTTTTTTTTTTAAAAAAAAAAGATAAAGTTTCACTGTGTAAGCTTGGTTGGCCTGGAACAACTCACCAAGCTAGCCTTAGACTTGTGACAATCCTTTTAATATTGCCTCTGGTTATTCTGAATACAGACACATGTCACATATCTGGCTCCAAATTTTATTTTTAAAATAAGGACTTGTTAGACCTTAGCTCTAATATGTTGGTTATACAAGTGACATCGAGAAACAAAAGTTAGTCTACTTTTCATAGTATGTATTTAGAAATATTTTTAAAGATTAGAATGTTTGGCTATAAGAAACTGGGTTAAATATGGCAATTCGTATATTTTTCTTGATGATGAACTTCCTATTTTATCATTCTGATGTACGAACAGATCAGAACTAGACAGTGTAACAGTGTGGGCTTGAATTGTAGCCCGACAGCTCAGGAGATTAAGATTGAATTGCTTAAACACAGGAGTTATGAGACATTTCCTCAAAGGAGAATGGGAATGAAAGGAGGAGAAGGACTAATCCATCCTTCTTTGTATATTTTGGCAATCTTTGGGATTGAACCTAGGTTATCCTGCATACATGCTACCACTATATCCAGCCCTAGAGTTAACAAAAGTAGAAGTCTTATAAATTAGAGCAGTTAAAGACATAATGGAAACATTTATGAAGTCGTAGTTTGAGATTTTTTTCTCATAGCCTACTAAAATTCAAATTGTGTTTGGAGTTATGTACTTCATGATATCATATGCTTCTCTTCATGTGGGCTTACAGGCTCTTAGAGGAAAGAGAACATCTTATTTTCTACATCTAAAACTTATCAAAATGCACCGATTAGCTTGGCTGCTTAATATAGCTTCGAAGAGGGTGCTGGAGACATGGTTCAACCCCTAAGAGAGTTTGTTGTGAACTCGGATTCTGTTCTTGTATAAGACCAGATTTCAGTTCCCAGCACATACATAGACCAGTCTCGCAATCATCTGTAACTTCAGATCTAGGGCATTCAACCTTCTTTTCTGGCTTCTACATGGATTCATAACCCATGTGCTCATGCATACATGCATACACACATACAGATAACTTTAAAAAGAATGAAGCAAATTTTTAAAGAACACGTTTCTACAGAGGAGTAAATCAAATGGTGCTGAAAATCAATTTGCTTAGATTTATTATAGGAAAAACTATCCTATATTTCCTCCTCTACTTTAGTATAAAAGTAACCATCCCCCTGACTCACTAATCTTTGCCCAAGAGCTTCTGTAAAGCAAAGGCAATAAAACCATATATCCAAGGGCCTCTTATTGGAGCCTTATTATCTCCAACTGTGAGCATTTTCACAGCAGATAAACATTTCCTCTACCTTCCAATACAAACAGAGTTGGCTCTATACTTTTGAGTAAAAACAAGAAATGTGTCGCTGAGGGCTTGGGGCTGAGTGTTAAGCAAGGGTCTTACCACATCTGGGCACTCACTGCTGCTGCAAACTCAGCTGCAAGCTGGCAGATGGCAACGGAGATTGCAGCCATTGCAGGAGTTAACAGAGGGCACCGAGAGTTATGTCTCTTGTTTTATAGTGTCAAAAATGAGTACTTCCCTGATTGTGATAAATTGCATAAGATGTCAAAACACATTTAGAGTGACTTTAAGAACCTTGATGGATGCTCCTTGAAAATGTTAATCATTTTATTGTATTGCACTTACCTATCTAACAAATGGGTGAAGTAACAATTTTGATACTCTAAGGGCTATAAAACTATTTGTAAGTAAGCCCTTTAGTCTGACTGCACCCCGCTCTTGAAGTTAAGCATCATAAGGAAAAAAATATCTAAGCTACTCAGTAAGTCAGCAAGCTTCCTATCAAATCTTCTTCAGCTCACTCAGAAACACAATTAACATAAAGATGCAGAGGGCAAAGCAATCCGCTAAAGGAGCTGCCCTTTTTTCAAAGACAAGTGTCTGCTCGCTCAATGGGCTACGTTTGCCCTCCACTGGAGTTGGATTCTGGAATTATGAAGGTGTGTTGCCATTTGCTAGATAGATCTCCACTGATCGTCAATTCAATAGGTCATCTTCACCGTCAGCTTGACTGGATTTAGAGTCACCTAGGAGACACAACTCTGAGCGTTTTCTGAGAAGTTGAACTGCAAGACACAGCCTGAATGCTGGTGGCACCAACCCACAGGCTGGGGCGTCAGACTGAATACAAAGAAGAAAGGGAGCTGAGAGTCTGCATTTACCTCTTGGCTTCCTGACTGCAGACAACATGAATAGCTTCCTCGCATTCGTGCTGCCATGCAGTCTCCGCCATGATGGACTGCCGCGATGAACCACACACTCATACAGTTAGCCAAAACAAACTCCTCTGCTCTCAAGTGGCCTTTGTTGGAGATGTTGTCATGGTAATGACAACTGTAGCTAGTGGAAGCCTTCCTTTCTTCTTTTGCACACTCATTCTAAGAAAAATACACCCCAAGATCTCTGGTGGGTGCTTGAAAGCACAGATGACATAGAACCCTTTATATTACTCCTTAAAGAATATGCACATATATCTGTGGTAAAGTTTAACTCAGTGAGATGTTAAAAATTTGAATTTTATTGTGAAGGTGGTTGAAAAGGCAGAAGTCTGACTGTTAACTTTTTAGGAGATCTCACTGAAGTGTGGGTGGACACTAAAAGTTTAACATTGTTCTAGAAGATGGATGACATTTGTACTAGAAGCAATATGTGTAGGCCTTGGGCCAGTTGATAATAGCAACATGACTTAGCATGACGGTGCTCACACCTTAGAAGAGGTATCAGAAAAGAAAAAGAAATTTCAACATTGTGGTTTAGGGAAGACATTTTGAATTAAGGGACCTGGAATCTAAGACCAAGCTTGGAAAAAAAGATCAATGAACCACACCTGTGAAGTTGAAACCTCATATGGGTGGTTTTCTAACTTGACAATAGGGAATACCCTGATTAGTGTTACATTTTGACAATTTGTCCAGACTTCCTGGGGAAAGAACATTAATAGCATCTGTCCTATGTTCTTGTGCCCTTGAATGCCTTTGGCATAAGTTATTTCTCTGTAATAAGCCAGGACATGAGAGTACAAGGTCTCTCTGTTGGATTTGAGAGTCTGGCAAATTTTTGAAACTGGCAGCTTTAGAAATGTTCCAAACTCGAAAATGAAATCAGAAGTGACAGAGTCTTGTGTGTATTACTCCCTTTAAGCATCGTAGATGTTCAGCCACTGCAGAGAACTTAGATTTAGTCTCCAACAACAGAACTCCCTGGGTGACTGATCTCAGAGCATTCAAACCCACTGAATCAGAAAGGTGAAGGAGGGTTGGGAAGTGGCATTATTAATAGTGTGCCCTAGTGATTTGCCTGTACTCTAAAGGTGAGGACCACTGTCTTAGAGAATGAAAAATCAACTTCAGAAGTCATTAACCTCTTCTGAAGAAAAAAAGACCAGGTTGGAGAATCCTGGGAAGCTACAGGCCCTGTATCTTTTCCCTCTGTGTTCCAGGTTACGGCAACACTGGAAAATAATCCTATGTGGAATGCAAGAGCCAACAGTGATGAGTCTGGGTGATTACCTAGCATCCTTGAATTTCTGCGTTCCCAATCTGGTCGTGCTTTCCATTGGAACATATGGTTCAGAGAATTTGAGTTCTAGCCAGCGATGAGCTGGCTCTGGTTTGTGACAAATTTGAGCACTGGTTGTGTATATTTTTTCACAGTTCTATGTTCAGTGAGAATCACATTGGGAAAGTTGGAATTGGTCACTGGGGAGCCAGGGAGGGTAGCTCAGTGAATAAAGTGCTTGATGTGCAAGAATCTAAGTTCTGAGTCCCAGAACACGCAATAAAAATCCTAGAGTGACTACATGTGGTCTTAACCTTAGCCACTGTATCCAGTGAGAAATTTTGCCTCATAAATCAAGGTGTGAAATGATGAAGAAAGCCACCCGATATTTAGCCCGGATCTCTTCCAGCCCTCAGAGACACACAGGCATCTTTACACATGTGTACACACATATATATACACATACATGCAAAAAATAATGAAGCGGTAGCTAGACAAACCATGGAAAAGGGGAGTGGTCACCAGAGGGGCTATGTATAGAACAGAAATTGGCATACTGTCTAGTTTGACCCCACCAGCTGCTATTTCCCAGTGTTTCACTGGTGCCAATCCGTGATTGTGCTCAAGGGTGGCAGTGATAATTTTGTCTTCCTTTTACCTGCATGGATTAAGACAATTGTGATTTAGTCTTAGGGACCTAGTCTCTTAGAAGAATGCAGAGTGCAATAGCTACAAATGAAAAGATGGATTGCCTGGAGTCATTATAGCTATTTGCATATCTGTATCAACCTGTAGAAGACAGGGTACCTTCTAGTTCCATGAAGGACACCACAGAACGCTTGAAAAGGACCGTCTAAATATCAAGAATTACTCGTCACTCGGGTTTCACATAGCCATCATTATAATGACACAAACATAATGATTCGAAAAGAGCCTTAATAATCAAGCTTTGATGTCAAAATGGTAATTTTTTTTTGAAGTTGAGTAAAGGGATTCTTTTGTTTCAGTTTGTCAGCAATGGTGAAAGAGACCTCTCGAGCCAATGCGGTGAGTGATGGGAGTTCTGGGCTACAGATCTTCTCTATATTGTTTCGCCCACTAGTGAAGGTGCAGGCCCACCCCGCACCGTGTGTGCACTGGCATGTCTTCCTAGCTCATCTTTCATTGTAACTTAAGAGTGTAAGATAAGCAGCTTTATTACGAGGGGCAAGTGAACGAACTCAAAACTAGTGCTGTCGAATGAATATAAAGTTCTTTCTCTGAGCTTAATTGTTACGATCGTAGAGGCAAAATGAAAGGATGATTGCCTTCTGACTTTCCTTTCCCCAGATTTTAGTATTTAAAATATTTATCTAGTGCCTTGGGCCATGTTAAAATTATGTCTTAGTTGGGCTTACATTTTATTTTTCTAGAATGAACTCATTAGGCATGTTTAAAAGTCCAAGGAAGTTTTAGGTGGTAAACCAACTAATTAACCGATCAATACATGTATGTATGGTCTGTAAACACCCCTTGAATGCAGGTCTGTGTGCTTCTTGTTTCTTGTGAACTTATTTTTGCAATGGCACCTTTTAGATCCCTTAAAAAGACATTTATCTATGAAGATTCTTAATTTTAATTGAAAGAGTATTTTTTTTTCATAGAGCTAATTCACTTTCAAAATGTTTGCTTAAATCACTACTCTGATGGCCTTTCTGATACAGGCAGGAACACAGTGGAGAGGCCCAGGAACATTTACTGAGCACTTACTGAGTGCCAAGACGGTCTCCTAAGTACTAAATATACCTTATCTCAGTTAATCCTCCCACTAACTCTGGGAGATAAACACAATCCCGAGCCCAGTTTACAGATAAGGAGAGGAAAGCTTAAAGGACTGAGAAGCAAGCTAAGGTCAAACAGCTTCTTAGAGGCGGAGGCCCGGGCCAGATGATCTGATACCCAAGGCAGTGCTCTTAATCTCTTCCCATTTGGTCTCATACTCATGGTACTACAGAGCCAGGGCAAATCCCAGAGTGAATCCATCGTATGCATGCAACTCTCAAACAATTTTAACCCGATCCGAGGAGGCTCCTGGGAGGTTCTGCGTATCACTTGATACAATTCAAGGAAGTTGCTAGAAAGGACATTTGAATTCTTTCTATGGTATTAGCCAGGACATCTCAAGCACTTGCATAACAGATTTTGTCTTCTAATTATTGCCAGTAATTGATTGGTAATTGATCAAGCAACTCTAGTTAATCAGTCAAACCATCCTCAAAGAGTTTTAGTCTTATAGAGGAACATGGAAGTGTTTCTCCCAATACCAGGTAGTCCACTGGCTGCCTCATTACTAATTTTGCTAATGCAAGGCACCAATCACCCAGAATCTTTCTTGTTTTTGTTTTTTTTTTTTTCCCAAAGAACTTTCTGGAACTTTCCGTTTCCTTACCAGTTAGCAGTTCCACGTCTCCTTTTGCAGCCCAAACCCTACCAATCCTTTTTTAAATGTGAACTCTCTGTGGTATGACAAGTATTTGTTTACCTCTCCTACAAACCCTTTGAAACACAGGGGAAACCACCAGATCCAGCCATGTCTGAAGCATCGGTACAACATAAACCCTGCCCAGACTCATCACTTGAAGCCTTTAAACTCTCAAGCTACCCCTGAGCCCCAGGAGTCACAAGCTAGGTGACTTAAAAACTGTGTGTCAAGATACAAATACAGAGAGATCCGGTCTGTCTTAGTTCTCCTAAGATCTTGCCCTCAGAGTTTTGTTGGATCTGTGGTAGGAAAAAAAAGTCTTAAGGGCCATTGGAAAGGCTTCAGGTTTGTTGTTGATAAAGCGTTATTGTTCTTTTCTATTGTCTTGGTGGAATGGCGCATGGCTCCCTTCTATCCATAGTAACTTCTTTACCATAGTAGCATAGCCACGCCCTTCGACTGCTCTTCCTAGCTTATCGTGTGTGTGTGTTCTTCACATCATCATGTTGTGACTGTTCTAAATCATTCTACTCTGCTCCTAATTATATTATCATTAAACTGCGTCTCTCCATTTGCATCTTGTTCTATGTGATTATGAGTAGCTTATGCCTCTCACTGATTGCTTCGCTGCTTAGCTGGCTCCTCCACAGCTACCCTACGTCTTGGCCCTGAATTACGCCCTAGGCTTCATTCGCATCTGGTTTAGATTTGAGGCTCTAGGTTTTGGACTTGTAGATTCGGGGTGCAATAATTGGGGATGAAAGAAATAAATGAATTTCGTGCGTCAGGAGCAGATTTCTGTGATCTAAATGTACCTCTGCAAAAGTGATGCATTGGAAAACTGAATCTCACCACAGAAGCTTTGGGAAGTGGGACCTTCAACCAGTGACTCTGTCGTGAGTGTTCAGTCTTCATGAATGGGTTGATATCATTTGGAGTAGTATGTTACTAATTAAAAGATAGCTTTGGCTTCCTTTTCTGCCATCTCCTTCTGCCCCTTAAGACCTCCCATTGTATCTAATAACAGTGTATCTCCTGTTATTCTATAATCTAGCATGAAGGCCTTTACCTGGTGCAGCTTTCCTTGGCATTGGACTTCCTCAAATGGTGAGCCAATAGAGTGTTATTCTTTATAAGTCTCTGATATTCTGTTATAGTTATGTAAAAATGTATTAAGTCATTATTCTTAGCAGTGTTATTCTTTATAAGTTATCCAGTATCTGATATTCTGTTATAGCTATATAAAAATGTATTAAGACATTATTCTTAGCCTGGGATTCACACAAAGACACATAGTATAACTTCATATAGTCTATGGGCTGCACTTTGTTCTTGGTTAGAAAATTCTCTGGTTTGGATTCATATATTCCAATGGTGAGAATATTTATTGGTTTGTAAGTTATAGTTATCACCAATGGAGATAATATTTATTGACTTACCAGTTATCGAGTCTATAGTTTGGGCTCAGAAGTTTAATTTCTTGGCTTTGAATTCCATATCTAGCACTTACTAGTTTTATAAACCAAATTATTTGGTGTCTGAAATGTGTTTTTGTTTCTGAGAAATGAATATAACCAGAAACATTAATTGTGTGGGTATAATCAGAACCAGACAAAAGACCGTGGTATCCAAGTATGTGACACAGGTAATGAATGCACAGAGATTAGCTTTGCTGCTGCTGCTGCTGCTGCTGCTGCTAATGATGATGACAACATCCATGATGATGGTAGTGATAATGATGGCAATGATGATAAGGATGCAGTCTTCAGACCTTTCATCGCCTGCGGAGGACCAACCTATATTAGAGAGTCTCAGAAGAGGAAATCCTTAGTATCTGTTATTCACTGCTATATAGTATTAAATACTGAATGCACATATGTCAAAATTTGTTATGTCCTTATTTCCTCACCTAAAGAATTGGTAGCGCTGGCTAATACAAGCATAATAGCTCAGACATAAAGATTTCAAGCTACGTTTGCTACTGACATGTAGTGTGGCAGTTCCATGTGCCTCAATCTTTCTTGCAGTTTGTTCTTTCCTTCCACTGTAACTGTGTCCTAGGGATAGGACTTAGGTAGACAGGACTGTGCACCCAGCTCCATTACCTGCTGAACCATCATGCCGGACCAATCACAAGTTTCCCCTGTTTGAGGTTGGGTGTGTGAGCAGGGAAAACTTACAAGGTAGCACATTTTAGGATTGCGCCCGTGTCTGGTATTCATTACCCATCTACTATAACAGCGAAGAAGGAAGAATCACATCCGTGTGGGGAGCCTGGGGAGATGCAGAAAGGCCAGACCTGCTGACATTCAGCTAAAGAAGTTGCTTTAAGACGATGGGAGGTAAGAGAGTGAAACAAAAAGCCACTCTAGGGCCTTTTCAGTTTCAAAATCTGTCATTGTAAGGTAAAACCGAGACACATAAAACACATAAATCAAGTGCACGGCTCAAAATCTATAAGGCAAACACCACTCAGGTAAAGAAATACCACAGAGTCAGCTATAGCAGCGGCTCCTTCCACGCATCCCATCCAATCACACACTCTGTCCTGAAGGAGGTGACGGCTATTCTAACTTTATTGGTGATAACATCCGTAAGTTTTTAAATTTTCTTAGTTCTATCATGCAATTGTGCATTGTTAGGAACTGCAGTTGAACCTTGCCCAACTAAAAAACAGATCTGTTTGTAGTCTCTTGATTCACAGATTCACAGCCTTTCCTTCCATCTTTTTTTTTTTTTTTTTTTGTAAAAATTACCTTTCATTAGGTGGGAGACTTGGATTGTTAGCCTGGAGAGTTTTCCTGGGCTGCGTATTGCTGTTTGATCCTCTGTGGAGACTTCCATCTGTTCCTCTGTCTTTGGAATTTCCTGGGAACTGGAATCTGAATCCAGGACTGGGTCAGACCCAGGTTCCATCCTTTTGGCAAGGCTGAAGATGATCTTTCTGGATACTGGCGTTCCTTCTGCCTTACTCATCATTTTTGCAGGGACTTTTGGCAAGACTTCATAAGACATACGATATCTAATTGTCTTGTTTGTCACTTTGGCACTCATTGGAACTTGATGTCTGTATACACTCCCTCATTGGACTTAGAGAAAATTGTGGTTTTCTAATTACATCATTTCCTTTTAATTTATCAGTTGGAATATTGACATAGATATTTTCTTCTGCTACTTGGATCCTTGTTATTATCTTGGAAACAGAAAAAGAAAAGAAAGTAATATCTTTCCCTTTATTTCTTGTGTTCCAAGGTAATGAATTGGTTTCTTATACTCTGAATGTGACTTTAAAGTATCATTATGAATTCATAGATTTATGAAAATATTGTGCCTAAAATTATTGCAACGATTATCAAAATTGGAGTTTAATTTTTATTTGCTCAGTGAGGACCTGCTACTGTGGGCTTCAACCCTACTGTTACAGTCCTTTAGAGAGCCCACTTCTCGACTTTAACTCCTATCACACAATATACCATATTCTTTTTACACTTTACTTGGCTCAGAACTAGAACCAGCCATTTTGTTTCTTTCATAGAGGAAACATTCAAATCTCCAGGCTGTAAGTGTGAGAGATGCTTATTACAATGAGGCTGTCATTGCTTTAAGTTTTTTTCAATGGCCCAAGTGAATGCATGAGTTGAAAGACGAGATACTTGGGACTTTAATACATGTTGTGGCCAAGCAGGAAATGACAGACCTTCTCTTTAACTTTGTAATGTCAGCTTTTGCACAAGTCTTCCATGACTGCCTTCTGTTCTTTTTCTAGCTTCCATCCTGATTCTTAAGACGGTAGAAAATCATAGGATTAGGTAATCTCCTGTCCCTCCTTTGTGCATCTCATATCACACACAACAGTTTCAAAATAGCATTGTTCATATCACCAACAATAGGGCTCCTGAAAATTTCCAAACATGCCTATAATTTTCAGCTCTGACTTTAATAGTCGTCTTTGATGCGCTCTCAGCACACGGCCAGTGTGTACAATATGCCCCCTCTGCCTTTTAACACAGATCTAGCCTTCCTTTCCAGGGCAAATATATATTTAATGATCACCACCGGCCCTTAAGTTAATGTCTCTCTAGGGAACGTGTTGTCTGAAGTGCCTTTTGTCCACTGATTATCCAAGAAGAATTCTTAGGAACAATATTCCCCGTGTTTGTGCAGATGGGTAACAGCCTTTTCCCCATGAATGTCAACTTTGCTATGTATTAAAATCTCATGTTCACATTTTCTTTCTGTGTATTTGGAACACACAACGCTGTTTCCTTCTGGCATAAAGTGTGAGTCTTGTAAAGTTGTAGCATAACCTGATTTTCTTTTCCTTATACACAGTGAGGAATTCTTTCCACTTGCCACCAAAGTGCCAAGTGGAATTAATATGTCGATTCTATCAATTTTATTAATATGTAGAGTCTATCAATGTTATCAAGCACTGTCCTGATGCTGGTTAGTCTGGATTTCCAGGAACCTGGTGGGTACTTTCAATACAGATTTTAAGTTACTATTTCAGGTTAGTTTTCTTGAATGGCATGAGTATTTTTAGTATTTTTTCTGCTTTCTTGCTATCTTGATTTCTCCTTCATTCACCTTTGATTACATTCTCTGGCATCTTTTCTGTTGTTTTCTTTCTGACAGCAAACATCCCCCCCCCCCCCCACTTAAAATCTCCTATTTCTACCAGCTATTGTGTTCATAAGCCCAGGGGTTCTGGTTTACTCTTTACTTCTAAAACGGTTTTCACTCTAATTTTTAATTCTTTCCTGAGGTCTGCCACTTCATGGCCGAGCTCTCATTCCGATTCATGTCGTTCTTTCATGTATTGTACCGTTCCCGTAATGTCTTAGCTTGTTTTGAAATGGCAGGTTGCTGTTTTGATCTTTTTTGAGGACACATCTCTCTAGTGTGCTTTCATTGTCTGTGGGGGTGTCAGTCGGCTGCGTGGGCTCTCCTTTTCTTACCGTAGCATTGTGTGGGATCTGACCTCCGTCCTTCTTTGTTGTGCACGTCTATGTGAAATTAGTTTTCTTGAACTTTAAGAACAAGGCTGGATTCGGGGTAATGTTTCCAGTCTCCCCAAGCTCCCTCCTCTGTGGCTCCTCTGAGTGTTCAAAAGCATGATAGCAGCTTCCTTAGACTATGGGGCTCTCTGTTGGTTTTGCCGTTCGTCTGGACTTTCCCTTGACTTTATCTCAGCTGACCCCATCTTGTTCAGTGCTGATGGCAGTGCCTGCTGCTTCTACGCCGTGTGGGGTCTGTGATATGACTTGCATGGGCCCTAGCTTCCTCCACTAACAGCTATAAAAATCATATGTTACAACTACACCGACATAAACATAGACATATTGTTATATAGTAAAACATTTCCTTCAAGCTAATTTTTCCTTCTGATTTCAAAGGAGATTAGAGCACTTCACACGTCTCTGAACCACATGCCTCAATCCAGAGCCTTATGAAGGTAATGACCTCAGCCCTGAACGAAACTTGATTGGGGAACAGTGACACTGTGGACCATGTCTGAGGATTCCTCATGGCAGACGGCCCTTCGACCCTTCTCAGCCTTTGTGAGTCTACTGCTCTGACTTGGTATTGCATTGTGCAAAAGTCTCCCCGTGACTGTTGATCTCATCAAGTTGGCTCACTGAATTCTTCCGTGCATAAACGTCAACATAGTGACTGTATGGTGGTGATGAGGGGAGGTGTCGCTTGTCACTGAGTCCTCTGACACCTTGTCAGTTCTCTCTACACAGACATCCCTACCATGAATTTTTTTTCGGGACCCCCGTGACTTTTTCCTTACTGGCTTGTATTTTGCTAGGCCTAGGGACACATACCATGTAGCTTTGCTGCTAATGTCATCTGGGGCTTCCATACATGGTCCTCTTGGTTTCTTTACTTATATGAGACAGTTTTGAGAGCCAAGAACAAAGCAAACAAGAAAAACCAAGCTACTGTCTGTGCCACATTTTCTTTTTCAGAAGCTTTAAGAAGCTTCAAGACTCAGTTTAATGGAGGGAGCCACCCTATTTGTCTAAATTGTTCCCAAATAAGCTCTTCTTTCTAAATTTTCATCATAAAGGATTGACTTGTAAGTAATTACCATACTTCAAGACACAAGCATCTCTGGAATGGCTAAAGGGGAGTAATCAGTTAGTTATTCACACATTAGTGTGAGTTCCGTTCAGGAGCCAGGCTTTCCTAATTTATGGACAAGTGGCTGTAAAAGATGAGAGTGAACTAGACATGGCAGATACAATTTTGGAGTTGAGATAAACGGCAGAGATCCAACTTCTAGCGCAGAGCAGACAATAAGGAGGGAGTCTAAGGGAGGCATACCGTATGTGCTTGGGGCTTTGCCTACTGCCAGGCAAATCTCAGGGTGCTTGATAAACTCTTATGTGGACGAAACATTTCTACTTTAAGTTTATTAATAAATATTTTGTCCTGACGAAAGGTTGCCTTTCCCTGTTTGGGAGCTGGAATGACTGCCTCAGACACCAAGCAGTCAGAGAAAGACACATAATACCCAGATGAATGTCATTCTTAATATTTTTATACTGCCTCAAAAATGCAATTATCTAGTTAACTCTACCAACTGCCGGGCCAGTGATTGATGCACAACTGTAAACTTGCTGTGACCTGTCTTCTAAAGAACAAGATAGCATCTCAGAGAGTGATTTCAGACTGAAATGTGTCCTGATTATTTGCTTATTATCTCTTGGCCTTCAGCCCATATTTTCTGTATTTCGCTTCACAGCATTAGGAGTAGAAGTCTGCAAAATAAATTTCCTGTACTTCCATGCAGCTAATTTTCTGTCACATCTATAAAGGGAGGACATGGGAAGGCAAGGAGGAGGACAAGGGATGTTTAGATTCCATATCCTGTTGACATCACCATTGCATTGGAAGGCAACCAACACTCCTGCCTTCAGAGGCCTGAACATTCTCAGTACTTTGATATTGTGCCCCTGATGGGCACCTCGATCTTTGATCTTGTTCTTTGGCTGTTAAGACTCAGTTTTCTGAGGGCCGAGCACACTGCACACTGAACTCTTTGTCTTGGAAATCTCCCTGTCTTTCCTTAGTTCTCCTGGCCTGGTACTGACAGGTATTTTTCTGAAATTCCAACGGCTGAGACCACCTCCCCTCTAGGGCTGTGTTGGCTCCCTGTCTCATTGGTTTTTAGGTAAACGCAAACACTTTTCTCTTTCACATTTCCAGCTAAGACCTGGCAGTAAATTTCTAAGTTTAAAATCCCAGCCCTGAAGCCAATCATGGCAGTCAGTGTACATGTGCATTCCCAGACCTCAGGAGAATGAAGCAAGAACACCATCATCATCATGGGTCTCATAGTGAGTTCAAGGTTAAAGTGAACTGTATAAGGAGATCCTGCCTCAGAAAGCTAAGGGTGGCACTAGAGTTAAGTATTAGAATATTTGTCTAGCACGTGTAAGTTCTGGGTTGGATCCACAGCACCACACACACCTATAAATCCTAAGTATAGTTAGTCATTGTTTGAACTTGTTTTGCTTTTCTGTTGATCTTCCCAAATGCCATTGTTTCCACCCAGTCCATGTTGGCATGATAGCTATTGCCGCAGGGCAATGCTTTTTTAATATTCTTAAGTGGGAATTTACTTCTCTGCATCTGAAAACTTCATCAACACATACATGTAAAGAAGAGTTTTTTCATCCATATATAAAACACTCAATTTATTATTATACAACGAAATGCTTTTAAAACTCAGTATTGTGAAATCATACATATATGAAAACCATTATATAAAAAATTAGACTTCGGATAGCAATGTTATTTCAGATGTTGGAGAGAGGATTAGAAGATAAAACCTAAGACACATTAAATTATTGAATACATGGTTAATTTTTTTCTCCAATGAATATAGAATGGATGTTGATACTAGAATTATGAATGAGTTCATGGAAGAAACTCAGTTCACTTGAGGTGGGATGGGATGCATTTAGGGGACCTGACTGTGGAATGAAGCCTGAATGACAACAATAGACTTCCTATAGAGAAGGCCGATAGGAACCTGAACCTCTGAGAAATAATGGGGAATCCCATTGTTCAAAGAAAAACAACACACACAGCACACACATACACACACATACGCACACACATATACATACACACATACAAGCACACACACACATACACACAACACACACATACATGCACACACATACACACACATACATACACACATACATGCACACACACATACACACAGCACACACATACGCACACATACGCACACACATATACATACACACATACAAGCACACACACATACACACAGCACACACATACATGCACACACATACTCACACTCATACATACACACACATACACATATACATGCGCATACACACACACACACATACACACACACACACACACACCACACTTCACATATCCCCTAGATGGAATACTGGATTCCTGCCAACAGTTTGGAGTGACCTGCTAACCTCTGCATGGCTTTATGATTTAAGACTGTATTTCTGAGAATTTATGACCTCCTCACCTTTATTACCCCCTAGCTCTGGTTTGGCTGGTGAAAAGCATACCCAGCTTTATCTTTACTCAGTTGGAGGGGCTGCTAATTGATTTTTTTTTTAAAAAATGCATTTTGTCCCTGGTCACTAATTGACTGACAGAACAGCTGCTGGTCTGACAAAACCAGGCTGAAAAGCAGTTCCCACGCCAGGGCAGCCTCTGCCGAACATGATTGCTTCTGCTTATCAATTGAAAAAGCACACCCTTCCTTTTTCTTAGAGTTTGACTCTAGAAGTTCCTCATTGTCTTTGGAATAATGTGACTTGGAGCAATCATTTAGCTAAAGGTGAATTAACCTTAGTAAATTGTATAAAGAACACGAAGTTGTCCACCATCCATGGTTCTTTAGAGGTCAAAAGCATAAGTTTAATAACCAAATAAATAATTCTTCAGACACTGATGAAAAGAATTATTTCCGCTGTAGCTTAGAAATCAAATGGACCGAGTCAACTTTTCTTTTATGACTAAAATAGAACATGAGGTATTAAAAGTCACTATAATCTAAGAAACTATGAACTTTTTAAAAAGAATCATATGGTTAACCCCTTATTGTACTGATTGGTATTTGTCGATATTAGCTAACTTTTTTGATTATTAGTGGATACTAATAAAAATAGCACAGCAATTAATGAAAATAAAACTTTACATGTAATCTTATGAAGTTAAATAATACAATTATAAATTGAACAAATTGTCTGCCCTGATGAGTCAGATAAAAATAGATTATACTATTCCGAAAGAACTAAATAATAGCATATGTTCTTCAGTAGCAGTGAGATAGAAGAAAAGTCAGAGAAACACCATCTTCTGCCATGGAGTTAGAGAATCTAAGTTTCTTTTATTTTGTTCATCAGTACATCCACATTAGGCATGGCCTCTTGTAAATTTTCGTGGCTAGCAGGGAGTAGAAGTCCATGTTCGTTAGTGTCTTAATTGATTTGTAGTTGATTTTCAGCTCCCTTTGTGTTCCTGCACTGGTGGCTGTAGAGATCTGGGCTGACGTGGACTCGGGCTAATCTATGAAGGTTTGTCTCTCTCTTGGCTCCTTTTGGGTGTGTGTGTGTAAGATGATTATATTAGTCCATTTAGGCTGGCAAAGCTCCTGCTATAAACCTCACAGCTCGTCTACAACCTAAGTGTAGTTCCTACTCTCTGGAGTGGGGAAGTTTGAAATGAAGGCACTGGCCGACTTGATGTCTGGCAGGGGACTGCTTCTAGGTCTGTAGATGCTGTGTTCTCCAATAATGTACACGACAGAGTTCTCTGTGCTCACACCTAAGAAGGCACTAGCCATGTTCCCGAGGCCTATATTTTCCTGACTTAATCACAGCCAAACGGTGAACTTGGACAACTTGTGGCGACCTTGGAAGACAGCCTTTCAACATACAGGTATTGGAAACATAACGTACATTCAGTCTTATTTACTAGTTCCCTGTTGTTTTAAAAGCAGAAAAGATTGAAGGTGAAAATTAGCAGTGGAGTCCTTGACAGGCTGCACGCAATTTGTTTTCAACTCCCAGCATCATGGAGATAAATAAATAAATAAAATAAAACAAAACAAAGATTGGTGGCTTTGCTTCTCTTAAAGCAGTGACATTGCTGTTCCATTTTTTAAATAGAGAAGTCCAATCATAGCATAAACTAAACGAACTACGCATTCTCAGTTGAAGAGGGGTAGGTAGGGAGAGTTTCCGGAGAACTTTCTGATCTTCTTCATCACTCCTCTGAGTGGCATCTGAAGAGGCCCCTGGTGACAGGGAACACCCGCAAGGCCAGAAGAACTAGTTTTTACTAGTCAGAAAGACCTTAGCTATTCTCGTAACAAAAATCACTTAAATCATTAAAAAATAAACCACCCCATTTTCTATGGATTCCAGGGTAAAAAATTATTTCTGTGAGAATACACACACACACAACACACACACACACAACACAACACACACACACACACACAGCTTTAGGTGTGTGTTTATAGCTACAGGGTGGGAGTAAGGGAATTCGACAATGCAATTCCGTTCAGATCCGTTTGATGAGCATTTATGGCGGTGCCTACTGGGCAGAAGCCGCTGTGCAAAACTGTTTTCCAAGATCAGACTTCCAGGACTTCCAAAAAGAATACAGACCCCCTGGCCTTCATCTGTGTTTGATAAACTGCTCTCTGTCAGAGATTTTAACATTTTCATATATTCTAAGCATGTGAAGTGTAAGCTACCCAGGGAAAAGTTAGTCTGAAGCATGTAGAATAACTAAATCAATCAATAAATGCCATTGAATAGGTCAAGCATCTTGTGGCCCTGGATGGCCAGTGCATAGCAAGGGGCGAGTCAACCTGTCCCTGAATGGAGAGTTATTTTGTACTTCTTGTTTATTAATGTCTATCCATCAATACTAATGGATTTAGCATGGAAGGAAGTAAGTGGGGGTTGGGAAGTGAGAGTCACTAATTCTCAGACGTCCATCCTTCATTAATATTAATCCTGTCCTCAGCCAGTGCAAGTTGGCACAGTATAGCCTAAAAGCTTAATACATAAAAAATAGTTCTGATACTTCTTCATATATCCACTGACGTTAAGCACCATGTGGCCTTATAGTACATCATGTGCCTCGTTTTTATCCAATGAAGAGGAAGTTCCCTTCAACATCAATTGGTCAGAATCCTGATTCCGTGTGCCCTCAATGTGTTTTATATTAACTTTTAAGCAATTTATCTATCTATTGACGTATATTAAACCTGAATAAAAACAGATGGCATGCACAAATTAACTTATTTTTCAAATCAGCATTACCTAAGCATTTCTCTTCATTAGAGACATTTTCAATTATTCTATTTGAACTGAGTCATGAGAGTCGTGTTCTTGCCGTTATTTGCACGAGGCAGCTGTGGACTTTTGATTAACTCTGATAGTGTGGTACCATAACTGTTCCTGGCTAGCTATATGTTCTGAAAAATCTTTGTTAAAACCCCCACATAACATTACTTTCTTAGACCAAACACACTTTGGTAGAACTTGCAATATATTCTTCAGTATCAAGAATTAAGGTTCAGAGAAGCTTTAAGTTTCATTCAAAAACACTTCATAAAGCCGAGTATGGTGGCACATGTCTGATCCCAGTACTTTGCAGGAGGAAGTACCAGGAGATTAAGTTCAAGGCTAGCCTTGGCTACAAAAGAAATCTTGCCTCCCAAACCAAATCACACCAAACCAAAATGAAAAACAAAACCTGAACAGAGATCCCTCCGTGAGCATTTGGCAAATTTGCTTCTTTTAAGGCTTTCTGGCTGTAAATGTCATATTCTTTCTATTCGAAAGATGCCGTTTATACTCCCCTGAGCTCTCATCTGTGATTTAGAGACCCATTTTATCTCTCAGAGCACTTGAACCAGAAACAAAACAAGACGTTTGGCAGGTCTTCGTAAGCGTAACCTCATTCTCCTGCAGTTTGCCATGGCGGTGCGCTTTTCACGTACCCTTCCGTCTTCTTTCCTCGTAAACAAACTTAAGCTTAGCTTAGGCCCAAACTGCAGCAATAATAAGAGGAAACATTGTTCTGTAAAGAGCCCATGAAATGAGACGAAAAGAACTCTGAATATATTTCAGTACGCCCCACTTCTCCTCAACCTAGCTTGTTTTCCCATTTTCTCATGTAATGAAGGGATCTGCACAGCAGGGCTGACAAGACGTGTGTGAGCAGACGTGGTTGGCAACAGATTGCCTCTCCCTTTTCCTAAATATGTAAGGGTGGCTAGAGTTGTAAATGGGTCGTGGAGGCGTCACTGCTCTCCTGTAATGTCTAGGGTTTGGCGTAGCGGTTACCTAAACAGCCTGTGTGGTCATTATGGGATACACGACAGATAATATGTAACTTTTGGGTCAGATTCCTTGGGAGGCCTGTGCTCGGGTGAGACTAGGAACTGGGACATACAATGCATGCAATCCAGTTACTAATTCCTGTTTCCAATCCACTTTCATCATCATTCTGGTCCATTTGTGTATTTCCTGTCAATTAATCAGAACTTGTTAGCATCTTCATCTAGTGCCAGTCTGGTTCAAAGCAGCAGCATCTAACGTACAAAGTCAGAATTTATATTATTTAGATCACACAGTTCAACTTCTAGATCATTCTTTAAAGTTAAAGAGGAAAGTTCCCGAGATAGGAACCATGAGAAAGGGCTGGAAGGTGATTTTTCAAGATTCCCATGTCTCTAAGCTTTTAGAGGACAAAGGAAAGTAAACCAAAGGAAGAGAAATGGCTTTTAATACTGAGCAGAAACACACACTATGTACGTGCAAAACAGAGGCTTCATTTGAATTAGTATTTACATGTTGTGTAAGCGCATAATATATGTTTTTCATTATTTTAGTAAAATTAAAGAATGGGCACTCAGTTGTCTTTAAATTTTCATATTGTTCATGCTACTTTAGGAACGCCAAATCATTTCTCTGTAATAAATTCCTGCTCGAGGTTTGTGCGGATACTAAAAGACATTGTAATATTTTTCTTTTAGATGTGAATGGAAGAGAAAATATTAATCGATTGTTACATTTTTATGTTAGCCATTATTGGAATTTACTAATGAGAAATCTGACATGCTATTTCCTATTGCTTTAATATGCTATATATTATAAAATATTTTTTTTCTGTATTATGGGCGCTAATGGCATAATGTTTAAAAAATCCTTTTGCAATTTCTTGTGATTTACGGGGGTGCCACTGATGATGAGGCGTGGCGATGCTCTGCCTTTTCTCGACTTTTGTGTGGGATGGACGCTTGTGAAAAGTTGAAAGAGCCTAATTAGAGAAAGCTACTTAGAAAGGTTTTAAAAACTCTGTCTTGCTGAGAGGCAGACCTGTTTTTCTAGAAGACAAATGTCTGGACTTCTCGATTTAAAAAAAAAAGAATTCCTTAAGTGGTCACTCCTGGCCTCTAGTCCTTTGTCCCGTAGGTAACCTAAGATGTGGAAAAAGCAGCCATCTGGGAAGGACACTGGCGGCTCCACTGAGCCAATGTTAATCTCTGTCTTTCTGGGCTCCTCTAGTTTATGGATGACAAACAAGCTTCAAATGACAGAATCTGGAAAAACCAGTCTTCTGAGCTACATCCTCAGGTGGTGACGGGTTGTTGTTGGCAGTTTGGATATTTCTATGTGTTTTGTCCCATGTTAAGAAGATGGCCAGACTGTGCGTTGCGGGGCTTCGGGGAGGTTTTATCTTCTGCTAGAGTTTAACTGGGGGATTTATGGGAAGCTGCCACCTCGTGAGGTAAGTTGCATATACATGCCTTGTGATTTACACAGGAAAGATTCCTTGCTGCTCACAGACATAAATCTTATTACACACTATCCTTCTCAGCATTGCCAACTGAAGAAATTCATTTATTTTTTTCAAAACAAGAAGCGAAGGGACGTATTCGAGCAATTTGGTGTATTACTGTTCATTGTAGCCTCCACTTTCTAGCTGGGTTAGGGTTTCCATCTTAAATGGTCTCCCTTTGATTATTTTCCCAAGGAAGCAAATGAGGTTTAATAAGGGGAAATAAAGAAAATTTGCAGCTCATTTTATCTTAAAAGAGCTACCACCTTTTAGTGAGCTAATGGGAGTGGAAACCCCATTTTGAGACATAAATCTGGAAGTCAACGCCAGAATCATGTTGGCAAAAAGCAAATGAACATTATCTCAAAAAGTCCAATCTGAAGGCAAAACAGATTTGTTAGTGTGATTATTAAAACAATTGCCACCTTCTGGTGTGAAGTGGTGTCAACAGGGAACAATCAGGCGATGCCCTTGGCTTTGGTACAGTCGAGCACACAAAGCTACCGTGAAATAGGATTGGACGGGACCTTTCATTTCACATGAGAATTAATTCTGTAAATGTGGTGGAGAGGAGGCAGCTTATTTCTCTACCCCCAGAAAGCAGATAAGAACAAGTCTGCAGGAGGTCCCATTTTTTTTTCTTACCTCATTCATTTCTTAGTGTGTGCATGTGTATGTTACCAAGAATTGTGGAGAATAATTTATTCTTTCATTATAGTTCAGGCAGAGAAGGGGGGAAGGTGCTCAGAATGTTCCCAAAGGTTTTTGGCTTAAAAAATTTACACTTTTACAATGTAAATTGTTTTCTAAGGATTCGAATTTAAAAGGTCACAGTTCTTCAAGAGCAGCAAAAGTTTTCCAGATATTCTCTGGTGCTCTTCTTGAGAGAGTGGGACTCCATCCTGGGCTTACTGCAAGTCTTCCCAGGGAAGAGTCAATACACATGTAGTTTGTAGCGACTCAGTTATGAAGAGCAGCTTGTTTGTGAGGTGGAAAGGGAGATGCTCACAGTGAATGGAATTTACCGTAACTGCAATGAGTGTGCACAGAAAAATTCCAAAGGCATAATTCTTTATCTCAAAACCTTGGATGTAAGAACTCACCGACCTTAAACTAATTTGAAGCAGAGAAACAAATATTAATTGTGTGATTAGACACACCAGTCTCTGTTGTTTGTATTTCAATAAATTATCCTTTGTGAGAGATATTAACAAGGTTTTGATCTTAAAATTTCCAGCATTTGGTAATTCTTCATCATCCACAGTTGATAAAGCAAATGCAAGATTGAGAAGAAAAACCACAGATGAGGTGATCAATAACATATTTCTTTTCCACCAGATTATTTTTTCCATGTACAAAATTCTTGTTTGATTTTTCAATTATTCAAAATGTCAGAATGATAGATACAAGAGAGTCACCAACTAACCAGGGAAATCTCTGTTTAATAATATTCAATATAAAGATTCGGGGTGATGCTTCATGATGGATTAAACTTTCCCCTGTTCTGCCTCATTAGGGCTCTCCCAATTTGACCCAATCCAAACCTATTACTTAATATATATCTAACAGTAAAATTGCATAAATGTTCACTAGTACAATAGAGGCTAAATGAGCAGTTTCAGATAATTTAATTAAGTTGTAGGTCTTCTAATATGATTCCATAAGTATGTGAACTTTTAACTTGCGTTAACTCAATTTCCTTATGCTTTCATTTGCCATTTGTTGGGGACATTACAGTGATTAGCCAAAGTATTTCCAGCTCCTAATGTTCTTCATAAATTTTGATTTAAATTGACTGTCACTTTCTCACTACAATAAAGTAGATATTTGACATCTCAGAGAGAGAGAGAGAGAAAGAGAGAGAGAGAGAGAGAAAGAGAGAGAGAGAGAGAGAGAGAGAGAGAGAGAGAGAGAGAGAGAGAGAGAACCAGTCTGGCCTATTACATTGTCAAGGGCTGCCACTTCTTTCTTGAATCACACCAAATTCTCATTGAATGTCCCTTATTAAAAGCCACTAGGGGCCTGGAGGGATGGCTCAGCCGTTAAAGGCTAGGCTCACAACCAAAAATATAAGAGTTCGGTTCCCAGCACCCACGGCTGTCCCTCCAGGTAACTTATAAAAAAATTAAAAAAAAAAGAAAGATAAAAGCCACTAGCGACACCAAGAACATACTGTATTGGTTGCATATTCATGAAAACAACTGGGCTCCTGTATGTTTGAAAAACACATATGATAGCAGGTTTCCAAGTAGCTGTGTATTTGTGGCATTGTTGAATGGGTTGGCTTGCCAGTACTCAGTGTGACCGTATGACGTAGAACAGGAGACAGCAGCTGCTCCCTTTAAGTTCAGGCTAAAGGTGAGCAACAGTCAAGAAGGCTCAACTCTAATGTACCGTTCTCCTAGTTCAGATAGCTAGATAGGTAAGTTACTCAAGTGAGTCAGTGTTTTCAGTGAATATATATTTATTTTTGAACTAAGCCGATCCCCTTCTCCCAATGTGAGGCTATCTTCTTACAAATGTATGTTTATTACCTGCTTCCTTTATTTCCAATAAAGGGACCCAGTCAATCTAAGATGCTGCTATTCTCAATGAGCCTCTTTGAAGTTAGCTAGGTGGACCAAAAATAGTGGACTCAGTTCGGTGATGAGTGTCCTATGAAGCTTAGCCATGATATTAGATATTTTCCCCCTTCAGTGGTAACATTTCTAAACTGTTTGGATGAGAATTTGGGACTACTCAATAGCATCTGGCTGGCAACGAGAGAGCAGCATGGAAGGGAAAAATCCATCTCCCTGGCTAACACTTCGTCTATGAAAACACAGCTTGTGCATTTCATAGGCACTACATTCATTTGAGTTGGGTGCCAGCAGCTCTTCTTCTTCCTTCTCTTCCTCATCCTCAAAAATTGCATGTTGTGTATGTATGCCATGGATGTGCAGGTGGTCATAGATACCTGAAGAGGGCATTGGATTCCATGGAGTTTCTGGTACAGGAAGTTGCGTGCCACCTGACATGCTGGGAACTGAACTACTCCCAGAGTTGAGTTTTTTAAAGCACATTTTGTTTTGTTTTTTCAAAACCTGCCATATGCTAATCAATTTATAAGTTTCTGTAGATATACCTACAGCTTTAGATTACAGCCTTTATGATCGTTAGTTTACAAATGGGGCAGCTTGGAGGCTGGTGAGATGCCATGGCATGCTGGTTAAGATGTTTGCCTTCAAATCCAAGGACTTGAGTTCAATTCTTGGGATCTACGTGGTGAGACAAGAAAGCTGACTCCTGAAACTTTCCTCTGACATACACACACACACACACACACACACACACACACACACACACATGCACACACGAGGCAATAAAAAGAGGGACAGCCATAGTATATGGAGAAATCCATCCAACTACAGAAAGTTGACTTTGGTATATTTGAACGTTTTATGGAAGGGTAACATTGGACTCAGCATTCTTAGTCATTATATTTTGTTGGCTGTGTTACAGCCTTATTTTCTTTATGGGATTATAGTATGGTGCAACTTCTACGTATAGTGAATACTGGAATTACATATTTTCCTTAAAGACTATTTTTATTCCTCCATATGTATGTATTACTGTGTGGGTCTATGCCATGTGTGTGTGGGTCCATGAAAAGGCCAGAAGAGGGTATCAGATCCCCTGGAGCTGGGGTTACAGGCTGGTGTGAGCTGCTAGTCTAAGTGCTGGGAGCTGAATTCAAATTCTTCGGAAGAACATTGTCTACTCTGAAATGCTAAGCCCCTATCTAGGCCCCGAGTGTTATATTTTAAGATCTGTTTGGTCCTAGGGATTGCAACCAGGGACTTAGCCATTCTAGGCAAGGATTCTACCACTGAACAGCATCCTTAGCCTAAACATTTGTTTTCTTATGACACAGGTTACAATAGGGCTGTAAAAAATTTCGACTACAAAAAGATATTAATATTTTACACTTCTGACACATTTCAGTATTTTTACTTTATAGTCAAGTTGCTTCTTTTGTTTTTTTAAAAATTGTACTTGTGTATATCTAATCTGAGACATACTTTAAATTAGCAATTTGTCATAAATATCTGATATTGTGGAAACATATTTGCACAATGTCAGGCTTAATGGCTGTGTTTTTGAATGGTTAGGTTTCGAAAGACGTGACTTTACAGGACTGTGTCTCAACCCAAATTTCGCGACTAGCTCATTGGTTTCAAATGGAATAGAGAGCAGTGAGAAGCAATGGACATACTGCAAGAACAAACACAAGGTCTACACGTCAATGAGACTTCAGTTCAATCTAACCTGTCTTCTTCAAAAATCTCTGCACTGCTAACCTATGTGACTGTCTTCCACAGGCAGCCAGCTTGTAATGACTGTTCCTAGGTAAGACAGGGAAGTAATCAGCATTGAAGTCCAGCAAGGTGTTATAAGGAAGAGACTAAGAATTGTTGACCTCTGGTCCAGAGCCTTGGCCATTCCAGTTTGTCTTGCTTTCCTGCCTGACTGTGCCTGAGGGAAAGAGTGGAAGTGACGGCTCTACTGAGGCCTCCCCGGTCAAATGCAATCACAGTGACTGAAAGCTCGGGCTGTGTTCGGTTCTCTAAACAAGATTCCCCGACCCAGAGAGTGCACTCTGGCCAGAGGAAGAAGTGAGGAGGAATCACCCGTACCACTGCTAAACAATTTCAACATCTCATTTAAAACCGCGAGGACTGAGGGGAGGTTTTGAATAATGGATAACACCTAGCATCCAAACACAGCGGAGAATTTCAGCTAAATGCCCACGCAACATCAGTCCTACAAATCGTAGTTCTCAACTTCTTATTTGTTGTTCTGCTTGTCGCTTCCTATAACTCTTCACTGGTGATGCTGGCATTCTAGTGCCCGAGACTGAACCGTCAATATTAAACCACCTTCCACCTCCTTGCTCTTCATTCTGTGTCTTGAGTCATGAATTCCCATTTAATGTCCTCCGAGTACATGAAATCTGTCTGCAGTTTTGACAGGAGCACAAATTGTGACTCTTCGTCTGGTGGGGGCCACTCAGCCCCACCAGCCTCTCTCCAGGAGCAGAGCCTCTATTATCCCCTCGCTAATAATCACTAATGGAAGCGGTGGTGCTCACGGCAATCTTCAGATTCATCCAGACCAGAGCTTGAAAGACTCCCCAGGGCCTTTGTTGCTGGTGCCAAGAGGAGGTCTTGGCGTCTGAATCTCTGTGTTCACTCTATATTCCTTCCAGCAAAATCTTCCCACTCTAACCCAATCCCCCCTCTCCCTTTCTTCCTTTCCTTTTCACAATAGCTAATCATCAAAATGCAATTGACACCATCTAATAGTTAATATGGGATACTCTGGTCATTTGGCCCCTCATGTGGATGTAGCTCCACCCCCAGTAAGCTTTTCTGTCATTTAAAGGGTCATTTCAAAAACTCCAAAGCTTAGAATGTTAGAATCGTTGTGTAGTTTATGGGTAGGTTACACCGTAAGCTTGCTGGTTCTCTCTGGGTTTCTGCGTATTGCAATCATTAGCAATTAGCCTTTCCCTCTCAAGAACATCATGCTCTAAGGGGTGAAGGACGGGGTCATATGGGCCATTGATGATCACCCTCTAACTCTCCCATGTGCACTCTCGGTGTTTCAAGTGTTAGAACCACAGTTCCCTTGCAAGGCACCATGCTCCTATCTACTGAAGACCATTGTTGATGCTGTTCCCTGCCCTTTCCGGAATGTCACTCAAACTCTTCTTCTCCATCTAGTATTGACTCGTTCTACTCTTCCCACCAGGAAGCGAGGACAGGAATACAGGACCTTGTCTTTGTTTTGATCAATAAAGCACACAAGTGCTTAAACTTACGCCTGGCAAATAATAGGCAATGAGTAAACTCCGGGTGGATGATGAATCCACGGCTGATGATTTCTGAAGCAAAGCCTTTCATGCCCCCCCCCACCCCGGGATTTGTTTGCTTTCTTTATGAGATGCTGTTATCACCCATGTACTTTGTACTAGAGCACACACCTCAGGTTGCAGGAGTGCAGTCATTGGATACCCAGACTCTTTGATGACAGCAGAGCCATTTCCAATTGGTATGGGCCAGATATTGCGTTTACCTAAAGTTATGTACTTAATGAAGTGATGAATAAACACCATAGCAAGAACACTATCCTTGGCATTTTAGGGATCTAAGGAAATTGGACTTGCTCATATTCTCCAGAACCTCATAATTACCTAAGGGACAAGAGGACCAAAACCCTCTTGGTAGCAATGCAAATAGACAATGCAATAGACAAGTGATCCCCAGCATTTCAGGACAAGAAACTCTAAAACTCTGTTCATCAGCCTTAACTCGACCTAGAAGGACTGAGTGGTTGTCTCTCAACGATAGTGATGATGATGTGATGTAGTTAGACAACACAGACTAGCAGACAGTCAGAAGTTGAGCAATACTGCTATGGGCTGGAGAGAGGAAGACTCCACAGGTAAGGTGTTTTTGCTTTGCAAACATAGGGACCTGATTTCAACCCCTAGAACACATGTGGAAAATCAGGGCTTAGTGGTGCCTGCCATCGCCGTACAGGGGAGGAAGATACAGACAGAGCTCTGAAGATCATTGGCTAGCAGACTGTGAGCTAATCTCCAAGACGGTTAGATTCATATCTCAAAAATAAGGTATGCGGGGCCTGAGGAATGACACCCAAAGTTATCCTCTAACCTCGACATTCATGTACACATATGTGCTTGTACACCATCATACATGACCACACATACACACATGCACAAAGAAAAAACCCTGTTTCATATTCTTGAGTTGAAGGAAAGTGTACGGAAGAAGCTGGAATCAAGTTCTGAGAGGTTGACTTTTAAACTAAGGTCAATTTTCTATAATTAACTGCAAGAATACGCCCCTTCTTGTCTATGCAGATTCGGGGATTGGCAAGCCTCAGCCCTTGCACCCAGTTGGCCAACCATGGTTTCTGTAAATAGAGCTTTATGAGCTCATGTCTTTCCCGGTGTGCTCACATCCTGTCCATGGCTGGCTGCTGTCACAGTACAAGAGTATAGTTGGGTGGTTATCACAGAGATCATAAGGCCCATAAAGTCAAAGATATTTACTGTTTAGCCCTTTTTGGAAAGGATTCGTTAATCTCTGAGTCGAACTTTCAGGGTTGAGTTGGAGAAACTGCTGTTAAACTCAAAAAAAAATTGTATGAGCTATGGCTTAGAAAAGTCATGCTGGAAGATTCATGAAGGAGTTCTTGAAGGTTCGGTCAGCCCTCTGTGACAGGGAGTTCTGCATCTGTGGATTCAATCAACTGAGCAAGGAAAATAGTGTGTGTGTGTGGGGGGGGGGGTTGTGCTTTTGTGCTGAACACACACACACACACACACACACATTTTCTTGTTATTATTCCCTGAACCATGTCGTCTCACAATTATTTCTATAACTTACCGATTGTGGTGCATCTTATGAGTAACACAGAGATGGTCTGAAGCATGTGGAAAGAGTTGTGTGGCTGGTGTGTAAAGCACCGAAGATTGTCCTATCTGCAAGGGGTCCCGCGGAACTCATTCCCATGGATACGGAGTAACAAATGTATTTAATTATGCATGAAAGGGACTCCCCCAAATAAAGGATGTATGAGGAAATTTAAAAAAAAACATTGATTTATTATTTGTGTGTGGGAGTAAGTGGGTGGGGGGATGTTTGTGGTGGCTCACATGTGGAGGTCAGAGGGCAACTCCAAGGAGTCAGTTCGCTCTCTTCTCCCGCAGTGGAGTCCCAAGGGTGGAATTCAGGTCATCGGTGTAGGCAGCGAGGCTCTTATCGGCTGTACCACCTCACCAGCCTGGGAGTGATGCCTGGAGGGATCTCAAGATCAGGAATTTGGCTACATGGAAGAAGGGAAGGACTGCACTTAGAGCTAAGATGAGAATGGTGATGTAAAAAACCTTAATTTGTGGAGAAATACACAGAGCTTTTCTAGTCTGGGCTGGAGCGTCGCATTGGAAGGGAAGTGAAGTCTGTATCAGAAGAAGCCTGGGAAAGAACACAGAAAACGCGGAACGTAGAGCAGAAGCATCTGAGATTCTCCAGAAAGGCGATGCGCATGTGCGCTTTGGGAAGCCCTTGTCCAGGGCAGTAAGGCAGAAGGGAATGGACTAGGGTCTCCCTGACTTGGGGAGAAGGGGACCGGGGAACCCTGGAAGTTTTTTATTGAAAAAGACTGACTGGTTAGTGATAGGAATGCAAATTTAACTCACAGACGGGCCTTAATTTGCTCATAAAGTGCTTGCATATAAAAAAAAATGAAGTATTGCAGCTACAAAAGGATATTTTATATAAAACCCTTTTATTTCTAATGTTTCTTTACACATCACTCTGTGTGGCAATATGGGGTGAGGGTCGGCAGGCGGGCTGTAGTTGAGTCATACTGGGCGGAGTTAGGCGAGCCAGGGCCTCCACTTTGGCTTTCTTTAATCATGTAGCTCAACGCCATGGCTGGCGGAATTGTTGAACTGCTATGTCATCATCTGGACACGAAATTTAAAATGATCTTTAATTTGGAAGAGAGCCAACACATTCACCTTTCCTTTCCTGTCCGGAGCCCTCAGCTCCCGGTCTTATGAAGCTTTCTGAAAAGCCATCTCCTCCAATTCTCTCTCACTTTCTCTCTCTCTCTCTCTCTCTCTCTCTCTCTCTCTCTCTCTCTCTCTGTCATAGCCTTTGATTAGATATAATGGGGCTCATATGTGAATGCCTGCCTTGAAGTCCTGATCTTTGCATTAATTCCTTTTCAATAGCCCTTTCACCGTTTCCTCTCCTTAATTTCTCAAAGACCGCATCTTAGCTGCGCAGTCGCACTCCGGCCCCACACACTGCCCTGTTTCCCAGGACTGTCGTTCCCAACCCTCTTCCCTACGCCTGGGGCCACAACAGCTTTTGTTGCTGCTTTTCTGGTTTATTTTTAATTCTTCCTCAAACAAAAACTGTTGCTCCAAAGAAAGGTTTTTGTTTTTGTTTTTGTTTTTGTTTTTTTTTTTTTTTTTGGGTAGCTTGAGTTAAATTCCCAAAGGGTTCTCTGGAGTCCTTCTTTTAGTGTTTTTCTTTCTTTACCTGGCTGTTAAAAATAGACTGCCTCATCCATTCTTCCGTACTCTTGTTTAGAGGGTGATGGAGTCTATGGAATGGTCTTTAGACTGTGGCCACTGTGGTTGAGTTGGGGGTCTTCCTGACCAACCCTGCTTGGGATGTGAATCTTATTGCTGGTGTCTTGCCGTGTAAAAAGCCCAGCCCCTACCATGGATGCTGTTGAGCCAAGGGAAAAGACAGGGCCAAGGTGTGATCCAGTTACACAAATTTTATGTTTGGAGAGGGAAAAAAAAAAATGGTCTTGCTTTTGAAAAGTAGTTTAGACCAGAATCTTGTGTCAAAGGAGGGCTGTCAGAGAACAGGAACTCTGCCAGGAGACTTAATAACTAATATTTTAGTATTTTATTAAATTCAAAAATGCATGCTATAGCATTTTGGAACCGGTCAGTACCAAATGCTGTGTAGAAAATCTTATTCTGATTGAAAAAGGTCAGTCACAAGCTTAATCCCATGCTGTTAATGTCTTCCTGCCTTGTCTGCGAAATGAAGGGGCCAAAGTAGCCGGTCCTGAGGGGGCGCTGTGCCAACGCTGCGAATGAAGAGGATGGTGAAGCTGTGCTTGTCCACAGGGAATCTTGGTTTTCATCTAGTTTCTGTCTGAGCCCAGTTGTCTGGATCAAGAAGTTGCTGAAAGCCCCAATTTTTCCCCAGGGTGAGGATTGAGATGTAGGCAAGATTGGAGTTATGCAGAGTTCGGGCTCTGACTTCCAAAGACTGAGACCCGCCCCCTTTAATTTGGGTCCCTCGCCTGCTTCCTGGATTAGCCAGTTTGGCCATGTGGTATTGGACATAAGAACTCCCATTGGTGGAGTGGATTTCACAACAGAAAGCTGTTCCCATAGCTCTGGGAGCTCCAAGCCCAAAGCCAAGGCAGTGCTCTTCGGGCTTGGTTTCTAGTGAGGCCTTTGCTTTCAGCTCATTGTGGTTTTGTTTTCTTTCTTCTGTATATGCACAGAGAACCAATTCTTTGATACTTCCTCATCTAACAGCCACCAGTCATACTGGATTAGGTCACATCCTCGTGTTCCGTCACTTTAATCACCTTTCTAAGCCCACTGTCTCCAAATCCAGTCAGGTCAGGTTGTAACCGGTTAAGAATTGAAACATCGGAATTTTAGAACACAGTTCCGCCCATCTTGTTCATTCCTTTGAAACGGGACAGAGTGAAACGAACTAACCAATGCTGAGTACCTCATCGAACTCCTGAGCCACTGGGAAATCCTGTCCCAACTCACAAGGAACAATGGAAAGAATGTTTTGCTGGAAGAATGAGTACAGGGGCCTAAAGTGTTTAAGCCAAGAAAAAAGATGGAGGATAATTAACTGGCTGTTTCAGAGTTTACTCTGTGAGGCATCTAATTATGATGGTAGCAGTAGTACACATTTCTTTACTGTATCAAGTATTTCATTTCATTATTGGTAGACATTTAAATGCTATATTTAGTTGCTTTTTCTCCCCTGGTCTAGAAAAAACTGAATCTACGCACTCACACCTCTTTGCAGTAGGCATCCCTTACTTTGACAGCTAGAACCCTGAGACGTGGGGGCGTGGCCCAGTGAAGAGAGTTTGTCTAGCACGTGGGAAGCCTTTGCAGTCCCACAAGATCCAATCAAACAAGCCAGTAAACAACAACAACAGCAATAACACAATGAAGCTGGACTCAGAGTGTGTCTCAGTGATACAGTGCTTACCTAGCATAAATTAGTCTATCACATAGAATCCAAGCCCTACAACCCAAAGAAAGACTTGAATGGACTGGGGTTGTAGCTCAGTGGTTGAGCATCTCTATGGACACAAACTTTAAGTTCATAACTGATGGATTGTTGCTACTTCCCCGAAAACGGTAGGAAGTTTGTCAGCACATCTTAGGTCTAATACGTGATTTATAGGGAACTCATTCTGTCTTGTTTCAGGAGAAAGAGCAGAAAGCCAGTGAAGTGATAGTTGATAGTCCAAAAGAATACAGATGGTACTTAATTATGATTTTTATATGGTGGGGCTGAGAAATCAAATTCAGGGCCTTGCCTATGCTAGACAAGTGCTGGGACCCTGAGCTGTGTTCTGTTGAGAGTATTCGCTTAATGATACAAAGATGTGTTACATTTGTCTCACTGTGTACTGTTTTACCTTGCCTGCCTAAGGCATCTGATCGATCTAATCAAAAGTTGAATGACCAATAGTGAGGCAGGATGTATAGATGGGACTTCTGGACAGAGAGAGTAAGTAAGAGAAGAAATTTAGCTTTGGAGAAAGTAAGAAATAGGCACACCAGAGAGATACCAGGGGCCAGCCAGGCAGATGTGGAGGAAACAGGAAAGTAGGGCATGCAGAATGGAAGAAAGGTTAAAAAAACAAAACAAAGCAAAAACCCCAAACAAACAAACAAAAAACAAACAAACCAGTGGGACAAGCTTAAGCTAAGGCCAAGCTTTCATAATTAGAAAAGAAATCTCTGTGTAATTATTTGGGACCTCGCTGGGAGGACAGAGAAAGAGTTCAGCTGCATTTGGCACATGGCGTGAGCCCTGGATTTCCACATAGGACCCAAGAAAGCTGAAAAACAAAATAAAACAGAAAGCAATGGATATGACTCCTTTAAGAGTCACTACTGCACAGCCGAGCCCTTGAACAGCTGGCAGGCTAAATAGAAACAGCAAAGTAAGTAAAAACACCTTTCTTGGTGTGGGCAGCACCTTACTAGAGCTGGAGTGGTTAAATTACGCAGCTCCCAGTTAACCACAGTTCTCCGTCTGACCCGAAAACTTAAAGACTCAGCTTTCATGGACCCGAGGAGTGGGCAGAGTTAATTGCCAGAGACACGTGGTGGAGGGCCTAGCTGTCACTTAGCAGTTTAAGGTTTGCCTCATGTGGTCGGAGAATGCTACAACAGAACAGCAAAACAGGTACAGAATAGAAAAAAAAAGCCCTTTATAAACAGGTTACAGTGTTCCTAGGGGCTTAGGAAAGAAACAAAAATGGGTATAGACAGTGGCAGGAAAAAAAATAGTTTAAAAATAATTAAGTAAAGTCATCAGGGGTTGACTAACCAGACTTGGGAAGGAGGAGGAAAGTAGGATATGCAGAGTGAAGGAAAGATGGATGGAAACAGGTTCAGTTAAGTTATCAGAGCTAATGGAGCAAGCCTAAGCTAAGGTCGAGCATTCATAATGAAGAAGTCTCTGTGTCATTATTTGGGACCTGGTTGGTGGGACAGAGAAGAACTTGGCTCCAACACTGCTGAGTTTCCATAAAGCCCTTGGTATTTTCCAAGCACTTTAAAGGAGCTTGAACCAAAGAGATATTCTGATGAAAAGAGGACGTGAAGACAAAACAATCAGTTGCTTCAAAGGGCTTTGAGTCATGCGTGATGGCTAAGCTTCACTGTCACCTTGACTTGACTTGTAAGCATCTGGGAGGGTCCAGGTATATTGGCGACAGCAATTCCAGAGATTAATTGAGTGGGGGAGGAGCCACCACGACTGTGGGAGGAACCATACCACGGGCTGGGGACTCAGACAGATCACAGAGGAGACTATCATTTGAATGGCAGCATCCTTCTCTCTGCTTCCTGACTAACCAAGCTGTGAACAGTTCTGCCTGGTTATGCCCTTCCCACCACGACGGATGGGCTGATACCTTTGAAATCATGAACCTCTATAAATCCCTTCTTTAAATCATTTCTGTCATGTATTTGGCTACAATATTTCAAAGAGTAACTAACACACTATGAATGCTTAATCAGACACAGTCCAATCTTTTACTTTACCCAAAAAAAGCTTCTCCTCAGTGTATTGGCACTTCTCAAAGACAGTTTCTTTTTCTCCTCTTTATTTGGCTACTGAACTTTTTGACATACTTTGAATATGATTTTAGGTTTATGTAGCCATTACAAGACTTAAAAAAAAATCTCTCAAATAGTTGCCAGAAGAAGAAATGTTTAAGAAGAGATACGAAGGCATGAGAAATGATTAGAAGTATTATTATGTATGTCTAGGATAATATAAATGGAGAGAGAGAAGATTTAGTCAAACGTTGAGTCTAGAAGGAATTGCATGATTATACAGGATCCTGCAGGTAGCCCAGCAGGGAGGAATGGTGGTGGCTGTTTATATTTGAAGACTGTCGCAGATGACCCAGAAAATGTAGGCTTCAGAGGATGTTTGTCTTCCCCAAGCCATGTATCAGGGACGGGGGCTGAAGAAATAAGGACATGTTTTGAAAATGAAATAGCCACCCACATCGATACACTGACAATGTTTAAATAGAACATCTTCCTGAATTTGTGCTTTCCTCTGCCCCCTTCTCTTGGGAAAAGGGGTCAGTGATCTGCACCCTGAAGTTTCAGAAGCTAGAGATGGCTTTGGGAAGCAATTCCCAGGTTTTCCGGATTCACCATCAAGGCGAAGCTAGAGGACTAGTTGAATACGAATTAAGAGAGCTTGGTAGTTCAAGTGGGGGAGGCAGAGCAGGAACTGTTCCGTCAGGAGGGGCAGACAATGAACTGTCCCTGAAAATCCAGGAAGCAGACTCAGGACATGATGCACAGATAAAGCCCACAGCGACTCTCGAATTATCAAAGGAGAGGATGGCATACGATAGCCTCATCTTTGTTATGGGATATGATCTTTCAGACAGTCATTTCTCCATGGTAATTGAAAGGAACGAGCCTCGTCCCTCAGAAAGAGGATAGAAATCAACTTCATTTTATGATTCTGACTTCAACTTCATCGTTGCATTTCTATGTATCACCGATTTTGTGTTTTCATCGCTAACTTTTTCCACTCTTATATTTTTACCTTCTCTGTGTGTGTGTGTTGCTATTTGAGACTGTGTAATTATTTAAAAACAAACAAATGTTTGATCTACCTTTAAAGGACATAGACAATCAAGGAAGAATGAGCATGAACACAGTAAGGACATACAGCATCACCCAAAGTTGTAGTCTGTCTCCCACTACTGCTTCACTCTGAAATCCAATCATACAGAATTGCTTGGAAGACCAAAGCCTCTATATATGTACTGCCCATGTCATGCTTCAGTCTTTTCACCAAGCCTCTGGTGTCTTCTTGGAAATGTTCTTGACTTTCCTCATCACTTAAAAGCTCACAGCCATATCAACTAAGCTCATCTCAACTATGACCCTGTGAAGCTTTTCCTGCCATATGGTCATATGTCAGCGATCACAAATATCATGCCAAGTCATTACGATACCTGTGTTAAGCAGTCTGTTGGACTGGCCATCTTGACCTTGAAGAAGAGGGGTGAGAAAAGTATCTAATGGGGATCTTATTCTTTTATCTCTTATGTGTGCAAGTGTATGTGTATGCACACATAAGTGTGTGTGAGTTTTTGCACCCATGTACATGTGCTCCTGGTGAGTGTTCCTGGTTTTAGTAAGAAGAGGAAACAATTAACACTTGACTAGGGCGTAACGTATCTAGAAGACTCTGAATTTAAAGGGTTTGCCCACTAGATTAGGCCTAACGTAGGGCAGGCAAATATGGGGTGTATGTTGAGCAGAAGACTCACGAGGAAGGTGCTGGTGATGTAGAGCAGACAGGGACTGGTGGAAAAATTGCAGATGTAGCTCTAATCAGGTCGTTCTGCCAGTCTCTTCTAACTACAGTGAGCAAGATAAGGCCAAAAGAGAAGGATATTGAAAACGATGACTTTATTTCTTGGGATTCAAAACAATGTGCTAGAATGCAACATTTCATCATTTCATGTTGGAAAATTAATAGGAGTATTTGGCTCCCTGCAGCAGAAATTCCAACTTTTCTCTCTCATTTTTTATTCTCTTTTTTCAGAGTTCCCTCTTACAAATTCTGAAAATCCACTTTTTTCCCTTCTGCTTTTGACTGGATCTGCTATCAGCAGAGGCTAGTTTTCATCCTTTGTGACCTCACTCACAAATCTCTGTTCCTTCACTCAGTGACCCACAACTGATAAGCTTTTCTAAACACACTGTACTTTAGTTCATTTTGTGATGGCCTTCCCCGTCATCATCTCTTAATTTTTCAAAATATCCGTTCCATGTGGAAGTTTGTATAGCATCTAGTGCCTTTTAATTTGTATCAATTTACAACATGTGTTTTAGGATAATGTGAAATGTTTATTTTTAATGTTCAGACTCATAGATAATGCATAGTATCAAGTTTAAATATAAATAATTAACATATTTATTCATCATTCACTATCTAAATCCTTCATGTTTATAGACTATAACTTGAATATTTGGTAGGAGTCATTGATATCCATCACCAAAAATGTTATTATTTGTGACATCTTTTGGAAATGTGAGTAAGACATATTTCTAAGATATTTTAGGAAAGTCCACAATAAAAAGAGAGGAAGTTTCTTGCTATTACTTAAAAGCCAATTAAATATTCTTTTGAGAATATAATGTTGAAAGTTGTTTTTATTAATTAGAGAAAAAAATTACATTACACTCCAAATATTTCAGCTGCAGTAGGATATGTTAGTTCCTAAGATAAAAATTTTCTTAATTATTAATCTAGAGGACCAAAACTTGTTTATTGTTTAGTAAAAGCAATCAGGTTTAAAAAATGTGATTCATCATGAAATTTTGCATAGAGGTACTTTATAAGTTTATTTATTTATTGACTTTTGGTTTTTGTTTGGTTTTTGAGGCCAGGATTTATTATACATCCTAGCCTACCCTCAAACTAGTGATCCCTCTGCCTCAGATTTCTGGGTGCTAGGATTATGGCTATACACCAGAACTCCCATCTTAACTAAGTAATAGAGCTTTGCTGTTATTCCTCATAATAATGGGAACATCTTTCAGTCTTCCCAGTCACTGCCACACATCCTGCTTTTATAGTTCTGTACAAAGAGTGAACACAATTCACCTCCTGTATTAGTTCCTTTTCTGTTGTATGGATAAAATATCACAACGACATCAATTTAATGAAGAAAGCATCAGTTTCAGAGGGACAGTTCAGAATGGCGGGGAAAACATGGCAGCAGATGGCTGAGGCTGGAAGGTGAAACACCATCTCTTTGGCCACTAACAAGATTTGGAATTTGAGTCAGGATATGAAGTGTCAAAGCCCGCCTCAACTGACCTGCTTCCTCTCGCAAAAGCTCCACACCCTAAACGTTCTATAAATCCCCAAACAGTGCCACTAACTAGGAACCACACCCTCAAGTCCTTGAGCTAATTGGGGGATATTTATCTTTCAGACCACACCCGTCTTTGTCTCAATCACTGGCCTCCAACTCCATTACAAAGGTGCTTTACTCCAAGTGTTGGTAGGTTTGGTAGAAAGAACCTAGACTTTGGGATTATGCATAGGTATATTCAAATCGTGACTCCACAAGACAGGTTCTGGAATTCTCTGAGCTTCAGTTCTACACATGTTACGCAAAATGAAAATATCCCTATCTGTCTCAAGGAATTATCTCATGCACATTCTACCCAGTATGGTCCATGAAGTACAGAGTATTCTATAAATTCCTTTGTGTGTGTGTGTGCGTGCGTGTGTGTGTGTGTGTGTGTGTGTGTTGTGTGCCAGATTGCACAAACCACCAACTCAGTATAAACAGTGTGAATAATCACAGCTAAACTCACAATGATGTAACTATACAGGAATAAAAAGATGGGCTTTCAAAAAGAACTAGGTAGAGAAAGCAGACTGCTGACCAATGAGAACATAAACTTTTAAAGCATAATTAAAAAGTGTTTCGGAGTAAGGAGATTAAAATCTGCAGAGACCAGGAATGGGCGGTCCTCCACAGAGCAGAGCGTCCCTCCACATTGGAATGGCCTTGGAAAAATCACCACTTCTACGCAGAACTCAGCTTCTGCAGGTAACTTATAGCTCGTCAAAGCCCACCCAGGGTTTTCTTTATCCTTTGCGGCTCCTGGGATGTGATACATTTGGAAGACTAATTTTAATTAAGGCTTTGGGTCCTATCTCTTGAAGCCTTGGTCAGCCCCACCATTAGTTGATAGCGCTGTGCTGACTTCTTACTTAGGTCTCCAACTTAAGCTACACATCCATGCTGTCCTTGAAGCCTTCCCAGAGATACACAAAAGTCCAAGTAAGGTTCGGGGAGGAGGGAATCATTTGCACCATGAATAAGCTGCTGTGGTTAGCTACAGCCCAGCACCATTGGGTCCTTTCGTGAACACTCCATCCATCTAAGATGCGTCTTGGCTAAAGATGTCATATCTAGCTGCTGCCGATATATTTCAGCATCACTCAACCAGGGCAGATAAGGTTAATATCTCCAAGTTCTTGAAAGGCCTGCTGCATGCCTCCTCGGCACAGCAGTCTTACAGGTTTCTGTCCAGATCCAGAGGGATACGGTGTAAAGTGGGGGAATGGTGGGCAGAGGAAGAAAGACAGAAGACACTTGGACTGATACAGAGAAGGAGGCTCCCAGAGTAGATACACACTAAGGTTCTCGTATAGTGAAAGGAGATGCCATTCAAAAGGTGTGACCTGGATTCATGTAAATGGGTCCCCTAAAGCCTAACTTATTTGAGAAACCTATTTTTATGTGCAAATAAATAAAATAATTGGAGAAGCCTTATTTCTAACAATAGTGAACACATATACCAATGAACAGATTATTAAAAGGACCCGAGAAAGAGAATCACGCCTTTCCTAATTTCTGTTCTGAAGTTAATTTATTATGAACTTGATTTAAGGCACAAACGTAGAGTGAGGTACAACACAGACTAGAACCCAAATATCCTTGTGATTATTATAATTATTGATGCTGTTGTCGCTAGCTATTAACGACAAATAACTCATTGTTTTCTATGCAGTAATATAGTACTTTATAAACATAATTTATAAACACTTCAGGTGACTTGAATACACATTTCACCAAAGATGATCTGCAGATGGCCAACATGCATGGGAAAAAATGCTTACCATTATCATGTACTAGGGAAATGTATAAGAAAATCCTGATAAGAAATCACTCAATGCTCACAAGGCTGGCTGTGTGCTGATGGTGTGGGAAATGATGAACAGAAGCCAAATTTTCAACTTTGGATGAGTGAATGTATTAAGGATATAGCAAGCCAAGGTAGAAGAATAAACAGCAAGGCAGACACAGAGTGGAGGCAGGGGAAGGGAAGAGGAGGAAGGGGGAGAAGGAAGGGAGAGGAAGAAGAAGAGAAAATATGAGTAAACTGGGCACTCCAAACATTCTGCAGAAATTGACTAACAAAGTGCTGTTGGGCAGTCAGCTGGAATTCCCAGGGGAGTCCTGGGCGGCGCAGAGCGTCTCCTCTGATGAGTCTTCCAAGTAAAGAACAAATAGCAATAGGCAGAGATCACCTCATCAAACCAGGGGTGCACAATCTCCAGCAGAAACCGACTAGGGAAGTTGAAGCAGTCAGCTGCGGTTCCCAATAGAGTTTTTTTTGTTCCACGGCTGAGCTTTCCATGGCCTTCTCTTTCCTGCAGCAGGTATTTTTTAATACCATGGGGTAAGCAGCAATGTTTGTTGGATGTAGTATATTTTCTAGCTCTTCTCAAAGACACAGCACAGAGGTAGGGGTGCAGCCCCCACCCCCACAAGGAGCCTTACAAGACACTTTGAGACAAACTCACTTGGTTCTGAAGTAAGGGAGAGCAAGCTCACCTCTAGAGCTAGGTTCTCAGTGACTTCACTAGGCAGCTTGCTGATTTAATGTAAGGGACCTTAGAGGATGCCATACAAAAAGCAGCTGTAGCCGTGATGTCTCGTGCTGGTAAATTCAGCCTGTGGGAGGCTGGGGCAAAAGGATTGAGTTCAAGGTCAGCCTCAACTACAGAGTGAATTCAAGGCAAATCCAGACTACAGGGTTAGATCCTGTCTCAGAAACAAATAGAGTTTGTGTGTGTGTGCGTGCGTGCATGTGCATGCGTGTGTGCATGGGTGTGTGAGTGTGTGAGTGTGTGTGTATATGTGTGTGTATGTGTGTGCGTGTGTATGCATGTGTATGTATGTGTGTGCATGTGTGTATGCATGGGTGTGAGTGTGTGTGCGTGTGTACGCGTGTGCATATATGTGTGTGCCTGTGTGTGCACTTGCAGAAATGAAAAGGTGTACATTGCAGGTGAGAATAGAAACTGCTACAAGCCACTGGGAAAACAGTTCGTTCTAAGAAAGCCAGACACAGTTACTACACGAACTGGTAACTTCTTGGTACACAATGTCAAAATTGGAAACCCGTACTGAAATATTTGCACAGGTTTATTCCAGATCCACTAACCAGAGCCCAAAGCAGAAGGGCCGGGCTCCTACTCTCACTAAAATAAGCTGAAGACCCTTCTTGCTATTTCTGCGACAGCGAATAAGCCACTAAGAACTATGTTTTGGTAACAGAGTCAGGACGGGGAAAATAAAGACAGTGTGCCTGCTTCTGCCTCATCTGCCCATCCTGTATTGTTCAGAGGGCCAATAACAATAACTGTGACACAGGGCGAGGGAAGGAAGATGGAGGAAAATCTAGAAAGAGCAGGTGTAAGGGATATGGCTGCAGGCTAACTTTCTTATCCTATCCTTGTTTGCAAGCAGGCATCTCAGGCAAAAGGAAGGAAATCCAAACAAATGGAACAACAACAACAACAAAAAGCAGGCACAAGTCATCCCCTCTGCTTTGGGTTTTGCAGTGACCAGTAATCAGGGTGAAGTAGAGAAAGCCTGCGGTGAGCAGAAAGGATTGTAGGAGGCTGTTCTGTCACCGAAACAATGAGTGCCCTGACTCTTTTCCCAAACAGTCCTTTCTGGTGTCTGGTGTAGTCTCACTCCAACCCCAGACTAGCTTCTGCTCATGGGCCAGGTGGAGTCACTAGGCGTTTGAAGCTCAACCTTAATGAGATCTTCTAAGCCAAAACATTTTAAATGAGTTCCCTGTTATTTCTCAATGAAGTCGCAAGTCCCACTTCACTCAGAGTTGTTTGAACCTCTTCAGACACATTGTCCACGGCCGTATGAGGTTAAACTGGATGTTTTCTTCTCCCTCAAACATTCTGTTTCTTTTTTCAAGACAGGATCCCTCTGTGCAGCTCTGGCTATCCTGGAATCTGATTTGTAGATCAGGCTGACCTTGAACTCACAGAGAGCCCTCAGCCTCTGCCTCCCAAGTGCTGGGATTAAACACGTGTGCTATCACCATCACCGCTTGGCTTCTGCCTCAAAATGACGATCAGATAATAGTAGCAACCTTAGGCATCTCATTTAATTTCTTTCAGTGTTCAACAATGAACATATACAAGTGGAGAGATTGGAGATGGGTGGAGATAGCAAATAAGACACGTAACTTGTGAACGTTATGGGTGGGACTTGAACTCAAGTATATTGGGTATTCAAATTTGTGCCTTTGGGTGCATGTCTTACTTTGTATCATCTACATCTTCATGTTGTCCCTGATGCACCTCCTAGCGTGACTCCTTCCACTGCCTTCTGCTTTTCTCTAACATTCCTGACCCTCTGGGTCAGAAGCACATTCTTTTCCTTTAAAGTCTTATGTTTTCTGGCTGCAGTTGGCCTTTATCTTTGCACGGTCCTCATTGCCACAGATGTGGCTAATATGATCACCCTACAAAGGATGGCAGGGACTTTGCCTAATAGATGTTGAATCTATGACCTTGTCTCGCACAGTATCTTGTTCACAATAGTTATTCAATAATTATTTGCTCAATATTTCTTACAGATTTCCTGCCAGGAAATATAGTATTGTTGTATAGATTCATTTGTTAACTTTCTTCATAAGATCCAGTTTTATCTCCTCAATCTTTGACTAAATGTACTTTCTTGATGTCGTGGGAGCATTTAAGCAAATAGATTGAACATTAGAAAAATATTCTTCATTTTAACATCTGACTGAAGCGCTTAAAATACTAGGTGCTAAAACCTATTTTTATCCGACTGCTTACTTGAACCAACATTGAGACTAAAGGGAAAAGAAATTACCGTATGTGAATCTGTTGCTTTAAACCTCTTATTCTCAGGAGTTTCTTGATAGGTCCATATAGAGAAATTAATTTACAGAAGTAGTCAGCACAACTGCGAAAAAATGCAAGTTTAAATCACTGTGCACTTATTCCTCTGTGTTTCTTCTGCATATTTCAATATTCAGTTCATCACCTTTAAGGTTTTCAGATTCACCAGCTGGAAGACTATGCTTCAGATTCTCCCTCAGCACTAAAAATAAACTGATGCTATTGAAAATAAGTGAGTAAGCATATTCTTAGCTAAATTGTTTTCTCATGTGACACATCCAACTTAACTAACTTTTTCTTTGAGATTGTTCATTTATCACAGCCGCGTGGCTTTGGACATCTGCATCTTTCCAAACAAAAGCAGGGGCTTGCTGGGAAAGGTTCAGTGGAAAGAAAATGACTTCTTCTGATGGGCGTACAGGCCTGGAATCCCAGTTACAGAGAATGAGGCAAGTGCAGTGGTGGACTGCGCTACAGCAAGTTCAAGGCCAGCCTGAGAAACTCGGAGAGACTGTTTCTCAAATCGAAAACATAAAAGAGGGTTGGATATACAGCTCAGTGAGGGGGGTTGCTTATCTAGTGTTCTCAGGGCCCTAGGTTCTATTTCCAGGACAAGAAAGCAAAACAAAAGTCCAACAATGCCCCTCTGTGATCTGGTTACCAACAAAAGAGGACACACTACGGACTTAGTTAAAAACATCGCTTCTTTTTTTGTGCGGGGGAGGGGGGTGGTGTTACAATGAAAGCCCTAGAGTTTTCAATATTAAAAAGGTTTGTTTTTCAGTATAATCTTATTTATGCAGAGCTCATAACACTGCACTTCAAAGCCCCTCTGCTTAGTTTAGAGTTGATGATATTCTTAGTTGTGTTCATCTCAAAATCTCTCAGAGTCCAAAGTGTCTATGCAAAACCATCAATCTCAGAATGTGTCTAAACACCAGCTCTGAGACAGGCTGCAATTTTCTGTTCTCTGTGACAGACAGAAAACTAGGGAAGCCCTGTCATTTAACCCCAATGCTTTCTTTGGTGCTTGTGGAGAGAAAGGGTTTTTGTTTTTTTTTTTTATTGTCATGTCATAAAAGGGCTACAAAATCCATCAACACCGTATAAATGTATGTGCAAAAATAATACTGGGCATTGGTATTGTGGCTATCACATGAAAAATAGAAATAATCTTTCATCAATATAATTCACAAAGCATCAACATGGACAGGCGTCTCTTCATTTTACAGCTAGACTTTATAATATCTCTATATTTATTCTATTTGGACATGGATGCTACTGGTCATATCATCATCTTGAGCAAACACATATAACTGTGATTCAGACTCATTGTCCTCTTCATAGGTGTCCAAACAGTCTAATGTTACACTGACCTCGGAGTCGTTATTTCATAAATTATGAAAACGCTTCAACAGTTAGCCTGGAAATCTGGCTTGAATGAGACTTGCCAAATACATGCCAGAAGTATCAACAAAGAGGAGAGGTAACCTCTGAAATGTTCACTTAGGATATGCCTAAAGTTTGTAGAACTTTAATATTTTGCTATTTATTTATTGAAGCGCCAACAGTATAAATACTTAATTGTATGTTATTTTTTACTTTAAAAGTCACACATGAATATAACAGATAAGACAATTGCCAGTGAGTTTGCCTCTCGCCGAGCAAAGCGAGCACAAATGTCTGGGACACTTGGTGAACATTTTATTCAACTCTTTCTTTTTATGAAAAAAGGTTTGTTTACTTCAAAGTGTGTGACTATTTTACATGCATTTATGTGTGTGTACCACATGTGTGCTTTAGCCACAGAGGCCAGAAGCAGAGGCCCAAAGTGGGCAACAGATCCTCTGGAACTGGAGGTTGTAAGCAATAGTGTGGATGCTGGGGACACAATCTGATACTCTGTAAGAGTGGGGAATGCATTTAACTGGTGAGCCAGCTCTCCAGCCCTGTACTTAACTCTCATTTTAACAGCAGAGCCTGTTTGGATAAGACTTAAACTCTCAGAAGTTTTAAGAGGCCATAACCACCCGTCCCCCTACACACAAACACATATGTACTTAATGACTTTCTGGTAGTTTTGTTTGCTTGGTTTTAAGAACATGAGCAGCCATGCCTATGGGATACCCCTGACACAAGGACAAGCCTACACCATGGCTTGGATACTACCTGACCCTAAGGCTATGTCTGTGCTGACACAGCCTTCCCCATGCCTAGCTCTGGACGGCAATCTTCCATCCCTCGGTCACTTTTCCTCGGGAGCCCACGTCTCCATCAGCTGCAGTCTTAAGTACATGCAGGAGGTAGAGGTGGCTGAGGTAAGACAAAGGCTAAAGGTGAGACTGCTTCAGTGTCTTCTTCCATTGCTTCTTTTTTTGCTTGTTTGTTTTTGTTTTGTTTTTTGAGACAGGGTTTCTCTATGTAGCTTTGGAGCCAGTCCTGGAACCCGCTCTGTAGACCAGCCTGGCCTCTAACTCACAGAGATGGGCCTGCCTCTGCCTCCCGATTGTTGGGATTAAAGGTGTGCACCTCCATCACCCAGTTTTCAACTGTTTCGTAAACATAGTCATTTCACAAAAAAAAAAAAAAAAGAAAGCACAAACGATGCCTGTGTGGGTTGATATGGTGCACTTCACCTAAAAGACCACACCTGAGCTAAAACCTGAGGTTGTAGACGGGTAGCATATTTAATTCCAAATGCAGAGCTATCTTAAATGAGTTTCAACTTCATATACTATTATAAGAACTATATGCCTAAAGAAATGCACTGGCCTGTCTAATCAATAGGCTTGCTAATTTCTGCGTATCTGTGTCCTTTGATACTTCAAGACTTTGAGAATTTTAATCCTAAAGCGAGTAGGTATTAAATTCATGTGGTTTAGCTCATCAACTGTATAATTATAATCATTAACTTTGTGAAATTTCAGAGTTTCACACACATACACACACACACGCACACGCACACACACACTTTTAATATTTTAGAGAATCATCCAGTAATAGGGCACCAAAATTGTCCCCATTGTATGCAAAATGACTATAACATTTGCTGTAGGAATGTCATGGAAACCTAAAAGTCACATCAGGGAAATGAACTTGTGATGACTGTTTGAATGTGCATTTTGATAAACTGATTAGAAGTTTTGATCTTGATATCTTTTAGGTAATAGAATTCCTTTCAGATATAGTAAAAATTTCAATATGTGTTTTCTTTAAAGGCAAGACAAAGCTCAAGGAAACTGATAACAGATATCAAATCTCTTGTTTTTGCAAACCAGGCATAGGCATGCCAGTTAAAACTGAAGCTGCAGATTTAGCTGCATACTGTATCATGTTTGCTTATGAAATGGCATATTTTGGGCTTTGTCCTGGCCCCCACTGCATTGTGGGTGCTGTGTGCTTCTCCCAGCATGCACTGCCCATGTCCTTAGTTCTTACCCTCACTCTTCCTTCACCTTCTTCTCCCAGACACACTCACTGGGGCTGTTGGTACCACGGCTGACCTTTTCCTTTCTCACTCACTTAGGAAAAAAACATGAAGGGCTGTGAGTTCTCCCTCAGAAGTTTCGGCTTTTTCAAAAACTAGTAAAAAAACGATTTCAAATTTCTTTCATCTGCTCTCATTATACACAGGAGCACCTTGCCAATTATTTTTATTTCTTCAAAGATTAAAATGTTTCCCCCTTCTAAAGTAGAAACATTTTGATAATCATAGATTAAGAACTTCAAATAATTTCTCAGGGAAAAAAATGCTAACTAAAAACCAGTTTGATAAAAAAAATTATTTCTCAGAGTTTTCCACGCAATTGAAGAGTTACATCGGAAAGGTGTAAAGTATTCACAGTAGGGTATTTACTGTTTTTTTTACTATAGTTCTCTTCTTGAAGTAGCAAGGTAAAAGAGAGCACTTGGTAGTGATCTTGATGTTTGAGGGAAGGCAGCTTTTTATTTCATCTCTGTAACCATTTTTACTGTATTACTGATCAGAATCTAAAAATCTAAATGTGAGTTTACTAAATATATTTCACGAGTTATTAAGTGCTTGACTCTTAATTAATTAGGTTTTGCATTTCAAAAAACTACACCCATTTTCCTGCTATTGTGGATTGATAACAGAATACCCCGTGTGGGATAATGTGTCCCCGAGCGGGGTAGGTCTTGAAGACCTGTTGGAAGAAGTTGGCCACTAGGGCAGGAGACCTTGTGATTTCTTAGCCCAACTCCCTGTCCTGTAATCTTTTCTTCTTGACTTTGGACTCAGTTTGACCACCTGTCTCAAGTTCCTGCCACCACGCCTTTCCCCACGGCCTGGGTCTCTCTGAACTGTAAGTCTAAACCAACCTTCCTTCCTGGACGTTGCTTCTTGTTAGCTATTTGGTCAGAGGCACACAAGACAGGGGTAACAAACCTGCTTCTGGTCCCCATATGCCATTGACTGGTAGCCATGGAGCGATCCATAGCTCTAACATGTAGTTTAGACAGAAAAAAAAAATAAGTGTATCTTAGAGCACTGTGTTCTTGCTTAGAAAATATCTGAATATCTCCTGAATTTTACAGTTGAAAAAAGGCTTATAGAAGGGAGTTTTGAGAAGTACTACTACAAGAATTTGATTAAAAAATATACTGTATGAAAGTCTCAAGAATTAATAACAATATTCGAACAATAACGGAATTAGCAAGACCTGAAGTTCTGCCCTGTAACTTTATGATACAGGCAATCCCATCCTGTAACTCATTTAAAATTGTTCTTTTATATATTTAGCATAGCCCATGACATCCATGTCTTAAAAACTGATTTAAAAAAAACCAAAAAACGATTAACCTGCTCTATCCCTTAAAACTGGAGGTCTTTATCTGGGATACAAGGGTGCTGGATTCCTTGGCAGAAATTCTCCAAGGGGATTCCTAGCTGGTCTTCGTGTCCTTTGCGGTAAAAAGGCCTTCTCATTATGTTAGCTGCTGTGTCAACTTGTCTGATTACTTAATGAGGGCACTTGGTATGCAGGTGGGGGAGGAGTCACGTGACCGACGAGAGCTCAAAAGAGTAGGTGAGTCTAGGTAGAGAGAACTTTCCCCCCTTCTTCCTGCCACTCTCAATTTCAGTTTCTGCCTGTGCCTCTGGCCCCCAGCAACCTCTCCGCGTTCACGTTAAAACATCGGCTTCCTCTCGTGCTCACCGGCGTCGTCTGAGGTCCACGCTTTATTCTCCTCCAGGATCCATTTCTCCTCTAAACACTTATCATCTAGTGTGTTGGATAAAGAGAATTCCCAGCAGTCGATTTTGAAAGGAAAGATAAAGTGTTGAGCATCTGAGCGTTGTCAGCTGCTGGTGTCAGTACCGGGGAAGCCTCCTGTTGACAATGATGGCTATCACTGGGGCATCGGAGATTCCTCTATTCTGAGCGCTCTTCTGAAATCAGCCGTAGCTGATTGTTCTCTCAGATCAAACGGCGTAGGAAGACAAAGTAAGCTGGGCATATTCTTTCGCTCTGGACTTTGTTGTTAAAAGGGGGAGGAATTCCACTAGGACCCCCTAACTCAGTTTTAGATATCACCAAAGTTTTGTAAGAATTCCTGTTCTTCCCCCGCCACTTCTTGTTGCCCACCCCCGCCCTCCCACATTCCCCTACTCTCAGGTCTCCGCCTGAACGACTGTTTCTCTGCCCCTCTAAGGGTACTTCTGTGATAGCGTTAGGGGATTGTGGGTAACACCAAGCAGTCAACAGATAAAGTAAAAGGATATTTGCTGTGTTCAAAGAACGTGCCAAATGAGCATCTATCTTTAGCTCCAAACAGGGTCATTTCTCTTTCCTTCCCCCTCTACCTTCTTCCCCTTTCTCATTTCTTTCTTTTCCGGGGATAAAACACAGGACTTTTACTCCTTAAAGTACATGCTCTCCTCTTGCGACCCACCCTTAGCTTTTCATTCAGATTAAACTGTTAAAGAATTTTGGTACATTTTCCAGTGTTACTCGTGGACCCTCTGCCACTGGAGTGGCTAAGCCTGTGTCAAATGAAAAAAGTATTTCAGTTTGCTCTTGGAAGTGGACAGAAAGACTGTCATTTAAATTAGACTGCCGCCCCCAATCAGGAATGAATTCTGCTGCTGGTAACTGAACTTCTGAAGAAAGATGAAGTAAAATGGTTGCCATTGAATGCAGCGAGGAAAATAACGGTGCGGTTGGCATGCTTTTTAAAATGTATTTCTTGTTGGACACAGGAAGTCGTTTCTCAGCAAATTGTAACGTGACATAGTGTACAACATGTCAAAGTCACCGCTAAGATACAAATTGGAATTGAGTTGTGTATAGTTTAGTCTTAGATCTCTCAGTCAGCTTCGCTTGTTGAGACAGTTCAACATGCAGAGCTTATAAATTCTCCATTCTGACAGGGTTTCGAATTTCACAGAACTCAGTGGGGTCTTAGTAGGGTTACTGACAGGCACCACTGAGTTATTTAATGACAACTAAACAAGAGACTACCATTCCTAATTTACTCGAGCAGAAGTCAGTACCATAACAACGCGAGTGAATATACTCGCTTTCTTTCGCGAAACCCATTTTATTTTGGGTTCTGATTTTTAACTCTTGTATTGGCCTCTGACTTGAAATTGCTTACCAAGTCTGGATTCTTCTTCTGCATGTGAGAATATTTTATAATTGGTCTGCTCTCTTTCAATATTCTCTGTTATCATCATATCTAACATGTATATATTTATTTAAATAATATCCAATATATAAAGTACTTTGTGCATATCCCCCATACCTGACTACCTTCCCCTTATGTCTTTTCACCCCTACTTTTAGGCCCCCTTTTCCCATGGACAGGGTTGCTTCTATGCTCATGTTTTATGTACATATGTGATTTATGTGTCTATGTAAAATAAAAGAGCCGCATACGAGGAAAAAAACCCTGTGGTATTTTTCCTTTCGAGATGGACTTAAATCACTTAAGATTATCACCATTCGCATCCATTTTCCTGCTTGTGCTATGACTTCAGTCTCATGCTTGTGTGTGTGCATGTCTGTGTGAAATGTGACCATTTGTGTGGGCACACATGTGTGCATTGGTGGGCATCCATGTTTATGTGTGTTGAGGCCGGAGATCAACAATGCAAGTCTTTTCCAGTTGCTTGGCACTTTCTATATGGAGACGGGGTCTCTCAGATGAACTAAGAACACCTGCTGGAGTCCAGCTGGGTAACTTTTTTCTGGGGGATTTTGTCTTTCCCTCCTTAGTGCTGGAATTACAGACAGGCTGTTGTACCCTCCCAGCATTATTGTTGGTTCTGGGCACCTGAATTCTATTTCTCATACTCCATGGGCAAGTGCTTTACCCACTGAGATACCTCCCTGGCCCCTTATTTTTCCGTATAGCTGGAAAAACTCCACTGTGCATGTATACTTCATCGTCTTTATCCACTCTTGCCTTGGTTCACACCTCGGCCGCTTCTGTGACTCAGTGTGCTGGCTGGTTTCGTGTGTCACCTTGACACAAGTTAGAGTCATCAGAGAGAACAGAGACTCAGTTGTGGAAATGCCTCAATGAGATCCAACTGTAAGGCATTTTCTCATTGAGTGATCAATGGGGAAGGGCCCAGCGTATGGTGGGTGGTACAATCCCTGGGTTGCCGGTCCTGGGTTCTATAAGAAGGTGGACTGATCAAGCCATGGGAGGCAAGCCAGTAAGTCGAATCCCTCCTTGGTCTCGTCATCAGCTTTCATGGTCCTGCCTTGATTGAGTTTCTGGTGATGAATGGCAATGCTGAAGTATAAGCCTAATAAACTCTCTCCTCCCCAGCTTGTTTGTGGGCCATGGTGTTTCAGCGCAGCAATAGAAACCCTAACTAAGACACTCAGCTCCTGCAAATAGAGCTGCAGTAAGTACTGGAGGGCTAGTATATCTGTGGCATGTTGATGGAGTCCTTCAGGTCAAATGTGATGCACGTCCCAATTCAGCATTATGACGTGAGTCATGCGTGTTTGCAGCTGTCACTCACACATCCATGGACTTCCAATCGACATAATGGCGACTTTTTAATTACTTTTGAATCCCACGAGATATCCCAGGGCTGGCTTCCTCTTTAGTCAATAAGGACATGTGTGTAAATGATTAGATATTTCTTTAAGCAAGGAAAGGATTGAATAGGGATCTGGTTAGCTTCTCGGCCGCTGTCAAGAGAGCTGCCTGCCTCTGTTGGCTGACCAGAGTTTATCCTAGGAGTCTGCTTTTCTAAGGTGGCTGATTTGAAAAGGCAGCAGAAAGAGGCAAGGAGATCTGGAAAGATGACTCGACAGTTAAGAGCCCTTTCTGCTTTTTCAGAGAATGTGAGTTAGGACTCACATTAGGCCATTCACAGCGACTTGTAACTTCAGCTTCAGGGGATCTGACACCCTCGCTAGCCTCTGAGGGGATCTCCACACATGTGGCACAGACATACATGAACACACACACACACACACACACACACACAAAACCTTAAAAGAAAAGAAAGAGGCAAGGATTGCTAGTGTTCCACTCTAGGGGACTTCAAAAAATGCCTTCAGCATACATAATTTCCTCAAACAAGGAGAGATAAATGACTTTATGCTGAGGCAGAGAGTGAGATTCATCACAAAAGAGGAACAGATGGGGTACATAGGAGCTGAAGGAAGTAGAGGCTATTTCTGGTTTGGGACCAGCATGGCAGGTTGATGATAGGGGAAGTATCATGGGAACAGGTTTGTAGGTGGGGCTTTCCTGCCTCCGATTTGCACTGGCTGTTCCTTAGCCTGGAATGCTCTTTCTCCAACTGCCACACCTCTTTAATGTTCAGTTCGAGGGGTACCTCTTTGCTGACTCCCCTGATCTCCTCTTCTAAGCATCGGTCTCCTGCTATCTCCTGTCTAAATATCTGATTAATTTCTCTACTAACAAAACATCACAATCGATAACCAGTCAACGTGCTTGTTTCAAGCACACCAGTGCTAAATCAAGCTCCACATATATCTGTAACTCTTTCCACTTCTAGGCCCCAAACACTTAGCATATGGCCCAACATCTAGTCGATGTGCATTATGAGTTTGCTGCTCCAAAAAGTGACTCAGACATACTCGGTGATAGGAGAAGGGCTGTCATTGGGGAAGAGAAGGAAAAAATCCTTGTTATGGGGGCAATAGTATGAATCTCCTGTTTGGGTTACAAAATAGTTTGGCCTTGGGGAGCAGAGGGAAGATGATAATGAGAACAAGAAATGAGCATGGGGCGGTAAATTAGGAGTCAATGTTCGACTATGGACTTTCTGCTTTTACGTGACAGTTGAACTGGAGGTGGACATTCTTGCCCCTGTATGCGCTTCTATCTTCAACCTACAGACCTAGAAGGAAGGACATATCTTTGTTGACATCTACTGTCAACCCTAATATCCCTTGACTGGACCCATGGACCTTAGAGAGAGTCGGTTGGAATTGTCAGGGGTTTTGAATCGAAAGTGCAATGAGTTTCAAGGGCCTGCTGAGCCCTGCAGCGTGAAGGTTCATGTCAGGCCAAGCCCAACATCTGAGATCAATTCGAGCCAACAGATTAAATGCCTCTAGGGTGTGCTTAGCCCTGTGGCAAAAGACAAATCAAAAGCAGGGTTCTCTGTTCTTACAGAACAGAGGAGATCTGTCTCTGATAGAATTATTCCTAGTGGCCTCCATTCTTGGAGATAGATGAGGCAAGACAGGTGTCTAGAGCCTCCTTCAAGAGTCCTCCCCATGAGGTGAACGTCTGTGCAAGGATCTGGGGGATACCAAGGTTGCTACTGTCGATGCTTGTGGCTGTGTGTCTATCCTAGTCTAGACAAAGCCAGGAAGGCAGCATGAAGGAGCCCTGGATGATCAGTGGGTCATCCAGTGTTCTTCTGATACCAGAAAACCATGTTTCCATGGGCAAGATCTTTGAACAATCAGAACGGGTTTTTAATCATGGTCATAGTTTGGGCGCAGGTGCATCGATCAACTATTTATTGTCCCTCCACGAAATGCTAAGCATTGTGCTAAAAGAATCCCAACTTTTCTTGGCTCCTGGGAGAAATAAAGGAGATAGGGGTGGAAAATTTGTACTGCGACTGCCAATTTCTGCATAGATTATTTGAAGCTTGCAGAGGAGTTTGAAAAACAGCCTGAAGTATCCTGGAAGTGTTATATATCCGTTGGTCATAAAAAAAGTATTACTGAAGTGAAATAAAAAATCAAGCCTTTCCAATCGAAAATGCATTAATGGAAGGGGTCATCAGAGTTTTAGGATACTTTAACTGAAAGCCCAGAGTTTAATTCTTGGGTATAATAATATTTATTTGGGGGAAATGTGTTTATCTCCCCATATGGAAGTTGTTAAAATACACTGCTCCCAAATGTACCCCTGTCTATAAAAGCGGGGTCTTACAGCATGCACTGCCTGTATATATGCTGACTTGGTAGCCTAGTAGAGAACCCAATAGAGGGAAGACTGAGGAGGGCGGTGAGGTACAGTGAGATCCAACGGAAACTCCTGAAGGGTGAGAAGCATGGTTGGTGGGTATGGAAATCGGAAGACAGCTAGGTCCTTGCTGCCAATAAGCAAGCATCAGTAAGTGGTCAGTTTTCGGTAGCACAACAGGCCCTTAAGAAATGATGCCTCCCAGTGTAACTTTTAATGCTGGCTTCTGTTTGCAGTGTTCTGAGGCCAGAGGAGTATGCAGCCTATGTTTTTATCTCCTTAACCCTATATCCTTGCTTGGGTTTGCTGATGACACAGGTGAGATGCCTTCCTGTCTAAGGATTTGTGCACACCAAGCTTTTCCATGTAGGTTCTTCCTTAAGATGGGGCCTGTTGGGGTAGCATCAGGAGGGTTTTTAACCTTACTTGGTGCTGATAACATGTTGGGTGGGTGAGTCTTTGTTCTGATGAGTCAGTCCGTATATTGTAGAGCCTTTACTAGCATCTTCAGCCTCTACTTCCTGGGTGATGACGCCAATTCTCTCAGAGGTGTGACAAATGCAAAGGAATCCTGCTATTGCCAGTTGTCCCCTAAGTGGCAATACTGTCCCTCTTGATGACGTTGACCTAACACTTCAAACTCCCCCTATAAGCTAACCTTTCCTGCTTTCTGTCTAACACAATCTTCTGATAAAAGAACTATTCTGTCACAGTAATCTTAAGTGTTCAAAGTATTTAAAAGCTCAGCCAAGAGTGTTGATACATGCTTTTAATTCCAGTACTTGGCAGACAGAGGTAGACTCAGGCCTTTGAGTCTGAGGCCGCTTTAGTCTAAGGAGTGTGTTCTAGCACAGCCAGGGCTACACAGAGAAACCCTTTGTGGAAAAAAAGATAAATTGAAAACAAAATATTAACATCTCAAAGTTTTGAAGCATCTAATTGTGATACAGGGAGCCTTTTTTTTTAAAAGAATAATCATGAATTATATGTCTGGGCAATGTCAAATCTCTTTCATAGCAATATTAACTCAGGAAATTTGCTAAGTTTATAAATGATATGTTTTTTTAAAAGAGAAAATATTCTGCCTCAGGCATTGTGAGTCTTTTTTCTATCAATGAATTAGTGTGCCAAGAACAATGTGACCAGGAACAATGTAACCAAGAACAACAAGATCAGGAACTATGTGACCAGGAACAGTGTAACCAATAATAATGTGATCAAGAACTACCTGACCAGGAACAACATGACCAAGAACAATGTGACCAGAAAAAAAACGTGATCAAGAACTATGTGACCAACAACAATGTGATGAAGAACAACTTGACCAAGAACAATATGACCAGGAACAATGTGACCAGGAACAACGTGACTAAGAGCAATGTGCCCAAGAACAACGTGACCTATGCATTTAACAAAATGCAGGCATTGTCCATTGCTCTAGCATATAGACGCTCTCATGCTTCTAGTTGAGCTCTGGACACCGCTTGAAATTCCCCCTACAGAAGCTTGAAGAAGACAATTTTCTTTAACCAGTCCCTCACCATTCTTTGCAACAGCAAGCTATGTGGGGACCTCAGCTGAATCACAAATGACTTATGATGTGTTTTGTTTCGGACTCTTTTATCACACTGAGAACTCTTTGTGAGTAGATTCAGCTTATGTAATCTTTGAAGAGACTCTAAGAAGCCCACACACACTGAATAAATGTGCGTGTGAGGAAGGGCTCCTGCCTTCAAGGACCCAACTTCTCCTCCAGCTCATTTTTTCCCTAAGACACAGGTTGTATAAAATCTGCCATTTCCATGTATGAGTTAATATTTTAAGGACGAGAGACCAAGTGCCAAAGCCCTTCGCCCTTGATCGACACCGTGATACTCCTCAAGCATAGGTCTGTATAACCACAGATCTCACATATATTAAAGATAAACATTATTTAAGCCATCTCCAGGGCACAATGATCTATTACTGCTACTCAAATCCTTCCCAGAATTTCCCTTTCCTCTTAAGTAGTAATCAGACCTTGGCTAGAGAGGCACTTTCCCTTGATTTCGAAGCTTGGCATTTAATATAATTGTGATCTTAAAAATCTATAAAGAGCAGGAAAATGGTTCACCTCAGTGAAAGACGTTCTCTAAGTACTTTGTAGAATGAACTTCCCAGCCGACTCTGACTGGTGATGTTTGAATGGGCGTATAGGACCCGGGAGGTGACAGTAGGTTGCTGGCCACTCTGAAGAGAAGAATAGCCGGGGGCGCTTTCTCCGCCCACCTCCCACTGTCCCTTTCCAGGATAGAGGAAAGGAACTCTTCAAACTGGCTATAACTGCACTAAGACGGGTCTTGAGGTCAAAATCTGACACAGAAGAGGAAGTACTGATCCGGGGTTTTCTTTGCACATCTCATTCTTTGGATAAAGGCCGATTGCACTCTGTATAAATCTACTCTAAGATCATGCTCCCACCAAAGACCTTTTGTTCCTGAAGTGTGTCAATGGTAAGTAATTGAACAGAGAGAAAAGGTGGTAGGTAGATCTATAGCCAGACATATAAATAGACGCACACAGAATCCACCACACAAATTGCCACTCTCTTCTTGAGCAACTCTGAGAAGTGCCAACTGTTGGCTGACTCCCCCATGCTATGTAGGTCAGGATGATATGAGAAACCACACTATAAAAAAATGACAGCAAAATGTCCCCTTAGTTGGTCCTAAGGAGTTATATAAAGCTCCCCTAATTGACCACATCAGAGGAGATTTTTGAACTTCTTGCATGAAAACAACTTGGCGTTCCTGGTGATCACACCATTTACAGCAAGGTTTACTCGGAGTGTTCCCGAATAATAGGGGCAGTATTTTTAAATAAATGTGTTGCAACATGCAGGCAATGTTTTCAAAAGCCTTATCTGTTCCCCTTTTAGAAAGGTGGGTTGTTGCTCTGCTGGAGAAGGGAGATTGGCTCCCGGGAATTCTTTTTTTTTTTTCACCAGTAAACAGTGTTGGAGAGGGACTTTTTTGGCACTTGAATGATATATGTGTAAAAAGAAAAGAGTTGCCTTTATAGAAGTACAAAAAACTCTTTTACCCTGAACGTGCTATTCAGTTGAAGTCGCCTTTGTTAATTCAGTGGGGCTTTGTTATATTCACAAATTGAATTTTTTGGACACCTGACTCTTCTACAACTTGCTATGGTGGGACCATTTATCATTATTAGCCTCATCTAGATGCTACAAAGCAGCAAGGGGCCCTCTCTTGTGGTTATTCTGGGTTGGGTAAAGTAAACATCGCAGAATTTGTAGCGTAAGGAAAGAGCTTTCCCAGGGGAACAAGAAAGGGGGAAGAAAGAAATAAAATGTACTGGAAGCTGTGAAGCCAATCTTTGCCTCTGATAGTTATTTATACATGTAATGCTAATTAAAATTATTTATGACTAGGTAAGCATCCCTTTCTGGCTTATCATATTCCATTATACCTGACTATCTGTCATCATTTGAATTGTGAAACACCTAAAATTGTATAATAAAGAGTTTAGGTAAAATTTGGGGGAATGTATGAAAATTAAAAAAAATAAATTTCCATATGAAAAACTATTAGTAATGATAGAAGATGTTGGTGAAGTTTATGTAGGTAATATCTGCCTGACAACTATACTTTCTCTTAGAAAATTCCTTGGAGCTGCTTCCCGGAGCAGACCAAGCTACACAGTCATGGATTTCATTTGTTCTGATATTTCTTATGTGATCAGGTTCACAAAGTAATAAATAAGTCAGCTCTAGAGAACTATGTCATACAAATAGCTTCACAAGAAAGGATTTCAAGCAAGAAAGTTCAACTTCCATGTAAATATAATCATGCATGATCTCTAGTACATGCAGCAGATGCACGGGAAGAGTGTGAACACAGGATTGAAATCTAATACATTCAAGGTCAAAGAGTGCAGACTCTCTGCCTCCACACAAGATTAAGGGTGTCAGTCTGGATATTAGAACCATTTCCCCGCTATTAGAAGTAGTACTGCCCAGTGGGTTATTTTCCAGGGAAAGAGTTCATTTTCATGCATTTTTGCAGGTATTGATGAATCTCTTCTTATATGCTAGACATGTGGTATTGTAATATTTTGTTTGTGCTAGTGAGGAATCAGAGAAAAGAGGGACCCTAGTCTTTTTAGTACTAGAGTTCTGTGATGTGAGGCATGGGCAGCTAGCTATCTCTTTTAGCCTGCCTATTTATCAGGGTTATTTGCTCCTGGTATCTTCCCCGTAGCAGACCTTTCTATTCAGAACCTAACAAGAAAGGCGACTTTGCGCGGAGACTGGCATTTGGCTGCGTTGAGGCAAAACTTTCCAGTCTTTATTACACATTGCTCAACAGTCTCATTGTGTGGGGGTTGGAGGTAGAAGCTGGCTGGCTTGAGTTCTGCCTGCTCCTTTAAAAAAGTCACTAGCATTGCTTGTTCCCATCTTGTCTTCCCCTCACCAAGTTGAGGGCTTCAGCCTTTCTCACCTAATAAGGTATGATAGAAAACAAGACCGTGGCTGGTATCTGCACCAAATTCAAGGAGCCTAAAGAATGGAAGTTCAAAATAGAGTCCCGCTAGGACACAGTATTCTTGAAAAAAAATTTCCCAAATGAAATAGTTGGTACAAATTGCTGCGTATGTCGTGTCCTGGCATCCTCACTTTGAACTGATACATAGGAACCTTTGGTTACATAGGCAGCCAAATTTTGCATTCACGAAATAGTACTAGGGAGATATATTATTCTCACTTTGCAGATTAAGGGACACAGAGAGAGAAATGAATTAAGATGGATGAGAGTTGATCTTAGAAAGCAATGCAATAAAAATGCAAAGCCATTTTCCATGTATTTATTTACTCATTGTTTATTGATTAGAAAACTAAAAGCAAAAAGGGGACCCATCCATCTCATCTCAGGAGAAGTATTTTCTTCAACTCCTTCGTTTGCCTGTCTTGCTTAGCCTCTGTCCTGACTTTTCTCTGGTGATGGTGTGTTGAGAATTTATTTCTTAGTTGGTCATCCTGATGTGAGCCATGTGCTTTCAAATCAAGTATTTTAGTCTCCTGAAGTAGCTGGCAAGGTGTAGAGTCACCTGTGCTACGGGGGCCATGCTGCTGTAGTTGTGGTCTCTGTAACAGCACACAGGATATGAGGTGGGCCTGGTTTGGAGACTTCGGTGGCAGAAGACACGGACAAGAACATGGCCCTTGGAGGGCAGGTCGTATCTGAGTGTATGTGGCCACTCCACAGTGGTACAGGAGAATTATCTGTATTCTGTCAATCATGTATTTTAATAAAACGCTGATTGGCCAGGCAGGCAGTATAGGCGGGAAAGCCAGACTGGAAATAGGGGGGTGGAGCAAAGAGACTGGGAGTATTCTGGAAGCAGAGCTCCCTCAGCCACTCCTGCGCAGACCACCGAAGAGGCAGCACGTAACTTGCCCAGCTGAGAAAGGTATGGAGCCATTATGGCTAACATAGATGAGAATAATGGGTTAATATAAGTTATAAGAGTTAACAAGAAGCCTGACCTAATGAGCCAATCAGTTTATAACCTTATGGAGTCCTGTGTGTAATTTCTCTTTGGGATTTGCCGGCTGTTGGGGTACCGAGCGGGACAGAAACCCCAACAAGCCAGCCCTCATGCTACACCACAGTATTCTACAAAGTCTTTGTTTTCCGCAGCTGGAATTCACCTCCATACACTTTTAAAGCTGAGCCAGACCATGCCCTATGCCGAAAGCTAGTCTTCATGACTTCTTACCACACAATTCCCGTCTAACATCAAGAAAGATTATACAAGAATGTCTCTACACTAACTCATATCTGATCCTACCAAACTGGAAAAAAAAAAAAAAAACAACCAGATGTCCCTATGGTGCTCTTAACATGCTTTGAAACAAGTTTGCCAATTTAGCCCTGTTGGATTTAACTAGGTATTCCTATCTTTGAGACGGCCTACCCCTAAACCCATTTTATTCACCTGTCACTTCCTGTGGCTAAACTGCTATTCATATTTAATTGACTACTTGAAAATATCCAGCGGCCTAAACATGGATACGATTTTTTTTTTTCTTTTAGATGTGCGTGATCATTGTGTGCAGGGGAGTGGGGAGAAAGCTGTGAGGGGTGAGGACAACCTTGGGTGTCATTCCTCAGGTGGCATTCACCACTTCATGACAGTCTCTCCAGGACCTGGGACCTGCCAAGTAGGCTAGGCTGGCTGACAGCCGAGCCCCAAGATGCAGCTCCTCTGTTCCTCAGCAGTAATAGGTAAAGGTCACTGGACCCAGCTTCTTACACAGATATTGGAGATCAGCCTCAGGTCTTTCATACTTGCAAAGCAAACACTTCAGCCACTCAACTATCTCCTTGGCTGTGGATTTATATATCTTTATATAATCATATATTCACCTTGCTTGTTATACTATACTATATTAAATTATACTATACTATAATATATAAAATAGAATATGATACATGATATATAATATATTATATATATTCAAACTTCTTTCTTTCATTCCTATTCTGTCAGAAGCTCAGTACTTTAGTAAAAAAAAATAATCTGTTTTAATCCTTCATTGTTTATTTTTTGATTTTGACAATGGAGACGGAATGCCGCTGGGGCTAGCCAGAGGACAAGCCGAGAGATCATACTGGGAGAGCTCCTATAGAGCTAGATGCAAATCTAAACAGTCAAAGCCTAAACACTGCCTTGAATTCAGGCCCCTTGAAACTCTCTGACATCCAACCAGAAGCTTCTGGGCACTGCAGCCTTTCACTCCAGTGTCTCAGGTCCAACAAGAAGACAGAAGATCACACCCCTCACACTGGGCTCTGCAATAGCCCCATTCACTCTGAGGAGTCAACTAAGCAGCGCAGTGAAAAATTACCACTGTATCTCACAGATTTCAAACTTTTCCGTGGCTCCAAATGCTGTGTCTGCAAAATGCCGAAGCATCCGGAGGAAGAGGAAGATCTGCAGTCAGCCATTCTGATTTTTGTTCTACCCAACAACAAATGTCGGACTCCTTACAATCATTGGAATGGCTCCCGATGTTTCCTGACACTGTTAATTTATGCTTCTCCTTTCATCTCCTCCAAGTCTCTGATTGTCCACCAACTAGTGATGGAATCAGCTCAGCATCCCAGGGGAGGGAGGGAGGGAGGGAGGGAGGGAGGGAGGGAGGGAGGGAGGGAGGACAGAACACTCAGTCTGAGCTCTGTGCGGATATTTTGTATCCCCTTTTCCTTTTGGTCAGCACAGCAGGAAAAACAATGGACAAGGGACTGGGTAGCGCTTACTGACTCAAAAGGATACCCTGGGCTAAGCTAGGTCTTTCAGTAGTTTATGGTGTCTTTTTAACTCATTTATGAAGGAGTCTGCATAATACTTTATTTTATTTTTTCATTTTCCCACGAACTCTTCAGCGAGAGCAAGCACCATGCTGGGAAGGTCGCGTGATTATGCAGTTCCTGGTGTCGTTTTTGTCAAACACCATTCTCTGGTTCTTAAATTTAGGAAACGCTCCTGAGTATTGTTCGCTGTTTTCTGTTTGTTTGTTTAGCAGTATCTTACAAAGTCCAGGGAAGCCTTAAACTCACCACGTAACCATGGCTCTCCCCAAACTCCTGATCCTTCTGTCTCTTCCTCCAAGTTACTGGGATCATGAGCAAGAGACATCATACGTAGCTTGTTTGTGAGGGTTAACAAATTGTCTGAGTATCTTTACAAAATATAGACTGCGTGACCATTAAATTGTGGTGTTTTGTTTAAAACATGGACCCAAAAATGTTTTTCTCAACAGAATGGTGGTGGAGCACGCCTTTAATCTCAGCTCTCAGGGAGACAGAGGCAGGTGAATCTCTGAGCCTGAGGCCAGCCTGGTCTACAGAGTGAGTTCCAGGACAGTCAAGGCTACACAGAAAAAAACTATATGTAATATTTTTTCTCACTGATCTAAATCAGAGCAGGTGAACACCAATAAGCCTCCTTAGTAGAAAGCCTCATTAATGAAACAAAGTCTTTCACAGTTCTTCTCTTTTTAGTTTTTGTTTGTTGCTTGCGTATATATATTTTGTGTTCTTCCTAGTCTGGACGATGCACTGCTGTCCTGCCTGATCTTGGCAGAGTGTCGAGGGCTGCAGATGCTACCTTTGCCTCCTAATGGGAATATATGCTTAGGAGTGTATTTTGCAGGCAGCAACTGAGCTATGCTACAGCACATGAAGTGTTCTCCTTCGATGCACGTCTCAGAGGGACACTGAGCCATTCAAGTTTATATATTAGCTGCCACAGACTAAATTCTTGTCCTAGAGAACCTCCCAGTATAGGGAGAGTGGTTTCCATGAATACACAAGAGGAGTGTTTGAAGAGAGGGTACTTAAAAAAAAGGCGGGGGGGGGGGGAGTTGACATATCTTATTAGAGCGGCCTTCGAGGGAAGTATTTTCTAAGGTGAGCTGCTAGGGACTCAGAGGGGTTTCACCAGCAACAGTCTTCAGAGAACCTGGTATTGTGCTTGTCAGAAAGTTTAAGCTGCATCTTTCTTGCAGCAAGCACATAGGTGCTCACCTTCCAGCCTGAAGTGTCTGACTCCCGTCGGTAATAAGCGGAGCCACACACGTACTTTCTGGAATTCTCTAGGAATGAGAATTTATCATTTGCAATGATAACTTATTCTAAAAATGTCATTTCCTTGATGTCTAGCACAAAATTCCACAGACATCTTTTGAGGGGGGATCATTTGTCACAATTCACATGTGAACGAAGAGGGAAGTCGGGAGGGCGATTTGAGAGGAAAAAAAAATTCAGGAAAGCAAATTAGACACATTGCTCCTTAGGCAGTGTACAGGTAAACATTTCATGCACACTTCCCGGGCCATTGATCCATATGTGGCGTCGAAAAGGTCATGTTCAAAGTCTTTGCAAGGATCTTGTAAGAACCTATGTATCGAGGACACATAGGACAGTAAATTATTAAAATCTACCTTCTATAAACTGTTTTCAAAAACCACAAAACCAAAACAAAACCAAACCAAAAAACCCTGACTGTTTCCTAAACTGATATCTAGGGATGAGAGATACCCCACATGCAGGAGATGGCACACAGCACACAGTTTTGATTAACTACCCACCAAGCATATAACAACGAATGTGTGGGCTCACAAGGCCACTTAATAAAGAACTCTCTTATCATCTTCTCCGAGACGCCCTTAGGGGAAAAGTAAAAATCAGTACCTGGCAGCGATATTAAAAAGAAACAACAGTAGGCACTGCTATTTTACGTAACAAACCCACCATGATTTTGCTATTAAAAGAATAATAATAAAAAACTATCTTGTCCTCTTTCACAGGAGGGAAAGGAAAAGAATTCTTACTACAACTCATGAATTTATGTCCAATTCACACACTAAAAATGTCCCTTTTTTGGATACAGTCAGTTTCAATCTAGTAACTTGAACATAAAGCAATACCACTGACAAAACCACATTGTCTGTAGTCACAGAGTTTTAAGCCGTGTTCCCTCTACACCTCTGCAGCAACTTCTCCATTGAATGGTATAATATATATGAATTAATAATCGAGAAAAGAAACTGTGTGAACAATTTATTTTTTTTCCAGATAAAAATCTTTCTGTTCCTGTGTACTGGCATTTTGCATTGATTTCATAATTTAGAAAACTCTCTGCTTCGTGGGAACTTAATGTTGTATTGTATTTAAAGAAGAAACTGTCAATTGGAAGAAAGCAAGGGGCCTCAGACCTCAACCCATTAAGCCCAAAGAGCCAGGGGCTTTTGAATGATTGGCTCTGAGAACCTGGCTTTCCTAGAAATTCTGCTGTGCACACACCCCGAGCAGAGCACTTGTAGATTCTATTGCAGCCTCTTGCCAGAAGACACTTCCCATTTTGTGGAAACCCTTCAGAATGTGACTCTAAATGAATCTGCTCCCAAGGTTCAGAAGCTTGAAATTGCGGTTACCATTGAGAAAACGCACAGAGCGATATCAAGGAGAGGGGAAAAACATAAGCAAGTACAAGTTGAATTTTCTAAGGTCACCATGTAAGTGCTTCTCAGAAAGGATTAAGACTTTCCCCGTGAACAAGAGAGCTCCCAAACAACTCACTTCCAAGGGCAGGAAACATACACACCCGCAGCCCATTGTGCTTGGCCTATTTTACATTGGCAGCTGATTCGCTCTGAGATTCTGTATTTTAGAATGTCCTCATTCATTTAATCTTCAAAAAAAAAAAAAAAAAAGAGAAACTGTAGAAGCATGATCCTTTTTGAGATCATAAAACCCATGCAAATCCGACCAATGGCTCTTTTTAAAGAATCCCTGACATAAACGATTGTGGATGATGAGAACCAGGCTCAGGGGCAGAGAAGTAGCGACAATTCTGTCAATGTAACTTACTTTGTTAACACAAACAGATTGTGTTATGTAGAAGGTCTTCCCTCTGGAGACACTCTGGTCCCCATGTCCGCTTACCTTCTCCTCTGCAGAGAGGGTCTTCAGCTCCTTCGCTTTCGCCGAAATTCCAAATTTCTTTGTCTTAGGAGGCGTAGATCTGAAATAGAAGACACCGAAAGATGTATACTGGATCAAAGGTTTACTGATATTCTACGTGGAAATTTACGATTCTACCTTGTCAAAAGTAAAAGTTGAGTTATAACAAGGTCTCTTTTGGGGTTCTAACAATGAAATAGGAAAAACTGATGAGCCGTTATTTAAAAACAAAAACAAAACCATGATTGACAGCAAGGGCCTTTAACCCCAGCTATTTGGGAGGTAGAGGCAGGAAGATAAATTCAAGGCTAGACCAGGCTTCTCTGGGCAACCCAGTGAGAGCTTATTTCAACATTAAAGGATCTAGCTGGGTAGCAGAGTACTTGCCTAGTGAGGTCCTGGGGGCCTGGGCTTAGTCTCTCGCGCCCTAAGGGAAAAGAAGCTCCCAGAGCAGGTGAAGCTTCACTTCATACACCCACGCATGCAGTCACTTGGCATTTTCCATACAGTTTAGACGAAGAATGTTGCATGACTTAATTACCTGTACAAAAAAATGAGGCTGTGGGATTTCCCTAAGACGTGCCACCTTCCTGTACTGTTTAAAGCCCTAATGTCTAGTTACGTAGGAGCAGGATGTGGGTCAGACTAAGAACTGGAGGGACCTCAGACTGCATTTGTGTTCCCAGGAGCCAAGCATAAACTTATCGTGCTGACTTTTTGATGAGGTCAATGACAATATGAATTGCCAGAATCGCTTATTCTTGCAAGCCGTTTAATCATTTTAAAGCATAATCACACTTAAAACAAACCAATTCCCTGAGTTACTTGCTTTAACATTTAGCCCCTTGGAGTTGTTTCCATGTGTCAAATAGTGAGTTGAAATCTCTGTGTTCCTTTTATTTCCTTCTGTCACCAAGCACTAAGGACTAGTTAACCAAACAGCAGCAACAAACAAATGAACAATAGGGAAGACTCAGAGTCATAAAGGCAAGGAAGAGGCAATTCTTACTCCTCATTAGGGAAACGTTTTTTATGGAGAGGATAGCTTTCATACGATTTTCATAGAAACTCAAAGCAGAGAATGTAATGCTCCTCCCTAATTGGGGACACCTATATCATACCTTCTTCCTCTCCACCCTGAGAAAACATTACAGAGACCAGGAGGAAAGATTGTAAAAAGTGCTGGAGAGACTGATACAAAGTAGTGCATCCCAAACAGGATCGGGTTGTTGCAGGCATGTATCCACAGCAGCTGTGGTTGCTTCCACAAGATCTGCATAAGAGCAAGCCAGTCGCATCCCATCCTGGAAGGATGTATGTACCTGGCTGAACAGCTCTTGGAAGTTGATAGCTGCTGAGGATGAGTTCTCTTCAATGATGGGACAAATGGTTGTTTACCTCACGTTCCAGTGGATGATGACTTTATAGAAATGACTTATAGAAAAAGAAGAGGATGAGGGGAGAGGAAAAAGAGAACTAATAATAATAATGATGATGACAAGAAAACGAGAAGTTGGGAGGAGAATGGGACACATCTGGGAGAAGTTGGGAAGACTGGATGGGTCCAGAGATAATCTGTATACATTATATTTATGTGTGGCTTTGCCAAAGGATACATTTAAAATTAAAAAAAAATTAAAAATTCCATTTAGACCCGAGTATCCTTGACAATGTAGTTGTTGTAATTACAAAAAAAAAAAAAGAGGAATTAGAAGCAACTACTGTTTTCAGAAAGCAGGCACATTTTCCAAGCACAAGCTGAGACATCAGATTTATGTCTGGCTCATATGTTAGTTGAAAATGTTGAATTATGAGGTGGGGAGTCATGACATGGGTATAGCTCTTTTCATAAAATCTCTTTTTGTGCACGTTTATGTATGAGTCGTACGTGTGAGTTCAGGTGCACATATGCCAGTACAGCATGTGTATGGTAAACATTGGACAGCCCCAGGTGTTGGTCCTTGTCTTCCAATTTGTTTGAGATGTAGACTCTGTTGTTCCTGCTCTTTGTAAGTCTGTGGACTTCCCATTCTATGGTAGAGGTATTCAGATTACAAAAGCACATTCCTCCACCAGAATTTTCTCAGCTTTGCATGAATTCTGGATACCTAAATTCAAGTTCTCACACTTACGTGGCAAACACTTCACCCACTAAGTGATTGTCTCCCCAGCCAAAATAGGTGTAACCCTTCAAGAGATGGGAAAAAGGTGGCTTGCAGTCTGAGGAAATATCTGCCTGAAAGGGACTGGGGGAGGGGGAAGGAGATAGTAAAAGAGACATGAAATAATAAGTCTGGGGCAGATAACAATCAGGGACAAGAAGTCACTTGGAGATGCTGGAAGGAAGAGTTGCTTGACTGTGTCCAATGTTTGAAAAGATGAGAGCCGGTCAAAAATCAAAGGATCTGACATTCTAGAGCATCTCTAACTTCCAAAACAGCTCTTCTTCAGATGGTGGCAGGGAGAAAAGGTTACAGAAGAAGATTAGGAGGAGGAGAAAGAGAAGGAGGAGGTGGGGGTGGTTATATTATGACCAGAAATGGAGTGGGGGTCAATTACAGAGTAGAGGTAAATGTTTTTGTTAGGGTAGATGCGAGAGGCTTCTGAGTGGATGTGGATCAGTCAACATGAGGACACCACAGAATGGGAACATGAGATCAGCCGCAAGGGACAGGCTGCAGAGGGCAGAGGAAGGGGTGGGAAGGAAAACAAGGGCAAATGACAGGTAGGAAGTCTGGCACAGAGAGGAGGAGAAATGTCGTTATCGTCAGGGTGGTGGGAAGTGATTTTGAAGGCAGGCCTGGATAGAATCAGTGACCTGACAAAGGGAGAAGTGTGGAGGAAGCGAAGCAGTGTTCACGCCGTGCAGTTAGGAGTTTCAGACACGGGACACAGAAAGTCAGGGGAAAATCCAGGGAGAGCAGACAAAGAGCTTTATCCGGAGCTGACTTGGGAATCTTTCATGCTTTTCTCAGGAAGTTCTGTATCAGCCAACAACTGGGAAGATAAAAGATTAGAGTGACCCAAGATGGGGATTTCTTTGAGAAATATGAGAGCATCAAGGAGACACATAAGGCTACAGAACAGAGCAGGGACCAAGACTGTGCGGATTGGGCGGCATTACATTATTGTCAACTGAATTACTGGTTGGCTAAGCCGCCCTGACTCCCCACTTTTCATCTCTTCTTCCGTTTCTCTCTCCTTCTTTCTCTTTCTACTTCTGCTTTCTTTTTCATTTATTGCTTTATTTAGCAGTACTGACTGGATGATTTTATTATTTTAGGTATTTTGCAAGGTATCACATGGGCAAGGAAAAGTGACTTGAGATATAGATAAACTTACATCCTAGTACTTTTCCTTTATTCTGTTACCATAGATACTTGGCTTTCTCAGGCACATTCTATATGTATCAAAATGAATGTGTATTGTGTAAGGATTTATATCTATATAGTCATCTATGCTGCAACATCATACATGTTTACCTCACATGTTGATTGATACAATTTTTCCCCACACAGTGGGTAGTGGAAGCAGGATGCTGAATAGGTGTGTGTGTGTGTGTGTGTGTGTGTGTGTGTGTGTGTGTGTTATTTTAAAACCTTTATACTCTTCACCCTGATGGCTGTGTACCCAGCAGTGTTGCTACAAAATAGCCTATAACTATTCATGAACCTAGGTAAGGAAGCATCTTAAAAAATATTCAGGGCATGGGGGAGAAAGAATGAGGCATCCTGATATTTGGGATGGATTCTTGAGCAGAAAAAGGTAATTCAACTTTTTCCTGAATTGTTGCATATATGGCAATCTGCAAGTATAGATCAGTACATAAGGAAGAAAGAAAGGAAGGTAGAAAGGAAGGAAGGAAGGAAGCAAGAAAACAGGATTCAAACATATCTGAACTTACAGTGGCATCACTGCAGTTGGGAAAGGAAGGTAAATGGTCCAGCTCTGTGCTGCAAGTCTCTAGGCCGCTTCTGGAGAGACATTAGATAATTTCTACAGAGATAGATCTGAATTTCACCTTTTATAATGTTTATTTTAGAGTATCTAGCGGAAATTCAGCAAGTTTAAGGTACAGCGTTGGACTTAAACTGAAAACTGTGGCCCTTCCATACGACAGCTGTGTCCTTGTGGCCTTGAGTCAGGCCAAAATTTCTTTGTCTTCAAGGGTTTCTCCACAGAATGGGATGAAATCATACCTTTCCCTGGGTTTGTCATGAGAAGAATAAAGTGTGAAGCACTTAGAAGAGGGCGGGAAAGGTCTAGAGATATGTTTAGCATACTTGTAAACACTCACAAGGGGGGACCAAGGGGTGGCTTAGCTTTAAACGTGGCACTGTGACACTGTCATGCAAAAACACGCTGACCTCTAGTCATAGCTAACCTGGGACTTGTGTGTCCCAACGGGATTGTCTGGACATGGCTAGGAGATGCTGAAGCAGGAAGACCGTGGAGTCATGGTGAAGGTGGGCTGTAGCATAACCTTATTTCAACAACCAAACCAAACAAAACCTTAAATAATTATATATTATTTTACTTACAATAAAAATTGGAATGCTAAATTAAAAATAACCACAGCCAATTTTAAAACAATTTAAAATTCTACATTAGACTTCGTTGTGCGTTAGCCAGCTCAAGTCTTAAAAAAAATATCTTTTTAAAGACCAGAAATGGAATCTTGATTGGTGAGAGATAATTTTAGATGAATCTTGGTCAATGGATGCTTGAGACTGACTGGACTCAATGAAGCTAGCCATAGTCTTTAGCACCAACTAAACTAGCTTCTCTATTAGCATAGGCTATCTTGAGACAAATGACGAAGAACAGAGCAAGTGTACTAAAAAAGTACAAAATCAGACAAAGTAGCAAAGTAGAAAGTGTAGCAAGATTTTTTTTTTTTTTTTACTTTAGGGTGATTAAATTCTTCCCAGATACTTAGTATCATTCAGCGGTCCACACCAGGGCTCAGTTGTTTTCATGAAACGAACCCTGGTGAGCTCAAAAATAAGATGCTGATTGTTTTTTGTGCAAATTGATTAGCATAACATCATAGACGAACTCTGTGTGCATACAGAATATAAAGTTGCCAAAAAAAAAGAAAACTAGGCACCGCAATGCTTTGCGATGAGCATTGTTTTGTAAGGACACCATTGAACTGAGTTGTTCTGACACCAGACAATCAGTTCCTGTGTATATACATCTACTGACAAAGTGTAGCAACGTGGTTCACAAAAGAACGCAGAGCATTATTTACCATGCGTATTATAGAGAAGTTTGGAGGTAGATACTGTATGCAATATTTACAGTTTAACAAGTGAGAGTGTACTTTGTATATATATATATACACACACACACATATACACATATACACGTACACACGTCTCTGCTGTTTTTGTTTTTCCCTTTCTATTTACTGTAGACAAACATGAGAAAGATCCACTACTTCATTAAAAGCACATAACGCACAGGAGAAGAGACATTTTGGGGGATTAAGGAGTACCTTAACAAAAACGTTAAGTAAGCTCATACAGCGCTTTGAGCTCTCATGACTGCTAAAACCACTTCAAACCACAAACTGATCTTGACATTCAGGACAAACAAAATCTCTCACTAAATTTGTGTAATTTTTATCACGCATTTAAGACATTCTCTCAGTTGGTGAAGTTAGCGTTTGCAGGGCTCGCTTGCCATGTGACTCTGAGCTAAGACACGGCGAGAGAGAGCACCTATTTCCAGAAGTTGCCCAAGCAATCCTGCTGCACCGGTGAACGCAGAGAAGTGGGATGGCAGGTCCTTTGACAGCTGTATTTCCTTATTCATTCCTTTTGTTCTGTACGCCGATGGTGTGCCCATGTGCCCATCATGGCAGGTGCTTGCTCAGGTTTATGAGGGATGAAAGTAAGCAAAACCAGGCAAACATTTGGCTTCAGGTAGCAGAGACAGGGACTAATCTCTTTTCCACACTCATGCACACACGATACACGCGGTAAAGATAAATGATGTAAAACCATGAGGCAGAAAAACCCAAGATGCCTCGGGAAGCTTCTGTGACAGAAGAGGTATTTGCAATAGAAACCTGGAAGGATGGGGGTGGGGGTGGGGCTTCTGTAGGGCCAGTGGAGGGAGAGCGGCAAATGGGTGTGGAGAACGTTGGCTTATAAACCAGAAGGCCAAAGGCATATTTTACTTACTATTTTACTTGGTACCGTGATAAAATATCTAACAGAAGCAAAGAGAAGAGCAGTTTATTTTTGGTTCATAGTTGGACTGTTTCGAGGAATAGGAAAACGATGCTTTATTGTTGCGTAGTTTCCGCCACCGCAGTGAGTGCACGCAGGAGGTGACATTCCTGCACCTCTCGGGAGAGCAACAGGACTGGGCTTAGAAAAGAAACGGTTGTATAAAGACCCATTTCTGATGTTCTACTTCTGGTACTGAGTCCACATGTGTCAATGGTTCTACCACCTCCCCTAACAGCGCAGTCATTTGGGGATTAATTTTCAAATCCACGAGCCCGTGGAGGGGTGTGAGGACATAATGAGTCTGGAGAAATGAAAGGGTCTGGGAGCTCAAAGCCATTGGTTCAGAGATGCAACGGGAGTTTGGCGGGTGGTGAAGGGTCCAGTATCAGTAGTGTTGGGGAATGATGAAGATCTCATTTTTGCCCCCAGAGCAAGGGAGAACATTGGAAGGATTTAGGCTAGAGAGATCTTGATTGCATTTGTATTTTGAGATCATCACCCAGAATACAGCTTGTGACAACATTCAGCTCCCTGGAAATGACTGTTCTCAACACAGAAGAAGCAAGAGAACCAGAGGATACAGCCATGAAGCAGGGAGAAAGATGATATGAATGAAATGTTGGAGTTGAGGTTAGTAACAAGAGTCCATGGACAATGCTATGTTCATATCTAACGTGCAGAATTTACAGAATTCTGTTAATTCTATTGGTAGTGAGCCCCAGAATTTTCCATACATCCTAAAGTTTCGAAACACTAATGTTTGTTGGCTACCTGAAGATAAACACTGCAATTAAACCAGTAAATGAGACCAGAAAATGCTATTAATTTTGCTGATTGAAATAACATTACTTAAGTATTTCTCAGCCGAAACGTCACTGAACTAATTTGTTTGCCCTGCTGTTATTTTTAATAACAAGCTCGATTTGCTGATTTGGGCTCTGCTCTTTTCAACCACATGTGAAAGCAGCAGAGATGAAAATCCAAAGTTTGGACATCATATGCACACAGAAAATGAAGACCTCAAACTTCATGTCCTTTCTGGTGGAAACAAGTTTTTAACACAGTATTGGAGGCTCTGAAAAAGATGATTACCGACTTCCTTCAGGAAGGTCCCAGTACTGAATAAGAAAGTCCCAGAACCGAAGCCACCATTGCCCAGAACTGAGCTTACAGATGTGGGCAGGTGACTTTGGATGCTGGGAATACCAAATCCTGTCTTCCTGCTTGTGTAACAAGGGCTTTGCCCACTTAAGACCTCTCCCCAGCCACCAAAATTCAGTTTCTTATAAGAAAAACAGAAAAGACAACAATGGCTTTAACATTTCTTTTGGTAAAGAGTATTTTAGCTTTTTATAGAAAACGCTTTCTCTTAGAGATCTTCACTTAACATTTTCTTTCTGACCTTAGATGTAATTTTTTTGGTTTTGGGACCAAATCTATACTTTATATTTAGTATTTTCTTCATTGTGAATAAAACACTTAGAAGTAAAACATATACTCATCAGTACATTACTGTAAAATTCTCTCTTAGAGTAGAATAAAGCAATTTAATAGTACAATACTGGTAAAATTAGTTCCCTTGATGGAAAGAGCCTCCATTTGAGACCTATGTGACTCCATTACCTCTGTAGTCCTTGAATGGCTCCGAGTTCTTTTATTAATAACACACCACATTCCTGAGAGGACACACCCATAGATGATAATTACACTGAAATTTGGACCTGGGATTTGTACAAATAAGAAAAATTGTTTTTTGATCTTAAAAAAAAATACACTTTCTTTGTGGTGCATTGTCCACAAAATATCCCCTTGGCACGAAATGCTCAAAGCACACACAGACAAATGAACAAACCTCTTTCCCCAATTCCAGCTAGAACCTGCTGAGATACAATTTTCCGTGCGCAGGGCGCCAGCGATCAGTTACAGGCACTTAAGCTCACCGGTGTCATAAAGCAGAAGGGTCAGTCAGAAGTTCCTCCCTGGGACATAATCTATGTCCAGAATTTGCCTGGCAAACAGGGTAGTTCTAATAACTTTCTTTTTTTCCCCTCAGATACCCAACGTCCAATGTTCGGGGGGGGGGGGGAAGGGTGGGGTGGGCGAAGCAAAACAGGAATTGCATGAAGGCAGCTGCAGCAAATGGCTCCCGGTCCGTATTTACCTTTCCGACATAGTCTCGGATTCTGCAAGCTTCCATCAGTATAAAAGAAGTCAAACTTGTAGCAGCACCGCCCCCATTCCCACCCCGCCCCGCCATTTCAAGTGTCTTACAATAAAGCTGTGAAGTACTTTTGTAGTCTTTCATGATGTGTGGAGTCGGGTGCTGTTAGCCATAAGTGGAGAGGCAGTAGTTATATATATAAAAAAATAAACAAAAAAGACAAAGCAAAGCAAAGCAAACCAAACCAAACCAAACAAAAACTTTTCAAAGAGTACATTTTCTTAAATAAACGAACCCGAGGAATAACTTTCCTACGATGCTTTAAGTGCTATTTCAAAGCCCCAAATAAGCTAGAACAAATAAACTGACCCCCTCATCTTGACCTAAATTATGGCTTAAACAAAGGTACACAGTATTCATTTACATGAAAGGCAATTAGGCCTGCTGCCGACAGAGCGCGGAACAGCGCATCTGCTCCGGGCATGCTTTCATATTCGCAAAAACAAAAGAGTTTTCCTTCCCTTTGTGGTTGTTTTGTTTCTGTCTGCAACTTAGCCACTATCCACTGAGGGTCAGGAATGTCGTTTAAAAATTTTAAGCTATTTGGGTGGAGGGTTATTATTACTGTAATAACTCTTAGAGTATGTTTCTGTGTTATTATTGAAACTTTCTTGTAAATTGCTTGAAAATAGAAAACGTCGGGCTGTGAGATTAGCCACACTGTATGTCTGTACATCTCACCGACTTTTATACAGTTGGAACAGCCATTCTGAAGACGGGGAACCACACAGTGAATTTCCACATTCACTACCGGTTATCTTCTCATTCACTTAGGTTTTAACACCGTTTTCTGATTTGTACTTTGAGCCCCAAGCCCCATCATAATGTTCAGTATTTAAAAATTGGTCAGGAAGGGAGTGACTTTTTCCTTCTCTGAAGGGCCTTGTGAACAAGCTGGATTTTGAAAATACAAATATAAACAATGAACTGGAAACCCAGCGCAGGGCTGCTTACACTAAAACCTCTAAAACGTGGATTTATTGTTTGTTAGCCTAAATACCTTTTTCTAATCCATATCTCCTGTCATGCTAAGTGCTTAGTGAGGTTGTAGATGGTCTTTCTTTCTCTGTTTTCTTTCTTAGAAAGATGCTCCATTGCCTTTATGGTGAGAATTTAAAAGAAAGAGTGAAAGGTAGGCTATTATTAGCATTTTACGTTTCCCCCTTATATTCATTTATTCACTATTTATCCATCAAATATTCACTCTCTACCTTCCAAGCACTCTTTTTAAATAAAATATTTAAAGTTTCTTTTTTGAGATTTTCATACAATAAATTTTTATCATATCTTTTTTTCCTCCCAACTGTCATGTTCTCCTTCATGTCCTTCTCAAATCCATATCCCCTTCCCCCTATTCCTGGCAGAACATTGACTGATGTGGTCCTGTGAAGGCAACCATATTATTATGAGTTGATGGGTGCATCACCCCTGTCATGTCTGGAAGACAGTATATTTGCAGCAGAGAAACTGGTTCTCTGGTTCTTACAACTTCCTGCCCACACCTTCAGTGTTCCCCGAGCATTGTGTATAGGGACTGTGTTATGAAGGTCCCATGTAGTGATAGACATTCTCAGTTGTTCGCCACACTTTGACCTGGTGTGGTTCTGTAGTAGCCTCTGTCTGCTGTAGAAAGAGGCTTCCATGAGGAGGGGTAAGAGCTGTACTCACCCGTTGGTGTCAACGTGAGTGCTTAGAAAGTAGCTGGATACGGTATTAGTTTAGCAAGATCGTAGGGGTAGGTTCTCTTCTTGGTTCTATCCCTGTTTAATCCTCAGGTTCTTAGTGTCCATCACCAGACTGTTGGTGAGGTTTATAGTACCAAGCATTGAGTTCCTGTCTCGTTCCTGTCTCTGGAGTTGTCCTTAAACTGTTGGTTACCTCCATGCTACTTCTGCCACTATCACACTGTTAGACATATCTTGCTCACCAGTTCTTATTGTAACTCTCAGGATTTATCACTGGGTAGGAGTGGAGATAACTTTTCTCCTCTTTCAGATTGTACAGCTCCTTCCAATTCTATGAGAGCTAGCTACCCTAAACATTCTTAGGTGACAGGGACAGAGTCATTAATGAGGGAAACTCCACTCTTGGTTTTAGTGTACCATTCTTGGTTTTATAGTACACGAAGTCTAAATGACTTTTAAGCCAGAAGAGAGATGAATTAAATGGAGATTGAGAAACAGTCCAATAAAAAAGAGTGTTTGTTCTGAAATCACCAAGACCTGAGTTCAAATCCCTAGCACCTATGAAAAAAGCCAAGTGCAAAGTGTGGTTGGATGTGACTATAATCCCAGACTTGGGGGGCAGAGGATGGAGATAGGTGGATCCCAAAAGTACAGCACAGTCAAAGAGAGCAAAGCCAAAGAGAGAAAGAGAGAGAGAGAGAGAGAGAGAGAGAGAGAGAGAGAGAGAGAAGAAAGAGAGACAGAGGGAGACAGAGAGACAGAGAGAGATAAAGAGCAAGCAAGTAAAGGGGGGGAGATGAGCTTTTGATTTCATAGGTAGAGACCCTACCTCAAGGCAATAACTTCAGAGCAAGAGTAATAGAAGGCGGTTGATGTCCTGATCTGACCTTTACTGTTTCTGTACAGGTGTGCACACTTGCACAATAGCATGCATGTACTGTATACAGACAGCTCTCTCTCTCTCTCTCTCTCTCTCTCTCTCTCTCTCTCTCTCTCTCTCTCTCCAAAGTTTGGTAACCACTTTGATAGAAAAAAATGATATTCTTTGTAGAGCATCACATAATTTCTTGTGAATTTGGGTGTATATTTTAAGATTTTTGTTTTTGTTTTGTGTTTGCCAGTGAAGAGGAAGATTCATCATGAGCTAAGACCATGCAGGGATTGTATTGGTGTGGAAAAGAATTCTCAGGACTCTTCGGTGAACAGGATGTGGTCTCAGGCAGGGTCTGGGCTGGAGAGATGGGTAGAGACGGAACCTTAAAAGTCAACGCAAAACTGATTTTCGAATCTTACCTTGGGATAACAGAAAACCAAAGGCGGATGTAACACCGGGGACGGCTGTGATGGGCATCAAGTGACAACTTTGGGGGTTTGCTTTTACAATATAGCTAAGCATGTTTTCATTGTTCCAAAGGCTCCACTAGACGCATGTTTCATGGAAAGGGGAAGCTAAGGACATTTTCAAACAGAGCTGGTTAGTGATACTTAGCTCCATGTAGTAATTAGCACAGCTAATTGGCTGGCTCTCTTTAGGGAGCCAAGTCTCATGTAAACAACCAGAAAAACTCAAGTAAATATTTTTATACTATAATTTATCCCAGGGAAATAAGGTCAAGACTAGAGGCAAAATGCCCCTTTTATTTTTTAGGGCTTTCTCTGATCTCACCTTTTCCTAGTAGGACTGGCACATGCAAGTAGGACATTTCTATTGCAAACAGCATAGAACTTGGTCATTGTGGCTGTAGTCCTGGGCTGGGAATTGCTTTTATAGAACTAAAAATGCTAAACAGTAAAGGAGAGAGCATCCTTAGCATCTCGTCTACTTCCCCGAGTGTAGGCTTCAGTGAGCATTGGATGACAGAAGCCTTGCCAATGACACAGTTTGCCAAGAACTAGGCCACCAGAAAACAACAAACATGCTGATCTGACTCAGAGAATTTTTTTTTCATTTACTTTTCCAGCAATTTAGAGAGTAGAAGGGTAGATCTCCAAAGGGTGGGGTTCCTACAAGAAGTAGGGTACCAGGCTGCCGCTGCTGCAATCCAGTAATCAATTAAAGGATTGTATGAGAGCAGTTTCTGAAAGGGAGTAATATCACAAACTAGATAGTTAGTTCTTATCCTAATTAAGTCTGCATAAGGGCATTCCATTACATTCTCAATGTGGTTTGCTTTTCACAATCCTTGAAGGTGGTAAATGTTTGTGCCATGTTTTGTTCCCTTCACTCACTCACTGGGTCTTTTGGGCAGCCGTCTTAAGGCTTCTGCTCCATTTCTAGTGTAAAGAACGTATACTATTTACAGGAGATGTCATAGCATCAAATGAGATATTGCAAATGTCTGGCATGAGGAAACGGCCAGCAAATACAAGCCATTATTGTATCCCCAGATACGTGATAACTTGTGGTTTTTGCCTTCTTCGTTTATGCACCTGTTCCGAGGAAGAGTTTCAACTGTTAAGTCAATCTTATTTACAGAACACAGAGAGTCTTAAAGCAGAACTGCTTCATCAGTGGGAAGAACTGCTAGCAACACAATGGAGGATTTCATCTAGGCTGGGCCAATATTATCATCTTCATTATGTAAAGGTCAGAGGGAAGAGAGGAACCAAAGTCACTCGTCAAAGAAGAGCAGAAGTTCAGATTAGAATGCTGCCTTGCTGTAGTTCTTAGGTGTTTGGTTTGGACAAAGGCTCTTAGGAGCAAAGAGTCCCCATCCATTCAAATCAGTTCAGACAGGCCAAATGATTGTAGCTCAGCCAATTCCCTCTCTCTCATTCTGCTCACACTCCTGAGTTAAGCAAGTAATTAACAAAACAAAATACTACAAATTTCTGAGATAGTGGTATTGGCTAATCAGAGGAGACGGCTGCAGAGGATGGACAGCAAAGAATTCTCTTAGCAGAAATCTACTACATAGAGGAGAGAAAGTTACCAGTTCAATATCATAGTACATAAATTAATTAATATTGAAAAGTCCCAAGAAGCATCCCTTACTAGACTAGATCTAAGCAGCCCTTTATCTGGCTCTACAAATAAGCCCTCACTTAGAATTAGATATTCCCTAGCTTCAAATGATTGCGGCAGCACTTTCGGCTCCAGAGAAATAGACAATGTGCTTTGAGACCTCACCGTAGATTTCTGGGGTTTGTGTTATCATTTGATAGAATAGCATAAGCTCCTTACCTTGCGCTAAGACCTGTGTTCTGTTTTCTTTCCCTCTAAAGACATCCCAAATAAATCTTAAAGTGTGATTTAATTTGTGAAGTAACCGAAGGAAATTGTCTTAGTCTCTCTAAGAATGCTGGTGGCCTCCTAAGACGTCCCAGTTTGGGTGTTCATGTACATTTGTTATGCAAATCAATACTATGACAAATTATAGGATTTAAAAACTCCTTTCTCATGGGTATTATACAAGGTAGGAACCAGGATAAAAATCCCTTTAAAAGCTGACATTGTTTTATTCTAACCCATTATACTTTATTCCGTCTTAGGCTTCTATGTAAGGCTGAGAGTGTGCATATGTGTGAATATGCCTGTGTGTATGTATGTGTTTATGCATGTCTGTGCATATGTGTACATGTATGTGTTTTGTGTCTGTATTTTACACAATTAAACCAATGAATCAAGAGTTTAGTGTGAAGAAATGATTCATGGAAATCATATTTTCCTTTCTGAGTGAGTTAAATATTATATTCATGTAAAATGTTATGCTTCTCTTATGGTTCAGGAAAGAGTTCCTTTCCATATGTATAGCGGCAAACTGATTTCTGGTCCAGGAAAAAGTCTATTTCCGAATGTACACCAGCAAACTGATTTCTTTTCCTTTTTAAAAAAATTTATTGAAAAAAAAAATCGCAGTCCAGGTCAGCATATCTATTACTGTCCTCCGTGTTCAGCCCCCGTGCAGGCAGCCACATTGTTGAGACTTGTGGGTGTGGCTCTGCTTACAGGGAACTAAAGAAATGCCACCAAGAGCAGGAAAAACGGTCTTGCTCAGGGAAGACTGCACCAATTGGTTATCTGCTACAAAATCATTAGCCCTGAACACATCCATAATAAGTTACACAATACGGACAGAGCAGGTTGTATTTATATATTTAGTAATATATATGTAACAACAATTCATGGAAAAACAGATCATGACTTTGAAAGAGAGCAAGAAGGGGTATATGGGAGGACTTAATTCATAAGGAGAAATTATGAATTCTATTATCTCAAAAATAAATACTTTTTAATAAAATATTTGGGTTGTCATTCAGAATATCAATTCCAAGAATAAAACCATATTAAAAAGCTTTAAAACAAAAAATAAAACAAAAAGATCAAAACAGAAACATACCAATAAAAAAAATTCCCCAGAAATCAAAACAAAACATTAACTTTACATATGTGACTGACATATTATTGGTGAAGGAAAGAAACTGCTCGCAGTTTCTGAGGCTTGAACTGAAAAATGTGGTGGGCACTTTGGACTCTCCCAGGTAGTTCTAATGTCTTGCTAAGTAAATCAAGGTTTCCTAAGAAGAACAATGAAAGAAAGAATATTGGTAGTGGATCTTAGCACATTCTCTAGATAACAACTCAAAATTGAATTTTTCTCTTCTCAAAACTCCCACAGAAGCCAACTGGCAGAATGCCCATGGCGTCAACTCCAGGCCTTAGCGGGGGCATCAGTGGAGATGATGGGTTGCCCAAGGGGCTGTGGGAACTACCTGTACAAAACTGTCCTGGGCACCAAAGCTTGACTCACCCAGGAAGATTCAGAATCAGCGCTGTGTCCGCGTGAACTCCTTTAGAATTGAGCACAATTTTGTAAATAGAGAAAAACATCTGACTTTGATATCTGTCAGCCAGGTAATCTCTGGTTTTTCAGAGTTGTACTAAAAACCGGAGAAATTTAGGTTGTGAAGAAAGACTAGAAACACATACATACTAATATTTTTTGCCGCACTGCGAGCTTCCACGTCATACTTCAGTCATTTGTACCGACGCACCATGGTAGCATGAGTGTTTCATGCTACAGGGAAAAGCTCGACATAGGCCATATTAAACTGACCATCAGAGAGGGATTGCCACCACTCAGCTCTGTTACCTGGCTGAAAATGACGTCAGCTTCCCAAAGTAACCAACAGCGATGGAGTAATTAGAGTGTTTCCCAATATAAGCCAAATGCCATGCAGGATTAGGTTAACAGACTTTTTTTCCCTGCAAATATTCATGGTTTTATCTAAAGGACTGGAGACAAAATATAACGAACATGGTCATCTTTAAAATTATGAATTAAAGAATGCAAAACACTAAAATTTCCAAGGTTTTGAACACCTGCAAAGGAAATGACTGCACTTGGTGATGGCTGCCATTTTATGAAATCCAGTAGGAAGTCCAAATGGAGAAAAACAAAGATGTTCGCGATGCTATTTTTAAGTGTGACTTTTATTCCTCCCCTTGATATTAACATTGTAACAAGCCAAAGGGGGATTTGAGGAGCTATAAGACCACCTGGCTGCCATTATGTGTAGCTGGGCCCTCAGTCATCGCTGACAACTAAACAGCCTTCGTCAGAGGGTGGAGGGCAGCTGGTGCTGGTCCCCAAGGGGTCTGGGCTACACACACAGACACCAGAGTTGGTTCCTGGCATCAGCCACCAGGATAAAGGTTTCCATGGACAGTCATTCTAATGAAGTAGAAAGGAAAAGTAGAGTGTGTGTGTGTGTGGGGGGGGATGTGGGGGAGTCCTTTTGCTCCCCTTTTGAAAATCAGGCACATTAGACAAGGGAAATACGTAAGCACGTGTATGGCTAAGGGTTTTGTGTTACTTAGTTGAAACATCCCAAATGGCGCTCTGTCCGTTGCCCAGAAGATTTCTCCTCATTTTGGACGTTGCGTTCAGAGCAAATCCAGCCAGGATTGGCGTGCTTGGTTCGATACACTTTACCATTAATTAAACATCTTCTTAGTCTCTGGGCATGCCGGTTGGAGCCGTTGATCCCGCCTCGCTAGGCCTTTGGTCCCACAGCAGGCTCGCTGAGCTTGGAGACTTCTGCGGACTGCTCTGCCCCCGGTGCACCTCATTAGAATGGGCTTCCCAGAGTTTAGCGTGGCTAAACGCCTCCCCAGTGCCCCATCCATTCCGCTGCAACCTATTTGTTGGGTTTCTCATCTCAGGATCAGCTTGCCTGTGCCTTCCAACATGACAATTAGCTAATTTAATAAATCTAATTGAGTCCAATGAGCTGCTGCGAGAGAACTGTAGAGGAGCCTGCCACTGCCTCTGGCTCTTCCTTCCTTCTTTCTCGCAAAAGTCTACACGCTAGCAATGCGCTCTTTGGAGGAAATGGGCTCCCTTCTATTTCTAAAATGGAAAATGAATTTCAACCCTTTCCGAGTTAGCTATGACTGGCTAATGGTGTCGACTTATATGCCTGTGATCAATCAGGGCTATCAAACGCATCTAGAATGTTTTGGAAATGACCAATGAGAGGTGTTACTAGGGGCCCACTGATGCCAGCCATATATCTGTTATCCATGCAGATATAGAAAATAGACACCAGTTTGTTAGTTTTATAAGGTGATAATTTTTTAAAACTTATTTTAGAGTACCAGAATCTTCAAAATTATGTGTATAGAATATATCACCCATGGAGACTGGTGAAGCTCTTCATTAAAGTCAAAACATATTTTCAGAAAAAAAAATGGCCCCTACTGTTGAAATCATTGTATCCATGTTGTTGTAGATGCTGAGCCGACTAGATCTTCTCTGGTCCTCAGAGCTTTCCTACTCATGGAAGCTTCTCTCAGTTCTGGCTGGAACTAGAAGCTGACCTCCACATGCGTACATTAGTGTCCCCCATTGTGTATACACACATTTGACTGGTTTTGGAAACCACAATACAGTCATAATTGACATGCAGAAGCCAATGAAGCCCAAAACAAAGTCGGTAAGGTGTGCAGGGAACACATGGTGCAGAGTACTGTATTTCATGCTGAAATTTCAGTTTTGATGAAAAACGATCAAGAAGCGTGCACATGGGACTATCAAGCTATGATTTGCTACAGCACAGATAATGGACTGCAGAGATGCGAAGTTGGGTGTGAGGAATCCAGAAAAATCTAAGAGACAAATAGGGAGAGGACAATGGCAAGATACAGTGAGACTGAGATACAGGAGGAGACTGAGTCTAAGAAATCAATACGGAGTAAAATAAGTGACTCGGGAGAGGAGATGTGAGAAGGGGGAGGTGTTGGGAAGGGCTTCTGCTTCTAGGGTGTGCAGCTTCAAGCATGTTTGGTGTCTGTCAGCCAAGAAGGGGAGATTGGAGGAGCATCGGTGTTTGAAGGGGAAGAGTATGTCCTCGGTTTTCTTCTTCATCGAGATACAACTGGACATTTTCAAGTGTGTAATTGGATTTCCAAGGAGATGTCGAGGTTATAAGGATGTATTTCAGATGTTGGTTAGGCAGTAATTATAGTCACTGGCATAGATGCCATTTCCGTGGGAGCATGAAGACATTTAAAATACCACGTCAGTCGAGGACGGAAGGATAACTCTGCGAAGTGGTTGGAGAAGAGGCCGCTGACAAGTTCGTGTGATGTGGAAGGTGGCGGTCTTGCAGAAGCCAAGGCACACATATTAAAGACTGTGAGGATTCACATGAACTCAAAACATGTTGACTGGTTTTAGTATGTTCAGGTTCAAAGTCTCCATTTCTCACCAGGACATACAGGAACCTACTAACAAACTGAAAGGTTTTTGTTCCTATTTTCACTTCCTGTACACTGAAAATAAAGTATGGTTTTAAAAAAGCACCATATAATACTGTGCCTATGAAATTTGGAATTATTTACTCTGCTAAAAGCATTAGGAAACAAGAGAAAATATTTAATATGTTGTTGAATATCAAACCTGTGTTTAGGATAACAATCTATACTAGTACTATTTTTTGGTTGCAAGTCATATTTGATTTAGTTCATTTTAAAGTGCAGCCTTCTAAAAAAACTATATGAACTTGAATTGTTTATTTTTTAGTCAAAAGTTATTTAATTCTTTATGCATGAGGATATGTATATCTACTTGACCTGTATATAAAAATGTCAAGTATTCATCATTTCTATTGTGATCAGTCCTGTAAGGCTTATTTCTACTTTTAATTTTTCATTTTAGCATTTATATATAAATATATGGATTTATGTACATGGATATGTATTCAGAAGAATTATTAAGCATAATATGAATTTTTCTTTTCCAAAGTAAAATTTAATTTGATATTATGTTTAAAAGAATAAAGCAATGCTTCATTATACTTTCATAAAGAACGATGTTTTATCAAGTCTTAAACATTTTTGACTTGAGCTAACCACCATATAATTATTGATCCTGTATTTTTTTTTCATTTATAAAAATAGATCTTCTTTGCAATGATATTAAGATAACAAGACTAAGAGCAGATTAACACTTAAAACACCTGATAACTCTTCCTAGGTATTCTTGAACAAGGTGTGTAAAGATGTGTGAAATATCTAAGCTGAAACAGCAAGCCGAGACATGGGCAGTGGTTCTCAGATATTTCAAAGGTTCCAAAAATGAAAAGCATTCCTGAGGCAGAAGGATTGACAGAGGAATAACAGAAAGCGGGGCAGGCTGAAAATCCATTCTTCCCTGCACAAAAAAAATTGTAGCACTTGGCATCTGCACCGATTGACAAACATTAGTGAGATGCAGATGTCCTTGTCAACCACGATCACACAATGACTGAATAACAAGAACACAAAGTCAGTACTGTGTTACCTGTGCCTTTAACAGTGAAAGACCTACTTCAAATCATTTAGAAAATGTCAAATGGCGGGAGAACCTGTAGCGCTGTCTAAAATTTACTTAGTTTCAGACATATAACTATGAGCTATTTTACAATAAAAATATGTACCTATATTTAATTCGTTTTAAGCTGGTGATCCATGGAGACTATTAGGCCCACCTTTCACTCTAAGCCTGTATATGATGATGTCTAACTTCAGGTCATTGGAAGGAATTATTGACTGTATCCTTAGGCAACAGTATTTCAAACTGTACAACAATGTAGGTAGTCTACTTGCTTATACCGATTTACATTTTATTCTCTTCAAGGACCCTGATGGCATGGGCATGAAATATAATTGTGATTAGGAAGGTGCTGAACTCCAAGAAAGTAAATGTGGTAATTAGTCATCAAGAATACCTGCTGGCTCCCAGGTAGAGTTGGTGCTTAGCTTACCTGCATGCTGTGCGTATAGCATTGGTATTTCCAGAAATACCTATTATTCAAATCACTAGTGGCCCTCCAATTAAACAGGGAACCAGCATACGTCATGAGAACAAGTACAATGTGGCAGTTGATTGACAACTGCTGTAAACGCTCAGGTGTGCCAATATTGGTGGCAGCCTAAACCTAATGTCCTACTACGCAAGAAGAACTGACCAGAGGAAGAGTCCAGGGCAACTTGAGATTCTCTGCCGAAGCTGAGAATTAAAACATGTTTTCAAGCACAGGCTGAGTGAACCTTCTTCAGTAGTACGGACGTCGAAGCCAAGACCTCAGAAAGGATAGGTAGCCTTGCCCACCGAAACGAACACCCCCCCCATCTCCAGTTCCATATTTTTTGATTAGCATTCTTAGCTCAAGTGTCAATTTGGTTTCTTTCAATAAGTTCAGCCATGATATAAAGGCTCAAGAGGAAAGTCCAAGTTAAACCTAGAATTATTCATTGAAACAACAGTTAAGAACTTGGTCATAGCGGAATAAGACAGGAGCCCACCCCTGGAGAAAGGCAGTCCTACCAACAGAGAAACCAATCCAGAATGTTGGGCTTATAACCAAGTGAGTCTCCTGGCACCCCCACCCCCACCCCCAGAACAGACTTAATGAAGAGTTGGACGCTGGTAAGACCTAATTCAATGAGAAAGAGAGAGAAACAGGAGGAAACACAGCCATAAAGACCATGAGAGGCAGTCAGTGTAAGTTCTTTACTGAGTAGGTGGAGAAATCCCATCTCCCCCCAGGCTTCACTGATCACCTGAGCCCTAGAGCATCAGCAGCTTCCTGGGAGCTACCAAGGAGTGAAGCGAAAAAACCATACTCCCTGCCTCTGGAAAGGCACGCGTCTCTCTGTAAGGGTCTTCTTTCCTGGTACAGATTGCTTCTGAGAAGGGTGGAGGTTGCTTTGGGAGGGATTTTTATGTCGCTCCTAGTCTAAAGGAAGCACAGTGAACATTCCCCTACGACATGTTGAAAATCAGCTCGGGGAAGAGGAGAAATTCCACTGGAACTTGGGAAATGGACAACGATGTGGAAAGTTTTCTTCAGTGATGCGTGGTTTGACGAGCATGATTAGTTTGCTCCGGGCGTCTGCAACAAAACATGAATGGAACCTAATGGCGCAATCACTGAGTCACTTTCTCTCTTACTTCATTTTAGAAATACTTTATAATTTGCAGATTGAATTAAATGCACTAAAGAAGTTTTAGGAAAAGGTGTTTCCACTTTTGATGTTTCTTTTTTTCTCTAAATTCACACATGGATATCCATAGTTGCCCACATTCTTTTAAGGAATGTCATGTGCTTCTGAAACATGTAATTGAATTCTTTAAGTCATTCTTCAGTGTTTACTATGGCAATTGTGTCTTTCTTTGTAGGATAAACTGGCACTAAAAGTAGCAGTCAATGAAAGGTTGACTAAGTAGTATTATGTTGGAAAAGAATCCCTTTGCCTCTGATCGAAACGGACTTTATAAGAACGTTTTGGAATGATTTACCACATATAAGCAGGTTCTGTTTAGTAGATGACTGCTTTTCTGTTTTGGTCACAAAATATCTGACAGAAATTAACTTATAGGCGGAAGAATTCATTTTCTCACACCATTTTGAGAGTGTCCAATCTATCACAGAGGAGACAGCGTGGCAGCAGTCTGACGAGGCTGCTTGTTCATATGTGGATGGGTCAGGAGAGAGCGTCAGGCAGCAGGCTCTTGAGGTTGCTTGCTCAAATCTGGTTGCTCAAATCTGGACAGGCCAGGAGAAGTTTGAATATTTGTGCTCAGTCTGTCTGTCACCTTTTTTCTTTTTAAATACAGTCTGGGACCCCTGCACATAGTGATGATGTCCACATTCAAAATAGGTCTCCCCTGCTCAGTTGACCCTCTCTGGAAACTTGCTGGCAGACACACCCCCAAAGTCCTCTTCATTAACATTCTCTATGCATGTTATAAATAAGCCCATGAGATTCACAGTGGAGATGAACTACCCACAGTGAGAAACCAGAGTTGAAAAGCCACATTCCCGTTCAGCAACAGTGCATACATAGAAAATAAGGAACAGAGATCATGTCTGCTTCTGCCAAGACAAATGATAGCTTCGTCCGACCACCCATACTTGCTAACCATGCCTTTTTTGTGTGTTTCTTCGATGGCCAGCCAATTTTGCACATTATTTTTCTTTTCATATTTAAAAGCACCAGGATCCATTAAGCGAGGAAAAATATTTATAGGCACTACCTAACGCTGAACTGATTGACCACAAGCAGGTTCTGCAACAGGATGAAAGCGAGACTTTGTAGAGAGCCGATGGAACATAAACTGCCTTTGTGGGCGCTGTTGGTGGTTGTTAGTTCTGAAGCTTAGGAACAAACAAGAATTTTTGGTTTGTTCTATATTACATGATTTTTTTTTTAAGAGAAAAGAAGAAAACTGCCTTCTTCTGCTTCAGTCGCTGCTCCGTGGCTCACTTTGATTTAGTTCTGCAAAATATTCCCAACATTGGGCTTCTTTAAAAAGTTTTCCTGTTCAAAATGATGAGTTTGGGTTTCCTTATTAAATAATCACACTTCCACTGATAAACTCAAGCTAATGTGCTTTGGACGTAACAGGTAACTCTGAGGAATTTTAACTTCGCACTGGTTTCCCTCCTGGGCTTTCATTTTCTTCCAGTTCAGCAAATTATAACCTCCTCAGGCCTTCCACGTCAGCTATGGACTCCTGGTTTCACAGCGGATGTAAGACACACTGTGAACTTTTACAATGTGTGATTTCTCATGAAGTTGTTTTCATGCTTCTATTGTTTCAGATTAGATATTTTAAGAGGAGCCCTGCACAGTGCCTAGATCTTGTGTGTTAATATCAGTGTAATAGGATAGCTCCGATGGCAGATCACCTTGAATCAAGGCAAGATGTGTGGTAACATGAAAGTGGTAGGCAGTCACTACCTTATAAATATCAGGCAGTCATTCAAAGGCCAGGGCTCCCTTGGAAGGTGATTTTGCCATGTGAGAATGGTTTTTTTTCCCCCAAAAGACAGCTCTCCATTCTCAGGGAGACCCGAATCTCAGCTAGAGAAGGATTGTGGTGATCCAGGAGGTCCCGGTGGTATAATTTTAGCCTTTGTAGAATTTTCCATTGCTTATTTTCGGCACTCCTGCCATTTCATCATTTCAGTGGTTGCTCCCCCAACACTGACTGACGATTTTACTGGCTGCCGAAGGGGTAGAGCTGGATTATATTTCACTGAGCAGCTACCCAGCTTGTATACAAAATCGTCTTTGGAAATGAAACAATGCGGTGTGAGTGAGCGCGATGAAAGAGAAACTAGGAGGACCAATTGATGGGAGCTGGATAATTCAGTGCTAAAACATCCGCTAAGCTTCACTAAATTAAAATTTGTAAAGTCTGTAGATGATGATTTTAGCCATAGATGAAAAGTTTGGAAAGTGCGGGGCTTCTTATTATTTTATATTTAGCATAAAGGTTAAACTCATTAAATACTTAATAAGCATAAATTTTCTAGGAGTTAATGAACTGCCATTCTTTTCCGCAATGAATTTGTACCAAAATTGGAGGACTTACTCTGAGGTGGAAAATTGTATTTTCCTTGATTCTTATCTTGAACAAAGCATCGCTCTATCACTCTTTCAAAATTAACAAATAGATTTACTAGATTTCTTATGGCGATACAGACTCACAGATGGATTGTATTTTGAAAAGAGATGTAGCCTTTTTTTATTCCTGAAAAAGTCTAGTTTTCCTTTGTACTGTTGATGGCTTGCGTGACATTTGGGAGCTCAGGCTGTGCGCTCATTCTCAAATGCCAATACCCAAGTCATATTCTTACAGGAAAGCTATGACGTCCATGCTTCATCGTAACACTGGATTCTCACTGCTTCATAAGTTTTGAGTGTATGTTTCATTCCTCATTATTCTCCCCAAGTCACCTGGAATCAACGGCAAAGCAGATTCTCCTGTCACATCCAAGAAATGTCAATTGCAGATGCACCAGGCTACACAGTGTGTTTGAGCAGGCTCGGCACTTCGCGTGTCTGCTGTGGTTCCTTGTTCCACTGGTACACTGGCTGTGCTAGGACAACCTGCCTTCAGTGCTTCACCTGTCTGGTCTTGAAGTCTCGGTTTTCCCCTTATACTCAACTCCAAATTCAGTTTCGATTTGAATAAGAAATAGGGGACGGCTAAGAAAATCAGACATGTCCTGTAGCAGGATGAGAGACAGGATGGCTGGTGCTAGGAAGAGCTGGCAATTGTTTCGGGTCCTCAAAAGCTGGCATTAGATGGAAAGACTTGGAAAACATTGGAAAATAGCGACCAGAACTTACTTAATCACCAGCCTGGAATTCTTCTGCTTTTCATGTACTGAGCAAATGATGTGTTACTCTGGCTATGTTATATAGGGTAAAACTGAAATTCAGAGTCCAATTATTTTGCCCAAACTCACAGACTCACAGAGCTGTTTCTAGTCTTGTAAAAAAAAGAAAGAAAGAAAGAAAGAAAGAAAGAAAGAAAGAAAGAAAGAAAGAAAGAAAAACAGTATCCCAAGTACTATCTTGGGCTATTTCAATATACCCGTAGAGGGCATCCAAAGCAAATGCTGTTGCTGGAGCCAATGGTCACTTCTAACAGGAGGGGTTAATGATGATCAAGTGTCTGGAGAGTTATGATTTATTCTTCTGGAGCATGTGGGAGAATGGATTTCAACATCCTGCGTGGGACTTTCATTGATGGATCCAGCTTAAGTAGTCTTCAGGAAAATTGGCAATTGAGGAAATACTTCTTAGGGAGTGAGGTTAACTGCACACGGCAATTTGAACAAAAACGAACCAGTAGAGATACTTAGATGCTGATTGGTCATGATATATGAATAGGGTCTATGGAAAATAATGCTTTTTCTTCACAGGATAGCTCCGAATCAGAGATGAACTCAAGAATGGGACCTATCGAAGTGTATTATCTTAGCATTTTGAGTTCCTCATTCATTATTCTTCATGTACTTAACAGCAGTCTCTACAGATGATACCCATGTAAATCTTTGTGTGAGATCCCTCTCAGTTGACACACAGGTCAGTAGATGCCCATCAGTACTAGAATGTTCTTCCTTTTGTGGATGACTTTGACAAAGGTCATTGGTCTGGGGGTGACAATGTGTCTCCTCATCATGTGTCACAAGACCACACAGGCTCCCCGTAGTTGAGAAAACCATTCTGAATGACAGCAACACTGTATAAAGAACTGTCGCAGAAGTCTGTTGCTTTGTCACCAGTTGCTGCAACTGAGCATCTGTAAGAGTCTTTTTGTCTTAGTGAGACTTTAAAATCTGAACAATTTTTCAATCGAGGCAAATTATAGTAAATTAATCTATTCAAGCAAGGTTCTTGCTTGAGGAATCCTGTTCTTATAGTGACAAAATATTTTTGTGTGCTTGAAAGTAATTTAGCCTTTAAAAACTATTCTTAAAAACAATGACTTATGGAGTAGATGTGACTATCATTCATATGTATGTATATATATATATGTCTAATATGCATGCACTATACAACATATATAATAAGCTGAGGAAAACTGAGCCACTGACCTATGTTATATACGATAATGCAGAGTACTAGGGTTTATTCTAAGCTTTCCAGCAATGCATTCTCAGGCTGTGGGTCATCTCAGTGAGATGTATCAGCCACCAACTTTACCATCATGTTTTTTGGCAAACATGCATCAGCAGTATTTCCTTTGTGCTTGGTGTTTTGATAGAGCCTTTTGAGGAATGGAACATATTGGTAGCAGAAAGTCCTAGGTTATCTATTCCTCCCTTGAGAGACCATGAGGCCAAGAATGATCTCATTATACTAAATATAAACCTTACTCTAGACAACAATCTAGGAACATCAGACATGACCATGTACCCACATACCCTCTCCCATCAAGGATGCCCATGTCTTTCTTCTTTATTGAAAGACGCCGTTTATGGCGGGTAGTCTCATACTATATTACCAAGGATCAAATTTCAAAAGTAATTATGAAGCTAAGAGAGCAACTCGGGTATGGTTGTACACACCTGTACGTTCAGTACGCTGGAAACAGATGCAGGGTACGGGGAGAGCACCAGGCTGATGCAAAGAAGCAGAAGAGGAGGAAGAGAAAGAGAAGAAAGCAGATGAGGGGCAGGAGAGGGCATCAGGAGCAGGGGGCACCGTTATTTTTGCTTCCCTAGACACCAACACAGCTTAGGTACTTCTAACCCAGCTAGAGGTGTCAGACAGTTCATGCTTGAAACAATCAAGTGAAAGAATCTAAAACTTAAGATAAAAATGATGTACATAGCAATTATGATTTATTTTCCAGCTTGTCTCAAAAAAATCTATGTAAACCCTACTTATTTACTATTGCAATAGTTAAGATCTCATCTAATTTATATTTCTTTATATCAAAACTATATATTAACTTTAATTTTTTTCCCATCATGATCCATGCTGAACAATGGCCAATCCAAAGCAGCCTTCTCTCAGACAGAAACCTCTTCCTGGGGAATGCCACAATCTGAATGTCAGGGTCACAAGTCACAAACCTAGTGGCCATTTTTGATCTTAGAGTCCATGAGGCAAGTCTAATTACTTTTTGTTCTTTTTGCTTTGAAGTATTCCCAAACCTGGGCATCTCTCTTTAGTTCTGCTGGAATAACTTGAAAGTACCCACAATTGTCTCTCAGCTTTCAATTCCCTCCCCATTCTTAACTGTGCCTCATGGTGAGTCCTCTATTGGCAGGCAGAAGGGTGGGGAAAAGAGACCAAACCAATTTCTCGCCCCACCACTTCCCTAATAGTGTTCCTTGGATAACTAGTGTTATGGTTTGAGTCAGAAATGTCCCCCTCAGACTCACATTTTGCATATTCTGAGCCACCGAGGCTATTTTGAGGAGGCTGTGGAAACTACAGGAGCTGGATCTCACTGGTAGAAGGAAGTCACCAGGAGTAGATTTTTGAAGGTTACAATCTGACCTCTGAACCCGACGTGCTCTTTCTTTCCTGGTCAGCTATAAGTGAAAGCCACCATTTATTCTTCCACCGAGGGTGAGCTACTGCACAGTGCTTGTCCCTATAACAGACAGACTCTGTCTAAAATACCATCGGTCTAAAGTGAACCTCTGCTCTTGTCCATTATTTCTAGGAGACAGTTCATCAACATGCCACAAAAAAGTACAACAACCCAATCTGCCCTCCCTGGCCCTCGCCACCTCTCTTTCCATCCTCTTTTTGTTTCTTGACACTGCTAGGTTAGAGAAGTCTTCCAATATGAGGGCCTCTAGTGGAAAGCTGTCTGCTCCAGAAAATTCTCTCTTACTTCCCCAGCTAAAGTGGATCCATTCTCCGACTGCTTTCCCACTCCTCACTGGTTACACCACCCTCGCAGTTGTTGATAGTTGTGCTCATTTTTGTTCAATTGTTTTAAAAAATTGTCCTTCTTCCCAAGAGAGAAGGTAAGCGTGAAGACAAAATTCATGAGATTTTCCTGGCATTTCCCTGGTTTTGCTAATGGAGTGTGGACTCTCACAGATTCTCAGTTAATAGCATCTTCCACCTTCAAAACAGTTTCTTTTTAACCAGCACTGGTCAGCTGTTCTGGATAAGACAGGTTTTTGAAAGAAAATGCAAGTTCATTTAAAAGTCAGGAACGTTGTTGGAGGGGAGCTGCTTCTACTTGAAGCAAGTTAGAGTCTTAAGTGAAGAAGAAACCTAAGTTGAGAAAAATGCTCCCACCAGACTGACTTGTAAGCAAGGCTGTGGGGCATTTTATCTATCTATCTGTCTATCTATCTATCTATCTATCTATCTATCTATCTATCTATCTATCTATGAGTAATGATTGATGTGGGAGTTCCTGCCCACAGTGGCATCCATCCCTAAACAATTTCATCCCTAAGCAGGTGGTCCCAAGGTGTATTAGAAAGTGACTGAGCAAGCCATGGGGAGCAAGGCAGTAAGCAGCATTCCTCTGTGGCCTCTGCTCAGTTCCTACCTCCAGAATCCTGTCTTGAATTCTTGCCCTGACTTTCCTCAGTGATGGAGTGGGACCTGAGAGTTATAAGATGAAATAAATCTATCCCTCCACAAGTTGCTTTTGGTCATGGTAGATTAGCACGACAATAGAAACCCTGTTATGGGGGACCAGAATCCTGCATTTGTCTTCTGAGAGACATATAGAGGACCATAAAAAGTGATAGCGGCTCTTGCCTGCTAATCTTTCTTAGTCTGGATATGCGCCATATAAGAGTTGGAAACAAAGAACCTCATCCTGAATCTTGAAATGCATAATCATTTCATCATTTATAAAAGGGTGTCACGATGATATCTGTTTTATTAGATTTTAAATGTGTTTAAAATATAAGACAGAAGGATGGGTCTATAGGAAGAGATCTGTTCAGAAAAGACCCCCCCCCCACCACACACACATGTGCCTACTCTCTCCACATACACACAAACACACACACACACACACACACGCACACACACGCACACACAAATAGACGAATGCTTCAGAATTCATTTATAGTCATGGCTAATTAAGTTTCGGACAATCATCTAAGGTAGTTTCTATGGGAAATTGTATACCTAAACAACCAACTTCCATATAAATGCCTTTTTCAAATACAACCTGGTTGCAATTTCAGAATTATTTGTAATGCAAAATATTGGTGCTTGCATTCTGTTAGCAAGCTGTGGTCTCATAGACATTTTCTCGCAGTCTTGCTTTTTCCTGAAGTCATCCCATTGTTGCTGAACAATTGACTTAGAGTGTATGCTCACTGTAAAAATTGGACAGAGGCAGATGTATAATTTATTCTGTTTCTTTCTTAGAAACAAGAAACTAAATATAAACAAGAGTAATTCAATCCCAATGAATAGTAATCACTATGCTTTATAATACAACTGAGACAAAAGGAATAGAGAAGGACTTGTTACATTCAAATTGTATCTGAAAGGCTTAGGTAATAGGCTGCGAAGGACCGTTACATACTAATTTATTTCACTTTCTGTTATTTACTTTCTTCTATTTGTGTGAGGGAAACATTCCTGCTAGTGAAAACGGCTTCAATCTTGTAAACTAATCATTAAAGAGACTGAATTATGCAACAGAGTTTTTGTTTCTTTCAATTTTGTTGATTTCTTAATTATTTTAGTTAGTTACACAAAAATGTTCAATTTATAGATATTATCAATACACATATTGGCTGCCTGAAGAAAGCTATTTAGGTCCCTTTTAAGAAAGTACGAATTAGGTGTGCCAGAAAATAAAGTAAAAAACCAAAATGAACAAATTTGATATTTAAGAAAACACCATTGATTTGCATTATTACCTAAACAGCATATCTTTTGTGGACAGACAGAGGTATGTGGAGAACAAAATCATGCATACACAATATGATTTGTGTAAAATAATTATATGCTTAAGTGACATTTTTGCTATGTCTCTTTCCTATTGAAAGGTCCCCATGCCATCTCATTTTTAGTTTTTTAACACATTCACTCTTTCCCACATTTTTAACTCCTGTGAAATTTCCCAGAAGGTATAATTTGAATTCACTTGACTTATTTTGCTCATTGGATAAACACTCACCTAGTATATAAACCTTTCACACCTTAAAGTGACTCTCTGATTTCATTACTTTTGCAATAAAAATTGCATGTTTTATGTACTCTGTTTCACTGTGAGAACACAAACATAAGGAAACACTGAAAAATAAACCAATATGAGAAAATGATTATAAAACATTAGGGATAGATTTTTATGATGTGGATGTATATACTGACTCCAGAAAAGCAAACCTACTCCGAATATTTCCCCTTAGGCTTCTAAGTGTCATCAGGAGGTTCTGCTCAATCTTCTAAAATTACTTGCATAAAAATTTCTTTCCCCGGAGAACTGATGGGCCAGTTTTTAATTATTCGTTTTCCTCTTTGCATATAGATATATGCATATATATGTGCAGATACAATTATTTTCTTTATGGGAGTTCAACATTAGAAAATTTACAGATGGGATGATTAATAACAATTATTAAATTATTTCAATGTATCTGCTTCAGCAAAGATATTTGTAAGATTTGTGCCAAGCAAGGCTGATGATTTGATTTGGGATGTAAAAGAATTTCTTATTTGACGTGCCTCCTGAATCAAGCTCACACCAGTGAACTAGACTTGTGGTAATTCTTCTGAACGCTTTGAGGAGTCACATATGACTGTTTCGGAAACCAGTCTATTCGTTTACCTAATTTATAATGTCCACACCGAAACGCCTTTCCACAGCAGAGAAAGTAAAACTCTTCTCTCATATTTAACTACTAATTAATTAGCCAGAATCCTAGTTGCTCACGATTATCATTACAGCACTGTAGTTTTTATGTTCAGTAAGCAATATCATTTAATATTTCAAAGGACGATGCTGTTTCAGTGGGTAGGTCCTGCTTATCACAAAGGAGCCTGACCCCTTAATAGGCACATAACGGGTGAAGTTAGCATCTGTACCTCGGAAATAAAAACTTAACATCAACATGCCTATTAACAAAATGAGAAAAAACTAATTAAAGCAAATTAGCCTAATGTGCACATGCTGGATAAGACAGATTACTTCTAAAAATCCGAGAAGATAATGGTACCCATATGGGATCTGTTTTTGGCATTTTTCATATAAATTGGACAGTTTTAGAGGATAAATATGGTATAAAAGTCCTTACAGGCAATTATGTCTTTACAATGCTGGTGGCTGACATCATAAAAGTATAATTTTAATTGCTATTAATTGCATTAAGTCTACTCTTGTTGAATACTTAATGCCATCTCTGACAGTCGTATTAATTTATATACTTTAATGAAGCTTCATGGTAGAAGTTTAGAGTTATAGAGCTACTTAAACTATGTCTTAAGAAGTATATTTTATCTGACAACAAGTTCTAGATATAAGGACATTTCATTGATTATTTTTTTCTCTGAAAATGGTTTACATTTCCCTCAATTTTGGTGCATGATAAGTAATAATACCAGGCATTATTTTCATGCGGTAATTTTGGGAAACTGTTTCTAGTAGTGTTTGCTGCATTTAAAGGCGCTGTCTCCCCCGGTGTGCCACTGATCACAATGTACTTTATTGAAAAATGAAATTATTAACTTGCAAATTATGGCTGTCATACTGCTAGGTGGGCAGAATTTTAAGGAAAGGAGCATTTACTCAAAGTACGTTAAAGGGAGAGAGATGAGGAGTTAAGAACAAATATCACGAAAATAGAAGGGATTCTGAAAAGAGCAACAAGATAAATAGGTCCTACCGGCAGTCCACCCATCAGTCAACACTCACAGGCTATTCTCCGGCCCTACCGGTTATGCTAGAGGCCTCTGTTGTTTGCACAATTTGCTTTATTAAGTTATGAGAAATTCATTCATCTCAATCAGTGCTAGTTTCAATATTTGTGAATTAGTAATCTGCCTGGTTGCACTAATGGGAGAATGCATTCGTTATTGCCTTTTTAATTTGTTCTCATGTTCATTTACTGAAAATACGCTGTGTGAGGTGGCGAAAACACCAAATAGGAGAGATCAACCAAACGCAGGAGAAATCTTTGCTCTCCGGTCCTGCGTCTTTTGGTAAATTCTACCCTGTTATTTCTGCTCAGAAAGGCATGCTTAATAAAGTGAGCTAGCACAAATGTCAGGCAAAATATGCCATGTTCTTTTCTATGCCCTATCGATTTTTCCTATAATTAAAGTGATGAACACACACTGTTTGGTAATAATGAAGCTAGATCTCCATTTGAGAATTTCTTAAAGGTTTACAAGAGTCAGTTTCAGCCTGTTGCCTTGGTAAAATATCTTTGCTCAAATTTCCCTGGGGACATCTAAGTAGAAGGCAGGACTGTGAAGGATGAGTCAAAGAATTTTAGAAGGCCACATAAGGTTCCACATTCTCAGGTTCAGTTTGGACTGTTTACGAACACAGGGATTGGGTTAAGGTTCTGTGGACTCCTGTCTTTTCACAGTGACTAGAGACAGAAGTAACCCCTCAGATGCCATCCTGGACATTGTCATCTGTAGCCCAAGCTTGAGTGCTCTTTTAGATTTCAATCTCTTTATTCACTCGTTCATGCTGGGAATGTCAACCAATTAGTGCAACTTCAGGAAACGCTTTTCATGAGACTGACGTTGGTCCCCAAGGAATTAGGCTGAGACCACCAGCCCATCTCACACGGGCCAATGAGTAGCCATTGGACGGTTACAACTGATCACAACCTTTGCTTGGGGTTCAAACCAATTACTTAACAGCTACAGGTTCCGTACCACCTGATTAAGTCCGTGTGTCATTCTGGGGCCCGGATTAATTAAAACAACAGCTGGGCAGAAACCCTTCACAGAACTTACTTCCACTGCTTTGCCCACCATGGTTATTGAAATGGAAAAGACAAGTTGGTGTGAACCCGTACTGAGGCTGGGAATGGAAACGGCTTTTATCTTTTCGTTTGCTTTTGTTCCTTCCTGCTAGTGAGGATGGGAAAAGATGAAGCGACGGGGTAGAAAGTATTTTCTCTGCCTGTCTGTCTGTCTGTCTGTTTCTATTTTTAAAAGTTGAACTTTGGGGAACTGTTTTTTTTTTTCCATCTTTCTTGAGAATACTTGGTGTCGGATAATGCATTTAATTTGTAGGCAGCTTTGGTTCAAAATTATTTCCTATTTATTATGAAGGTTCATCCTCGCTACTGTATTTTTAGAAAAGACAAAAAAAGTCTGTCCCATATACATATAATCCTGTCTCGGAGAAAACAAATGATTATGAATGATTTGCTGACTATCTCTACGTGTATTCTCTTCCTGTGTGTTTATTTACTTCATGGATTTATTTATTTTAGGCTACTTTGTTATTTACCTATGTCCCTTCATGAATATTTTTCTGAAGCCCGTTCGCCATCACTACCGCCCTTCAGTGGCACAGGCATTATGCCTTTTGTTTTATTTCTTTATTTATTGTTCACTTGGCTCTCTATGGCGAGGAAGCTGTGGTTCGATGTTAATGTTTATTTATTATTATTAGTTTGTCATTTGCAGTTTCCTGTAGCTGTAATTGTAAGGAAGGGAGAGACCGCTGGTGGGCTTCTGTGAGCAGCAGCAATCTATTGATAAAACCTCCTTGCCTGCTGCTTATTGCCACACAACATTAACCCAAAGGGAAAAAAGAGGTAGGGAGATTTTAGACACAAGTCTCTCCTGCGGCTTCGCAGTGGCTTGTGTCACTCTTGCTTTCCAGTACCCTGGATTTAGGATAGAAAAATTTTCTCTCAGGATCGAAGTCTCTGATTTCTATAGGGGCTAGCATGTAGCATTTGTCTCTTTGAGCTGATTGATGACACTAAATCACAATTATTAAAGGAAAAACTGAAACCAGAGTAATTCAGAAAGAGGCACAGCTTTTAGCAACGGCATGCTGAACACGGACAGACACACAATCTGTCCATGGCCACCCTGAGTTTGCAGATGTGAGAATAGCCATTCACCAATTCTAATGGCTATACATAATACATAAATTTCTTTGTTAAGCATGTGATTAAGCTGAGTTAAGCTGAAGTACACTTTTAAAATATTTTAAGAGAACACATATTTTTGTAAGAGGAATAGATATAAGCCCAAACTCCTTTTTTTTTGGTCGCTGCTACGACTTCATATGCATACTAAATGAGATTTGCCATATGTAGTATGCAGAGGCTAGCCTTTATTAGACTGAAAATATTGATCATTTAGTAACAAATTACTTTTAGATACACAGTCAAGCAGCTCTCTGCTCCACGGGACCAAGCTTGCCTTTAGTCAGCGCATCACCTATCTCTAACCAGTCACACTGCATTTCTCGTTAAAACCTTTACCCACGCATCTAACGGTACCTGATTATGATCCATCTGCTACTCAATTACTCAAAGCACTTATCTCTTGACTTTCCAAATACAGACATCGCAGAATAAGCGCAGTTGGGATAGGTTTCTTCTCTTAGAAGATTGTGCAAATTAATGCCAATAGTTGTATGCAGGGAGACTGGTGATCGTTGATGATCAGAGCAGCTAATGGAAACTGATTAATTACAGTCTAGACCTTTCATTTTAGGCATGTAGACATCAGTCTGGTCTTGTATTAATCTTCTTATCAGAACAATATCATCAAATTTAAGCATGAATTCAAAGAAAATGAATCTGATTAAGATGAACATGAACCGGAATATTGGAACCATCTTTTTTTTTTTTTTTTTTTTTTTGAGAAGTGTTAGTTTAAATGACTGTACAAATACAGGAAAGAAAATGTCTAAAGATAGCTTTTAGCAGCCGAGGAACCAGGCTTTATCCAATTCACATTTACTGGTAGGTATTCTATTCTTCCTGTTTTGTCAGAGGATGTGGTACCCTCCCCCCCTTTTTATTATTGGCACGCACACTCACAAACACACACGTGTTTTCCTCTCTTGAGCTTACAATCTCACTACATGATTTCTCCCTTGCCATTCTTCTCTCTAATGCATCTTATGGCCTCCCTCTTGCTGTCTTCCAAATCCACGGTCTCTTTTCCTTTAGTAATTTTTCTTTTTACACACACATACCCCACTCTTAAATAGACAAAAACAACATGGTCTGCCCATATAACATTACTTGTTTGTACGTTTTCAGGAATGACCATTTGGTATCGGATAACCAATTGGTGTCAGGAAGATTACTTCTCCTGCTCTAGCATTACTTAGTTGTCAGTAGTTCTTTGTCTGCAGCTGAGGACCCCAGAGGCAGACACTGCTCCCCCGCTCCTTCCCTCCATGCTCAGGTATGCATTGGTGCCATCCTTACTTAGGTTTTGTTTAGGCAGACATGTTGTTGTGTGCTAACGGGTGTCGTTTCTCACATTTCTAGGAGAGACAATCTCATAGCAAATTCTTCCTCTGTCTTTTACAGTCTGTCTCTCTTTTATGCCGGCGAGGGAACCCAGGTCTGCTCCATAGACAAGTCCAGTCTTCCTGAACACAGTATCTCCAGCCTGATTCCATCCTTCCTCATGATCTGGGACACTGAGCTGTTCTTTGCTTCCCTAGGGTCTGTCCTGTAGATTTCCGCTTTGCCGTGGAAATCATTCTTCCCTGGGCCAGCACTGAACTCCCGATGCTCAGCTTTATTCCGATTTCTTGGCGAAATTCACAGATGTGCCCCAGACAAGCCTACACAATGGCTAGCCCTGGTGAACCTTCACTATGTCAGTAAACGCATGCATAGTATGGAAGGGTATTAAGATAAAGACCAAACGCAGTAAGATTAAGAAGATAAGAGAGAGGAGGAAAGGTAGGACAGACAGCTAAGTTGGTAACATGCTTGCCTTGCTTGCAAACCAGGGAACCTGGGTTCAATCCATGGATCCCACTACCCAGGAAGACACAGCCAGGTACCTGGGAATTGCTGGCCAGTTAGAGATTCTGTTAAACAAACAAACAAACAAACAAACAAAAAGCAAAACACCCCCCCCAAAATAAAACCAAAATAATAACAAAAAAATCCTAACAACATCAAAAACAAAACATTTTTTTTCATGATGTGACTAAGGAATACACACACACACACACACACACACACACACACACACACAGAGAGAGAGAGAGAGAGAGAGAGAGAGAGAGAGAGAGAGAGAGGAATTAGGCAAAAAAAAAGTCTTAACCACTAACAAGTGACCTCCAGTATGTAGGAAAACCTGTAAAACCGAAGCTTCTAGTGTGCATAGTCTTAGGACATGGGTATATCTTTTCAAAAAGAGGTGTCTGTGTTCAATTCAGGGTTAATAAATGCCCCCACATTATTCAAGAAAAGATGCTGTAAAACTAAGAGCTGGCTTCCCCTTGAGTATCTAACAAGTAACTACACACAGCACCTAGGACACAGTACCAGGCTTCTCTCCAACCCTCCTTCATCTTGTTTTTCCATGTAGAAGCTGGGAGAAACTTCTGTCCCTCCCTCCTCTTTCCCCCCCTCCTCTTCCTCACAAAAAGTCACAACAGAACAAATATCAGAACTACCCCTGACTTTGATAGTCACCAAATAATTTTCTTTCTTCTTCTTTTTTTTCAGATTCCATTAGGCAAAGGCAGAGGAAGTAGAAGAGGGGCTATTGCTGAATTAAAGCTTGCTCCCTCCACAAAAAAGAGAAAAAAAAGAAAAAAGAAAAAGGGAGAATCAAGACTTGGTGGAGGGCGAGCAGAAGTGACAGGTAAGGCTTTGCTGAGAGAATCAAGGACCCTGTGTGGAACAATTTAAGAGGATCCATTCTAGTTTGGGGAGAGAAGTGGGCTATGATAATGGCAGCACAGCAGGAAATACGATAATTCAGGCACAGAAAATAAAGTGAGGCGGATCAGAAACCATCAGGAAGTTCAACAAGTAAGGCCTCCTTCCTGTAGGGTCCCTTCCACCATGAAGGAAGGAGGAGATGGAATGAGACAGGAACACATTGCGGAGACATCAGGGCCAGCAGGGCAAGAAGCAAGGGACAGATCCTATTTCTTTTGCAAATTGGGCTGGGAGTTGTAATTTCTTTTGACTATCATGTAAAAAAATATTCATTTCATTGTTTAACCCCCTACCTCACTTAATTACTAAACTACCCTGTTTCTGTTTCTGATTGCCCGCTTGTCTTCTGTCTAGCTCAGCACTCTCTGTATTTCACCAAGGACACCATGCTCTTTCCATAAGAATTTATCAGGGACTTCGTTTCTTCCTTCTGCCCTTCTTATGTTTGTTTCTCTTGGGAGGAGGATTCTTTGTCTCTCTAGGTCTCTCTGTCTCTCTGTCTGTCTGTCTGTCTGTCTGTCTGTCTGTCTCTCTCTCTCTCTCTCTCTCACACACACACACACACACACACACACACACACACCCCACACGCACCACTAAGCCAAGGGGAATTAGAAATGTGTACTTCAGCTGTGACATTTTCCTTGTGGTGTTGTCTGACAGAAATTTAGAAAAATAGCGAGACCAAAATGTGATTCTGCAGGAGTCCTTCCTTTTAAATGGCAAACTGAAGGGCAGCACGGTATGCATATTTAGAGAGAAGGCAGCGACTCGGGTTTCACTTGCAACCTGTGGCCAGGGGATCAAATGAATAACGGCGAAGGCTGTGAAAAAGGATTGCCAACCTGAGTGGGGAACACAACTCCTTTGACTCTGTATCAAACTGAGAACAAGATTGTTGAGCACCACAGTCAGAGGTGTAGCATAGGGTGAAGGCTGAACAGTGGCTTATCCATCTCCCAGGGGCTCCTGAGGTTTTCATCTTATTGGATTCTCTCTCACGATTTCCAAGGAAACTTTTTTCAGGTTTCCTGATTTCCAGACATTTGGGACACTGGCATAAGCAGAACATTTGGAATCAGATACAATTAAAATCTGCCTTTGCTACTTCCTAACTCTTTGATTTTGTTAAGATATAAATGAAAAAAAAAAAGTTGGCCCCAAGGGTAGTATGAGATCAAGGGTGAAACAGGAAACGGGAAAGGAAAATGACAGAAAGACCGATGGAACTCGAAGATGAAACACTAGAAGGGAACCAGGCTTGGGTCCGAATTCTGTGAGTTTTGTTACAGGTGGGTTGGTTCCATATTCACTCAGGGCTTCCAGAAATAAAGATTTGTAGCTGCTATATATTCAGAGATCACGTGCATTAGGGGAACCAATAAGCACACGTCCATTTTCCAAACAGAACTTTTTTTTTTCAAGTTTTGCTGAACATTTTTGCTACTCTTTATCCGTTAATATTTTCCTATGAGTCATTTTACAAACAAGTAATTTTTTTGTCCACAGATGTGGTCTATATCTACACTTAATGGTTATATCTATGTTCCTGTTTCTGTTAGTCTTGTGACGATTTTGTAGCTCTAGGTATAACCTATAAGAACACATATAAAGGGAAAGAGAATTAGACGTAGAGCTTCCAGGCTTGCATGTGAATGAAGGAAGGTTATGAAAGAAGAGGAAAAGATGGACTTCAATCATGATGGAGAGCACAAATCCCACAATGCTCTGGGTCAGAGTAATGATTTGAGGATGCTGAAGAGAGGTCAAGGGATTGAGTTACAGAGGCACTGCTCTCCACTAGATCTAGAGATGGAGGCTGTCCTCAGTGTCCTGAGAAAGGAATAAGGACAAGGATTCAAACCAAACAAGCTCCTGAGCATCGTGGGAATAACAGAGCAGAGCTTGAATATTTGGGTGACATTAAATATAATGAAAGGGTGGCGCAGGGAAAGAAAATCCAGGGTACTGTGATACCCTGAAACACAGTGTTGTCTCACAAGGCTGTGGAAAAATTCATTCTTTTATTAAAATGGGAAAAACGAGAAATGAGATGAAATGAACTCTGTAACTGGTTACTTTTGGTCAGCTTCATAGAAAGTTTTCTGAGAACAGGTAACCTCAATTGAGACTATGCCTCTGTGATCTAAATTGGCCCATAGGAAAGTTTGTGGGGGCATTTTCTTCATTAATTCTTGGTTAAATATTGATATATTGATATGATATTGATTAGTGGTCCTAGGTGGTATAAGAAAGCCAGGTGAGCAAACAATGGTGAGCAAGCCAGTCAGTGGCCCTCTTCCATGGCCTCTGCATCCGCCCTTGTGTTTAGGTTCCTGTCTTGAGTTTCTGCTTTGATTTCTCTCGGTGGTAGACTGTGATTTGGACATGTCAATGAAGTTGGTTTTGGTTATGATGTTTTGGTCAGAGCAATAGAAAGCAAACTAATACAAGTTCTTTTGATTTTCAAGAGAAGGAAGGTGAGGGAAATCTAATATTTAATCTTTTCAGTTCAACAGAAAGTAGAAATGAGAGACAGGAAGAAGCCAGGGGAAGGGACAAGTTATAGAGAACTACTGTGCATAGAATAGAATGGAAATCCACCATCATGGCCCTAGGAGAGACTCGGCTACAATTATTCAGCTGAATGCACATAGCAACGCAATGACACAGGATGATATGTTACTGTGTCCATAATGAATGTGGAGATCCAAAACAAAGTCCTGAGTAAATGTATGTTGTTGACATGGGCACAGCCATGTTGAGGACCAATGTCTCAGAGCCACAGAAGATTGGCAAGGTCATTCTTCCTGAGTCAGGTTTGGGAAGGCGAAGCTTTCATCTGGTCCAAGTACAAGTGGTGACGGTCGATCGGCCAGTGTGTGCAAAACCTAGCAACCACAGCTTCTTCCTCCATCATGTTTGCAACCGGAGACTACTTATATATGGAGACCCCAGCCATGACTAGCTAATTCCTCTCCTCTGTTGCATACATAGTAAGCCAGCTGAGGTTACAGATTGCTGTGGAATTTGGTGCCACTTCATCAGAGTGCACACAATCCACCTGATTCCAGATTTTCTGCACATATATCTCCTCCTCCTTCATTTCTTCGCTGACCCGAGTTAGGGTACCAGGACCAGACTGTATAGGACTTGGCCTTAGCACATCTCTCAGTCCTCATCAGAGAAGCTTCTTGCAGTAGATGATAATTAACAGAGAAACACCCCCCCCACACACACACACACACAATCTGACAAGGTGCAGACAATGTGAGACTTTGGAGTACTCAACTCTCAATGGCATCTTTGGTTGTTTTTTTGTTTGTTTGTTTTTTTTTTAAATCAAGCCCCTCCCCTCAAGACTCAGAGATCTATGGCAAAGAAGTGGCAGCAAGGTTGCAAGCTCAGAGGCGGAGCCTAGCTCCAAGGCAATGAATAGTGTTTTTCACACTGGACGGGGCAGATGCACACATGAGCTCACAGAGACTGACGGCACACTCAAGACTTGCCCAGGTTCAGACCAGACAAAACAACAGCATTGGGACTGGGAAGTAGACAGGACTGATGCCTCTTGGGAAAGAGAGAATGCATTTTCTCTAATTGAGTGTCACTGAATACAACCACCACACTCCAGGGCAGGCTCCATGCCTGGGAGTGGTGAGCCAAATCAAAACAGATTCCATGTTTCTTGCATGCTTTTTTAATTTTTATTTTTATTGTTCTTATTGGTTGTATTTTTTGTTTATTCCAGTTTTTCTATTTTGGTTTGTTTGTCTGTCTTTTTTTAGAGAGAGAAAGAAAATGAAGCTGGGTAGATAGGGCAGTCAGGGAGGATCTGGGAGGTGCTTAAAATACATTGCATGAAAAGTATTCAAAACAATAATGAAAATCTATAGAAAGAAGAAATCTACATCCATTTAGACAATTAGAGTCCTAATAAAATAGTGTGCATCTGTAGCCTGCCCAGTCAATGGGTTTGACTTTGGCTAGTGGGTCAGGTACGAAATATGGACAGAGACAGAATTATTTGTTCTGTTGCGGAGTAAGGTGTACAACAAAAAGTATAAAAGAACAAAGAGAAGGATGCATGTTCTTAGAGGCCATTGAATAAAAACAAAAGGACAGTTTACCTAGAAAGACATTAAAACAGGATGGGCAGTGTTACTTGTATGTGTGTTTTGTATGTGTACTTAGAAGTATGCACATATATGTGTAAAACAATGAAAAAAGAGGCCATTAATTTGAAAGAAAACAAGGAGTCGTATATGGGAGAATTTGGAGAACAAAAGGGAAGGGGAAAATTATGTAATTATATTATAGTCTCAAAAATGCAAGAACAATAAAAAAAATGACACACAGGCTAAGGCTCCTTTAGAAAAAGCTGTGAAATTATTATCAAGACGTTTAAAATAGGCAAGTGACAGTGTGGGTAACATATTATAAAAGAATAATGCCACAAAAAGATCCATATGAAATTGCTTGTTTTGCCTTTTGTTTATTTAAAACACAGTTGCCGGACACAAATTCCACTCGCAAACAATTTTCTAGGACCCACCTATGTCCAACGTGAGGGTTACTCTCATTGTTTGCGTAGGCAGAAACTAAAGTGGATAGATTTAGGATTTAGTAGAAGATCAGCTTCATTGCAGCGAGGGAGGATGTGGTTTGGGATCAGGCTTTTAACCTCCGATCCATTCCCTTCATTCATAAAACCAAGAAAGTAATCTCTACCCAGTTCAGAGATGAGGATTATTTTACCTAATGATGATTAATGACCTGATATCAATAAAGCAGGCTCAGCCTTTTGCAGACGAAGAGTGCGTGTCCTCAATTCCCATAGTAGACTGTTGTCCTTTGCTCCATGGGAACCTTGGCGGCCTTGCTAGCCATAAAAGCTTGTGATGTTTCCGGGGAATGTGGGAATCTCCTGGGGGCTCTGAAGTTTCAAACACCTTGCATACTTTTCTCTTATGAACACAGGCGTGGAAAATTATGCAAATTTCTATCAGGGTATTTTTCAAAACAGCGAGTGCAGACTTTGTGTACGGAGTCATTGCCTCCATTCGGAAAGAAGTGAGCTGTATTGTAAGTGAAGACACAGAGCTGGAGAGTGTGCCCACCCCTTCACCCCCCTCACCTCCCCACTCTCCACCCTGCTTTCCTTAAGGATCGTATCTGAAGGCTTCCACTGGTAGCAGTCAGTCTTGGCCACGTCAGCACCTGGATGAAGATAATTTCTTACCAATATAATTCTATTTTTCTCTTCTTTTCCTTCTAAGGCTCCTCTGTCATTTCTCTACAGAGTTATTATTCCTTTAATCCACCCATGTTCATATTTATAGCCAAATTGTTGTCTCTCTTTCAAGGGTATCTATGTGGTCCTTTTAGGCAAAAAGCAAGCCATAAAAGTCTGGCAAAATTTTGGCATTTTTAAAAATCTGTATGCCTCAGTGTGGCAATATCAGTCACGGTAAACCCCACTATGTTTACTCCGTAATTTCCTGATAATTACTTTGATTTTTGAACATTCTAGCTTGACAATTGGCTTCAGCTTAATGGGCAAATAACACACAGTTTATGCTCTTTGGCAAAAAGATATTTTTTCTATCCCAAAGAAATGAAACACACATACACACATGATATTGGTAAATAATATTGAATACATGATTCCACTTAGTGAGAGCAACTCTCAGGAATTCTAGGGAAGAGAGAGAAGCCAAGTTTTCATTCTTCCTAATTTTTGTTTTAAATTCATAAATCAAAATACCATTTCTGACCGAATACATTTTGCAGAACTATGATATGTATATGATTTCTACAAATTGTTTTGGATTTTAAGCTTAAAAGATTGAAAAGATATGATCTATGCTCCAGATCTGGTACATGTATATTCTTGTGTTTGTACTAACTGTACCGTGTTAGCAGTGCAAAGAGACTCGAAGGGAGAGAGGGTGGGCCAAGGGCTGTCAGCAAGGAGAGGATGCTGTGGAAATTTCTGAAGATAGAGCAAAAATGCAGAACACCAAGGAGGGTGAAGTATCCACATGACTTCAGGATACCCACAGGACCAAAGGGAGCACGATGAGCAGGGGGCAAGAGAGAAATGAAAACAGATAGACTAAGAGGTATACTGGAAAGGATGATTTCCCCTCCCAAAAGACAGAATCATAACTATCGTATGTGTAAGAATTTTATACTTTCATAAGATAGAAAAAATCAGAGCAAAAAAAATTATTTCTCTTTTCAAAGATTAGAGAGCAAGGAACTGCCTTACCATGTGTTATGAAAACATTTTGCTAAAAAATAGCTCAACTAGGGCATAAAAAATTGAGATTTTTTGTGAAGCATTCTTTCTGTTAAGACCAAGTTCCTTTGTGTTTCAGCACAGCATTTTTTTCAATTAGATGTAAAGAATAAATATTATTTTACTTGAAAAAAATCAATCTGTGTGCACAGAGAAGCAGTAAATAAAAAAGAGAGAAAGTAAATAACAGAAAATCATTTAAAACCCAAATGCCCTAGCGTTAGATTTTCTTCTCAGATCTGTACCCAATACGAGTTTTGAAGAAGTAAGAGGAACTTTCCCCCAAAAAGGAGCCCAGATTTCAAAAGGCGCTGTAAGATTTAGCAAGGCTAGACTTGCTAAACAAACGGACGTAGTGTCAATAAAAATGATCGCGCATTTCTGCTGCTGCCACGGAAGATGCCGGTTGTGAATATAAGCAAGCGTTGGAGATGTATAAGCAATTTTACCCCAGCCTTGGGTTTCAGTCATCCTGGGAAACAGCATCATTATCTTGGCAGTTAAAAGCTGTCTTGAAAGCACGTCTCATAATGTCTGGAACTCTACACGCTCTTGTCTGTTTATCAGTCTATGGGTCTCCTTTCCCTTAGGTTACGGGATCTCTCTGGGTTGAGTGTTCTCACTCGCTACAGTGTTCTCTCCGTGGTGCTGGCTTTAACACAGGCAGGGTGCTTTAAAAGCCACTGCTACCTACAGACTGGGTCTGTTGACATTTGAACAGTCCCGAACATGCGTACTGACGCACCCTGTCTCAGAATAACTTGGCATTGATTCATGTGTGAATGTCTTCCAATTCTCCTGCTCTTTATTAGACAGCGTTCCTTAAGGTCCTCTGGCATGCCGAGAGGTAAAATACAAACATTTGTACAGATTTATAGAACGTTCTCTTCCAGAGAGGAAATCAAGGCTGGCCCCACGCCTGTATCACTCACCCTGACAGAACCCAAAGCCATCACCCAACAAAGGTGAAATTACAATCAAGTCGTTTGCCTTGGCAAATCAAAGAGCGCGAGTTTATTTCTTGCTCCATCTTTTCTTTTCCGCGCTATAAAAACAGATTACCAGAGGAGAATGTGGCAGTAGGTGGATATTTCTTAAATGAAAGAAATTGTTCCCCAGAACTTTTCAATAAGAGAAAGCATGTGACCCCCTTTCTGTGAGGCCCACACTACAGTAAACAATTGAATCCATATTCAGCCAGATGCTTCCAGTGTGTAAATTACTCCCTGGGTAAATGTTAGGCACTTTCCGAGCCGCATTAACTCTTTCAGGCTTCGAGTATGCAATTTAGTAAATTACCGCTGCCTGTACTTAATGGTGCTCCAGGGACCGAAGAAGATTAATGCAGCCCTGAAGTGCCTAAGTTACTCTCGGGAAGAGTGCCTGACTCAATGGAAGCGGCCCGCGTGTAATCATTCTTTGTAAAAGGAGGCATTCTTTCAAATGCTTTAAAGTCGCCCCTGTGTTTTAATACTGTTCATCCCCTTCCCCAAAGCATACATCCTAAAAATCGGATTTTCTCCCCCCACCACCCCATTACAAACAAGGTTTATTTTTGGAACCATTCTTGCTGACCTCTTTCTTTGAGTTTGAAATATCACAGCAGATATTAGTTCTTCTTCAACGTGATCCTTTTTTTTCCTCTCTCCTTTTTTTCTCTTTTTGTCTTTTTGCCTCGGTTGATTTCATGCTGCTTAATTGCTGCTCTGAAATCCCCGCCCCTGAAATCACCGTTTCCTGCTTTTCCTATTATTTCTCCGATGGCCATCATCTACCTTTCATATTGTTTTTCCCTCCTGCTCTCACCGATGGTTATTATGGACCCCAGTCTGGCTCCCTTCTGCTCGCTACACCCACAGGGCTTTATTGATTTCTCCCAGGTTCAAGGTCTTCCGTGTGCTCCGCCCCTCCAGGCAACCAGCTACTTCCTTCTTTCTGGCACCTGAAATTTGATTCTACTCTATAGGGTTATCTTAAATTGAGCAACTCCTCACCAGTTCAGTCCATAATGAAAACGTATGGGTTCCATCTCGAGGATCAACTCATCAGAGCTCGTCTGCTTCCGCCACAGGGCCTCTCAACGGAAGCAGAGAGGCAAGCGTCCAGCCAACAGCGCCGCTCTCTCACGTTATTCTAAGACACAGACTCATAATTTCTTGTGGTGGTTCCTTTTTTCCCAATCTTTTTGCATCACATTGGACGATCACTATCTTCTCCTAATTTAATGCCCTCTAAGGTTTCAGTTGAATTATGTCTTTAATGCCTTCTCTCCTTTCCTCTATCTGCCCAAACTCCTTCCAACGTCCCTTGAACTAAATGGAAGCAATTTAACACTTTCTCTTACCTAGGAACTCTTGGTGGAAAGCTTATTTCTTAACATAGAATGTATAAAAATCATCCAATATTCTCATAACCTGTACATGATCTCTTGTCTTATATCATATGTTTCGATGTCCATAGATTTGAATAGAGACCTGTGTTGTGTGCTCTTGAAGTCCAGAATTTACACCTGTTACTGTGGATCTCATTATGTAACACCCAGGGTGGCCTCAAACTCACCATCCTCCTTCCCAATGCTGGGAACACCTGTACATTTAAGTGACCATCTTTATTGGCTAGTGTTGGGGGAGGCTGTTCGTTCATTCTCAGCTGCTCTGACCGAGAATATTCACACAGAAACTGTATTAATTAAATCACTGCTTGGCCTATTAGCTCTGACTTCTTATTGGCTAGCTCTTATATCTTAAATTAACCCATTTCTATTATTTTACATTTTACTATGAAGCTTCTGTCCTACTAACAAGGTTATGGCTGTCAGCTTGCACCTTTCTTCCTTGGTGGCTACATGGCTTCTCCCTAACTCTGCCTACTCTCTCTATGTATCTTTTCCAGGCTGATATATTCTGTCAGGCCATTGGCTGAAAGCAGGTTCTTTGTTAATAAGCCAATAAAAACAACACATATATTGAAGGACTTCCCACACCAGACTAGGTCCTCAATTGCTCATTAAACCCCACACTCTTTTAGGTGACCCAAAGCAAACAGAAACAAATGAACCTAGACCAGCAGAACTAATAAAATTGGTGTTATTTAAACCAATGAATAAACTAGTCCTATTATGTTTTGAGGAATATAAACTATTGCAGTAAAAGAATGCATCCTGAAACTATTTAGGAATGCATGAATGAAGTTTGGACATATATGGTAGAGAAGAGAAGACATTAAAGATGATAGGAATTCTGTAAGGAGGAGAAGCATGAAGGTATAACTCCCAGCATGCACTTGGTGTAGGAGTCATAGGCTTCCTCCTTCATGATAGTATCCTCGCATTTTCCATTAACTTTTAACTTCTTGATCTAAGCTTCATGCTGAGTCTAGTGAATTTCTCCTGAGTATATTTAATTCATTAATGTAAAAAACAACTTTGTAAGACAAAATAGACCTAGATTTTAGGATTTCATAAAAAATGAGACTTAAAGGAACATTCTATTGTATGTAATAGAAATCACTGTATCTGATCCAACAGTTTCTTGCTCCTTTGTATGGTAAACATTTTCATATTTTTCTTTGTAACGTGCATGAAATGCATATTGGATATTTTGCATTTATAACTTGGGAATTAGGACTGAGAATGGTGGCCCGTGCATGAAATTTCAGCACTCAGGAGACTACGGGAAAGGGTTTGCTGGTTTGAGGCCAGTCTGGGATACACAGTAAGGTCTAAGACATTCTGGGCTACATACAAAAACCCTGATTCAATAATACAGGAATAAACAAACAAAAAAATAAAGAGAAAAGAAAATGGGAAATTAGAAGTTAGATATATAGAACAAGAGATACAGAGTTTTTGGATCTCATTACCATGTAAATAAGCTAATTTAATCAAACTTTACCATTGACCAAGCCTTCTAACTGGTAATGAGGAACATATATTGAAGAAGCACATCAAATTTCCATAATTTAGTCATTCTGATAGCCATCATATGTTAATTTCTTATGTTCCAAATTAAATATAAGGAAATATGTTTATCTAAGATACTTATTTTATTCATGTGGTCTTTTTTCAATCCTTGGTTTGGGCTCACCTACAAGACCAAGTTTTCCTACATGACCTCACAGGAATGTTTGCCGGGCAAGAGAGATGAGCTACGTGGGAGACAACCCACTGAAGTCAGGATACATCTGGATTCCCAGAGGAGACTGCCATCTACCTGAGAGATAAATTTATTAATATACAAGTTGTCCTTGGAGATAAAAACCTACCTCTGACTTTGGAGAATGGATAGTCTGCTTGTCTATCATTTAAAAGATGTTTGTGTGTATGATGTGTGTGTCTGTGTCTGTGTGTGTGTGTGTGTGTGTGTGTGTGTGTGTGAGAGAGAGAGAGAGAGAGAGAGAGAGAGAGAGAGAGAGAGAACAGATAGGTTCCACAGTGGGTATGTGGAGGTCAGAGGTCATCTTGTGGGCCCAAGTTCTCTTCTGCCACTGTGTATTTCCCAGGGATCGATCTCAGATCCTTGGGCTTGACAGCAAGCACCTTTACCTACTGAGCCACCTTGCCAGCACTTCTCTGTGGTTTACAATATCGGTTATCGACTTTTAACCAATGAATCTGTCTCCTTTTTAGTTGATAATAGCAGGACAAGATAGACATGGAAATTGTAGGGGAAGATGCATAAATAGAAGGGAGAGAGAGTAGAATGAAAAGTGAGAAGAAACGAGAGAGAGAGAGAGAGAGAGAGAGAGAGAGAGAGAGAGAGAGACAGACAGACAGAGACAGAGAGACAGAGAGAGAGAGAGCGCCCCATATTGAATTCTGGGTTTTTCATTCTAGCTATGTGACACTAAACAAGTCATTTTGCTTTCCTGAGTCTCAGTTCTCATGGGTCAAAGAAAAGAAGGCTGGAGCAGAGTTTTATTCTACACACTTGTTCATTAGGTTAAGCTGATGTTACTTGATCCTATTTGGCCCAAATCCTGGGAAACAACATTGGTCTCTCTCTGTTCCCTCTCTGCAATAACTCTGTCTGAACCTCCATTTGAGTCAAATCTCCTTTTCACGGCCCATGTGCAAAGAGAGTTGGGGTACAGGCTCCACACCTTCCCTCAGAGTTTCCCTTTGTATATACTTTTCTTTCCCCTCCTTTAAAGTGTTTTATTTCGGCCATATTTTTTTCTACTTTAGAAAACCAATAAGGATTAATCAATTAGTAATTGCATTGATGGGGAGAAAACTAATAAAAGTAGAACCATAACGGGACTCGAACTTCATCACTTTGAAATATAAAGAGAGGCTTTATCCATGGGAATTTACAGATATTATTTGGCCTCCAGACGGCTTCCATATTTCTTCATTACTGCGATCCAAACATAAGAAATATGGAGGAGAAACTCTATATAAGCGCTGTAAATTTCAAGCTGAATTCCCTCGTCTGCGGCATGGTAGTCCTCCAAGAGTTCTTAAATGTACAAAATCAAGCTTAATTTAGTGTGTATTTTGCTTTTTCAACAGAAATCTAGAATAGTTAAATTTTTCTAAAAAAAATAGTTTGTTTCTGCTCTTATAGTTTTTTTTTTTTAAGTTAATAAATACACAGGCTTCAAACTCTCCAACTGTTCCCTTCTGTGGCATCACCCTGTGTGTCCTTTCCCAAGATTTTTCTATTTTGGTTTCAGCAGAAAGCCAAGCTGGTTCAAGCCTCCCCGTCGTCGCTGATTAGGTTTTTATGTCTTCCTACCTTCCAGGCAGGGCAGTAACCTTTCGTGTTTGGCCCCCATGAGAACATTATATATCAAACTTACACTCTTTCCTCTCTTTTCCAAAGAAGGTCAGACAATAAAGTGTCTTCCCTCCCTAAGGAAACCTGTCATGGTCAGTTCTTCAAGGTCAGTTCAGGCTCCACCTGCCACCAAGGGTGTGAATTTGGGCCACTTGCTATGATAAGACAATGGTGTCATCAACTGTTCCTAGGTCTATGGTTTTGCCCTCATTGGTTTAAGTCTCTCCTAATGCTACAGCAATGCTTCATTCGGTCCACGTGCTCTTTGCATGATTATCCTGGAAGGCCCCACATCTGTCGGCTTGGCTTGCAGGCCTTTCAGAACTACGTTGTTCCCCTCAGCTCACTGCGCCTTTCCTGGGAATGACTTAGCCTCTTCATAATCAACAGGGACCTCTCTCACAGAGCCACAAGTCTCCTTGACTTTTGCATTTCATCATCAGATGCTGATTGTTCTTAGTTTGAACTGTGCAACTGGCCTAGGCTGACACTGATTTTTTTTTTCCTCCACACGGACTTCTGTCAGTTCCTCATGGCCATCCCTCAGCTGGTGGCAAACACACAGCAGAAAGGGTCAATGCCAGTCAGACAGGTGTGACGCAAAGCCAGTGGTCTTCTCAGTCTTCACGAGAAACCTACAGCAGGGATGCTATGTCACTTACATAGAGATAAAGGAAATGGGGCTTGGGCCTTCTATCGGTTCTCTTGCTCATTGCTTTCACATTTTCAAGATAATTCATCCTCTCAAACCTTCATTTCTCATTTAGTCAAACATCTTTAAGAACTGTCTCTCCACTTTTCCAAACCATCAGTTTCCCTAATTAGATTAATTAATCTATGTGAATGCTAAGGAAAGAGTCACATTTGCTGGGATAGGACGGAGGCTCGATGGGTTTCGAACACACAGAGCCCTAGATTCAGCTTCCATCTCTGGAAGGGAATCTGGCAAGCCTTGGCTTACTCCGTTTCTGCAAATATATCTAACGCACAGGCAATGATACAGGATGTGATCTGGACAAAGTACTTCAAATATGAGTCTTAATTCCAGTGTATGTAATGCAATCCTATGGTGCGAACACTGGTGCATCTATTCAACAGCGGAGGGCTCGGAGGAACAGAGAGGGGATGCACGTCCCAAAGGACGGCAGAGCTCCAGAGAGCAAAGAATGGGAGATGACGCTGAGCAGCCTAGGCTGGGCCTTTGCTTTCAGCACGATGTCATGTTCTCTGAAACTCTCCCCCCACCTCTTCTCTTTCTCTGTCTCTCAAATACTCCGAGCTTGAGATCCGATCACTCATCTGAACAAACGAGGATAACATTTGCTCATCAGTGTTGTAGGGATTAGAGAGGAGATGTTTAAAAATATGTGTAGGTCACGGTGCTTATTCTACACACAGCTCCCAATGTGGTGAGTGGCAGGGTCCTGGCCTTCTTTTCCCTCTTATCCTTTTGGTCACTGCCAATGACCTTGTGGTCTTTCATTCCTTTGGAATGAGAAAGGACTCGGTTTTCTTTCATTTATCCAGTATTATGACTTTGAACATTGTCCATCTGCTTACTGACAACTCTCCAGTTCATGTTCTTTCGCTTGGACGTGGCTCGTGTCCCCTGGACTTTGATTGATGACTCTATAATTGCCTATTTGATACCCCCACTTTGCTGGTAACAAACACCTCAAATTGATTCTATCCAGACCTATCATTTATATAGTCTTCTGTATTTGGGATAATGCATGGAATATGTTCAGCAATAGTTCATGTGTTTGCAGGTGTGTTGGCGCATATCTGTGATTCTAGCACTTGGGAGTTTGAGGTAGGAGGACTGCACATTCCAGTCTAGCCCAGGTTTATAATGAGCTCATAGCAATATCCATCTAATCCCCCAAACCACGTTGAAACCTTAACTCTTAATACCGTGGTGTTTTGAGTATTTAGATTGTGAGAATTTTAGTGTCATGGATGAATTGAGGCCGTTTAGAGCAGTGGTTCTCAACTTGTAGGTCATGACCCTTTTGGGTCAAAGCTTTCTCAGGGGTCATTTAAGACCATAGAAAAACACAGATATTTACATTATAATTCATAACAATAGCAAAATTGCAGTTATAAAGTGGCAACGAAAATGGTTTTACGATTGGGAGTCATGGCATCATGAGGAACTGTGTTAAAGGATCACAGCGTTAGGAAGGTTGAGAACCACTGCTCTAGAGGGAGGGGTTTGTTTTTTCAGAATGCCTGTGCTATACATGTGTCTCTGCATGTTTGGGCTCACTGTCCTTGCCTTCCCTCATACACCTGCCTTGCCTTTGTATTTTCCAGCCTCCAGAACTGGGAGCTAGTTAACTTTATTTAAAAAAAAAAAAAACAAAAAAACCCCAACCAACCAAACAAAAATACTCAGCACTAGAAAAACACTTTCCATTCATTTTTGACATTGATTTGCAAGATATCTGTTCAAATAAGCTCCTTTAATTTATAAATGTCTCAGTTTGCGGTACCTTGTGCTGAACACCTGAACAGATAGTGTGTTCATCTCTCCTCCATCGCCAGAACCACACTCTTAAGTACAACCTGGTTCTGGGAAGAACTGTGTGTTCTAAAGATGTGTTCAATTCCAACCCGTCATACCTGTAAATATGACCTTACTTAAAAATAAGATCTTGGTAGGTGGTCCTATTAAAACACAGTCATTAGGGTAAGCTTCCTTGCAACATGAGTGAAGGACTTTGCTAAAGAATTCCGACACAGACACATTTGGAAGGAAAATAGTGTGAGACCGAGGGAAAAGGCAACCAGTGGGCCAAGAAGTGCTTGGGGCCACCAGAAACAATAGAGTGGCCCTTTGAGGGAGCCATGCCCATTTTCCCTTGACTTGAGATGCCCGTGGCTCTTGGTTGTGGGAGCGCTGTGAAACCCATACATGCCATATACAACATTGTAGACGTATAGCAAAATGCAGGAGAGCTTTCAGCTTCTACGACAATCCAATTCATCCAAGCCGATCAGACCCACATGTCCTCAGCAGAGATGCCAACTCCTTACCCCTGGACGCCCTGCCTCTTCAGGACAAGAGCATGGGAGCCTGTCAAATGAGAGCATGCCAATCCTTTTCAGTGACATTACCATCCATGGAACCTGCCAGATGTGTTTCCTGTCAGTAAAGATGAGAATAATGTGTATTTCCTGTTCTTTCTTCCTTTCCACTTTGATTTGAATGGTTTATTATTATTTCTGTACTAGGGCCTTATGGATGCTAGTAAATTTCTGTACCACTGAGGAATAACTCCAAAATTTATTCTTACTTTTAATTTTGAAACGGGCTTCCCGAAACTGTTCAGGTTGGCCTTGAAATCATTCTATAGAAGAGGTCTGTCTTGTATTGGTCATTTTCCTACCCCCATCTCCTGAAGTTATATCTCATCCTGAAGGATGAGAGTCACTGTTTTTTGAGGCTCCACACCAGGCATCAAGTAAGGATCAGGGACACAGAAGGCATAAACAGAGTGGACTTGAGCCTTATGTGCATGGGGCTTGTTCTTGTCTGTTTAGATCTTCTTTCTCTTTGGAGTGATATTACTACTTCCTATACATCCTTAATACTAACCAGCCATGGAGTGTTAATATTTAAAAACCCCTTTAGACTCCTCTATAAATTCTTGGCATTTACTGGGGCTACATCTGTTTCATAGCTCACAATGAATATGGTTTTCTTTAAATTTATTTATTTATTTAACTTCTCCCAATAAATAGTGTGAAGCAAACACGAACTTACTCCTTTGGACCAGTGAATGCCGCAAGCCATAGTTTGAGCTGCCAGAAGGAGACAAGGTCGCAAGATTCTGAGACAAAAATTCAAGTGGGGAGGAGATCAAGGCAAGTCCACAGGGCTTCTGGAACCCTGATTAGGTGGGCCCCTGAAATAACTTTAAAATGTAGACTTTAAAAGATATATCATAGGCTCACATAAAGGAGGTGGTTATGAATCACCGACGGTGGAAAAATTCTCAAGGAGAGTTCTAACAATTGCTTGATGTTAAGCAGGAGCATTGCCTTTCAGATTGAGCCCCAGGAAGTGAAAGGTGTAAGATGATAGACAAAAGAGTAATTTTTTTCTTTTATCTTGATAGTTGGGATAAAGTTTCTCTCAGAAAATTCTAAAGTCAGCAATTGCGACAATAAGTTTGGTAATCTAACAAGCTTAATTATAGCTACCCTGTAACTCTTAGCAGCATGGCATATTAACTTGCCATGGATATTGACAGTGACGGTTCATTAATTATAATTGTTTTATAAATATTGGAAATTTCACATTCAGCTTTTATTTCAAACGATGGCTAGTAATTTAGTTTTACGAATCGATACAACTCAGAATTTCTGCCTAGAATGTTATTTAGTTTTAATAACAGATATTTGAGGTGAAGGTGTTCTTTGAAAGCTACCAATTATAGTGCAGAGATTTGCTTTCTGAAATCATTCTAAAGGGAACAAGTTGGGGGAGCTGTCTTTCATAGTTTGTCCATAATTAAAATCAGTCACAAAGAAATTCAATTCTATTTATTCCTCTAAACTTTGTTTACCGGAATCTTGCTAATAAATAAAGAACACATCTTAATTTATCTTTAATTTAAATCAGGCAACAAATTAGCAAATTAAACACTGAGTTTCTTAATTGTTTCTTGTCAGGTGGTATCCAAACTTGCAAACTGTTTACCCACCTGGATGAGATTTCTGCAAAGTGAGAAATAGACCTTCCACTTTATTGTAATTAAGGAAATAATAGTTCCTTATTTGGTTTGGTTCTTACTAATTTATTATGCATTTTCTTTGTTGTAAAACACTAGTAGGCTTAATTTAGGTACGTTTATTTTTGCGTGTTTAGGTAGCCTAAATTCATTTTCATTTACATTAGAATATCTTAATGAGGTTTTTAGTTAGTGCACATGGTGGCAGTTATACTTAGGGATTTCTGAGGCCTTGGATCGGAGGGTGGAAAACATGTTGAGCAATTCTAGGAAATCAAATGCAAGAAAATGTTATTCTCGGTGAATATCAGTCGTCCGAAGATGAAGGCTCACGTGATAGCTACTTTTTTTTTATTGTCAATTTGATTATGAAATGCCTAGATTACTGATTTTTGGATATGTCTGGAATATATGCATGTGTGACTTTGTCAACGAGAAGTGACTGAAGAGGAGAAGACTCAGCCTGACCGTAGGCAGTGCCAGCTCCTGGACTGGAGGCCTAGATGGAACAAAGGCAACTCAGTTCTAGCTTGTCCATTCCTCTACTTCTGGCTGCTGTGACATGTACTGGCTTTCCTACAGCATCCTTCCTTTCACGACGGACAGAATCACTTGAAATATCGAGGAAAACAAAGGCTTTCTTCCCCACATTGCTTTTTCTGGGTATTTTGGGTAGAACGGCAATAAAAGTGACCAATAGAACCCAGAGACTCAGGTGCCTTAAACTTTCCGTGATGACGTATGATACACAAGAGGAGTTAAACCAGGCATTCCAGTTATCTAATTATAAAATATTGAAGAGATTCAAAATACTTTCCTGAACTATGATAAGGCATTGTGTCAATGATTCTAAGTAAACAGCAGCTATTTTCCAAGTGATAACAAGTATCAATTTAGTCAATATTTGTTACAAGCTTATCAGAGAAACAGTACCCTCAATTAGATTTTCTGGTTCTTGTAAAATTTTTCCTTGTTTTAAAGTTAATATCATCACAATAAGCTAATTTCAGTTTTGCATTAGAATGTGTAATGTGTATGTATGTATGCATATGTGCATGTATGTAACTTCTCATTTGTGGGAAGGAGACTTAACAGTATGTTTACCTTGGGGTCAACAGCATAGTGTAAACTGTTGCTATAGTGTTATCAAACCAATAACTAGAACAATGTTGCATAAATAAACCTTTGTACGCTTTGAATTTATAAAGTCTTAAAGTAGTAACAATAATTAGTGATCATTGGTGATTATTGGTTTTCTTAAATTATTTCCTATATGCCCTGCAGTTTTTATATTGCGTATTGGATCCATTAAGATTTCAGACACTTTTCAGTAATATGTTTTATGAGTCAAGACCAAAATGCTTGGACTAAAGACACAAATTAAAGAAATAGATTCTCTCTCTCTCTCTCTCTCTCTCTCTCTCTCTCTCTCTCTGACTTTTTCCTTCTACCATGGGCTGAGAGCTTCCATCCAGAGGCTTCCACCACGTCTCAATGGGGATGACTTCATCTGGACAAAGGCAGCTGTGTCTATCTGGGATTTAGAAGGCTTATTTTAAGGCTCAGCCAGGTATGTTAGATGTAACTCTATTAATTACTTTTCTCATCATGATAAAAAAAGACCTGACAAAAGTGACTTAAGAAAGAGTTTACTTTGCTTCGTAATTTGAAAGTAAAAATCCCTCAAGGTGTGGAAGGCCTGGTAGCAGACAGCTAGGCAGCGGGTGCGTGCAGTGAGGGAGCAGAGAAAGGTGAAAACTGATATTCAACCCACTGTCTCTTTTTTATTTAGTCTCCACGGCAGGCCTTGCCACAGTGCTACTTGCATTAAAGCTGAGTCCTATGTGGTGATTATTCTCAGCTGTCAACTTGTTTGAATATAGAATCACCTAGGATATAGGGTCTCTGTCAGAATATTTTAAGAGCTGGGGGGACCTACCCACTATGGGTAGCAACATTCCCTGGGCTGAGATCCTAGACTGTATATAGGGGTCAAAGTGAGGGCTTGTGAGATGGTTCAATGGATAGAGGTTCTTGCTGTGAAAGCTGGTGGCTTAAGTTTCATTCCTAGATCCTCTTAAAGGTAGAAAGAGAGAGTTTAGTCTTCAGACTTGGCTTCTTATTTCTACAAAAGCATTGTGGCATGCATGCTCCACCATCACGTAAATGCAAGCATGTGCATTCATGCATGTGTATACACACAATAGTAATAATTCAATTTTTGGAGTCCATTCCCTATGGTGATGCTTTGCTTAGCCTTGATGCAGAGGGGAGGGGCTTGGTCCTACCTCAATCTAATGCACCAGGCTTTGTTGACTCCCCAGGGGAGGCCTTACCCTTTCTGAGGATTGGATAGGGAAGAGGAGAGGAGAAGGAGGGGAGGGAGGGAGTGCTGTGGTTGATATGTAAAATGAATTTAAAAAAGCTTTAAAATAAAAAGATGGAGAGAGTAAAATAAGCACCCATGCCTTCTGCTGTTCACTGTGGATGTCACATTACCAGCTGCCTTAAGCTCCTGCTGCTGTGGCTCTGCCACCATGAACTATAGTCTTGAACTTTGAACTGTGAGTCAAATTAAACCTTTCTGCCCTTAACTTGCTTTTGACTGGGCATTTTATCACAAGAACAGGAAGCAAGACAATATCTTCCTATCTCAAGTGACCTATTTTAGACACTTTCTCATAGTCATGCCGAGAAGTTTGTCAGCTAGATGACCTTAGATCATGCCAACTTAATGCTAACTATAAATCATCATGAAGATCTACTGGTCCGGCTGGGACACATCTGGACTCACCAGCCCAAATACTGTACAGATTGGGTGTAACTGGCTTCTATCACTGAGACTGGGCTCTATATAGTGAGTCAATTAAAGGTCCCAGATTGGTTATGCACTGAGAAGCAGAGAAGCCAAGGCAATCCATAAAGAAGTCATTCAGCCTGTAGCAATGTTTACACCAATGAACTGAAGTTCGGAAGTCTATAGCGTAGGCTCCTTCATCCATCCTGGTGAAGGGAGTGACAGGTGGAAGGGACAATGCCTGTCTATGAGATGAGTTTGGGTCTCACAACAGAGCCAAAATTGGGTCAAATCAGGGAAGGGGCTGTAGAGAACATACCAACAGCCCAAACTAGTTAAATAGTTGAGACTTGTGTCCAGAGCTGAGCCTGGTTGCAAAACCGAAGAAGCACAGCTCTCTCAGCATCTTCATGATTGAAGCTGATAGATGATTATGGATGTTTGTCTGTTTAGAGTGCTAGTTAAAAGTTGTTATGGACAATGGTCAAAAAAAAGCTAAACAAAGATTAGATTCAGGGTCTTGTTTTGAAAAGAAAAAAGGGGAAGATGCTGTGGGATAATGGTCTGTAAAGATTTATCGCTCATATTGGTTTAATAAAATGCTGATTGGTCAGTAGCCAGGCAGTATAGATGGGGCAAACATAATAAGAGAATTCTGGGATGAGGAATAGCAGAGAGTCAGTGGTCACCCAGACACAGAAAGCAAGATGAGAATGTCTTACCGAGAAAAGGTACCAAGACATATGGCTAAACATAGATAAGAATTATGGGTTAATATAAGTTGTAAGAGCTAGTTAATAATAAGCCTGAGATAATAGGTCAAACAGTTTATAATTAATATAAAGCCTCTGTGTGTGGTTTTTTTTTGGGGGGGGGACTGAACAGCTGCAGGACTGGGTGGGACTGAAACTTCTGTCTGCTAAGATGTCTCATTCTCCTGCACAGAGATATTGGCTTGCATTCATTACAGGTTGGAGTTTGTGCTACGCAACAGGAAAATGTTTGGGAGGTTTGAAACTGGTTCTTTTGACTCTACCCAGAGAGGCCTCATCAGCCCGCAGAATATTCCCAGGTAGCAAAATGCAAAGAAGTGTTAGAACAAATAGGGAAATGACCTCTTGCCCATGCAAGAATATGGGACAGGTGGAACTTGTTCAAAGGCTGCATTTGCTTCATGCAAAAATTTCAACTTTATAAAGTTTATTTAGTGTTAGTAGCTGGGTGCTTTCTAACAATAGTAGCTGCCATTATGGAGTCATTTATCGAGTGTCCTCTCTACTATAGGTAGTGATTCAAGTATTTTCCATGTATCACTTAACGCCAAAAAGTAAATATAAGCTTAATTTTACTGAAGAGAAATCTGGAGTTTGGAGAGGGGAGACCAATGCAAATTGAAGGGATAGTTATGGCCATAACCTCATCCTCCCTGGCACCAAAGCTAATGCCCTTTCACTCAAATGAGATGAAGTGAATGCAAATTCACAGGTATCCAAACCACTTCTGCAGTTTTTAGCCTCTATAAAAAAAATACATGGAAACAATGAGTGTAAAAAGAAATCTTCAGATAAAAAGCCCTTTTTTAAAAAAAAATAGCAGCATTGAAATGCAAGGCATTTTTTTAAAAAAAAAGTTTATATGGTAAAGGGGGTAGAGAAGAGGGGGGAGACAAAAGGAAGTGAGAGGGGGGATTAATTCTTTATCTGCTACTCTGTGGGAAACAGGGAGATGCTTGTTTGCATTCCTCAGACAGTCTCAAGGTGGCAGAGGTGGCTCAAAGAGAAGTCTCCATTGGTCAGGTAGAGACCACTTTTGCTACTTCTGTGTTTAGTGGGTAGGAGCCAATTTCCTAGCTAATGTAGAAAAGAGTCTTGTGTATTTGAAAGATGAACTTGTTTCTATTCTCTCCCAGATTAGGTTGGTGTTAGTCCACAATGTCCTCCAAATTATATTTGAAACAAGTATTTATTTCATTCTCTGAGCCTTTACTAATTCTTGATGGAACCTTACATTTGCCCTGGGGCCTTCCAGGGGATAAGCTTATTTCAGCTCACATTTAATTCTCCTGGATCGGCTTGATTTGGGGAAGACAGAAGACACCAGGGCTTGAAAGGAATTTTCATCTTTCTGCCGGCTCAACTTTTATATAAAGCAAGAAACTGGCTCAACATTAGCTGTGTGGCCTTGCGATGTAATCTAATAGAGGAAATCTGTAGAGAGCTCCGAGGACAACTTCGTAATATTAAGAGAAGAAAAATAGTGCACCATATGGGTGAGGACCAAATATCTCAGGACAGACTCGCCACCAGGTATGATCTTTCTTTTTTTCTCCTTTTCATCTACGCCAGGACAAAACTAATGACACAGACATTGTTTTGATAACTGTTAAGAAAGTCTCCATAACTCATCTTGCTCAATATCTTGCCCCTAGAGGCTTTTGTGAATTCTGTGATGTCTACATGGTCTGTGACTTCATTTGGTGTCAGACATCATTGTAGCCATTCTTGTTGTCTAGGAGGAGAGTGTCATGGCTGTGGCTTGCAGAGAAATTGACGTGCAGCATTTAGATGTGTCATCTAAGAAGGGATAGCTTTATAAAATCACTCCTTTGCCAGCCCTAATGGAATGTTGGACTCACGCAGCTATCAACTAAGGATTTTAGGATTTAGAGGTGAAAGAACAAGGATCTTGATAATGGATAGATTAGCAGACATCACGTGAATGCACCAATCAATCTTCACATCACTCTCGGTGATACAGCCAATGAGATGAAGAGGTGTAAGGCAGCACACCTGTGAATGGAATTCCATGCCTTGATTCATGTTTTGAATCTCATCAACAAATAAATATCATTTAAAAGGGTAGGTTATTAAAGCTTGAGGGAGACATGGTAAAAAAAAAAAAAAGAAAAAAAGAATAGACTGTTAGAGATTTATTTGACCCCCAACTCAACAAATTAACCATGCAATGACATTTTTGATAACCAAAGAAGTTTAAATATAGACAGTATGTTGCTGTGGAACGTTCCTTTACACTGTACGAATATATGTCACTGTGCTTGGTTTTAATAAAGAAGCTGACTGGAGGACAGCTGAATAGAATAAGGTTAGGCAGGAGAGCCAAAAAGGAGAATGCTGGGAGGAAGAAGGGCAGAGTCGTGAGTTGCCAGGCAGATGCAGAGGGAGCAGGAAATGAATGTGCCATGTTAATAAAGGTACCTCCACATGTCAGAGGGTAAATAAGGAATATGGGTGAACTTAAAATGTAAGAGCAAGTTAACAATATGCCTGAGTTACTGGGCAAACATTTGTAATTAATATTATGCCACAGTGTGTTTATTTGGGAACTTCTGGTGGGACAGAAACTTCTGCCAATAGTATGTGTGTTAGCTGTTGTTAGTTACTTATTTTGTGCAAGGTGGCATGATGGAATGGTACTATTATAGGAATAAGCAAAGAAGGACATGGATTTATCTCTGTAGTATGACCTGCTTAGCTATGTAAATGAGTTTATTTTCATATGCTTGTAATTAAATTTCACAACTCCCTTCATGACTAAGAACATTGGATAGAAAATAAGATTATAAATCAGAAAATTTTGTTTTAGTTCATTTTTAATGTGTGTTTATGGCTGTATGTGCATATATGTGTATATAGAGGTATACATAGCTCATGGAGGTCAGAGGAAAATTTTGGTTGTCATCCTTAGGAAGACCATATACTTTGGAGAGAGGTTCTCTCATTGGCCCAGAATGTACCAATTAGGCTAGTGTTGCTTGCCAGGAAACCCCAAGTTCTGTCTCCTCATTGCATGGGCTGTAATCATGTGTTCCTGGCATTTTGACCTAGGTCCTAGGGGCTGAAGTTTGTTCTTCAGGGTGATAAGACAAGCACTAACCAGCCAAACTATCTTCCCAAACTGAGAATTTTATTGTTAAGCTTTTTAGAGTTTGTCAGCTTTCTAAGAGCCACTATTCTTACGTTTCATGAGTTCAATGACCTCAGATGGGTATGCAAAAGGCTGACGTCATTCCTACAGTTCATGTATTGAACGTTTTCCATCTAGAGTCTAGTGGTCCAAACAGGAGACTCAAGATACCCAAACAACCAATGCCTTCCTCTCCATGCTCTTTCCCTTTCCATATTAATTTCCATGTTTGTTTTCTTAATGTTTGTCCCTGCGTCTATGTTTACGCTCTCACCTGTGGCAAAGGCAGCTTTTACAGCCGACTCCCTGCTGGTGCTTGTCATATGTTGGCAATTCTCAGCAGAGTGTGTACAGTAAACAAGTAACACAATACAGATGAGAAGAAGACAACATCATCAAGGCAGTCATGGGAGGATGTCAGAGCGGCCACTTTCTCCTCCTTTTGTCAAGGAATTCAATGGGTTGCAGGGTGGGCGGTGGGGGGAAGAACATGACTGATTTGGGATGGCAGGGTCACAAAGATGTAATTAATGCTCTGGTGCTATATAGACAAATGAATGACAAAAAGAAAGAACACGGTGAGACTTGTCTTCAAACAGTACGTATATGAAAAAATTCATCCCAGCAAAAATCCCCCAAACACCGCGTATCTACCAGTAACTAGGTAGACATGTTACTAGAGACTGAAGCTCTGACAAACTTGGTAAAATTATCACCCATTTTTCTGATATCCTACGTCCTACATCGACTTGTCTGTGGGTTAGACACTTGCTGAGTGCCTGTGTCTGGGTGTGGTTGGAGCAGAAACCTCCATGGCTACCACCTAAGGGGAGGTGCGCGTGTATTTTCCGAAACTATTCTGTCAAAGGTTTTAATCAGTCTATTTTCCCCCCAAAGACTATATCATGCCCTTTACTCCTTGGAGGCCTTTTAGGAGAAACCTCAAAAAATCAAAAGGTCATGGCATTAGTCTGAATCAATTCCTAGACGGTTTCTGGAGAGGTCAGCTCTTTTCTAGTTTTCTTGGATTTAGTGACTTTTTCTTTTACAGAGTATAAAGCAATCATAAACCATAGCAGGAGAGAGAGCTGGACACTTAGCCTTGATTCACATCTTTTAGGGACTCACTTTGGAGTCTCAATCACCCCAAATCAAATTAATCACTCATAAAACACAAAACTCTTTAGAAATTCCTTGTGAAATCCTAAAATGATCATTTTTTTTAAAAAAAAAACTTTGCACCTGCTTATACAATAAACATCTTTAAGCTTTTATTCTGCCTCCTCATCAGGTCTTTCATCTCAGCATTCTGCCCACTGCGAGGCGCCTTTGAAGATGGAGGCTTGGCTTTAATATATACTGTTCATTGGAGGACTTTCTTTGGGCCATACAAGTTTGCAGCTGATTATTTGAAACTGAGGCCTAGATACTTCTCAGACACATAAAAATCCCCATTCCCCCAGAATTCAAATGACTACCTTTTCTTAGAGAATTATGGTCGAATTTGGCCTGCAGGATGTACAGCCCTTCTAGAGTGGAAACTTGGTGATATGATCAAAGTTTCAAAATAGTCTTCTTTGTTCTGTTGAGCAAATCCAGGGTTTGAAATTTAATAAAAACAAAATATTGCTGTGGGCGGGTGCTGGTTCTGAAGTATTACACAGCAGATTAAAAGAAAGAGAGAGGATGACAGAGAAGGAAGGGGAAATTTAGAATACAAAATTCAGCAACTAGGATCATCTTCATGTTTAAATAGCTATTGTTTCATTTTAATATATCGCTTGTTTTTCTGAAATCTTTCATTATTCTGAACTTTATTTGTTCATAGTCACTGAAGAGTTGGGCTCACTTCTGTATAAGCAGTATGACCAAATCTAATTATTTCCCTTGCTACGGTAGTAACATGCTGTATCTTCAGAAGAAATCAATTCTAAAATGTATTCAAAGAACCCAGTTCACAGTACACATCAAGGTATTCGACAGCGTAAACATTGCTATCTAGGAAATCTTAAGACACATTAGCAATCCCAGGTTGGAGTAAAATGTGTATCACTGCTGTCTTGCTTGAGAAAGCGGGGGGCTCATCGGTGCACACACACCCCATTAATGACTAGGTAAATACAGGTAAATGCAGTTTAAAATTTTTAATGTATCATTTATTTAATTTTATTTCATTTCCTTCAGTCTACGTGCTGAGAAGGAGTTTGGTATTTGAGTACTGTCATTTGAATGCCAAAACCCTGAGAAGAACAGAGCTCTTTTTATTTTAAGTATGGTTTGAGTGTCCTATACACAGTTAACTGTAACTGTAAGCTTTACTTTGGAGGCAGGAGACAAATCCCTGACTTGTGGCATTACAAAGGGGGGGGGTGTATGTCTCACCGTGCCATGCAACTTATGTGGGTTTGCTTTATCACATACGAGATACTACAAAGAGCTTCTCGACCGTATAGCTAGATTGTGTTTGGCACCAGCACAGCGTAATTTATCAATACAAAGCAAATCCCTTCCCTTAATCCATTCGGCTAGAAAACAAACTTTCTCGGTGTGCCACCCGCTGCAGGTAAGAGAAATATTACCCAAACCAGGACTGCCCATGGGTGAGCACCTCTTGTATTTAACTGTCTGGTGGATCCCTGCAGGCAAAGGCCCTGGAGAACACGCAGAGCTAGGCTGCTCTCACAACGACGTAACTCAACTATTTGCTGTTAATAAAATTCTGGAATTTGGAGTTTGGCTGACATTTTCAAACTTCATGTATATGATAAAGATGATTTGGATACATTAAAATTGGAGTGGGAGAGGCAATTAGAATAACTTAAGATACAGTATGAGCAATTTAAGTCCCTTGCTTATGTCTAATTCATATTAGAGATATACAAGGCGATTGAAGCAGGCCTCTTTGAGATCAGTGGTCTTTGCTGGTGATAAGAGAATTACTCTAATAACCATAATTACACCGGTCCATAGGCTGGTTGTTGTATACTGGTCTTCCTCCCTTCCTCCTTCCTTCCTTCCTTGCACACTTCCTCTCTCCCTTTCTTGTGTTAACTCTGAGTATTAATGTAATATCTTCACTTACATCTACTGAAGATGTAATAAAAAGGTGGCATAAAATTTAATTTGATGTGATCAATGTTAGCGGGTCACCATGGTGAAATAAACACTAAACTTGAGCAGTAGTAAGCCTGGCTACTACTAGTTTTACTAGTGAGCTAGTTTTCTCACTCATTTATGGTCATTGAAAATTTCACAGTTAACATTTTCGAATTTCTGAAATAAAAAAAAATTATGAAAACCAAACCAAAATAAAACAGCCAAAGGACATCCCATAGAGACAGTGTACCTTTGCTCTTCAGATGTCTTGGTGTGAAAGTCAATGGGGACTTTTGAAGCTGAACTGAATACATTTCCCATGATGATATGACTGTGAGACTCTGGGGACCAGGGAGTAGAACATGGCGGTTTGAATGAGATGTCCCCCACATTCTCACTTAAACTTGGCACCTATTCTGTGGCACTGCTTGTGGGGGGTTAGAAATTGTGGGTTTGTTGGAGGGATTGTGTCATTGGAGACACAACCCTTGGAGAGTCGGAAGACTCAAGCCATTTCCAGTTCACGTTCCCTGCTTCCTGTTCACGGTTTAAATCTGAGCTTTCAGCTTCCAGCTCCAGCCCCCATGCCTGCCGGCTGCCATCTTTCTACACTGTGATGGAGGCAGGCTCTTCTCCCTCTGGACCCATAGCGCCAATACACTCTTCCTTCTACAAGTTGCCTTGGTCACGGTGTTTATCACAGCAAGGATAAGAGTAACTAAACCCTGAGAAAACATTTGAAGCAAACAGAGGATTGGTTGGTGGGAATTTGAGGGGCAAAACGTCTGTAGACCATGTCTGAGACCCTAGCAATAGTCCCCAAACCTCTCCCAATATACAGACCTATGTATGTATGTATACATTTACACTTACAAATGTATGCACAATATATGTTTATATGTACTTATGGATTAGTCTGTTTTATAAATTAACATTGAAGTTCTCTACAGGTAAATTTCTGAATGACATGCTCCAAAATCACTTCTAAATCAGAAAATAATAAAATGTACTCATATAAAATAACTGCCTATGTACAGTGTGTTCTCGCTTTTTTCCTATATTTGTACAGAGCCAGCACAGATTTGAAGACATAGGTTGATAGCAGGCATCAGGGAGTTTTAAGCAATGTGCACAGTGGTTCCAATTATTTTAGGGTACTATGTGCCCATGGATAATTGCTTACACATCTACTTATTCCTAATTTGGGTCTCACTATTCCTAAGTAGCTTTATCATGCCTTCTTTGAACAGGCCCTTTGCACCCTTGGGCGAGATCAGACATCGGGAGTCATCAGTTTACCAGGGCTGTGTTACCATTAGCAACCTGCAGTGCCTGTCACAGGGCTGTGTGAGCAGCAGGTGGTATTCAGCATGACCAGGGCTGCTAGAGAGATAACGGAAAAAAAACAATCTTCTGGGAGAAATAACAGAAAAGTATGTAATGAAATCAGCCCTCTGAAAATATGTGTTCAAGTAAGCTTAGAAGCACATTTATTATACTTCTGTACCTAAAAAGTATATATAATCGTTTTAAGGGCAGCTGATGACTAAGACCAAGATTGACACAGTTGTAGTATACATAAAATTATAGATGTTGGAAGATTTCTCCATTGTTCTACCCGAGAAAACTGGCTTAAAGGCCAGTATATCCTTGGGCAAATTGAGTTTCTATGCTCAGTTGATTCTGAGCCTATCTCAAAGAGTGTCTGCCAGCTGTGTCAAAATGTATACAGAGTTTGTGATATACATAGTTTTCCAAAGGACGACATGAGGCTAGCAGTCTCAATTCATTTGTGACTTGACTTAGATTTAAAGTTGCCCCAGAGAAATGGCTGGTTGGTACAGAAGTGCACTGTTTTTCCTTTTTTTCCAGTATGTTTCTTCTAATCATTCAGTTTTCTTTCATGAGTCATGAAAATTAGCTTGAAAATTTGTTAAAAATCTGTCCTAATATTTAGGGAATTCATTATACTACTATAAAGTAAAACGGCCTACTAAGAGCCAACAGTACCATTTTGAGTAATTTGTTCTCTTTGACATTTTCTGAAAAAATAGCTCTCCCTACAACATTAGTGCTAAACAAACAGAAAGAGTATGAAGTACAAGAATACAGTGTTCATAAATTGCATTTTAATTCCTATTTTTCTTTAGAAAGATGTCAAAGATAAATCTAAATGTGGTTTAAACACACACTTTGCTTCAAGCACTTAGGAAATGATGCCTAACAGAGAAAAATAAAGCCATTAATTTTCCATTTGCATAACTTGCCCTTGAACTTTATTTGACATTTCTCATCTGTTTGTACAAGACAAAGTCCCAAATTCCAGTTAAAATGATGGGATCCCTAGTTATTGCTACCCTTATTAGAGGACAGGCATTTATTTTTCTTAATGTCTACTTTATAGAGAATTGAAATGCCTACTTAAGTGGTATGTGTCTTCTTATCTGTTTTCTACTCAAAGTCCATCCATTTGTACTTCTGAGACTTAATAATTCTATTCAGTATATTTTATCTGAAAATATATTAACAACGTAAACATTCTAATCTGAGTTTTTTCCCCTTCAACATCTGTTGACATGTAGGTTTTTCCTCTCGGATATGATTTGAATGGGAAGTGTCTGGACTGCTCCTATCTTTGAACACTTGGTCCCTGGCTGGTGGAATTGATTTTAGAGGTTGTAAGACCTTTAGTATGTGTGGTTTTGTTGGAAGAAGTAGGTTGCTGGAAGGTGAGCCTTAAGTGTCATCATGGTGACTGCTTATGACCCAGGTTCTCTATGTCTCTTGACGGCATTGGTGGTGTAAGAAAAGCAAACAAATAGGGGGTGGGTGGGTATGAAAGGTAGAATGAGAGGGATGTGGGCCAACAGAGGACTGTTCATGGATTAACAACCCATCATGTGCTGTGACTAAACACCCGACAGAGCAAATATAGGACAGAAAGGTTTATCTCGTCTCACAGTTCCAAATCCCAGTCATTCTCAGACGGAATATCAGAAATCGCACCTTCCCTGCTATGATGCCATATCATCTGAGCCAGGAGAGGGCATAAATCTCTCTTCCTTTATTCTGCTTCTATCAAGAATTTGGTCTGAGCAAGAGAAGAGATGGATCCAGTCCTCTCAAATGCATGGGCTTGTGAGTGGCGGGAGGAGAGGTGCAGAGATGTGCTGACTTTACGCAGTTGATGAACACTCAGGCATGGATGGCTTCTCAGACACCATGGGCACAGAAAATCTGATGAAAGCAAGGGAGGAACAAGGAGGTTTATTCTGGCTCACAGGTTAAAGAGGTAGTTTCTGCTGGTGGTGATCAAGTGGTGGGGACAACAGCTCTCATTATGACCACAAAACATGCAGTAGTTGGTACTAGGGACTGAATAGATGATTTGGATACTTAATACTATTTATATTTAAAAGCTCGATCTTATTTTTAAAAACTTATCTTAACATGGTTTCTGTTAGATTATAGGACTGTATTTAAGGGAGCTGGTTACTTGCTTCTGATGTATAGGTCTAGTAGCTATGTAGGGGATAGATACTGTGACTATTCAGTTTTTCTTGGTGGTGTGGAGAATGTGGGAGAGCCATGCCTTTCTGGTTTGAGATCAGCAAAGATGTCTTCACAGACACTTGCACGGATTGTCATTCCACAGGGGCAGGAACGGAAGCTCAGAAACATTAGATGGTTTGCTCAGCTTCCCACATCTCTAGAAACTTACAAATTCAATTAGAGATCACACGTGGAGTGGAAGAAAAAGCTATCTGTTAGTTGTTCAGATCATTTTGTAGTATTGATGTGATTACTGTCATCTTAATTTAGGATTGCATTTACCATCAAACAATTTAGGTTTACAAATTGCCAGCTAGCTCTAGTGTTAGACAGTAGTTACAGACAAAACATTCTGACAAGTGGAAAGCCCATTGGACTTACTTGTCATTTTCCTGTGAACTTATCTGTACCCCAGTTTCCCTGCAGAGGAGCATAATCATCCCTGCAATGCCAATGTTGGGAAAGAGAGGTCCTGAATAGCGAAGATTATGTGTCTATGTTCAGCATGTAGGATTCATCTCTGAGACTGCCCTAGTCAGGGTTTCTACTGCTGTGACTAAGATACCATGACCAAAATGCAGTGGGGGAGAAAAGGGTTTATTTGGCTTACACTTCAGCACTGCTGTTCGTCACGGAAGGAAGGCAGGACAGAAACTCAAACAGGGCAGGATATTGGAAACAGGAGCGGATGCAGAGGCCATGGAGGCGTGTTGCTTACTGGCTTGCTTTATATGGGTTTCTCAGCCTGCTTTCTAACAGAACCCAGGACTAGCAACCCAGGGATGATGGCACTACCCACCATGGGCTGGGTCCTCCTCTATTGACCACTAAATGAGAAAATGCCTTACAACTGGATCTCAAGGAAGCATTTTCTCATCTGAAGCTCCTTCCTCTGATGACTCTACCTTGAATCAAGTTGACACACAAAACCAGCCAGTACAGAGATATAGAGATGGTTCAGAATATGTAAATTGATAAATGCAATCCTTCTTATAAAGAAACTGAAAGTCAAGGACTGAATGATCATCTCGTTAGATGCAGAAAACTCTTTTGACACCTAATACCCTTTATGATAAACATCTTAGAGAGATTAGGGATACAAGGGACATACCTCACCATAATAAAGGCAGTTTACAGAAAGCTCATAGCCAACATCAGCACAAATGGAGAGAACCTCAAAGCAATTCCACTAAAATGAGAAACAAGACGAAGCTGTCCACTCTCTCCATACCTGCTCAATGCGGTACTTGAAGTCTTAGCTGGAGCAATAAGACAACCGGGAGAGATGCTTTTACATTTCTCCTTAGACTTTATGAAACGATAGGAAAAATTAACAGGGGATTATTGCCAAAAAAATGACCTGATCCCTCTCCCTTTCTGCCCCCAAACAACCTGCTTTATAAGAGATTCAGAAACTCAGCAAACTATTTTCATTGTTTACGATTCCATTATCTGAGAATGACATTTTTACAAAGCATTGAAACAGGAATAATGAGTTCATTGAGCCACAGGGTGATTTCTTCAACCCTTCCCCACCAAAACTCATATTTTTGAAGAATGGTACACTACTAGACCCAAACTGAGCACTTTCCCAGACTAATTTTTAGGGTTAGATGTTAATAAACTTAGTCATCATAGTTTTAGATATGCCTGTACTGTTAGATGTTTGGGTTGGTTCATCCCCAATATAAATCACAGTATTTCACAGAAACGGCGAATGTTTCCTGTTTGAATATATACTGGCACATTTTAAATTATGCCATGTCTGTCTCTTTAAATGAAGGAAATTAACTTTTAAGTTTAATTAAACATTTTAAAAATTGGGTTTTAGTTTATAAAATTCACCCTGTGATTCCTACAACTTCTTTCCTTGAGAAAAATAGATTACACGTTTCATTGGGATTTGACCTTAATTAATCCTGTACTTTCTGATCCACCTCTTTGCTGGGAGAGTCTTATCAAAAGGAATGCAAGCTACGGGGCTAAGATAACAATCGGTCATTAGCTTCTGTGTGTGATGCTGGCTGTGGTCCACGGGCATGGAATTCAAAGCCCATTGTACACAGTAATGTCCAGGGTTTAGTGTTCTATGGCCGAGAGACAAAATAAACTATGCAGAACAGCATCTTTACACAGCCTACATGGGCGCATACCAGAGCGACACCAGAGCAAATGGCCTGAGACCTTCAGAGCACAGCACGCGCGCCCCAGCATCAGGTCCTGCCGTGTCAGATTGCACCAGAGGTGGTTCATTTCAGGGATGCCAGCTGAAGTCAACAAGCACAAATGATCATTTTCCAAACACCCTTATTTTGGTAAGAGTGACTCACGATGATAAACTATCACTTAGCATTAAGGGAGAGAGAGAGATCGTTTCTAGTTTAATATACTACCCTGTGCGGTAGCGCTCTTCCTGACATGACTTGACTGTCTTCTAAATAAAGAGAGAGTTTGAATAAATATTTGTTGCCTGATGATCTGAATCAGATGTAGTCCAGATAAATATAAGACATCTGCTGGGCTACTCACAAAGCAGATGTGTTCAGCATCTGTCCTCCATTACGAAGTGTGCAGTTTTTCCTTCTTGGCTCAGACACTCAGGATCTCTAGCACCTCTTTAGCATCGGGAATTTGAAGAATGAAAGTTGATGCTTTCTTTGCATTTGTGCAAGCCACCAAAGAACCATCTCAGGATGCTTTGGCACAGTGAGTCACCTTCCATTTTCTAGTACCCTTTTCAGAGTCAAGATGACTTTTCTGATCTTTAAGTATTTTTACCCAGCTGGCATTTCCAGCTTGTCACTACGTGCTGGGCACTCTTCTAGATTGCCTGGAAATAGAAGCAAGGCACATTTACCTTGGCAATTCAAAATAGTGATTTAGACAGAATGTTTCACATGCCTCTCCAAAAAAAATGGGGGTTATACCAGTCCCACTGATCTGACCGATACCCCTTGCAAAGAAGTCCTGATAATATATAGTTATTATATGTCAATTACGAATGTTAGTCACTAGTTAGCAGGCTTGAAAGGCATTGAGGAGAGACACCTTCCTCAGAATGAGTTCCTTGTGAAACTAGGAATTGGAACCTCAGGACTTGGATCACTGGTCCAAAGAATGGGCTCTGAGTCCTATCGCTGACCCTTCTAAACTGCCAAAAAGATTCTACCATCAGTATTAGGCCAGAGGATTTCTGATAAAGAACAAGCTCACACCATTACCTCTTCTTCTGAGCCTAGCATGAAGTCCTAATCCAAATGGGTCTGTGAGCCACTTGTATAGGAAGCCATCTCCCAGGAAAAGCTGTCTGCTTCTGAAACTCCCACAAAGGGTACAACGCCTATAGAAACACATAGGTTGGCTGGCACAATGGTCTTTTGGTCACTATCATTCTCACCCAGGAGAGTATTTCCTGCTGTAATGATTACTTTTAGGAACCACCCACTGTCATGCTGTGAGAGCTTTCGTCTGAAATAGTCACTTTGGCCACTGTTCGTTCTCACCCTTGAGAGTGTCTCCTGTCACTCTATAATAAATTCTGCCTGCTGCCCTGCACCCTGTGAGGCTCATTTGAACTCTTTCAGTGGAGGTCACAAAGACAGGAGAGCTGCAGGGAGGCCAGGACAAGATACTGGTAATGAAACTTTGAAAAACAAACACAGGCAGTTGGAGGGATGACTCCTGGGTTAAGAGCACTGGCTGCTCTTATAGAGGACCCACCTTCAGTGCCCAGCACCTACACAATCATCTCTAACTCTATAATTCCAGGGTCTTCCACAGTGGCCTCCACAGCAACCATGCACCTCTGGGCTACACAGACACACTTGCAGGCAAAACACTCATGAACAAACTAAAAATCAATAGCTATTTTTAAAAAGCCATCTTTCTTCATGGTGCACACATTATAACATTGTAAATATTTATACCACGAGAGATGAGCATGCAACTTATTATGGTGATTAAAATTGAAAATACTTAAAGATTATTAAGAAAACATAAACTTTTTTTTTTTTTACAAAAAGGTTTTCTTATGTTTAGGTTCTCCAGCACGGTGACCTCAGTATTCATGTCCTCCCGACTTCAAGTGTTGAAATTCTAACCCCAAGATGATAGTTTAAGGACGAGGCCCTGGGAGACGACTGGGTGATGGAACTCCATCAATAATTAGTGTAATTTTTGGAGTGGCCTTGAGGACTCCCATATTTCTCTTGCCATATGATGATGCACAGAGAAGGTATCTCTGACCCAGGAAGTAGGCATTCTCTAGACAATGTATTTGCCTTAGCCTTGGAGTTCCCCATACCTAGAGCTGTGATAAATGAATTATTCATGTTTATAAAAAATCCAGCTGATGATATTCTATCTGAATTGCCTCAATAGGTCACGACAGCAAGGGGGGCTGTTTTTCTTGTGCACAGAGAATTTAGTTTAACTCCTTTCATTCTAATTTGCATTGGAGTTACTTCAATTTACATTATTGTAATAGCTTCCAAACTGATTCGGTATCACCTAACTTGTATAGTTCATGCTTTAGCATTCTCTCTGCTAAAGATAGTTCTGAGTTCATCTTACATCCTCCATAATATCAGGGCATCCCCTTGGTTAGGTGGTTCCTTATTATCTACCAATCAAGTTAGTCTAAATGTAGACGTGGAGTACCTCATTAATTTGTAGTGAAGTGGGTCTTTAATGTGCCCTTTAGAATCTCCCCCTTGATGTAGGCAGGAACCCATCTCCAGTGATGCTTTCTGGAGAGAGTGTTGCTCTCTGTGGCGTGGGAGGTAGAGGCAGGAGGATCAATATTTAGAGGCCAACTCAGACTGCACAGTGAGACTAGATTTCAAAAAACTACAGGAGTAGGGAGACAGTTTAATGAACAATGTGCTTGATGTACAAGCAGGGAGGCCTCTGTGAGTTCAAAGTCAGTCTTGTCCATGTAGTAAATCCCATACTAGCCAGGGCAAGCCCTTGTTCTTCACTTTTCCTGCAGTATGTGACTATTGCAGTCAGAAGACCTCCCTTCATCCCACTAGCCCCTTCCTGCCATGCTTTGTCCTACCTTTAATCATTTTACCACAAAGCCTCTCAGGCCAACAGGAACCACAAGCCTTCATGCTTTCCACCCTTTTGACCAGGACGGCCTTCAACATGTTTCATTGGTGCAATCTCACTTTTCAAGTGTCAGGCAAAAGGTCATTTTTTTCAGGTGTGAGGGACACCTCAATTCCATTAGGTAGTCCCTCAGGGATAAGGAAGGGCAACTGAAAGGAGACACTAGGGATGCCCAGACAACTCTGCTTTCCCATCTTATTTCTATCTGAAAATATAATATTTTTCTCCTCAAATATTATAATTATTAATGTTGTATCAACTAGAAAACTGGGTTTTCAGGTTTCTTCTACATCACTATTATAAAATAAAATTTTCATTTAATTGTTAAGGAAGTTTAAAAAAACTGTGCCCAATATTTATTCCAATGTTACTAAAAATTACCATCTCAAGAAATAGGACCTATGTGTGATGTAGGAGGGTCATCTGTCTATGTGTTACTTTTATTGATTAATAAAGAAACTGCCTTGGCTTTTTGATAGGACAGCAGTTTAGATCAGCAGAGTAGACAGAACAGGAATGCTGGGAGAAAGAAGGCAATGAGTCAGACACCATGGCTCTCCTCTCTGAGACAGACATGGTTTAGAATCTTCCCGGTAAGCCACAACCTCGTGGTGCTACACAGATTATTAGAAATGGGTTAATTAATATGTGAGAGTTAGCCAATAAGGGGCTGGAGACAATGGGCCAAGCAGTATTTAAAAGAATACAGTTTCTGTGTAATTATTTTGGGTAAAGCTAGCCGGGCGGCGGGAAGTAGCCCGCCACTCCTTATGCAACATATGTGTATGGTCAAGTGATTTCCAATGATGTTAAAACAGTAATTTTGTGAGAAAGAACATTCTTCTCAATAAGATGCTGAAAAAAAAATCGAAATATTTCTTTTTATTTACTGTAAAATCTAAACAAAATTTAACTCGAAATATAGATGAACACCAGCTTAAAGGAGAAAAGGCGTATTTTGCTCAGAGTTCAACAGTACAGTTTACCATGGCAGGGAAGCCCTGACTGTGAAAGCTTGGGTGGTCAGGAAGAAGACAGTGATAGATGCTGTTGGGCCCGAGCCCATGGGATTGGGCCACTCACATTGAGGATGGTCTTCCTAAGTCTATTAACCCAATCTATAAAAATCCCTCATAAGGATATCAGAAGGCTCTTTTTCTTGAGGACTCTAGACTGTACCAAGTTGGCAATCAATATTATTAACCAACACAAAGGGATAAACATAAAAACTTAAATTGTAAACCTAGAAATTTAAAAATATCTAAATCCTTAAAATGAATAAAGCTATAAAATATTAAAAATCTTATAAATTAAGCTTTTAAAGTTGACCTTCATCAATTTAAATATTAAAGCTATGAAGTCAAGTTTCCAATTAGTAGCATCTAGAATATGTTATGATGTGGGATTTCCCTCTGTATTCTGTGAATATCATTGGTTAATAAAGAATCTGTTTTGGGTTTATCGCAGCTCCGAATAGGTCAAGGTGGAAATTCCAAGCAGATAGAGGAAGAGAGAGTAGGCAGAGTCAGAGAGAAGCCATGTAGCTGCTGCAAGAGACAGATGCTTGATGCCTGATGGAACATTCATGGTAGGCCAAAACTATGTAGCAATACACAAATGAATAGAAATGGGTAAATTTAAGATGTAAGAACTAGCTAGAAATATATATAAGCTAATAGGTCAAGCAGTGTTTTAATTAATATAGTTTCTATGATTATGAGTATTTCTGGTTTGGGTATCTGGGAAACTAATGAATACTCTTTGCCAACTGATTGATGCAGTTGGGGATGACTACACTCATGTAAAACCTGAGAAAGCTTGGAAAGGAGTTCTAGATACAAAATAACAGAGTTAAGCATGGCTTCTTGGTAACCGACATTTTTTTTTTCTGGATAGGCTTTGTTTGTTGGCAGTAAACAGGGGAGCTGTGGTTACTTTAAAAAATGTCTTCCTGAATCAGCAGTAGCAACAAAAATACTGTGCGGTTTTGAAATGGCAACTTCCTGGTTCATGCTACTTGAAGGAACAGCTCTGGCTCTTTCAGGAGGTCAAGCACTTAGATGGGTCTATGAGCAGCATGTTACAAATTGCTTAATGGTGACATAGACCCGCTGCAACCCTGGAGCTGGGGCAATATGCATGGCTCTCAGAGGTAGTGAACATGCCTCCGCCATGTTGAACTGAGCGGAGCCAACAGGCAGTGCCTTGGAGTTGGTCCTAGCCATGCCCGTTTAGCATTTTAAAAAAAGTACTTTTGGTAAAACAATAACTACAAATATGGATGCAATAAAGACAAATACAGATGTAAAAAATGGGACATGGTGTTGGATAAATGCACGTAGGCTGGGAGAGAGAAGAAATAGTTATAAAAAGAAGTAAATGGTTTTTAAAAATAAACAAACAAACAAACAAATAAAAGTCTTTAAAGAGACAAAGTATAGGCAGTCAGAGATTAAAAGAGTAAAGAAAAATAAGCCACATAAAAATGAAAAATAAACATAGAGTCTGAATTTTGTATATTATTGTATTTTCTTTGAATATTTTGACTGTGATGAGCTAAATTCGAAGAGACATTTTATTGTACAGGTGGATAAGCTAAAGCTAAAGCAACATATATATTTTAAAAGTATCTTGACTTCAAAATTTGGGTCTGAGGATATGTTGCTTTGGAAAAGAGGTTCTGCTTTTGTTTCCACAGAGGATGAGAACCTGTGGATTCCTTCCAGACTAATGTGGTTTGACGAACCAAGTCCCCCTGAAAGATCTTTGTGAATCACCAAAAAGAAAATACTTCACCCAACAAAAAGCAGGAAGCAGTTTGAAAAAACTATACCCAAATTCCCAAATACTGTTTATTAATGTTTGTTTATATTTAAAAAGGGATATGCTTTACACATATAGCTTTGTATTGCTTTGGATCTTGACTTATTGATACAAATTTAAGGTCAATTTTGTTATATGTATGTTTCTGCTCTTGATTAATGTATTGTGCTTGTGCAGCTCATTTAAAAATGTAATTTATAATTAAGAAATACAGGTTAATAGATATTCATTTATAATAGTCAAGCTTGTTGTCATGTTAGTTAGGTTTTCTAGATATACAGAGCTATATTTCAGATAGATAGGTATTCTTCAAACCTTTCAAAGACTAACAGAATATGACATTTAAAATGTTTTAAGAACTTAGGACTTTTGATGACAATGAGACACACTTGCTTCTGGCAGCCCCAATCTATTTCAAGAGGAAGAGGGGCTCTTTATGGAGTTTGCTAGCCATTTGGGCAAGAAACTTCTCTTTCCTGGACTGCTTGATGTTATGCTTTATGAACTGGACATGCAGGACCCAAAGAAGAATGCTGAACTTGCCTAAAGGTGAGATGGTCCTTCGGGGTTCCTGCTTCATGAAAGAATCTGTTAGACATTCTGCAGCACATAGAAGCAAGCAATTGATGCCAGTACAAGGCATAAGATACCTTCAAATTTCCTGCTTCATGAAAAGTCTGCCAGAAAGTATGGGCCTGTAGGCTGAAGATGGATGCCAAAATGATACAGAAAAATTTTGAGTGACTGTTTATGCAGTGAGATGTCTCTGCCAATTCTAGAGTTTTGGAAGTTGTTTACAATGCACTTCCTGTTAACTTGGGTAATATTATATCCTTCTGGAGTCTTTGATGAAATTGAAGAATAAATAATTATAGTTTTCCTTAGTTATGATAAAGGATATATTAGATATAAAACTTTAGACTCACAAAGGTAGGATAGGTGATAGAGAATTTTCCTTAATTTGCAAAATATAAATGGACGAAATATTGTAACTATAATTCTTGTATGATAACTGTTTTGTTATTATATGTAATTTTACTATGTAAAATTAAAACCTACATTTTTATTTAGACAGAAAAGGGGAGGTGATGTGAAGCTCCCCTCTGTATGCTGTAAATACCATTGGTTAGTTAAGAAGCTGTTTTGGGCCTCTTGCAGCACAGAATAGGGCAAGGTCAGAATTCTAAGCAGATAGAGAAGGAGAGAGTAGGCTGAGTCAGAGAGAGGCTAGGTAGCTGCAGCAGGAGACAGACACATGCTGCCTGATGGAACCTTACCAGTAGGCCACAACCTTGTGATGATACACAGATTAAAAGAAAATTAGTTAATTTAAGATATAAGAGCTAGCTAGAAATATGCATGAATTAATAGGCCAAGCAATCTTTCAATTAACATAGTTTCTATGATTATTTTGGTCTGGGTGGCTGGGAAACTAAGAACAGTCTCTGACAACAATGTAAGAAATCTTTAGAACTCACTTATGAAAAACAAATACTAAAAAAGACAGAAAATAAGAGCTTATATTTGCAAGTAGAGATATACAAATAGCAAATAAGCACTGTACGGTCTTTCATTTCAATAGTCATCATAAAAGTACAAACTAGTGCCACAATGAGGTGTCATAGCACACAGACTAAGAAAGGTTAACGTTCAAAAGATTGATAACAACAAGTGCCAGAAAAATATGAAACACTGATTCTCTCATCTTTTCCACCCTGCGGATTGTTGTGGGACTGTGACATAGTGAAATTATTTAATCACCTTTAAAAAGTCTTTTTGATTTGTTTTTGCTGTTCTTCTTTATTCTGTATTGTTGGAGTTTGGACCTAGGGATTTGCACATGGCAGACTGTAACATGAAGGCCGGCCTGTTGGGGTATCTGTCCTGCCTGGTACCCCACAACCAGCACACCCCAAAGAAAATCACACAAAGTCTACATTAGGTTATAAACTGATTGGCCCATTAGCTCAGTCTTCTTATTAACTAATTCTTACATCTTACAGTAACCTATAATTCTTGTCTGTGTTAGCCATGTGGCTCAGTACCTTTTCCAGCTGGGCAGGTCACATGTTGCTTCTCTGTGGTCTGGGCAGGAATGGCAGAGGGAGCTTCCTGCTTCCCAGAATATTCCTGTTCTCATCGCCCTACCTCTACTTCCTGTCTGATTGGCCCACCTATATTGCCTGCCTGGCCAATCAACATTTTATTAAAATACATGATTGACAGAATACAGATAATTCTGCTGCACCAGCAGACAACTGTTCTGCCACTGAGCCGTTATTAACAGTTCTTCATCTCATTTCCTTCCAGACAATGTCTTTCTTTGTAGCTTAGGCTGACCTTGAACTTGTGATCCTCCCACCTCAACTTTCCCAAAACCCAGGTCTACACCACCATGGCCATTTAGTTCTATTTCTTTTATAAAATTAACCTGCATTTTCTCTCTGACTCAGTAACTATAGCTCAAAAATTTACCCAAGAGGAAAAAGAAAGATGTCCTTATGGAAACTTTAGGATCACAGAAACTCTCTCCATAGTAGTTAAGACTGGAAATGACTAAAAGCATCCATCAATAAATAGAATGATAAGTAAGTATGTAATGCATATTCAATGGAATAGCACTCATAAATGAAAGGTAATGGGCTACTGATTTGTTCAATTACTAGCACACACATATACTATAACTGTGTTTTAGAGTTATAGATGTAGCTCAGAGTAAAATGCTTGCCCCAGAGGTAAAAGAAAGGTTCTGAGTTAAATCCCCAGCACTCACAAAATTATTTTAATAAAATTCACAAAATATAAATATAATCCTATGGTGACAAAAGAAATTTTCTTAGAAGGTGTGGCCCTTGGTAGTTTATGAGATTCCAGTCACTGATGGGAATCCTTTGGTTGAGATTTATGATAAGAACTTCACTGAGGAACCTTCTGAAGTTCAGTTTTGGGCACACACTCAGTTGACTCCCAAATGTGAGTTCTTATATTCAGAAAAACTAGGCAGACCCATCTACATGCTTGTAACTGGATCTTACATGTCCTTTGTCTAATGGATTGGCTCATTTGGAAGTGACCCAATAAGGAATTGACTTAAACCAAGTCTGAGTTATTCATTCATTTCAATTCTTGTGAGAGAGCCTAGCTTAAAACTCATGAATTATCTTCTCTTTTCCCTTCCTAATATCAGGGCCCATCACTTGGCAACATTTGGCCTCCTTCTCTCTCTGTGAAGAGCCTTCTCTCTGGAACATGAGAACATAATTTAATTGATGGTACTTTGCATTTTCTTTGCTTAATGTGTTGTACGGTAATTCAATTACCAGTGTTAGACAGGTAGAAGATTTCCTCTGTCCATTCATTCACTCAGAAGGAAAAGACAAAATTGAATTTCCAAGTCCATCTGAAAGGAGTAAGAGTATGCGACAATTTCCAGACAAAGCTCTCATTCATTGCACAGACAAAGGAGGCACAATCTCACAATTGCGGAGAAGAAAAAGTATCCCAATTCAGAGGCAGAGAGATTCATTTCTAAAACAAAAGCAACACAAATAACTTGATAACACTATAAACACAACCCACAGATCACATCCCTCCCTACTCTTAGGAGTTTAAAAGCTTGTTTTGCTCAGGATGTGTCTTATAACAAAAGAGAAACAAACCGTGTGTCCTAGAAAGTCTTATTCCATGATCAACTGCTACCCAGTGTCATATGGTAATAATGTAGACTTTCAAAGGGGTAGTATTTTTCTTTGAATGAATGTCTAAGATGGCATACAAAACAATGAGTTTCATTGTGACACTTTCATACCAAGCAAGTACATTTAAAAATGCAGACTATTCCCAATTAGAAGAGCAGAAGGGATTGGAAAGACCCTACACAGAACTAACAGACTATCCCCTATCTTGAGCTGTTTAATGACAGGTTCAAACTTTCTATATCACTACTGGGATCATAGACAAACAACCTGTCTCCTGCCAGACATGCTTTCTCTATCATTTCCTCCTTGCTTATTTTCCCATTACATATGACTGTAATTAACTTAAGAAAACTACATAAAAGTTTGATGAGAAAAGTGTGTGGTTTTTTTTTTTATGACCACTATGAACGAAGTACACTTAGGTGTGAATAGCTAATGGATCCTCTGTTTAAGCACAGAGGAATCCGTCTCTCTGCTCAGCAAATCAGAGTGGGTGCTGGCTATTGCCTAGCAAATGGGAACATGTGATTTAGGTTGCCACAGTGCGGGAGTGTAGATTTCAAATATGGACTTTGTCATTCTTCCTTTATTTTGACTGCAGAGTGGACCGCAAATCTTAATGCCGGCTGACAACTACATGGTACGAACTCACTAAGTGTCAACCTCTGTCAGCATGTCACACAGAAAAACTAGTAGACTGCATAATTCAGGTCAGTATACTCGTGCTCAAGCCGGTGTTTCTAGCAGTTCTGATTATGACATGGAAGGTATCAGCTCTTTTCTCATCGCAAGTTTGATTTTGAGAAAAGTCCAAGGGTAGAACAAGTAAAACAAAATTAAAGCAACCATCATCCATGGATGTTTCTGCGAGATTAAAGGAGGATGGTTGAAAAAAAATGTATGTGTCTTAAGGACAGCATTTAAAAATCCCAAACTTTGACTGCAAAGAAATTTTGCTTTTTAATGCTGAGGCTTAAAGCCAGCCCTTTATGCATGTTGGGCAGCTAACTGCTTTACCACTGAGCAATAGCCCCAGATTGAGCTTAAGCTATTACAGTGTGGGAGAAGAATAAAGGAACCTGGGAAGGAGATGCTATTTGATTTAGGATTTTCAGAGCTGGCATATGGCAGCATCTTTTCACATACTTTCTTATTGTAGTATAGGGATGCTACAGTGTCTGGGTTCTATGATCATTGATGACGTAGCACAAATACAGCGTGTCTCCAATGAACCAAACAATTTATTTCATTCGTTGAAGGTGTACTGTGTCTGGGCCACAGTTCAATAGCAGAGGCCCTTATAGAGTGCCTCAGGGAGCTTACCTTCCTCCGGGGTAGATAGCTGCAGTCAGATATTTTAGTACATGCATGTTTGAAGTATGGTTATATGCCATGGAGTGAAATATGGCAGAGAAATACAAGGGGAAAACAAGAAGCGGAGTAGGGGGGGATGCTATGTCAATGATGGTGCTGAGGAGAGGGAGCTCCATATAGGGGCATGAAGGCAGTGAGATTGAGGGAATGGCTAGATGGTGGGAACACCTGTTGGTGGGAGTCAGAGGGCACTTAGGGAGAGTGGATCTAAAGTGTCCCCCTCAAGGCTCATGTGTTAAAAGTTTAGTTGCTACATGATGGGCTACGGCTTAATCATTGACTGAATCTATTATCGATGCATTGATAACTTGGTGACGTTGGACGGAGGTGGTAGAAACCCATTGGTAGGTCCCATTTGGGCAAAGTAGCTCACAGGAGGTGTAACACCAAAGGGTACCCCTTCCTAGGTCCTCTCTGCTTGGTAATTTGTTTCCTAACTACTATGAGTTGAGCGGCCACCTTCACTGCATGGTCCCAGTGACATCATCTGCCACTTCTAAAGCCCAAGAACAGTGAATCCAGCAGATTGTGGAGTGCAAATGGGAACTGTGAGTCAGATGAACCCTTTCAACACTTAAAGTTGTTTATGTCGAATATCTTGTCATAGCAACAGAAGGCTGATGGCGTTTCAACGGGACATCAGGGAAGCGGTGAGGTTTGGCAGGCCGAGAGGAGGATAGAGGAAGGTATGAGGTCAGGAAACAGGGGTGAGAGCGGCTACATCTTGAGGGCAGTGTCCACTCAGGAATGGGAGAGAATAGCAGCTGTTGGCTGTCATGCTAAAATTGGCATTGCCGCTTCCATGTAGAGAAACAGGATCCAAGCTCTGGCTGTCACAACAACCCGGGCAAAACACGTGCTGAATTGGACTTAGATTCAGAGGAGGTGACATTTTCTTTAAATTTACTTAAAGGAAATACAACAGGACATTTTTGGAGGGTGGAAAATGGGCTAGGTGAGGAAGAGGGAAGAGAAGGATGACCTAAAAGTTCTGGTTTTAGTCAAAGGCCACAGATCTGGGATAGCGGTTCTTCCGCTAAATCCTTTCTCTTCTATCTCAAAGGCAAGCTTGAATAGAGGGTCTATTAAACGAAATCATTCTTGGCTGTTCTGTTAAAAAGATGATGGACTGAGTACATCAACTGCCTGGAAAGAAATCCAGTTTGTACTTAGTTCATTTGAGAAATTGTTCTTGAACAGTTACCCTTATATACATTCTGCGTGTAATGCTGACAGGTTCAATTTCTGCTCGGGTTAATGGCCACATAAATGTCTTTACACACGTTAAGCTTGCTTGGAGGCAGGAATGATTTCTAATTTTTCCCCATATGTTTTGCATTGCTGGATAGGGTTTTTTTTTTCTTTTGAACTGAGGTCTAGCCTCCCCTTGTACTGGGGGGTAAATCTAATTAACATTAATGAGAGTTCTGTGTGCATATTGACAGGATAATAAACCTTTTAGGAGGGTTCTTCCTCTCTTGCACTTCCTCTCCTCCACTGCAGGCTGCCTGATTACTGCACTGGGCCTTGATACAAGTCCAGGCAGGAGAGCACATACTTGGTGGAAATTAAACAGAAGAACCTGCCTTTATGCATACTTTTTCCTTATGCTAGGGAGAGGAGAAAGGGACCAGGGGACATCATAGTCAACAGACTCTGATTCTCTTGAGGGGAACATTTAAAAAAGATAATTTCCCCAGCCCCAGTAGGGTTATGGCTTTTTAAAAAATTGATGATACTCATTACAGATAATTCTAATTTTCACTGTAAGCAGATTGATAGAGAATTGAGAAGCTTGCCAATCGTCAATAAGAACTGAGTGACTTTGTAAGCTTTTTATTTAATATGATAAGGGAGGTAAGATGGGTTCTAAGTCTATGAAGAAGCTGCTGAAGGGAATAAGCATGAGATTGGACTTCCTGCATTGGGTCACCCGCATGCCTAAACATTTCCTTGTCCTTAAGGTGACAAGAAATTGATTTTACTTTCTATTGCTTTATCAAATTAAAGTGTCCTATATGTGATATGAGCACTGATGTCCTTTCTCTCCTCTTGTTATCAAGTGAAGAACTGTGCATTTTTCTTAACAGTGAGGTTTATTTAGTAGCATTCATAGAAGTTGACATAAATACTCACATAGTTTAAAGGGGATGGATGTCAACAGCTCCCAAGTACAGCTGTGCCTTCCTTAGCTAGATGTTCAGAGACTGAGGGCTCACTTTTCTTTTATAAGGCTGGCTCAAAAATGGAGTCAGAGGTGTGAATTCATTTTTTTTATTTCTCTTCTAAAACTTGAGAGGTTGAGAGTCTTACGGGGAAAATGTGATACTGTGGAAATATTGAAAGCTGGCAGGTTTGTTCAACTCTAAACTTTTCCTCTTTTGGGTGGCATGGGTTTAATCCATCAGTTAAGAGAGCTTGACCCATTTAGCCATGCAACAGCTAAACCCTTAATCCCAACAGATTCATTTTACAGTTCAGATCTGGCCACTGATAGCGCGCTAATTCAGAACCACACGGGTCAACGTGGTAGGCAGAGCAAAGAGGCCTTACTCTTCTCTCTCCTGAGAACTTCAGGAGAAAAAAGACTTCTCTATCAGGACTGGTGCAACGATCTCTAAGATCTTACTATTTATTGTTCTATTTGTTGATGGAATTTGCTGTGTCTTTATCAATAACAGTTTTTTAAGACCCATCAAGATGTTTAATATTCTGAGAAGAAAATGATAATATTGTCAAGCATTTTCTTTCTTATTATTTAATATGTTTTAGTTCTTTTGAGCTATGGTATCACAGGGTAGCATAGGCTGATCTCAGACTCCTACATGATCCTCCTACATTAAGGGGTTACAGGGTGGAGGTGGGGAGTGCACCACACTTGGCTTCAAAACACTGTCATTCTTGATTCGTTTTTTTTAAATCAACAATCATTAAAAATACAAACGTTAGTTTAAAAATGGGAATAATGAAAACGGACTGCAGAAATATCAGCTGCACTTATTTTGAACCCAAAATATTCATAGATCTAGTAAAAAATGATTCTGTAGATCAAAAACTTGTCTGTTGAAAAGGAAACTTGTATTTTTAACGCAGGATTTTTTTTTGCAACAGACTACACACACTCAATTCTGTGTTTATAAATAGCAGAATAGACTGCTCTAAGCATAGGGCGGTACTCATCACTGTGTAAACATCAACTCGTTATTCTAATCTCGCATCACACACAGGTTCTCAAGCGATTCCCACGGTGAAAGCACGTGCACAGCCTCTGTGCTGCAGTCACAGGAGGTGCCCAGCAAACACCGCTAGTAAAAGCAAGAATCGCCCCACAGGGTAGGACTCTCAGCCTTACATCTGTAGTGAAGAGGAGGAGATGGAAACCCAGGGCATCTTAATGAATTTCCCTAAGTCCGAAGACATGAGGTGATTCTCATTCACTGTTTCTGATGCTGTACTGAACACAGAATTGTTGGGAGCAGTGGACCCCCAGATCCTGAATTTCTTGTAAAACAACTTGTTTTCCTCTGCTCTGAGACAGCCTACGGCCGCTCTGAGCACAAGACCCTCCGGAGTTCCTGATGGCAGGGGAGTGGTTTCTGGTGGGTTTGGCTGGGTCGTGGCTATCCCTATATAAGATGCCCCTGGACACAATAAAGGGGGCATTCTTGGGGTATTCGGGCATCAAGGATGGCCTGTGTCTCTCTCTGTGAGTCTTCGTATGTTTCAATCTCCAGCCCCTTGCCTGGTTCACGAACTGTATGGTGGTGCATAGAGCGCAGACGGGCATGGTGCGCCGCACAGAATAAAATGGCTTCACTGGAGTAAGATACCATCCTCCTCAGAGTTCTACGTGGGAAATACGGAATGGCTTTTATAAGACGTTCTCCTGATTTGACGAGATTAAATACTCCCTGTTTTCTCATCGTGGTCTCAGAATATACCAAACATATGCAGCACTTTCTTCGTTAACGATTGCTCCTTTACAACAGGAATCCATCCATTCCTCTTTTTTAATTCCTATACTTTTGTATTTTACAAGTTACCACCTTCTAACTATGTAAGAGTCACTTTAGCAAGGGCCTACAGGTGACACAAAGATAAACTGTGTTCTCAACTCAGAGCCAGAATGAAAAACATACATCAATAATAACTGTGGTACAAAATCATGGTTGGGGTGTCTACCGAGAAGCTGTAGGAGAAATTCAGGAACACCCAGGAAAGGTGCTTAGGAGGATGGTATTTAGACTGGGTCTTGATAGAATCTTTGACTCTTGAAACAGGGTCTCCCTAGGTAGCCCCGGATGAAGGCCTTAATCTCATGACTCTTACACTCCATTCCACTCGAGTCTCCCTAGTGCTAGGACTACAGTCGTACCCAGTCGAATGGGTTTAATAAATAGAAATATGGCTAACACAACTCTGCCAAATGCCAAATGCCAAATCAAATGGGGCGTCTATTTTGGCTTGAGAGCATACTCGTACATAGATATACGCGGTTGGCGTAAGTGTTAAGTGATAGAAGTCTTTCAGAGAAAACTTTAGAAAAGTCTTATAAATATTCATACATATTATTTAGTGTGTGTGTGTGCGTGTGCGTGTGTGTGCTTATTCAACTACTGCTTAGTGGAGAGAAAGGAAAACACCATTCTCTCAACAGGTAATGTATATAATCAGAATTATTACAAAGAATTAATGTGTTCAGCACTGATTTATCTTTACCATAAAAAAGGAAAAAAATGTCAAGTTGTATACCAGGAGAGTCATCCATAGGAATAAAGCAAAAGATATCACATGTGTATGTATAAGGGCAGTCATGAAATATGAATTTCATGATTGTGTGGGCAGGCATGCTTTATATATGTGTGTGTGTATGTCACATATATGGAAAAAGTATATATATACTTATATATTCATATATATATGAAAAACGTTTTAATGTTTACCCACAAAGCTGATATGGTGATTACTTTTGGAAACAAGTCTAGAACTTGTATTCTATCTCATTTGGAATACAAAGCCAGATAATACATACTTCATACATAATTAAACACACATAAAATAACAGGTCAGGGCTGTGCAAGCATGAGAGGGGACCCAGCTGGCTCACCCTCACACCTAACCCACCTTGCTTCTTCTCCTAACCCAGTGACTGTGCTTTTACCTGGTTATGAAATTGTTTTGACAAAGTCTCCGTCAGGCCATTTGAACTAAAATTGAGGAAGGACCAGACAATGGAGAGATGGATTCTCTCCACTCATAGTTCAAACCCTTATCAATTAAGCGTCCTTATGCCAACTGGCATTGCAGATAAGGGGAGGTGGCGCACTCTGACCACAGCTCTTCCCCGTGTCACCAAATGTTCCGAGCTGTCACCTTGCTCTTCAGTGGATATTGGAACCGTTCCTACTAGTTTACTATTTTCCAATGCAGAAATCATTCCTGTTGCCTCCTCAAGAGCACCAGGTAATTTGGACCGTTTTCCGAGGAATATTTTCTGCCAATTTGTTGCATTTACAAACTCTAGTTTTAAGTTAAGTTGCCTTCTGTAACCAATAAAACTCACAAAGTACCTCATTGTTTATCTTTTCGCATCCAAGGAAGCCAATCCATGCTTATTTCTCAGAACGATTTTCCCCAATCTGGAAATTTATCAAGATAATTTCCCTTTAATTTTACTGTATCACACTAGGTTTCCTTGGGTTGATAGATACGGAAATGCCGGTAATAAAAATGTGCTACGACACTAATAATGTGCTATGTTAAACTGCAGTAAGGGTTTCCCTGAGATGCAGACTGGTTTCAGGAACCTGACAAATGAATAGGCAATTTAAATCGAGGGTCCTGTAGTGTATGTGGTAACAAAACTTCTGTGTTACAGGGACAAGGAATGATGGAAGCAGGTACCAGAAATGATGGCGGCTGTCCTTCTCCGGGACCCACGTTCTAACTGCCAACTCTTATAATGGTGGGATTTCGGGAACTAAATCATTTGGGTGTTCCCCTGATGGTTCCATGGGTTGTGACAACATGTGAGATATTGTGCCCTGAAGAGGAGAGCGTCACATACTGCCCCGCCCCACAGAGAGGACCAGTGAGACTAGACGCTGATGCGCCGATGATGACCATGTTTCTATCCTCCCAGTGATGGCGAACTTTGCTCTGTCAACTTGCCTCATTCATGGATGTTCAGAACAGTGGCTTGTGGATGTTTCTGGAATGAATTACCACCTGGATCAGTGAACCCAACAAAGAACCACAGTCACTGAGGAGCTGGTGGAGGCCCTGAATGAGGCCTAGTCTGTGGAGGCCCTGAATGAGGCAGAGTAGGGAGGAAGGGTGAATGCTTTTTCTTCTGGAACTGGGACATGTACATTTTCATGGCCTTAGACACCACAGTTCTAGGTGAGCAGGAATTTGGATTATAGGATTAACATCAACATCTAGTCCTTTTCAGGTATTTAAATTTCGACTAAGAATTATAACCAAAGATTTCCAGGCATTAGGACTCAGACTAAAATTTTCCCCAGCTTCCCTTAGCTGGTAGATGGCATAAAGTCTCACCTACATAACAATAAGCAAATCCCCCAAATGGTGTCTATCATATGCGTCTCAGGAGAACGCCAACTAGTGCACTCCTTCCACCTGGACACAAAAATGGCTTTTCTGGTGAAGAGAATCTATTGAAGCAGGTACAGAACTGGGTGTTTAACTGAAGAAGGATGCTTAAAAGAAATCCCACATGAGCTCAGAATTGAGAATAATAGAGGGTTATTTATTTAGGGGTAGACTCACAAGTCACAATCCTCTGTTGGAACGGAGAACAGCAAAGAAATCCAGTAGCCGGAAGAGAGGCCGGACGTGTGTGTTACATCAGCATCTATAGTATATGAGGCACCGCCCAAGTGAGGGGGGGTAACTTAAAGGCTACTGGCTGCAGGAATTCCTACAGCATTTAGTGAGCTGAAGAACGGAAAAGATTACGCCTCTGTGAAGTCTGTGAGCATTTGGTAGAGGATTCAGGTTCTGTGTGGTGAAGTAGGGAAAAGAGCTGTACTCAAAATTATGATTATCCTATCCACAGAGCTGGGTATGGGGCCTCGAGAAACTTACCATGCTAAATAATTGAATCCTCGAGTGATAGAACTTGCAGAGTGTCAGTCCATGAGGAAGCTAACCCACAGATGAATATCAGTGGTAACGTCTTTACGTGGTTGTTCAACCATTTCTCTGAATGGACTCTGAGCCTTGGTCTAGTCAACTTGGATGGTGAGAAATCACTAGCAGCCACAGTTCCAAGAGGAGACAAACAGAACGCACTCCTCCTCATTACTGACCATTTGGCCACAGCCTCTTAGGTCTTCTATGCTCAAATACACTGGCCTTTCTCCATGTACCAAGGATTCCTGGATGCTCTCGTGTTTCAGCATATAGGAGAGCCTGTGCAGCAAAATTACACTTTGCGCTACGAACTATATTCTTAGACATCAAACTTGTTTGTTCAGGAAATATTTATCCCCTCAAAGATTTCAATGATAATTCTTACAGATTGAATCTGTACAACCAACACGGAGATTATTTTCATACTTCCTAGGATATAAGCTCTGGTGTCAACATTATTAACCTATTTTCAAGAGCATGAACTTAATGATTCTTTAATTATGATTAAATTTTGAAGTGGCTGTAACTAATTAAAACACAAGCATGTGCAATCCTAAATACCTTGACAACATGCGTTTCACTTGGCATCGGAATGAGGATATAAAATTGACTTTCAGATTTAACAGTATTTTTTTCCCTTTCTATTTTAAGAAACACAACAATTTGAAGATACTTCAAGATACTTCCTTGCTGCTTTGAATAATTTATGACCAAATATTTTTCCAAGTCCTTTATCCCTTGTGGTAGTATTTTGCCTCTGAGTTCCTTATCTAATTGCTGTAAATGACAATGTGAATTATGTGGACAGAATGACAAGAAGGGAAAACTTATTACCTGCAGTTTAATAAATATCTCCACAGCTAGAGCGGCGGTTGAAATATTGAAAGTCTTGTGTATGAGTTGGTAAGTAGCCACTACACTTCTCCCTCTCCTGGGATGCCAGGAGTCACTCTGGCATGCACCAAAAGGCCATAGAGATCATTAAATATTGCTGCTTACTGGATGAACCCTACTTAGTCTTTTATATCTCAGAGCCAATAAAGTTTGAATACAAGCTGGGTGCTTACACAAAAGCTAATCAAAATGAACAGGAACAACAACCCCTAGCAACATGGCAGGATTCAAAGGAAATAAGGGGCTATTTCTAGCAGAGAGAAGCATGAGAGGTCCTCTGGGGAGTGTGGAACACAGATTGGCACTTAGAGATGGAGGCATGGCTAGCCACTCAAGATGGAAGATTTGGACTGCGTTTCAGCCAGGAAGTGCGAGGCTGTGCTAAAGGGACAGGCATTCCTGACAGTCTTTTTTTTTTTTAAATATTTATTTAATTTATTTATTATGTATACAGTATTCTGCAGGCCAGAAGAGGGTACCAGACATCATTTCAGATGGTTGTGAGCCACCATGTAGTTGCTGGGAATTGAACTCAGGACCTTTGGAAGAGCAGGCAATGCTCTTAACCTCTGAGCCATCTCTCCAGCCCTCCTGACAGTCTTGGAATCTTTAACATCATTGAGGGTAGAGGCTAGGACCTCTTTTGCTTTTCTGATGGGTCAGTCTTTAGGTTTCTCTTCTCAGTGCCGTGGCTGGATTGAATATGGACACTTGCTCATTCTAGGCAAGACTTGTGCTAAGCACTAAGCTTGCAGCCAGCTCCGCAAAAGTCTATTGAAAAAGAAGAATTTAACAGCAAGATTGCCCGCTGTGCAGGTGTAGGGGCCAGAATCCCGAAATTTGCACTGGGAGTGGAATTCCAATCCGAATTTCATGGGACACGGACTCAACACTCCATCTGAGACCTGTGCAGCTGCAGGAGCCTTCAATGAAACAGAGGCACACCAAGCACTGAACGTCCTTTCCGTGACCCAGGCATAAAGGACAGGCATGGACTTTGGGATGAACCATAAAAACTGAAGACATCCCCAAGGAATCAGAGGGATGAGAAGGAAGAGAAACCAGACTCTGGACTGGGCTCATTGGAGCAGGGGAGCCTGAGTAAAAAAAAAAAAGTCATGAATGATTTCAGTTAAAATAACCAGAGTAATAAAACAAAGGATGCAAGGAAGACCCCAGTCTGGAAAAAGAATGGGTGGATTAAAACACCAAATAAACCTTATCAGAGAAAATTATAGTCACTGTAAAAAGGAAAATGAGTTTAATAGCAGATTAGTAAACAGGAAGAACTGTAAGTGCAAAGAGGTATTTAAGGAAAGCAACCAGAATGGAGCAGAGAGAAAAAATAATTAGAATATAAATATATATATATATATATTACATATATATATACACACACACTTATAAATACAAGAAATATATATGTTATATCCTCAACAAAATGATCTAGAACAGAGAGAACAGGGAAGATGTGCTAGATGTACAGCAAGATTTAATGAATAGTCCAGAACTTAGAGATACCATGCCCTCAGATGAGATGACATAATATAGGGCATGCAGGTTCAAACCTGAACATGACCAGCACCACGGCTTGAAAGCATGCTGAGAGTGATCTGTAGTCTGGATTTCTTTAGACTTGCCCTTCTCCTCATCCCTAACCATGCCCATTCTTACAGACTTCTTCTTCCTTTTCTTCTTTGTCCTCCTCTTCTTCTTTCTCCTTCCCCCTCTCCCTCTAACTCTCTACTAAAATTTGGGTGATGGCAACTCTGTCGTTTCATTTATTCTGGAGAATAACCATGGAATGATTTATTTTTTCCCTTCCTCACACTGCATATCCAATCCATCTAGAAAGTTAGATAAGTCTATCTTTAGAAGATAGCCAGAATCTTACCATGCCTACAAAACATTGTCATATCGATGTCTAGACTCTGGGAGCTCTAATCTGGGTGACTGCATTGCCTTCCATATGTGTGTGTGTGTGTGTGTGTGTGTGTGTTCAACATGACAGTCCGATAATCTTTAAAAAAAAGAGTTAGGCAGAATTACATTTTTCTTGTAGAGGAGGGATCTTGACAGGTATCCAGGGGCTTTGAACTCTTTCTCTCAGTATCTATGTAGCTCATGAGTTCATTTTCACTGTTGTCGAGTTACATTTTCCATGGAGCTTCCCTTACTTCATGCTCTGTCTCAGTATTAGAAATTCCTTATACCTTGTTCTATTTTATTTTATTTTTTAAAAGATTTATTTATTTATTATGTATACAACATTCTGCCTCCATGTATGCCCACATGCCAGAGAAGGGCGCCAGATCTTATTACAGATGGTTGTGAGCCACCATGTGGTTGCTGGGAATTGAACTCAGGACCTCTGGAAGAGCAGCCAGTGATCTTAACCGCTGAGCCATCTCTCCAGTCCACCTTGTTCTATTTTAGTTTGTAACATATACCGTTTTCCTTTGTACTCCATAATTTATCATGGTTATTTTTTATTTGAGTTCCCCTGTGTGTCAAAGACTAGACAGGGATTCTTGTTCAGTAGGGAGATTTTTTACCATTTAGTACATAGCCAACAGGCAATCAACTGAGCCAATGATTGGAGAGAAGCTAAGTATATGCTCTGTGACCCGGGATAAAGAGAGCTTTCTCCTATGTGTTTAGAATATTGCACTAGGAAAGCAAGTCTAAACTGTATCCATAAAAAAGTCATGTGATATCATAAGAAAAAAATAACTGGGATTATTTGTTTTATATTCCTAAAGGAACAAATCAATTTCTCATTCTATAAATGGAGACAATTTGTATATTCAAACCATTATTTTTAAATTGGGTGCATTTTAAATCATCATCATTGTTGTAGTCATTGTCATCATCATCATCATCATCATCATCATCATCATACTCAGATATCATTTTTCTATTGATGGATTCCCTGCAGAATCACATAACAGCATCTTTAAGAACACTCAGGTAGAACAGAAGATACCAGCACAAGGCAGATATTCTACTATTTTCCCATAGCTCTATGTCCCTTTACTCAGGCAAGCACTTATTTTATATTTTGAAAGTATTATAGAAACCAGGGCAAAAGGAATGAACACTGAAACTCGGACTTAAGTCGCTGCTATGAAGAACACTAACTTCAATAAATTAATAAAATTAAACTACGTCCACAAAAGGGTTCTTCTGGTGGAGTCGGTTGGCAGAGTTAGCCTGGGGGTCCTATAACTAATCATATTTGCTATCCCCATAGTGTACACTGTTTCTTTGCTCCTCCAGAGTAAAAACAGACTTATTCTCCTTAGTTCAGTTGACATGCCTGGGGAATCTAAAAAAGCTAAGGTCAAAAAATACAGAAATTAATAGATCATGGGGGAAGGAGAAAAATCAATTTTGCTGTGGGAGTGTAAGTTTCTTTTACTACTTCGCCTGCCTTCCTGAGCTGCAGGTGCCCCTGGCTATACTGTGGTGCCGAATGGTTAACCCTTGGTCACTGCTCTTTCTTGAGGATCTTTATTTACACTTGGCAGGCCTATTCTGCTTAGAGGACGCAGCCTCAAACCTTCAGCATTATTCCCTAGGCAACCTGCCACCTTTTGAGAGAATGGACAGGCTGCAGTGAACTCAAGAGCGCCCTCAAGTGGCTATTACCAGAAATAAGCTCCCGGGAGCCCTCCCTTTGCAGAGCTCTCTCTAGACCTGTTCAGCACTAAGACCACAACTGCATTGGAATGTAAAAACTACGCACAGGACAATAACCCAAACCGGCTTCTTTTATGAGAAAAAGAAGAGATTCTTTTCTTCAGGGCTTTAACTGTGGAGAACTGAGCAAGATTATTAATTGTTATTAAAATTAACTTCATTTGTGCCACGCCCCCTCATTTTCTCACGGCACGTATTAACCCATGGAAAATAAAGTTGTCTGCATGGCATAGTCTAAAAATGCAGGCTGAGGCAAACCGAATTCCTTTCTTTAGTGGAGGCATACAATGTTCACCCCCCAAACCAGGACAATGTACCACTTACGTTTTATATTGCAGTGTGACTTCCAGCCCTTTCCAAAAGCCCCTTTCACAGAACTGATAGATTATTCTCCCTATTAAAGGGTCTTTTATTCTGGATGCCAGACCTGGTTCTCCCAGTTGAAATGTTGCTTCAGGTTTTTTTTTTTCCCCTACCATGGTGGCATTTCACTGCTGAATAAAATTACAAATTGCATACCTGATTTTCCAGGGCACAGAAAAGTCTCAAAGGGCCTGCAATGGGCACAGAAAGAGATATGTTTGTTTGTTATTCTTAATAGATCCGGTGGGAACCCCTGGACCCTTGCAAACTTCTATGCTGAATAGAGGAAAGAGCATTTTGTAGGAAGCACGAGTTACAGGCTTGTGCTGGCGACTAAGCACATCTCTTTAGTGGCACACAGTGGACGCAAAGTAAACACGTCACAATAGCTGCCACTTATTGTTTTTTGTCATGAGTTCTATGTACATTAGCCTTAACATGTTGCGGGGAGGGCTGTTTGTTTGTCCCAACCGCCCGGCCAGCTTAGCCCCCAAATAACCATATAGAAACTTCATTAATTAAATCACTGCTTAGTCCATTAGTTCTAACTTCTTATTGGCTAACACTTACATATTAGATTAACCCATTTCTACTAATCTGTATATCACCACAAGTTCGTGGCCTACCAGCAAGGTCTCAGAACATCTATCTCTGGCATTGGGTCCATGGCGTCTCTCTCTTACTCTGCCTCTCTTCCTCCCAGTATTCAGTTCTGTCTTCCCCACCTATCTAAGTTCTGCCCTATCAACTAGGCCAAGGCAGTTTCTTTATTCATTAACCAATGAAAGTAACACACAAACAGAAGGACCTCCTACACCATTAACATCTTGAGTATTTTGCAAAGTAGGAATGCTCTCATTTTAAAATGGAAAATGGAAGGAAAGTAGAGGTTCATTTGCTGAACTAATAAGGGAACTGGTTAGAATTCAAATCCAGGTCTTTCTGTCTTCCTCCATTCCAGAAAACACCCGCTCTCCCCTTTGGACCTCCCAAATGGGGTTATACTATGACCCTCACCACATCCGCTGGAATCCCGGTGAACTATTACACTTTCATAGAACAGCGTGGATGGGCTCGTTACTTTTCTCATTGCTGTATCGAGACACTTGACAAAGCCAAATTAAAGAAGCAACAGTTGATTTGGCTCAGAGCTCAAGGGTACAGTCCACCATGACAGGAAAGGCAGGGGCATGAGGCAGCTAATTAAACTTTGTCCCTAGTCAAGAAGCAGAGAGATGAGTCCTTGTTGCTCCTTTTTGTTCAGCTCAGTGCTCCAATTCATAGAATGGCACCTCCTTTCAGTTACAGTGGGTATTAAGACATCAATTAATCTAATCTAGAAGCTGACTCATAGGCACGCCCAGTTGCTTGCTTCTTAGGTGATGGCAATCCTGACAGGTGGGCAATCAATACTAACCATGGTACAATGTGCCCCAAGTTACTTGGTCTCCATATCCCAGCTCCCACCTGTACAATGAAGGCAGAAGGTTAGATGCCATCTTAGACTCCTTCCAGCCATAACTATTCTGCTACCTAGACTATAGATCTAGTTTTGTTTGCTGCAAACATCGTGGAAAGCTAGTTCGCCTAGTTCTGTATCAGCATCCAATTACTCACACGACCAGACCCAAGTCCTGTGGGCACTAGAGACTAACAGGGAGAGTGAGACAGTGCTGTGTGTGGTCCAGTGGCTATCCTCAGAGTACGGGTGATAGCTTTGGTGGTGGTCTGGTCTTTCTCTCTCCTCTGCGTAGTCCATGTTCTTCCCCACCAGGGCAGCTCTGTCTAGACTAACCCTCTTTCACTGGGGGAACTCTTGCTTATTCAATGAGACATTCTTCTTTTTTTATTGATTTTTATTGAGCTTTTACATTGTTCTCTGCTCCCCCCTTTGCCTCTCTCCTTCCCTACAGCCCTCCTCCAAGGTTCCTATGCTCCCAGTTTACTCAGGAGATCTTATCTTTCTCTATTTCCCATAGAGACTAGACTATGTATGTCTCTCTTAGGGTCCTCATTGTTGTCTAAGTTCTTTGGGATTGTGATTTGTGGGCTGGTTTTCTTTGCTTTATGTTTAAAAACCATTTATGAGTGAGTACATGTGATAATTGTCTTTCTGTGTCTGTGTTATCTCACTCAAAATGATGTTTTCTAGCTCCATCCATTTTCATGCAAAATTCAAGATGTCGTTATTTTTTTCTGCTGTGTAGTACTCCATTGTGTAAATGTACACTTTCCTTATTCATTCTTTGGTTGAGGAGCATTTGGGTTGTTTCCAGGTTCTCACTATGAAAAACAATGCTGCTATGAACATAATTGAGCACATGTCCTTGTGGCGTGATTGAGCATCCTTTGGATATATACCAAAAGTGGTATTGTTGGGTCTTGAGGAAGGTGGTTTTCTAATTTTCTGAGAAATCGCCACACTGACATCCAAAGGGGCTGGACCAGCTTGCATTCCCACCAGCAATGCAGGAGTGTTCCCTTTACCCCACAACCTCTCCAGCATGAGTTGTCATCAGTGTTTTTGATCTTGGCCATTCTTACAGGTGTTAGATGGAATCTCAGAGTTGTTTTGACTTGCATTTCTCTGATGACTAAGGATGTTGAACACATTCTTCTTTTCTTGCACGGTTTAGATTAGAAGGCACCTGTTTCTAAAGAATTGCTTTCACAACCTTATCAGGTGCATCTTTCTCACCCTTAACCTCTTTCCAACAGAAAACTGATTGTTTAAATTCATACTGCTTTTTGCCAATATTCTTATTCATTACTGTTTATTATTGTTGTTGTTATTATTGTGTGTGTGAGTGTTATATGTCCACATATACATGCGGCAGTACTTGATGGAGGTCAGAGAAGAATGTCAGGAATAAATATTCCCTTTTTATTCTTCACCTTATTTTAGAGAGAATGTCTCCTACGGACTTGAAGCTTGGTGTTTCAGCTACTCTGTCTGGCCAGGGAGTTCACAAGATCTGCCTTTCATGTTCCCTAGTCCTGGGGTTAGAGTCAAGTGTGGTCATGCCTGTCTTTTATGTGGAAGCTAGCAATTTGAAATCAAGCTCTCATGGCTTCACAACACTTTTAACCACTGACAGATCCCTCCATGCCCTATAATAATAAAGTTATAATAGTAATAATAATTATTATTACTATTACTATTATTATGCTGTTGTTGTTAGAGACAGAGTCTTTTGAATCCTCAAACTTACTATATAGCTATGGATAACCTTGAATTTCTGATCTTCCTGCATTCACTTCCTGAATACTGAGCGGGCATGCCTGCACAACCATACTTGTTTATTTGTGCTGAGGACTGAACTAAGAGCTTTTTACTTTTTAGCTAGAACTTTATTATATGAGTCTGGCTTGTAATTTTTATATTTTGCCCTTTCACCTCTGAACCCAGAACATAGCATGTACCCCTTGTGCTGGTTTGAATAGGTATGAGCTTCTAGAATCATGTATTTGAATGCTTGGCCCATAGGGATTGACACCATTAGGAAATGTGGCCTTGTTCTTGTTGGAGGAAGTGTGTCACTGTGCAGGCTGGCTTTGAGGGCTTATAAGCTCAAGTCTGGCTAATGTCACACAGTTTTTCCTTCTGCTACCTGTGGATCAAGATGTCGGACTCACAGCTCCTTGTTCAGCACCATGTCTTTCTGCATGCCACCATGCCCCACTATGATGATAATGGACTGAACCTCTGAAACTGTAAGCCAGCCCCAATGAAATGTTTTCCTTTTTAAGACTTGCCATGGTCATGGTGTTTCTCCATTGCAAATAGAGACCCTAAAATAGAGCCCTCTCCACTTGATTGGTCACTTCTGTGCTTTCCATAAGTGTTGACTCACAATCACATCTTTGTTGAGGGTTTTTCTGACTCTGAGGCTAAGCTAGGTTCACAGCTATTTGCTCCCACAATGCTGACGATCCCCAAGCTAGCGTTAACCACAGCCCACTCAGCATTGTGCATATTTATCTTTACTGCATTAAATAGGATTGTTAGTAGTGACAAAGACCTAAACCTCTGGCACCCAAACTGTCCACAACAGTATGAAACAGGACATGCTGAGCTTGGAGTGACCTATGCTTGAAGTCTTAGTACTGGAAAGGATGAAGCAGGGGCATTACTGGGAGATGGAACTCAGCCTGAACTACAGAGTGAGTTCCACATCAGCTTGAGCTAAAGAGTAAAGCTTTGCCTCAAAAGAAAGAGAAAAGAACCAGGAAACGAAACCAGAAAATAGCTCATAAAAAGACTTAGTTAATGAGTGAGGATATGGTACCAGGAAAACAGGTCAAGCGTTCACATATTTTTCCAATGAATTAATTCACTAATTAAACTTTTATTAATTAATGACCACACTAGTACCTTCACGTTCAGTTCTGCAAGACAGGACCTTGCACTGAGTAACATTATTCATCCTCATGATAAATATTTTACAAATATTTATTGAGCATGTACTCTATGACAGAGTTACAAGTTGAAGGTATGAACAAGGAACTATCCTAGGGAAGACGAGTTTATGAATATCTACACTGAAACACAAAGGATAAAGGACCCACAAGCAGCAGAAAACAAATGCACTTTTAAGGGAGAGGTGGGTAGGCTTGGGACCAGGCTGTAAAGGAAGCGATGTTTGTCTCAGTTGAAGAGATGAAGGAAAATTTCACAAGGCCTGACATAGTCAAGTGTTTTAGAAGAATATTTAAGGCCCAGTGCAGCTTAGTGCAGCTCTGAGAGGAACAGTAAGGCCTGACTGGATGTGACACACAAGTTTGGCTGGCCTAGTGTAACATGAGGGGGCCGGCAAGCTGTCTCAGGTTTTATGTGGATACAGTTGTCCACACGTTGGCGCCATATGTAACATGAGGGGGCCGGCTTGTTGGGGTTTCCATCCCTCCAAGTACCCCAACAGCTGGCAAGCAACAAAGAAAATCATACATAAGACTCCATAAGGTTATAAATTGATTGGCCCATTAGGTCAGGCTACTTATTAATTCTTATGACTTATCTTAACCCATTATTCTGATCTATGTTAGCCACACGGGCTCAGTACCTTTTTTAATGTGACAACTTACATGTTGTCTCTTTGGTGGTCTGCGCAGGAGTGACAGAGGAACCTCTCTGCTTCCCAGAATTCTCCTGTTCTCATTGCATCACCTCTACTTTCTGTCTGGTTTTCCCGCCTATACTGCCTGCCTGGCCAATCAGCATTTTATTAAAATATGATTGACAGAATAAAGACAATTCTCCCACACCAGCCTAGGAAGTGATGATTTCAGGTTCTTCGGTGTCCCGTGACAGGTATGTGAGCATGGGGCTGTACACAACAAAGGAAGGCAGATTTGAGTGGGTTTGGGCTGAAGGGAAGGAAGAGCACAGCTGCTTCCGGAGACATGCACAGCAATTGAGCTTTGTATAGAGAAGGGGGTATATTAGATTTAGGAAGCTTAATATTCGGGAATGTTCCACAAAGAGAATGTTTGAGCAAGATGCCAAAGCAATGGATGATTGAGCAAAGGGAGGATTCTGACTAATGAGGTGATCGGGCTGTAGCTCAGAACTGGAGAGAGAGAGAGATGAAGTCAATATACAGTAATTCTAATGTCTTTGAGGGACCATTGCTGGATGTGTTGTCCTGTTGAACTTGCTCTGCGAAGCAGGCACCACGATTATCTTCATATTTATTGTTAAGGAAATTGACATGCTAGAGGTATCTTGGCTCTCTCAAGTGTCCCAGGACTTTCTAAGGAAAACTTCTTAGGAGAAAGTATGGAATATTCCCACTTTAATTATTGATAATATGGAGAAATCATAGTAATTCTACTACTAATTCTTGGTCTATGAAATGACTCTAATAACTCTGGAAACTTCTTTACTAGGAATGCTACCCCATTTTACAAACCATCATGAATGTTAGCAGTGACACAGAGATCTGGCTTCTGTTAGTGATGAACTTGATTCATACTTCATTTTACATATCTTGAAAATCCCAGAAAGAGCAACCAGCAAACGAACTGTGCCCGTGAAGTGACTGAGCTCCTCGCACATCTTAGTGTGGACATGGGACGCATGTGCCATTCCAGAACCTTCTCCGACAATAGCAAAGCCATTTTAAAGGTTTTTCAGGAAGAAATATGAACCCAAAGGTCTTTCCTGGTTAATCAAAACAGAATTTAAGCAAATTGAATTGGTTTAATCGGGAGTTACACAAAAGTGAAACACATGTTTTCAAGAAGTATTTTTTTAAAATCAACCTATCAATATTATTTCTGATATTTACTTTTCTTTAGTTCTACAAAAATAAAATTAAAATCATAGTCTCTCATTTTGATGCCTTAACATTAAGATTATTACATCTTTTTTGAAAAAAAAATAAAATTGTTCTTAATATAATACCACTGGGATCATGTGTTCCTACCTTTGGAATGAGTAGGAATAAAGATAAACCAAACCTAATATAACTTCTTCCCAATAAATTATTTTAAAATTTAAATTTGTAGTAAAAATCTTTTTCCCTAAACTTTGGCCCATCTTTTATTTACTGTGTTTTGTAGCAGACAAATCATTTATTTTCCCATTCAACTGGCATCCATAACAATAATTTAAAACCAGCTAATAAACATTATGGTTTGTTAGAACTGCTACCGATTAAATCTTAAGTGTCTAATATACACAAATATAAACAGAATGTAATTAGAGCTATTTAAAGAACCCATTTTTAACTTAGATTAACCATACTTTCCATTTGCTGAGGATAAACACTCATAAATGAAACCCATTGCTGAGCAAGAAGCAATTACTTCAGTTTAAAATATTAATATGCACCGCCTTTTAAAAAGCCATGGAAAATCATTTATGTAGTGCACTGTACAGATTCGAGTCATACCCAAAAGGAAGAATGGGATTGCGTTCTGTGTCCTAATTGAGAAGCAATCAAGAGAGAGATGGCATGTCCTTCCCCTTTATGAGGCCCATTAAACTCTGCCTCAATGACTGCAGTTTCTAACACAATATTCCCATGTATGTTTAAGTGTGATTTAAAATCACACACAAACACAAGCAAAAGCAAGGGGAATTGTACTTTTGACAAAACACTCCATAAACTCACTTTTAGGCCTAAGCAGGTTGTATTTATAATTTAAATGAATAGTTAATTTGAGCATATATATTGATAAAGAGAGTCTAATAGAGGAAGGGAAAGCACCATGCATTATAACTGAACAAGAAATGTATTGAGTCAGATTGAGTCACCATTTCCAAGGTATTTCTTGTGATACTTTAGGCTGACTACAGTGCTTCCTTAGGCTAGTGTTAATATTGAGTGTGGGTAAGCACACACACTCTGGGTTACTGCCATGAGTTATCCATGGGTCAAGGCCAGCTACAATGGGCACCATTATCACAAAAGGCTTCCAAGCCTCTGCAGAGGTTCTCAGAGCAGGGCTTTGTCAAGTTCCTCACAGTGACACCCACGCATGGAAGCATGGAAGACACTCGACAGATCTGTTAACCCTTGGTTTGCTTGAAACGGTCACAAACTTTAGAAGCTGCTTAGATTATGTCCCTGTATATAGTATGATGCTGACTGAGGGTGTGGGTATTTTCAATGTCATGTTTAGTGCCATAAAATGAAAGTTAATAGAACAGACAAGTCCTATTAATAGCCCATGTCTGCCCATAGTTGGGAGTGAATGCCAATATTACTGTTTTATTCATCCCTACCCAACTTCAACACAGATGAAGTCAGTAGATAATTCAGAGTTGTAGACATATCTGCCTTGAAGTGCACATGATGTTCAAGATTCTAAGACTGTATCTCTTGTTTCCATTAAAAAAGTTATAATCAATTAATTTTAATCTGAATTGTAGAAAGTTCCACTTTCACTAAAGGTTATAGAAGTTTAAAGCTTCAAGTTTAAGATTATTAAAAATTAATTTTAGCAGGGTAATTTGTTGACTGGCCTTAGGCAAAATCACCAAGCAAGGATACTTGTCTTTGAAACCAGCAGTTCTGCCCCAAGCTCCTCTACTGTTATGGAAGCTCCTTGGGGCCCCTTGAATTTCTGTACAGAGCTCCACCCATGAAAAGTAATCTTTCTTTCTTTCTTTCTTTCTTTCTTTCTTTCTTCCTTCCTTCCTTCCTTCCTTCCTTCCTTCCTTCCTTCCTTTCTTTCTTTCTTTCTTTTTTCTTCTTTCCTTCCTTCCTTCCTTCCTTCCTTCCTTCCTTCCTTCCTTCCTTCCTTCCTTCCTTCCTTTCTTTCTCTCTTTCTTTCTTCAACTTTCCCCAAGATTCTTCAACAGAGCCTTCTATTGTTATCCTCCTTGTCCTTAATCTTCTGTCCCTTCAACCCCAGACAGAAACTCATCTAAAAGTAAATGCAGTGACAAGGACTTATTTGATATCTCATTAGTAATAAATAGCAACACCAATGACAACCCAAAAGCCGATATTTACATTTATATAAGTGTTCTGGGTTAATGCCTGACCATGAATATTGTGGTAGAAATTATTTTGACTGAGAATTTAGTTTTGTTGATTTAGTAAGATTGAATTTTAAAGGCTTTTCGAGATATACTGTGTAAGTGACTGCTTAGTCTACAAAATATTCACAGCCAGTCACATGTCTTTCCTCATTAAGTAATAGGAGCAGGTTATGTGACTTTGATTTACTGCTTCATCTTGTCCAAACTGCTCTCTAAAAACTTTCAAAAACACAAAAAACAATGAAGTATTTATAAAATACACCATATTTTCTAATTTTAGAAACCCATCAGCGTTAAATGTTTTTATTTTGCTACAATCCACTGATTTGAGCAATGAGAATTCTAAGAACAGGAAAGGCCATTACAGAATGTTCTGATTACATCCATATCACCATCGCTGGCACTAGTCACCCAAGCAGGTAAGGGGTTGTAAATGTTCCCTTTACTGAATGCACTGTGGGCCAAGACCATTTTGAAATGGACTTAATATTGCTGGCACCTCAGGGACTATGTTGTAGTCCATATCTTTATAAAATTTTATAACCCATTGACTACAGAGCTTGAATTAGTTGACTCCATTGTTTGGCAAATGCTTGATAGCCAATAGATTTAATACATTGTTAATTATCCTAGTCTCCTTAAAATAGTATTTTCATTTTTATAACCAAGAATATTTAGAGGCTAATTAGAAATGCGGTAATGTGAATTGTAAATTATGTGTAATTACAATAAAACCAGTGAAGAATAACACACATTACTTATAAATTGTAACACTGTGATAAATTAAAGCAATTACAGGTAAACCAATAATGTTCTTTAATTAAGTAGTTATGAATGAGAATCTGTGCCTTGCATTCACAATAACCTATAAGGTTGAGGATTGCATTTCTGGCTTTTGCAGAAATCGATTGCACTCTGCGGTGACACTCTGCTAAGAATAACTCCTAAGTTCATTACTGTCATTACGCCATTATCATGTAAAAACACCCAGGATTGTTCAATGTAAAGTGTGCTGACAAGCAGTCATCTGTGCTGCTTAATATCATTATAATTATGTCACTATCACTTCGTATGCTTTTATGAATCTGAGGGAAAGTTCATATTTCCACAAATCTTCAGTATTGGTTGCAAAGGAAGAGAAGATCGTCTGTCGTACGTAAGCTCACTGAAAATGCTATTGTACTTGACATTCACAAGGCGACTCATCCTCATTTATCTGACTGCAGCCTGCCATCTGTATGATTATGGCAATATTTATATATTGCCAATCTGCTTATTGTATTGCATATTGTCCCACTTTGTTATAGCTCTTGACATGTCCACTGGTGTTCCAGAGAGTGGAGCAGGGACTGATGCCCCGCTCTCGCTCCCTGTGTGTTTTACTGGACATCATGTTGGTTTTGGGTGGTTCAAGGGAAGAAGCACATGATGAGGCTGCACTGAGCTGAGTTTAAGTGACTGCAAGCTTGCCTGAACGAAGATATTTAAAAGATGAACATGGAAAAATTAAGGCGATTCTGATTCATCCAGGTAGGCACGTGGTGCTAATCTACTTTAATGCATTAAGAATTGGAATTTTCCAAAAGGAAGGGATGTTCAGATTAGTAACACAACATTGAACATGCAATATTTCAGATATTGTAGAATGAAATAGCTAATCAGGCATATATTACCAATAATGGATTTCATGTCTGAGAGTTGCTAAAGAAAATTTAGTTACTATGTTTTTGTACTGTGTATGTGCCTGTTGCATTTGGAGGCAACAAGAGGGGGTTGTCTCCTCTGGAGCTGGAGGTACAGTGGTTGCGAGCCACCATATGGGTGTCAGGAATGAGCTACAGTCCTCTGCAAAAGAAGTAAGTGTTCGTAACTACTGGGCCATTGCTTCAAACCTAAGTCTGAAATTTTATTCTTTATGTAATCCATTTTATGGATCTGGGGAAAAGACAGAACACCACAGGTCAGAGAAAACGACTATCATTCAAAGCCTCCACAGGAACACACATGGTATTATGTTTGCTCCTTCTCCTCACGGTGAGCCCAGACTGATGCAATCCACAATGGGCTTGCGTGTGGTTGAGGTGGAACAAGTATGAGTTTTTCACTTTTATAACAAGTAGTAAGAAAAGTCTGGTCTTTGTCCCAGAGGGAAGCATTACCTCCAGTTGATTTTATAAACATGACCCTGAGAAATGATCCCATAAAGATCAGTCAGGGATTTACATTCTTAAGAAACTGTGGCATACAGAACCCTCTAAGAGCTATGGAAAATAATCTTTCTCAACTATCACTACAGACCGATTTAGGAGCTGTATCTACCAGACAGAGTGCATTCATCTTCAGTTTTTAAGTTCAAAACTCATTTTCAAGTGCCAAGATTATCTCCATATATTCAAATATTCTGCAAATGAACAAACACATTCTAGAGAGAGCTATCCCTTAATAGATATCCCTTATCTCTTTTTGTGTTGCTCTATGAAAGACGTTTCAGGTCCGTATGTCAATGTATGTGTGCACGTGCTCACACATGCACACACACACATGCACACACATATGCTCACTCACTCACTCACTCACTCACTCACTCACTCACACCTTTTTTTTTCCTAAGCTGGAAAACCAAGACAGAGGAGAAGGACGGCAACTTTCTGGTGTAGATGTTATTAAGTGGGAAACTTCTGATTGTGAATCAGTTGCCTAAACATTTCAGTGGGTTCCTCTGAGTGACAGAAACTGGAAATTGGCTTTGGGCTGTGAGTATAAAGGTAGCACTATGGTTTCATGTGCTTTGTTGCACCATGAAGGATAACATAACCAGAATAAATAGATGATGTATCTTATTAAAATTGTCTTTTCCACTTAATTATTTACTTTATGATATAGCTACATTGCAAGTTTTTTGAGAAATAAAGGCCACTCTTCATATTGTATTTCTTTGATCAGCAGGTTCAGGTCAATAACATGTATACTCTTAAGACAGAGGTCTTGCATGAATAAGTGAGCAAGAGTGCTAGGCAGGCTAGGAGGAAGTAAAAAAGACAGAGGGAGGGCTATATTGTTCTCTCTAACTGGCAATCTAGGAATCTAGAATATTTAGAATTAGTTATTTTGCTAATATTTGTAAACACTTAAAAATCTTTGTTTCTTCTTGTTGCTACTTTTTGTAATATTTAAGTTTTTAACCACTTGTATATTTTTATTGTATGAATGTGAGAGTCTTGTCTGCATGTCCATGCATGTCCCAGAAAAGGCCAGAAAAGGACAGTGAAACCCCTGCAACAGGAGCTACAGAGGGCTGTGAACCATCATGTGGATGCTGGGAACTGAACCTGGGTCCTTTGGAAGAGTAGCCATCTCTCCAGTCTATTGTCTGGGATTTTAAGACAGGGTCTTTCTGTGTAGTCCAGGTTAACCTTCAACTCATGGAGCAATCTTAATGTTTCAACACAAATTAAGGCATAGCAGGCATATACAGTATGCCTATCTAGTATACTTAATTTAATGTGAAAATCACCCCAATAATAGAATTAATAAAAAATAGTAACTAAAGACTTGATTGTTAATTTTGCATTGTTGACTTAAATAATTGGAGTCTGTGTAACAAAGGTGTTTTCAGTTAAAATTGACTCTACCTGAAGTATAAGATCCTGAAGGAGTTAATTCATTCCATTCCTCCTGCATGAGTTCAGGACAATTTTTACAATATGTTTACCTTCTGTTTTGAGAAAGTCAGTTTTTAAGTAAATAGTGTCTTAACAGTTTGAATTGTTCCAACTGTTCTCTGAAAGTTGAAGAAAGCCTATTAAATATTTATGATTTTATATTGTGTTATTTACTGTTATGATTGATATGCAATTTTTACTAGTGTTATTTAGAAAGCCACAAAATTATAATTCTTGAGTGAAAGAATTAAATGTAACAAATTTGTTATTGGAAAAGATATTTCAAACCATGAGTAAACTGAATTGTCCAGTGCTTTCATGTATGTCCATGGATTGTGAAAAATTTTAGAGAAAAAAAACGGATGAAAGTGAGCAATGAATGACTAGCCTAGAAAAGCATTTCCAAGATAAAAAGAAAAACATATTGGCTAGAAGCCTGAGGCAAAGTGATGGAATGCTGAGCCTGGATTAGTTCTGAGAATTCTTTCATTTTGGTGATGGAGACCCTGGTCCAGGCTCTGTCCCCCTAGTCCTAACAAGGAGACTCCAAGAGGACATTTCAATTCTTAACATCTGTGCACCAAATAGAAGGACATCCAAGTTCGTAAAAGAAGCATGACTACAGCTTAAATCACATACTGACCCTCACATACTAATAGTGAAAGGCTTCAATACCATACTTTTCTAAGTAGACAGCCATCCCCCACCAAAAAAAAAATACTAAACAGAGAAATGCTGAGGCTAATTGATGTCATAAACCAATTGAACTCAGCAGATATTTACAGAACATTTAACTCAAACACTAAAGAATATACATACTTTCTTCTCTGCATGTTATGGACTTTTTCCCAAAATGAACCATATTCTTGGATACAAAGCAAATTAAACAGATAAAAGAATACTGAAATAACACCCTGTAACCTATCTCACTACCATGGATTAAAACCAGATACCAGCAACAACAGAAAGTTAACTAATTCATGGAAACTCAACAATTCACTATTGAATATAAATGGGTCAAGACAAAAATTAGGAAAGAAATGAAAGACTCTAGAATTGAATGAAAATGAGTATGCACTATATTAAAAAAATAAGAGATTTGAAGGTGGTTCTCATAAGCAAATTTAGAGAACTAGAAAAGAAATCATCCTATAGAACTAGAAAAATAATTATCCCGACTGAGGTACCTCAGATCCAGAAAGACAAATGTAGGATGTATTCATTCATATTTGATCATTAACTGTAAGTCAATGACAACTGAGCTACAATCTGTGGAACCACAGAGATTAGGTAAAGAGTTAGGGACAGGGTGGGGACAGATAGATCTTCCCAGAAAATAGAGATAAAATAAATAGTTACGGATGTGTGGGGTGGGAGACACTGTAATGTGATGATGTGGGATTCCCCTCTGTATGTTGTGAATACCATTGGTTAATAAATAAACTGCTTTGAGCTATAGCAGAGCAGGGCAGAACAGAGGTAGGCAGGGAAAACTAAATTGAATGCTGGGAGGGAGAAAGTGGAGTCAAGGAGAAGTCATGTAGCCCCGTTGGAGGCAGACACTGAAATTTTACCTGGTTAGTCACAGACTTGTGACAATACACAGATTAATAAAAATGGGTTCAATTACGATGTAAGAGTTAGCCAATAAGAAGCTAGAACTGATTTTATTAATATAATTTCTGTGTGGTTATTTCGGGAGTCTGGGCAACCAGGAAACAAACAAGCGGTCTCCTATAACAATGGGAGTAATCAAATGGGGAGGGAGATGGAAGAGAAGAATGAAAGAGCGGATATGAGGAGACATAGATAAAATTAAGAATTATTTGAGGTGTAGTAAGGGAAGCCTAAAATAGCAGAAGCTTCCTAAAATATAGATATTAATGAAACTCTAAATGAAATCACCAAATAAAGAGGAGCCAGATCCCCAACTAGACATCTCTTGTCACCAAACAAGGCTTCCAGTAATGAGTTGGATTATATATAATTGGGTCATGGAATCCCTAAACTAAAGCTATTGCTGAGACTATAGGTGACTCTCTATAAAGTGATGGCAGAGCCCCATTGCTGAAGCCAGGACCTACACAACTCAATAAACATGGAGAAGGTGAGCTGGTGCTTACATAGAGTCTTCATCTCTGTGTGCTAGCATCCGTGGTACAGGAAGTTCTTCCATTCACTAACGAAGGAGAAATGTAAAACCAACCCAGACACAAACCTTTCAGTCTATGATGGTATCCTCCTTGCATGATATGTCACTACACTGGTGGCCAAAATTTATGGGAGTAACCAAGCAATAAGTGATTTAGTTTAAGGTCCACTCCAGGAGATGGAAACCATACTCAAAACTGCCTGGGTGACTAAGAGCCAGAAACTAGATAGCCCAACGACCAAAGATAAAAATCAAATACTACTGTTCTAAAAAAAAAGCAACAGTAAAATTACTTCCAATGATATTCTGCTATATTCATAGGCCAGTTCCTTGCTCAGCCATCATCAGAGAAGTTTCATCCTGAAGCAGATGAAAAAAAAATAGCAGTTCCTAACCAGACATTATGCAGAGCAAGAGACTTTAGAAGACTGAATCCCAGATAGGTAATTTGAGTTGTTTTTCTGTAATGTTAGGATATTGCCATTAAACCCCTCCCCTCACAGTTCAGCTTAATTATGTATTGGTTTTTCTTTCTAAATACATATATACCTCTCTGCCTCTCTTTGTATCTGCTTCTGTCCGTCTGTTGGTCTGAGTGAGTGTGTATGTGTGTGTGTGTGCGCGTGTGTGCTTGTGCACGTGTGCGTGTATGCGTTCATGCATGTGAGAGGACTAGCATTTGCAGAGGCCAGCAGAGAGTGTTGGGTCCTTTGGTGATGTAGAAAGATGTTTATGCTTTGAACCATCTCTCCAACACCCCTTCCTTGTGTTTTTAACTTTAGTTCTTGCATCAAATCAGTTACCCCCAGGTCCACTGCCCTAAGCCGACTTAGATTCTTTCTGTGTTAGATGTAAAAACGATATCTGTTAGTTGGTGCTATGTGATCCTTGCCTCCACGAAACTTAGAGGTTAATGTGGGAGACAGATATCGACAGGATACTTGCAATGTTGTTGGACAGGATAACTTACCATAAGAGTATGGGAAAGTGAACTAACATACCCCGGAGTATCCAAGAAATCTGCTCTAGAGAAAGAGATACACAAAATGAGAGTTGTCAGGAAGAGAGAGAGAGACACCCTTTAAGGGAAGAGGTGAAGAACTTTCAGAAGAACAGAAGCAGCGAAGCCTCTGAGGAGGGTGGGATGAGAGCATCTTCTAAGGTCGAAACCTCAGCAGTCGATGTAAATCAGATGATTGATGTGTGAGCCTCCTGATGGATTTCAGACTTCACTCTGACAGCAACAGGAAACCCCAGAAGGATTTTAATTGAAGAATAAAGTTAGTAAGACAATCTGTGAAGTCACACTGGCTGCTCTGGAGTTCTCAAGCCCTAGTGGCTCCGTTTGGCTGACTAGGTACCGATCTGACTAACACTGTAACCTGTAATTCAAAATTGTGCGTCTTCCTCACTGTTTTAAGGGCAGCCTTCTCCTGCGGTGCACACGGGAGAGTCTTGGCTTCTGCTTGTTGTGCCACTCACAAATGTTCATACTTCCTTCCTATTCCCCTCTGTCCTCTTCCTCCTCATCTCTTCTCTCGTGCCCTTTCTTCTTCCACCTTTCCCCTTTCCTTAAATGTGAAGGGCCGCATTCACATGCCCTATTACAAGATGGCGCTGGTATCCGATTTCACCGCCAGGTGAACGCACACGTGTTTGGTAACTTTCCACTGCTGTCCCCGCCTACTCCCGAGGCATCATCTGGGATTATGGGCAGCGGACCAATCCAAGAGTGACACGTCCGAAGCAAGGACTGTTTCCTATATAAGGGATGGGTTCCTTCATATCTGGGTCCCCGGCCATGTTAGCTGATGCTCTCTCTCTCAGGACGCATTAAAGCTATTTCTGCAGAAGGATTCTAGTGTCCCGCGTGGTTCTTGCTGGCAAGACGATAGCGTGGGACACTTAAATTTTCTTTTCTTCTCATGTCCTATTCCCTTATCTCTGTTCCCTTTTCCTGTCCCCTGCCAACTGTCTTGTATTTTCTTCCTTTCCTTCATTCCTTCCTTCCTTCCTCCCTTCTTCTGTTTTCCCCTCCCATTCTCTCCCTCCCTCTCTTCATCCATTTCGCTGATAGAAGACCTAGTCTACACTCTGACTTTACTGTATGCCTCAATTGCATTATTAACTTTGTAACAATTATTGTAGTTTATTTTATTTTTATTACTCATATTTATCTTGATTTTACATCCGTGACAGAGTGGTTTATTTGTATCTGATCTAAAATAAAGTAGTTCCTTTAGAACTATTTCTAATTATTCTCTCTCTATGCTGACTACCAGTAATGAATGATGACTATCTGTAAAATAAATGAATAGTCATCCTGAATTTTGGATAAATTTCTGAAAACATCCATGAGGCTTCTGCAAATTCTAAAACATAACTGGGAACTTCTCTCTCTCTATTTTTTTAGTTTCATGTGATAAAAGCAGCAGGACAAAAAATGTGCTGTGATAATGTACATGAAATAATGGTTTGGATTGTCTTTCAACTCAGAGTTAGTGTGGGTCACTCTAATGCTGACTTCGAACCCTCTAAAATGACTCAAATTCCTGATATTTTATCAGATTTAAAGATATTTTTAAAAGCAATGTCTATTTTTATTTTATTTGCATTGGCATTTTTTTTCTGCATGTGTGTCTGTGTGAGGGTGCCAGATCTTGGAGTTACAGACAGGTGGGTGCTGCCATGTGGGTGCTGGGACTTGAACTCAGGTCCTCTGGAAGAGCAGTCAGTGCTCTCAACCACTGATCAATTCCCCCAGCTCCTTTGATATTCTATTATAGATTCTACCCAATGCTGATTTTTATTTCATGGAAAAAGCTTGAACCTTGGAGGAAACAGATGGTTTAGAGTTCAAAGTTTAGCTCTGTGCATACAGTCAACTCCCAGAACTCTCACGGTTGGCCTTCACATTTATAAACTGACAGGTTTACACACTGGCAGTGATAAGAGAGGGGTATGCAAAGAACCTATGCAGTATCTGACACACGGAAAGGGCCTCAGTGATCATCCTTTTGTCCACGGTCTCCTGCCCACAGCTTTCTGGTTCAGGTGAAAATTAGACTCTTCTTTTCCAAGGACTTGGTTCAACATCTAGGCACTGATCATAACCACATGCTCAGATACAGCTTCGGCAATTTCTCCTGTTTCCTTTCTTCCTGTCATCCCCTTTCTTATGCTCTTACATATTCAGACCTCTCTGTTCTCAAAGTCCTGTATCTTAGTAGGCATCCATCCATCCATCCATTCATCCATCCATCCAAAAGCATTGAAATACAACAAACGCAAAGCATTCATCATGCTGAAGCTGTGAAGCTGAACACAAGCCATTTTAAAGCTTTAACTACAGCATGAGACACAAAGTGAATTAACCCACTCATATTTACTACATGTGATCCAATATTATAATTGCAATGCTGGAAATTTTTGAGGGAAATATGGAAATGAGGATTTAGTTCTTTCCAGGGGAATCAAGGGAGACGTCACATGGGAGAAAGCATGAGGTTACTGGTTGGCACTCCACACTATATGCTCAGCATCCGGAAAAGCAAGAGGAGTTAGAATGTGTAAAAGCATGGCAAATAACTGGAGTTGACTGCACTAAATACCGTCAAGGGAGAGTGGACTCAGTAGCAAGAACTTTGTCATCTTAAAAAATGTGGCAATTGAATATTTGCAAAGAAGTCCAAGATAGTGGTGGGGAGAAAGAAGGATGTTTGACACCGGGGGATGTGAGTAATAGGAGCGCAGTTGAATGGTTAGGGTTCCATTTGGTTTCTGTTTTCACCATTGTTTTACACTCCTTCCTGAAAAATGAATAAAACAATCAAACAAAAAACAAAACAAAACAAAAACCTAATTCTACAGACGCAATTCAGTGGGTTATAGATGAAAAAAATCATTGCAGTACTTAAAAACCACCATGGGCCAGGAGGTGGTGGCACCGCCTTTAATCCCAGCTCTCAGGTAGCAGCTGTGGGCGAATCTCTGTGAGCTTAAGGCCAGTCCGGTCTACTGAGCGAGTTCCAGGCCAGGCCAGGCTTCAAAGCTACAGAGAGAAACCCTGTCTCAAAATCTGACCCCGCCACCAAAAAAATCACAATTTTTTCTTAAATAGGTTCTAATGGCTTGATCACCTTGTTGTATGGCCCCTACTTGTTCGCTTCACAGTACTAGGCTCCCCCAGTTTGGATACAATATCACTAGCATAAGATCCTGAAATACAGTGAGGTACAATGATTGTGTGATTGCTTGGGTCTTATCGAGAAGCCTTACTTGTGGCGGGCTGAAAGTATCTGCCGCATGTCTGATAATTTATCTAATCTAATTGATTTCTATGCCACTGATATTTGTATGTTATCTGCGTATTTTAATACACGTAATTATTGAGACATTAGAAAGTCTTTTCTGCCAATTTTAATGGCTCATTACCTGCTATGGCATGCTGCATCCTGGCTTATATAAGAACAGCTGTGACTAATATATTCCTGCAAATCATCCCTGTTCATTTTCATAAGGATATTAGACTCAGCAAATATGTGTCGTGTGGATTTTTATGCACCAGCCTCTGAACATCACAAAAACTTCCCAGCGCCAGAGATAACTGCACTGAATCAGCTGTTCCCAAGTTCACTTTTAACCAGTGCTCAAATTAGATGCCCATGAGATCCCCTTAGAGTTCAATCCCATGCTGCCAGCTGCTCCAGATGCGAGGAACTTTTATAGCCTTCAAACACATTTTATCTGTCATCATTTCCATCAACAGGAATATCTTTCCTTTTATTCACGCTCATAGAACCTGGTAAACAAGGAAAGAGAGAAGCTTGGCTTTATTGTCACTCCAAAGAGGTCAGGCTGTGGGGAGAAAAATGCCCAGCGTGGCTCTCTTCGCATCTCTTTCTATGCCATCTTCAAAGGCTTATCAACAACCACCTTAATCCGGTCATTGAAGATGCCTGATTTCCCAAACGACCTTTTCTTTGGAATTCTTTGGAAATGTAGCCTGCGATTACATAGACGACGAGAAGAAGGCTGGGAAGTATGAGCTCCCATTTGTCTCTGCTCTCGATATATTTTAAAATTCATATAATGGACAATGATTTTTGAATGGGTTAAATATTTAAATGATTATAAAGAAACATTTCAACATTATGAATGAATTACTTATGGACCTTTAGAGACTAATCTTAGAACCACAATATATTCAAAAAAAATTTTTTTTTACCAAGACATAAGTAAAAGGAGATTCATTGAGGCAGAGGTCATAACAGCTAATAACTGGTAACAACTAAGTATGTTATTAAAAGGGTGCCAGTGTGTAAGTTATGGAAAACCACAATAAGCAATAGTTTACACTCACCTCTTAAGAGACACACTGTGTGCAGAGCCTGTGCAGAAATGTTTCAAGAACAAGTGAAAAAGTAAGGTTGCGAAAGGCTGGGCAGATGGCTTAGTTGATAGAGTACCTGCCATGTGAGCTCCAGAGCCTGGTTCCCATGACAAAACTGGCCATCTGTGGTGGTTGCCCATGTGCCTGCACATACCTGTGCACACATGCCTGCAAACATGCATATACGATTGCATACACACGTAGCACAGACACATCCACATACAAATAACTGAACATGTAGAATTTGTCTGCAGTGTGAGTCCAGTTGTCAACGAATGGATTAATGTGGTTTGCAGAGTAAACAGAAAATAACGTATGTTCCCCTATGCACATAAGTATAACATACCTTGTTCTACAGATCAAATCTGTACTCTATTTGATGGTTACAAATGTGGCCTCCGAGGAGGGTTTGGTGAACTCATCTTCTATGGGTCATGCATATAACAATGATAACCTAATTCATCACCCATACTGTGTTACACAATATTTTACATTAAACTGAAAAATTAAACTTTTTGTAAACACCATAAATTGCATATTAGAATATCATGTACCGGATGAATAAACATATTTGCATAATGACAGGTTTAATTCTGTTTACTCTGTTAGTATCTATTCTTGAAAACTCGGCCCCGAATTTCTCTATTTATGCTCCTAAATCCAGAATAGTCTAAAATGTCATTTTTATTATTCCTTGTATTGGAGTGCTGAAAATTAAAAGCATTCATCAGAAAATTGCTGTCTGCAAAATGTATTGCCCAATATTGAATGTAAATATTAAATTTAAATATTTTAAAATTAAATTATAATTTAATTTATAATTGTAGGAACAGCGTAGTGGGGTTATGTGGGTGGACAGTTCTGCTTTCTGGCAGAGATATGCTTGCTAACATCGCTTTAAGAGCTGCAAACCAGAAGTCTTCAGGACAGGGGAACAGGAAAGTAACTGCAAAGGAACTATTACTCTTCAACACTTTAGGCCATTGCATAATTACTGGAAACTATATAAAAATGTGGCCATACTAATTTTTCTAAGCTTTTCCTGTGTACTCAGTAAAATGAAAAACAACTGAGTTTTAGAATAATCTCTAGAAATTAACACAAAGGAAGGGACGAATAATATGAATGCAATACCTTGTACTCTCAGGTACAAAATATAAATGCACAACAGATTGTCTTAAAAATAGACATAACAATGCCTTAGTCCTAAACTTTAGTTAAAATTAAAAAAAAACGTGAAAGCACATCAAGAGACTTAATAATACAGTTAAAAACCTTCTATGCAGAATTTTTGATTTATATAAATTTTGCAAATGCCGGAAGCTTTAATTTGTAATTAAGGACTTGCTTTCATTTTCAGTGTCTTTGGTTTACTCAGAGAGGGTCTCAAACAGCCCAGGCCGCCTTGAACTCTCCATGCAGTTGAAAATGACTGCAAGCTCCCTACCCTCTTGCCTCTTCCCGCCAAGCACTGTGATGACGGGAAAGGGATACTCTGCTTGATGTATGACTCTGTCTTTAATGTGCAGCACATTGCACGCACACGCACTGCACACTCACTATCTGAGTGTGCAATGATGTCTTTAATGTGTAGCACACTCCATGCCCTACACTATTCTATCGGAACCCCAAAACACGAGTTTCCAATTCAATCATTCTGCCACTTTCAGTGTCTGTTCAAATCTTACTTGCCATTTATGCCTGCAAGTCTCCAGATACAAACGGTCCCTCTGAAACTGCGTGGGCTACATGATGCCATATGACATGGATACTGCCTTCTTTTAGCTTTGCCTTTTTGTCTGGGTTGTCTCTTGCTTCATCATCTCCCTGTCTTCTCTTCCCAGGCCTCAGTTCTATTATCTGGCACAAGACTCTGGCCAGGATTTGTGATCAGGGTTCTTCGGGCTGATTAAAACTACGTGTCACGGATGACAGCAAGACCTCATATTGTTGCCAGTGCTAAGTAGCGGTTAGCAGATGCAAAACCTTAGCTAGGTGTCACCTAAACATCTGTATTTCTAGATTCAAATGAGAGCGTAGAAAATTAGGTAGCTCTGGCAAACTCCACCCTTTCCTGGATACAACAAGCTAAGGACAAGGGGTGACTCCCCACAGCTGGCATGGTGTTCTAACTTCCTTTACAGTACTACCTCACTGCCATTATAATAGAAAACCATATTAAACCACAACAGAGGCATAGATATCTTCATTCAGACTACGGTGCAATGCCAGCTGACAATGCAAGCAAGATAGAGGACACTGGATGTTTCCTGGCCTGTATTTCTCTTTCAGTATGGCTTTGCATTAACATGCAAAATGGGATAACATAAGGTTTGTGTAGCTTTTGTGTCTCCTGCAGTGTGTCGATATTTTGTTTGTGTTCTAACAAATTAAGATTGCCTGAAGATCAGAGAATCGGAGCGGTCAGTCACTAGAGTTCTTACCTCTACCAATGCTCAGACCAAAGGGGCGATCCTGTTCTCAGACTGCGTCCTCAGACTGCGTCATCAAACTGACTGCATCCTCTGACTTAAGGCGTTAGACTCCTGCCTTAGACTGCAAGTGGTCCTGTCTCCTCCTGCCTCATGTTCCCCTGTGTGCCCAGCCACATTGCTCTTGTCTCACCTCCCTGGTGCTGGGATTAAAGGCTTGGGATCCCAAGTGCTGGGACCACCTTTGTGTAAGCTCTATTTCTCTTTTAGATGGGATCAAACTCAAATAGCCCAGGATGTCCTTAAACTAACAGAGATCCGTTTGCCTCTGACTCCTGAGTCCGGGGATTAAAGGTGTGTGCCACCACTGGCTGGCCTCTAGGGGTTCAGCTCGGCACTCTGATCTTCAGGCCAGTTTTATTTGTTAGATTACATACAAAATACCACCACACTGTAGTTCGGTTCTTTTTTGCCATTTTGCATTGGTTCAGCTCATACTCCCATTTCTCATTTCCAAAGCACAAGTCATCCTAGGCAGTTTGCTTTTGGATATTAAGTAAGGTAAAAAATACAATCCTGGTTTGACAGGAGTTAATCTCTCACACAGGATCTTCTCAGCACCAGGGCTTGTATTTGCCCAGATGCTTGGAACCCATGAATGAACACCATGTATCATTGATCTAACACTTGCTAAATGTGTACAACGTATCTGACACTCCTCTAGTTAATTCATATCTATATGAAGTATAGATATAAGTAAAGACAATATAGATACACATGCAGATACAAATATATAAGCAAAGCATGCCTATCCCTGCTCTAATAGGCATCTATATTGATAGGATAATAAATGAACACTAAAAATCAAATACAATCCTGGGCTGTGGGATATTTTGACCAATGATAGACGATATACACAGCTGCCATCCCATTCTTTTATCTCACCTAGCGATTTTGCAACTGTTTTATTTGGTCTAAGTACACACCACATTGCCTTCACAATGATGAATGACATAATGACACATTCCACAGACCATATCCCACTTCTTTACTGATGCATGATTGTGTATAACACTGGAATTTTCCCAAGTTACATGATCTACATCATTCCTAAAGACTGTGAAGAAGAGGATGCTGAGCTGCAGGAAACAAAGGCAGGAGGCAGGAAACCTGTCACGTGGTCCCCTAGGTCAGGTGAGGTAGGTGGTGATGAGGACTAAATATAGTACTTGCAGAGGGCGTGAGCTGGTCAGATTACAGACAGTTTAAAGATTGCGAGCTTTGATGGCTGAAATGCAACAGAAGCAAGAGAAAAGAATGTGTGATTACTCTCACGGTTTGCCTATGAAGCTGATCAGATAGTGGTAAACTAACCACCAGGTGTTAGAACCTTGGAAGAGTTCCGAGATTGTAGAAGTAGGGTGGGGAAATGAGAGTTAATTTTTCGACTTAATAAGCTTTAACTGCCCAGAGAAAACACACACACACACACACACACACACAAACCACACACACATACACATCATTGAACAGGTAACTTATATATAAAAAGTTTAGCAAAGAGGTTGAGGCTAAATTATTGACCTATAAATAAGGAGTTTAAGGCCATGCAATTGATTTGAGATCATCAGGACTTCAGTGTAAAGCAATAAGAAGAGGCAAGAGGTTTGAGGATTTAACCTTGGTTACAAAATATCAAGTGGCCACACCCAGAATAAGGATCATCAAAGACAATAAGGATTGTCCAGAACACCAGGGGAAACCAGAGATGTGGCCTCCGTGCCAAAGATGAGCTTCATCTTTTGATATGTGGGAGAGGAAACTCATTTACCAAATGTTGTAAGCTTTTAGAGCAACAGTGCTTTAGGTATGGAAGGACCTTGGCAATAATATTTTTGCAAGTCTTGCATTTTATAGAAATAAAGAATGAGCCACAGAGAACTTAATGACCCAATGTCATCGTAATTGGTTTTAGTTGATGATGGATGGTATATTCTGTTGGAAAGATGACAGGCTGGATTGGAGTGTGCCTCCCATCATGCAGTTGGAACTGTTACCTGTCATTCCCATCTCTGGAAAAGAAGGGACTAGAAACACTCATAGGCATTACTGCTGAACCTTGATATACCAAGGCAAGCTATTCTGTATCTTGATATACGGAGGATACAATTTCACTCAATAGCCAGCTGCTAACTGGGAGGCAAGTGTTCTATTCATTATTCACACTTTTAATCATTGGTGGATGACGTGAGCAATATTTAACAAGTCTGTTATGTATATAAAACTATGTAATTGGATCTTTTCTCAAAACCAGAAATCAATATATCCTAAAGCAATGTAGTGGTTGTTTGCTTTTGTCTTTGTTTTCTACGACTGAATGGAACTCAGGGCTTCATAAATGATACATAAATATTCTACCCATCAGCCACACCTCCAATCCCAATGTGTTTCTTCACAGAGCTCGGGGTGTATTGTACCATTAGTATAAGGTTTGGTATCCCATTAAAATTTGCTGAGCAAGCAAGTGAAAGCCTATCTGCTGGTCCTTACTAGGAAATCATCAATAGGATCAAGTATCCACACTGCAAGGATGTAGGAATTTTCTTCTAAATGTCAAATTAAGGATTTGTATTCATGCAAAAGATTCAGAGTGGAACACCTATTGTAAAACTAAGAATTCTACTTCTTTTAAGTAATGCCCATCCCGTCATACAATACCTTGTTGAAATCCCTTCCTGTTCTCTCATAGCATAAACCAAAGTGTCTAAATGTCTGTGTGCTTAGATAACAAGAGAGAACGGTCATAATGAAAACTGTGAGTACATTTCAGGACACGTCATAAGTTTCTTTTCCACGGCTGCACCAAAAACACATTTTTTTTAAGTTATGACAGATAAGCCCTGCTCTTTAGACAGAGGCAATACATTCAAAAGCAAAGGTATAAAATCTATAATCCTAGCCTGAAGATTAAGCAAAAACCTTTCAAAAATTAAAACATCTGTGATGCTAAAAATAAAGACAGAGTACAGATTATATACCTGTAGGTATGTATGTATGTGTAGACACACATATTTATCTCTTTATTAAAAACATGTGCTTACAGAACTTTAGGTCAGATCGTAAGTTTTATGTCATTGTCTGACTTTAGTTTGATTAAAACTAGCCGGTCCTGGTGTATGGTTTGTTTAGTTACATGTTCTTATCTAGAAGTGTGAATTCCCCTCAGGGAATGTGAAAAATAACTGCTATAACGATTCTTGCACAGCTCAGAGAGGGTGTGACGGGGATAAAAAATTTGATAGGAACCTAAAAATTCACTATATAATAATAATGATCAGATATAATTGATATAATTGGTACTTGAGGCTTACATTTTATAGTTTAATTCAGAACTTTACACCAAACAAGTTCCTAGAGTGGGAAAATACCGTGACAGAATCCTATGATTTTAAATATAGCGGGCAGCTGGGACAAGTGTGAAAGCGTGTGCTGACATGAGGGATGTGTGCAGAGGGCCTTCAGCTGCGAGTGTTTTTGGTAAATATCTGCAAATATTATAGAGCACACACCACGGGGAAAAATATTGCACGCTGCTAGACTCCTGCCGTGGAATGCGTAAATTCCATGGGGGGATCTCTAATGTAATTCTCCCAGATAGAGTAAGAAGTTCACCTAAAGAAAGGATTTTTTTGCTAACACTGATTTCTTTTTCTTTAATTTGGGACATCAAAAATTGAATTTAGCCTCAATATTGGATCATATTCTAGGTGGCCTTCAGGGGAAAGAAGAAATGGTTTTACTTCTGTTTTTCTTGGTGACAAAGGAAATTTCAAACTTCATGCAAGACCTGTACCAAGTACAATAGATTGGGTCACAACACAAATAAACTCTCCACAATACTTTAGCCCAGAAGGTATACTCATTGCTCTATTATTTTGACCACTGTATAAGACGGTCTTAAATTTTTGTCCATAGAGATAGATTGTATGCACCTACACTTCTGTTGTTATCAACACCTGCGCATCCTCTAGATAGTTCTTCTAGAGAACTCTTGGGATTTTAAAAGGGAAACTGTTGCAAAATTCCTTCTATCTGTTGGTATCACCGGGAAGATGAACCACAAGTCAGTACCCTTAGTTTACAAACTCAACTGTGTGTCCACAGGAGATTCACTGCCTAGGTACCCTGGTTAGGTAGCATACTGAGTCAATACTCATGCATACCAGACAAACTGCTATTCAGAAACCAACTGTCAGCCATTTTGAAAAATTCAGAGAGTCAAAAGACTAAATGTTGAATAGATAGATGTTCAGAGAAGACCTTGAGCAGAAAGAAGTACACGTTACCTTTACAGCGCTCTACAGAAGATAAACGAAAGACTGACAACTCACACTTCTCTTAATGGCTCTTCAAGTTTACCAAGCAATGGTTTATAGGACACGATCTACTTGTTAGATGGTGTAAATGCTAACCATGTGTTACTTTTAATTTTTATTTTCTACTTTATTTCATCATACTGCTCTACACAGATTTTGTGTGTGTGTGTGTGTGTGTGTGTGTGTGTGTGTTTCCATGTTGGTGAAAGGAAGCTTTATTGTGCTCTGAAACGAGAGCAAAGTATTTGGAATGAAGCTCTTTAACGAGAGAAATGAGAAACCACTGTTGTCTTAAAGGAAGGGAAGTATCTGAAATACAGTAAAAATGGTTGCTGTTTAGTTGCCTTAGATAAAGTGATGGCAGCGAGTTGTGTGTACACACATGCACGTGCACAAAAACCAGGCAGAAACTAGATGCACATCCGGTGAGGTGAGTTGCCACTTGAGAGGGAATAAAGAATCTAGCAGTATCCAGATGTGATCCCTTTGTCTCCAGGGACATGGCTCTCCAGGGGAAAGGAAGCTAGCACTTCCCTCCTGTGGTGAAATCACAGCCAAGGACCGAAGCTGATCCTTTGTTCTACTTCACTCTGAGTGCTTTACACGGAGAAGAGGCCCAATTAATGCTCACGGAATTGAATTTATTGAATTGCACCGAAGGAAAAAGGGGACTCGTGGGACAGAGAGCCGTCAAGAGCATATTGCAAGAAAGTCCGGTGCAAGGAGAGAATGGAGTTTTAAATCTCCGGATTTGTCTGTGGGGACCTGGAGATGTATGTATCTTGAATGGGAAACAAACAACAAACAAACATATTGGAACTGCTGAGCATGTCCTATTGTCAACGGCACTCCTCAGAGCATTTATATACAGTATGTGAAAGAATATATGAATTTGTAACTACCAGCATGCTAAACTTGGAGCTGAATTTTGTTTCGCTTTCTTTAGATTTTTTTTTATAAACTTTTGAATGATGCAAATCAGGCAGACTAATAGACGATAACCATCCCCCATTGGTTATGGCTCCAAGTGGGAAGATCATTCATTAAACTTGAAATTGAAGTTTTTTGGTTTTGAATGTGAATCAATATAAGAATTTTTTGTCATTTAGAAAACATTTTTAAATTTTTTTATGAATCGATTAAAAATTAAGGTCTTCCTCAAAATTTGAGGATAAACTCAAATTTGGATAATGATGGTATATGAAAATTTTCAATATGGAAATGGATATTTTCATAAACTTATCACTGTATGAAAACATCTCAGTGCTAAATTAGTCACAGTAATACCAATACAAAATTAATTGTGAAATTTTCCTAAAGGTAAGAATGAGTATAGTAGAAAAAAAGAAATGATGTTTGATTTCCAATAATAAAATATTCAGGGTGGTTGCTTTGCTTTTGTTAGGAATCCACATTTTTAAAAATCTAAAAACGAAACAAAAATGGTTTAAAAAACATTTAATTTCATACTGTGTGAACAGTCAACCAAATAGCTTTATTTCTATGGCTCTCCAAGACTATAGCAGTCAACTTAAATACTACTTCTTTTTCACAGATTATATTTTAGCACAATCAGATAGTACCGTACATCTATGTTTATCAGGGACTGACCCTTTCCCATTTTCTCTTCTTAATGAAGTTGGTTTTCATGAAGTGGATAATGGTGCTTTATTTGGCCTTAGCAGCCAATGGTAGATGTTAAACGTCTAACAGCCTCACACCATCAACTGCCTCTGTAGACTGACTTGCTGCTGAATCATATAGAGCTCCTAAGATGCTCTAATATGACATCTATTTTTGGAGAGTGTTTTGATAATAAACAGGTGCATAAAGGAAAAGCAAGTCCTTTCCTCCTTTTTGTGATGAGAGCAGATTGATTTACTGATGAAGTTCAAAGCAGAAAAAAAAAGAAGGGGGACATGAATAGATGCTATGACTGGAAGGATGCCTGATGCCTCGTGAAGTAGATCCCAGAGGTAGGTCTTTGAAGGTTACACCTGACTCATAGCTCCTGCTGTGTTCTCTGCTCCCTGGTCCAGCACGATGTGAGCAGCCTCTACCGCACGCTTCTACCACCAGGAACCAAGCTGCTCCACCAGCCTCCCCGCGCCATGGCGCACAGAATCCATCTGAGACCGTTTCCAAACACATCCTTTACATTGTTTAAACTGTTTCTGTCATGCATCATGGCCACAGCTGCCCACAACTGCCTAACAATAGGGGTGGTGAGGAATACGAAGAGCCGTACAAGGCGGGTAAAAGGTATAGGAGTTCTCAAAAGATTTCTAGGAAATATGTCTCGCCCAGTTGGAAGAAGACTTACTGTGGTCTTCTGGTAGGGGAGACTAAAATTTGGAACCCGTCCTATAACATGCCCGTGACCCAAGTCTTACCACCTGGGCAGAGTCCTCTGAGATCCATTAGAATGTAGCTGTATGGAGGATGAAGGGATGCAGCTCCCAGGTTAGTAAAGGACTGGGAAGTTAGTGTCTGGAGAGTACTGTATTGCAGAAAACCTAACTTAGTCATCATGGCAACAACATCATCAACAACAAAAGGGAGCCGAAAGCCAGAAGCCCTTGTCCTCATCTCTCTCAGAATACATCTTTGCATTTCATGAACTGTAAAGGCACGGCCCTCCCACGTGGTTCTTGGTCCCAGAGCCCTTTAAAATTGTCCCATCTGACTTTGAAAAGCATCTTGGGAAAGTTTGAGCTGGCATAGTCCAAGATGAAAAGCAGACACTAACTTTTAAGTATCAGGAATAGTAGAGTGTTTTTGAGAACGTTGTGCTCAACTTTGGCAAAACTTTTCAGTTCTTCGACATCTTTGTGTGACATATCAGAATGATGAATTTTAATTTTAAAGGGGATCATGATGGGCTTATTCAACACTTTCATTTTATAGGCAATGAAATGGAGGTCTAGAGGGATTAAGTGACTCGCCTAAGGTCATTTTCATAAAAATGAAAAAAAAAAGTTGAACTAATTCTTTAGCTTTTAGATTGGAGGGAATAAAAAGTCTATTTCTTTCTTCACTTCTTAACACATCACTCCCCCTCCCACCAAGCTCAAGGCTAGCTCTCTTCTAGGGATGTCTATGTTCCCTTAATGCAGAACTTGACAGTCAGTAGATAGAGTGGCCATCAAAAGGTACACTTTTAAAACTTAATGCTTAATCTAGTAGGGGTGATAGTAAAAAAAAAAAAAAAAAACAGTGCTGTGGTGTGAGAAGCCGGAAACGGAGTCTGCAAAGTAAAATAACTGTTTTCTATTAAGCACCCCACAATGACAAAAAAAAATTGGGTGGGTGAGAGAGGTGTTTTCCAAAGAGACCCAGAGGAATGGAGGTGGGTCTAGAAAAGGTGGGGAACACACCCACACACACTCATGCATGTATGCAAGCATGTGCACACACACACACACACACACACACACACACACACACACACACACGTTTGATCAGGATTCTAAGAATGCAGCTCAGGCGTAGAATGTTTACCTGCTACGTATGATTCTGAGAACCAACCAGAAAAATGAGAGAGAAGGGTGCACAGTAGGGTGGGGGAGGGGATGGCTTGAGAGTTGTTTGGTCAGTGGGTGAGACCCTATCTTTGTATATGACTGTGTGCAAAATAAATTTTGCTAAATGATTGTTAACAGGGGTTAGATAATTTAGATTCCTGACTGTTCTGCTTAGAGCATGACCTAATCCTGGAAAGATGTTTAAATTTATACACATTGTCTATTTTGAACAAAATACAGATTTTGTTGAGAATCTTTCTAAAAGAAAAGCCGACAATGGATGCGTTCTTGCAAAAATGAAACCACACTGTCTCCACTGAAGGGATTGAAATCTAACGCAGATAATGAACACTTATCAATGTAGCATAGTAACTTTTTAAGCCTAGCACACTGCTTATTAGAAGGAAATGAATGCATTTTCAGGAGTTACGTTACAGGTGAAACTGTGAAGAGTCCCACACAATATTCTTGAATAAACAAACAGCTCCTGACTTGCTAAAGGAGACATCAACTGAAACAGGTGATTAAAGTTGACAATAGAATTGTACAAATGACCCTAATTAATGAATTTTCTAATCCCTTTCGTATTTATGGCCGTTAGTCCTTAACACACCATGTGAATGAATATGCACATCTTGCCACCGGTGACACCCTTAACAGGATGCAAATGATGTCCAGGGACCTATCCTGTGACATCTGTGAGTTGACATCATTCTATCTTCAACCGGAGAAGGTCTAATTCTCCCCCATCGCTCTAACAACCCCCTCCCTTTTTAGCTGCCACCGACTTGGAGATCGCTCACCTCGAAAAATCTCCAGTCAGATGCCAGATAATACTATCCATTTTACAAGGCATCAAATCTTCTGCAGCTTTGGATTAAGGGTTCTGACCTTAAAAAAAAAAAAAACCTTCTACTTCCAAACACCCCTCCTCTTTGTAAACACAGTAAACTGATGGCTATTTGGCTCATGCTCCCTGACAGGAGCAAGATAATGTCACTCTTCAAATAAGTTCTTATTGGTTGCTTTTTGATGGATTTATCAGCTGCCAGCAAATACTGGATTATTATTTTGGTGAAACCAGCCATGGCAGCCCTAGAGATAGGAATACCTCTGTGTGGAGTCTGTGCATTGCAGGTAGGTCTCCATGGCACACGAATCTGAAGGAATTAGAACTACCTCAATGCTTTCATCTGTCCCAGTTCTTAGAGATTTAGGGCACAAAGTGCTTGCTATCTTATAGCATAGTGACCAAAGCATCTATGGGTTTAGCTTAAAAGGTGGTATTACTATCTCATTAGTAAACTGATAACAGTGTTTCTGACTCATATTCCACTCACTAATTAATACCAATTCCTTATCATGAAACTTTAAACTTCAGCACCATTGGTACTTTCTCCACAAAGAATAAATGATCTTTCCCTGTTACCTGGAAGATGACTCTCTTTTCATAGTAAGTTCTCAGGAATGTGAACCACATGAAGCCACCCGAGACTTTATCTTCTTTATTCGAAATTTGATGTCTTTATGCCTGATGCTTGCTTGTTGGCATTTATATGGGCACTTAAAATGTGTTGCTGGGCTGGCAAAATGGCTTTGCTTGGTAAAGACACTTGCTGTCCAATCTAACAATCTGAGTTCAGTTCTCAGACAAACAAATGTTGGGAGAAGACGTACTCCTGCAATTTGACCTTCATACATGCATTGTGCGTGACAGACAGACACACACACATGTACATATGTGCACACACACATTCCTGCACGTGTGTGTGCCCACACACATGTGTATCACCCATCGTGACTAAATGCATTTAAAATATGTTTGCGACAGTTTTAGTACTCTTCAACATGTTTTATTCACAGTTGTGTGTGTGTGGAACTATAATTATGAAGTAGTTCAGAAGTTGTAGAGAAAAGTGTTGAGAACTGTGTGGGATTCTTTTGCATTGTTAAACCTTTTAGATTATACCTATACTGTCTTATTTTGGTCAGAATTTATAAAACGTAGAACAAATGAAACATAGAAACAAATTTAAATATTGGCCAAATCCCTTATTTCATAGACACAAGAGCATACCATTTGTGATAAATAGTTACATTAAAGCACAAATATGGCAGAATTCTATCCTATGAAGATGATGAAATGGAAGCAAAAATTGTTACAATCACTGATACTTATTTGGAATCTACAGATTCTCAATAGGTCCAAGGAGGAATAGGGGCAGAGTGAGGGACAGGCAGATAATGTTTACTTTCATATTTTAACAAATGTGTCTTGGCTGTCTTGAATTCATTAGATGTATTACTGTAAGCATATTACTATCATATAAGATTACTATGTAGATTTTTATGTAAAATATAAGCTCTATTCAGTACTATTTCTTAGGTGTGCAGATTTCTGTGGGTGGAACAATATGAAATGAGTCCAGAGTATGGCTTAATGAGGAGGATCACACTTGTTCTACACATGTGCTTAGAGTTACATAGAAGGGAGACATTAATTCTTACATCCATAGAACATCTTATTTTATCATTGAAATTCCTTTTTATTCAGTCTCTTTCATTTAATCATGCTTCAATGTATTTATAATAAATGAGAATACATATAAACCTTCCAGAACATCCTGGGAATACTGAATCATATTAATGACACTCTTAATGTCATTTATTTGACATGGGATCTGATTATGCCATTAAAGATTTTGTTCCTTTGATACTCACACAGGGATCAGAAATAACTGAATTGGGGAAACATCCCAGAAACTAGGAATAGTTATTTTTAAATTCAATGGCAGAATTCACACATTTAAATGGTACCATTCACAGTTTCTCCTCTTCAGGAATGTTAAATCTTGTTTGAGAGGAAATTCATACATCCTCTGTAAATTAGAAAACAATTTGGAAGCAGTCTATAACATTTGAAGACTGTCACAGACTGTATGCGTCATTCTGAGTCAATTCAAAACCAGGAGAAAAAGCACCCTGGGCTGGTGTTAGTTGAGGCACACCTCTGCTTATGGGTAAAAGTTGGGCTCAGTGTTCAAGATGGGTAAGATGGTCAGTACAGAGTCAAGAGAGCAGGGAGGAGGAGCAGGGGCAAAGGTAAAGGAGAACGTGTCAGGAAGCAAAACTGACCAGGAGAGCTGACAAGAGGTAAAAATGTAGAGAGGTATTATTCTAGCCTTATAAATCGACAGTAGTAGATTCTTTAAAAAGATCCACGACCTTGCTAGTTCCTGGAAGCTGGCTAAGTGACCAGAACCAGGCATGAATGCTCCCCTGTTGAGTCGATCTTAAGTCCAATTAGACAGCTGTTGGTTGCCACCGACATGCGAGTACCATTTACTGCATCTTTATGCATATATTGCCCCTTGGATAATTGTGGTTCATAGGTGTTACAACTGGATAGGATGGTTTAATTGCTTCTCTCCCTTGGCAGCCTGTATAGAGTTTTCTGAAACCTGGAGGCTAGACTTTAGGAACGAGGCTTTCAGGTCAGATCCTGCTCCAAGTAGCCAAGTCCTGTGTCCCAAGTGCGAGGTGTCTTCAGCGATAAGGGGACACCCTCAATTCCTAAGAAGCAACCAAGGGCTATATTGATAATCTCTATTGTTTTAGAAGTCAACTGGACTATTCCAACCAATCATTTGAAAGGAGGTTTCCTGTGCCTGTACTGGGTTTTTGTTAGAATATGGTTTTTGTGGGGAACATTGTCAGTCAAAGGGATTTAACATCCTTTAATATATGCGTTAAAGTATTCTGTACAATTTTAGGTTAATATAAAATAATGTCACTCATTGCTAGACCAGCACAATTCCTTAACATAGTCTAAAGTGTATGCTTCTACCTACATATAAGTGTAACTACAACCCCTCGTCAAAGAAGCCATCTCAGGAAAGCAATACAGAAAACAATCATGAACGGGACACAATTCAGAGATTGTATATTAGGGAAGGCCAGTTCCAAGAGATACATCCACATCATAGCTCCTGTATTTATGGCTCAGGGAACACTGTGGAAGAGGGGCAAAGAGATTATGAAAGCCAAAATACCAGGACATCATCTTTGAAACAGTCTTTTGTATAAATGGCTGTGTAAGTAAGACCAAAACAGTGGCAATATCAATGGACATGCTAATACAGAAAGGAAAAAATTTCAAAGGGCCCCACCCTTAGACAATGAATGATAGGCCTTCTTTGATTTCTTAGAGGGATGAGTTCCCTCGTTGGTTGTCCAGTACAGGGTGGGCAGCTCTGAAACCATATACTTACCACCAACAAAAACAGACTCAGAAAGTTCTATATATGTGTATATATATGCATATATTATATATAATTATAAATACATTTATTTATATTTTGGGGTGTGCATGTTTGTGTATGTAACAACACCAATCGAAGAAAAAGATGCTGCAACAGACTGGGAGAAATGGAGGATTCCTGGGAGGGTCTGAAATGGGTAGGAAATGGGTGAGGGACAGTGATATAATTCTATTTTAATTAAAAAAACTTATCAAAAATACCTCTTCTAGAACATAATCAGTGGCCTGGGGAGACAAAATGACAAAGAGCTCTAGGCAGAATAATGGAAGAATCCTAAAATGGGTTCCATTCACACAGGACTTAGTGCTGATCCAGAATTTTAAATTTATCCTAACGTTCATAAAGAAGGTGATATAGATCATTAACAAAGGGAAGATGTGGCAATGTGACATAAAATCATCATGAAATAGAGAGGTGACTCGTAAGAAGGAGGTGGTCAACTCTCAAAAATAAGTTGATGAGGGTCAGGAATAAGATGACAGAGTGAGAAAGACACCATTCCCAATATCATGAAGCACATGTTCTAATGCTTGGTGGCTATGGGGAGAGAGGAGGAGAGGGAAAGAGGAAGAGAAGGGAGGGAGAGGGGAGGGGAGGGGGAGAGGGAGATAGAACGCTATGCAAGGTAACCTGGAATGTAGTTCAGTTGTAGAGCAATTCCCTCGCATGCATCCTCAAGGCTCTGGGCTTGAGTCATTGAAAGCAACTCCAAAGACATTTTAGAATCCATTTAAAACGTAAAAAAAATCATCACAGGCTTGCTGTTTAGGGGAATAGGCAACTGTTAATGAAATCAGAAAGGGTCTTAGCTCAGTTGACTCTGCTACAACCAGTTGCAAAGACTGAGTAACATAAATGGAAACTCGTGAGAGTGTTCTGGTGGCTGGCCCATAGAAGACCATGTGGTGTCACATACTGAAAGCGCTTCATGCTCCCAAGATGGCACTGTGAGCGCACAGAAAGTTAAGAAGTCAGAGTTCACCATGCCATGTTGTCTTGCGAGAAGAGAAGGCCATTGAGCTCTTAAACTATCTTATTGGCAGCCCCTGAGCTTAGAAAGGGTTACAGGCGCAGGGCAGGAGACAAGGGTCATCTTCCGTCAACAAATGCCACTGAATCTGACTTCACAAACTTGACCACATGCTTGCCCATAAACAGTTGTAAATAAATTCAGGTTCCGGATTGGAAAATAAAGTAATGCGTGGATAATGGGAGAAGATGCTAACACCATAATGGGAGAAGATGCTAACAACGACGGCAAGAACAGAGCAGCACTCTGAAAATTTTTACAAAGAAAGCGGCAAGTAGTAACTCCAGAGATTCTATGTGGAAAGAACTGGGGGGGAAAGGAAACAGGTGATATAAAGCACTAGGAAGAAATGTGGCTGAAGGGTAAGGGGATGCTCAAAGCCAGTGACAAGGAGAGAAGCAGGACGCTGAAGCAGTCAGGAAGACAGAGGAGTTCAGTATTAGCCGAATCTCAAATTTAGGGTCCTATATTTGCTCTGCAGGGACCATAATAAATGAATTAGATTGAAGGTGTTTATTGGGGAGGGGATTATTTTCGGCAAAATTTATTCAGCCAAGGTGGCGCGATTTCAATTTCTTTAAAGGCATTATCCTCCTATGAAGGAAGGAGGAGCCGGCTCACTTCTGTTTGTTTCTTCCTGGAATTTAGCAGTGCGGCTGAACTAATTTAAGTTTTTTGAGCCCATGAACAGCTGCAACTTTGTATTTAAATTTCATCTGCCGTCTGTCCTACTTGATGTTCCAGTAACAATCCATCTTACTTTCAAGCCTGACAATTTCACGAGGGTATTGACCACCCACAGAGAGTGTGCCTTCGAAAAGGAAAGCCCTTTAAGAGCTGTGTTGAGTGAAGCAAAATGCTGAGATTGGAGTCAATACCGTTAGAAGGGGAACGGGGCTGCGAGCGCAGTGAGTCAGAAGAATTAGTTCCATTATTTTTTGACTGATGCTCCAGGAAAGCAATAGCATCCAGGAAAACAATAGCATCCAGGGCAGTTTGATGGTCGCTGGGAAGGGAGGCGCTGTAGCTAAGCACCCGCCCCTCCCCGCAGTAACAGCAGTTAAACACCTGGCAATGGAACTGCCACCAGCCTTGAGGGACTGAATATTTTCCAGGTAAGTGTGAGCTCCTTTGTATGAGAATAACAGACGAGGCTGTATTCTACCTGGGTTATAAGAATTCTAATAATAGAGAGGGGCACATTTGAGTCTGACACATTAGAATGAGCGCCACGAGCTTTATAATCTGATATGCAAAATAAAAAATCCACAATGAATATTGACATTTAGAAACCTTTTAATAGTAGTAAAAATACTGCATATTAGCCAAGACTCTAATAGCTCTGTTTTTCTAATTTTTGACACTTAGTGACTTTGCATAGAAGGAGTATGAAAAAAAAAATCTGATTGCTATTCAGAGATATTTCAGAATCAGGACAGTGCTCCTTCACATTAAGTCTGTCTCTGAAGTGACCCATATCTGGCCATCAGGTAACCTGTATCAGGTAGTACCACATGTTCACATTCAACCCCAGTATGCACCCTCTGGGCTGATAACTATAATGTGACAATTCTGATAATTAAACCACCCAAAGTCAGTGGCTGGTGTCTTGCATTAATTCAAAACAGCTTAAGGTGAAATTGCTCAGTATTCAATTACTGTAGACATGGCTATATACGCTCTCAACCATGTTGGCGGGGCCGTGTCCGGGTACACTAAATGTGATACCTGGAAAAAACTGTAATTTACATAAATATTGGGGGCAGTTGATGGGTTGCAATCTACCCACGAGTTCCTCTGACGAAGCTCCTTGATTAGCAAAGTTGAGTAGGTCAAAAGATGACATTTTCCAATCAACCGAACATTCACAGAAAATGATATTTTCCTATATCATTCATTAAGAGTCAGGGGAATTCAGATTGTTGGGCTCATAAAGAAAATCCCAATTAATGACAATAATGAAGAATAAAAAAATAAAAGCAGATTACCTTTATACCAGGGCATAATTGTAACGTTTATATGCATAGGTTTCATGGAAGTTTCGCCATTCTTCCTAATATGTTTCCAGAAGGAAAAAAAGAGAGAGAGAAACTACAGTGCAAATCACAATTCCTATGGTTACAGTTTTATGTCATTTTTGTTTTTCAAAACCAGAGAAGTCAGGAAGAATGCGAACCTTAGGGAAAATGTTCTAACTATTGCCTATTCAATTAAGTTGTTCCGAAATTTTCTCCATTAGCATTGCTGCTGTAATTAAATAGGAGTGACTGAATACCAGAAAAACACCTTCAAATCCATATGCTACCTCATCTCAGGATGACTTTGTGTGTCTACTTAAGTGGTTTTGAAATGCCCAGAGAGATGAGCAAACATGACGTCAGCGATGGTGCGTTGGGCAGAGAATATCATGTGTGTTGATGGACCAAGTAAGAAAGATCTCCTCTTGTCAGTAAATGCGTGTGAGGACCTGGATGTAACAAGAAGCACGGGGTTGTTGAATGTCCTATGGTTGAATTTGGTCAACAATCTCTTCCTGCCCTTAGATGTTGATGCTCCTGGAATTTAGAGCACAATATCTGTATAACCCCCCAACTTAGACAGGATTGCATTACTACTTCCCTGAGCACTTTCCAGTTTTCAGAAGACAAACTGAGGGATCCCAGGCCTCCATTATCTGAAGAGTCAGTTTCTGTAATACGTCCTTGTACTACCCACACACATTCTGGAAAATCTGGAATACTACAGAGGATGGCCCAAATCTGACTTGAATTTATCTTTTTCATGAACTGTGTAAGAATTTGTGGACAAGCTTTTATCAGTGAGCAGCTGATAACTGTCAAACTCAAATTGTATATATATATACATATATATATATATATATATATATATTTAACATCAGAATCTCACTATGTGCTGTAGAATATTCTACAAACAGTAGCTACACGCCCACTGCGGCATGACGTCTTTTATGATTTATGCCAATGTAAAGCATGCGTCGGCCTTCTTTTCTGGCTGCAGGATTTGGTTTTTGTTCTCCGTTCCAACAGAGGATTCTGATTTGTGAGTCTATCCCTAAATAAATAACCGTCTATTAGTGTCAATTCTGAGCTACCAAGGGATTTCTCCTAAGTGTCCTTCTTCAACTATGTAGGCTGACTGGCCTAGCTAGAATGTCTTATGTAGACTAGGCTGGCTTCAAACTTACGGAGATCCACCTGTTTCTGTCTCACAGGTGCTGAAATTAAGACATGTGATAGCTAACATGACTAATAGCTAGTTGTATTCTTTCATATGCCATTTGGTATCACTGACAACCCCCCCACACACACACACCTCACACCTCACACACACCTCACAGGCCGCTTGTTAATTCTTTGCTGCCTTTCAGTACTAGGGGTATGGTTGACACTGTAAAAGAGAGTCACTTGAATTCAAGACTTTCGCATCATATTGCTTTGTGTTGTTTCAATTTTGAGATCGCATCATAAAAAAAACCTCAAGAGTATATAAAATAAAATTATATAACATATCCTGGAGCCCAAGAGATGAGTTAGACAGTATGTGGGACACTGATCTTTGAAGAAGGACGCTTAAAAAAATCCAACATTAGCTCCGAATTGAGAAATAGATGGTTAGTTATTTAGGGGTAGATTCACAAATCAGAATCCTGCGCTTGAACGGAGTTCAGAAACTGAAAGCCGCAACCGGAACAGAGAGGCCGGAGAAAGAGAGCGGACGCTTGCTCTACATCGGCATACATAGAATAAGAGGCAACGCCCCAGTGGGCGGGTAACCACTGGCTGTAAGACTTCCTACAGCAGATCTTGAGTTAGAAGAACTGGGTATGGAGTTTTGTGGTAGAGAAGGCTGGAAAGGTGCATTTGTCAATAGAAAGGCTCTATGCACTTGGAATGCGCAGGTGCGATTTTGGCCGAAGTCGGGGGCCTTTGCCTCGGTGTAGACTGTCAAGGACACAAAGACAAAAGAGAATGAAGAGGAGAACGATGGGAAAAGAGGACGTATGTAGAAAGGACAGTTCTGTATCCACGTAGATTAGAAGGTGACATGAATCTAAATGAAGGGAAATTGAAGGTGATCCCTCGTCAAATAACAGATTTTATAATCGTTATCGTTATGCCTAGGTGAAGAACACGGTAAACCAGCTGTATGAATGAGCCTGACCTGAGTATCTTAAACTTTCTCTGGCTGTAAAAATATCTTTTGTGCCTATAAAACTCACAAATACATGTTATGATTGCCATCAATGTTAGGTTTTCATTTCGTTTCCTTTAATAATACTTTTATTTGCAAAACACATTGTAGATTTCCTTATGACATCTGCTTTCTGCCCTCCTTCCCTCCCTCCCTTTTCTGTGGTTCTGGGGCTAGAACCCAGAGCCTTAGCCAATCTAAATGAGTGCTCTTCCTTGCTGCTGTGCTCCAGCCCCATTACCACAGTTTCATAAGAATATACCATTGTGTTGAGACTACCCAGTCAGCAACTCAATCTCTGCCTGGTGTCCAGAATGGCGGGCTGTTTTCATGGTGCTCATTATGACTGAGCCGTTGGTTTGGTCCTTAGGGTAAACAAGGTGAGCAAACCGGAAAACTTTTAAGAGTGTGCTGTGTGAGAATTCATGAAATAAAACAGAAAAGTATTTCAAGTATTTGCTGGGCTTTTATGAGCCAAATTTCTTCCAGGCGGTTATTTTTTGTAGCTTCCAGATTTTATTTATGTTGGCTCAATGGAGAACTTTCCTCATGGTAAAGGACATTCAAGCAGGTGTCAGGCACTAGGAATAATGTCAGATATTAATTACCCAATTTAGAAATATCACTGAATTAAACTGAATTAAAACTGATCATTAACTAAAGTTTATTAGTAAGGTATAATATCAAAATTAAGCTGGTAACAATGTAAGATTTTTTAAATCATATTTTTGATTACTTTAAGTTTTAATTTGAATATGAAATGAAGGCATGCGAAGCAAAAAGAAAAATACAAGAGACTTTCCTAAAAATGTGGTCATAGATTGCTAAATGTTTTACATATGTCCATGATGTACTTCTTTATCATTTATTTTACATTAAATGTATAGAGTAAGTGTAAATTATTAAGCATCAACAGTGTATAAAATATAGAGAAATCCAAAAGTCTGTCTTTCTCTGTGTGTGTGAGGCATGTGTATGTACTTGTTTAGGTGTTTGCTTATGTATAAGTATGTACACCTATGTGTAGGTATTAAGTGTTATCATTGAATAAAAGGGAATTCAGATAAGTCAGTTTTTGTGTGTGCCTCTGTGTGTGTGTGCATATGTGGGTATGTATTTATGCATATGTCTGCATATATGTGTGCATATTTAGCTGTGCATGTATGTATACATATGCACATGTGTGCATGTGTGTCAGAGGTCATTATTGAATATCATTCTCAGTCACTCTCTACTATGCGTTTTAAGGCAGAGTCTCTCCCTATACCCTCATTAAATTTAGAAGAATGGCAGATGTCACTTTAGAGTTCTGTTAGTATTTTGACAACCTAAAGGAGAGGAAAAATACCCGAAGCCTTGGAAAGTGTATGTGTGTGTGTGTGTGTGTGTGTGTGTGTGTGTGTGTGGCGTTTGTGTTCATGCATGCATGTATCCCATATTTACAGAGTGGAACATTATCCTGATCTTAAACAAAATTCTGTTCACATGTTACAACATGAAAATTTGACCCTATATTATAGAGATGTTTTTATTCTGGCGAGAGCAGAGAGGCTCAGCAACTCAACTACCGTAATTGCCGATGTCCTGTAAGTAAACCACCTTCTATTTTCCCATAAATAATTCTAGGAAACTTAGTGAGTAAACACGGATTTAGATGAATAGGTTTCTTTTGTCTGATACTCTCCTTGCCATCTGGAATGAATAGCAGCGGATTCCCAGGAAACTTCACACAATACCCAGGTAACATTATGCCAGGTGAAATAAGCCAATGTCAAATGTTGAACATTACTTAAAAATAGTGAAGGGATCAGGGAAATGGATGCGGCAGATATGACCAAATATGTCTGGTCTAAAATCAGAATGACTTATTCTGTGTAGTTAGTACAAATGAACAAAAGGACACATATTATTTGATTTATTTTTTGTTTGTTTGAGAGAAGGTCTCTCTGTTTAACAGCCCAAGCTACCCTGAAACTAGCTGTTGTAGACCAGACTGGCCTCAAACTCACAGAGATTCTCCTACCTCTGCTTTCCAAGTGCTGGGATTGAAGGCATATGCCACCACTTATTTGATTTACTTTTATGTGATATGTATAATCCAGAAAATGTCAAGGCTGAAAGTAAGTTGTAATTTATTAGAGGTAAAGACAGTTGGAATGGGCACATATTGTTTAATGGGAACAGTTTCTTTTTGAAATGGTGAAAAGGTTCTGAAAATGGTGATATACAATATTATGAACATATACCACTGCAACTGAATTAAAGATAAATCTTATGCTATATATAACTAACATGTTTGAGAAACTTAAAAAATTAAGAAAACTAAAAAGAAGACCCTTAGTTCAATTTAAATTGTTTCTCTATTCTAAAGAAGTCTATGTGAACCGTGGTAATGAAGCAGCTGGCTTTTAAGCAAAGTTCCATACAGCAACCAATTGCTAGAAAAACCTATCAGGATGCAATGAAAACACGACAAATTCATGTAGAATTGTAAATAGCAAGATTGGCTCCACATGGTTTTGTATGAGAACACAACTATTTAACTTGTTTATCAAAATGCGTTATTTCCCTTGAGGGATCCTGTGCTTTCTGCTAGCTTTTAATGAGGACCCTGGTACTGAACATGCTTCCATGTCTTTCCCGTGGCTGCTAGCGAGCCCCAGTGAAATGTGATGCTCAGCTTAAGACTTAGCTTATGATTGGCACACTTATATTTTTTTGGTCCCTGGTATTAATCTTCTATTGCTATGCAGAGTTTACATCATTGTAGGATTTTTTTATTGCATATTACTTTCAATTCCCGGTGAAAAGATTTGAACTGTAAATAAATAATAGTATAAAAACAATTGTCAGTGACCATGGTGTTCGATATGATGAGTGTGCTCATTAGGTTTGCTGAACACATCTAATAAGGATGATCTAGATGAATCCATTAAACTTTCTTTAACTCAAATAAATATATATATATATATATATATATATATATATATATACAAAAGCATGTATATGTATTATGTATTGATTACTAGGTCTCAGATTGGCCAGCCAACAATTTAAGAAGATGAACAGACTCCTTTTAACCCACTACTTAAAATAGTACAGAGACTAGATTGGTTATCTTACTTTCAATGGATAAATTATTTAAGCAAAGAAATTTATTTGCAATAACGTATAACATTCAATACGGAAAAGATCTTATAAATTCAGAATGAAGACAAAACTCAAGCCATTAATTTGAGTAGGGATGGACTTTGCAGGAATATAGAGTTTTAAAAGCTCTAAGAGTATAATAGCAAAATACTGATGAGTAATATCCAAGATTGGGCCTTGGTTAACTTGAACTTAGTGGCTCATTTGAAATAACTCAATACCTTATTGGTCTTTTTTTTTAATACTAGCATTAAAAGCTAGTTCTGATGGCTTTAAGTCATTACTTATATACTTAGGACTATAGTTATATCACCCGTTTTCAGTTCTCAGTGTTGGAGTAGGTAAGTGGATTGTGGAGGTATCACTGAAGCCCTTTCCAGTAGCATAAACCTATAATTAGCCGAAAATATAAAATTTTAGAATTGCAGACCTTAGAAATAATTGGTTTTAATACGCTGTTTCTACAAATGAGGTCTTCGATGATAAATGTCCTAGGCAATATAATCAGTGAGAGGCAGAGTTAGGGTCATAACTTGGGCCGGGGGTCTTACTTTTGCTTTCCTAGAAGGACGACGATGCAATATAAAAAGGGTACATGCTGTATAAATTTCTACCCTGTAACTCAAGGAGGGGCCTGACTGGCAGACTACACTCTATTCTGGAATACTTCAGTAGAACTTACAAGAGTGGGAGATGGCTCATTCCTTTCCTTTCTCATTTAGTGTGCCTTCACTCCAGACGCCCTAGAGTACACAGTGTGATGAGGAACAAATGCAGTGAATGAATTCCCAGCTCCCATGTAGGGGAATAATTAATCCATTTGCCTCTCGTTTCGATTCTGTCACTCCCTTAAAATTTATTATTAGAATTGAACAGATGCCCTTTACAAAAGGGGTTTTATAATGATGTCAGATCCCAGAGAGTCTGGGTACTGCTGCAGAATTCTACAGGAAAATAGGGAGGCCTGGGGAAGTGCTTGGGAACATATGTTCTTTTATCTAAAACCTTGAACCTCCAAAATTAAGAAAGTTAAAAATTACACCGGGGTGTTTTCAGCCCACAGTTTCTGACTTTGAGCTATGTGCGTATTTTCCTTCCATTCAGAAGTGTATGGAAAAAAAAATCCCAGAAGTTACATGAATGTGAAGGATAATGTAAATGATAATCGTTCTAATTGGGAAGGATGCATGTCAAAAGTCTGAAACTAAAAATTAGGTTAATTATATAGTCGAGCGGCTCAGTAAAGGATGAGTATATTAATCACTTAGCTGAAGTGTTACTGTTTCCATAATCACTCCACTTGACTGCCAGGGTTAGAAACCCAGGGAACCCAAGGGTTAACATCTGGCCTGACAAGGTTTAGACCTTGTGTCTGCCATGGCTCTTTAAGTCTCCAAGCCACACACTCATGACACTGGCATGTCTTTGGCTTGTCATGGTTTTAATGCATACCAACTATGCTAACAGGAGTAATGCAATGGAAATCAATGGAGGGGGGAGGAGAGAGAGGGAGACAGAGAGAGACACAGAGAGAGACAGATACAGAGAGACAGAGACACAGAAAGAATTGATTTTAAGATCAAGATGTATAATGTTTCAAGACCTCAAATAAGGCTTCATGGTCAGTGAACACTACCCCTCCCTGTCTGGTTCCACAGTACCTCCTACTGCCCTGGCAAAATATATTGGTTCACATTTATCTTTGATTATTCTATTTCAATCTGGCCTCCTTAAATTCTTTTATTTCGCCCTTTACCTTCTCTTTGTGAATCATTTCTGTAGACGCAGCTGTTTATTGTTGGCTTCAGGTTTGAAAAACCAAAAAGAGTAACAGTATATTAACCATTCTATCTATACGTGGTTTACCCTCATATCCCGTACCATACCCCAAATACAGCTACTCCTTTATCAAGATTGCAAAAGAATATTTCTCCCTGGGATTGTGGAGGGGAATTAGTGTTGACCTGCTCCTAAATGAGAATACAGACTAAGCTGCTAATTCAAACTTATTTGATAATATACTAGCTTAGTGGGTCTCACTGAATACTCAAATTAGTTCTAGTAAAATAACAGAATGTAGACTACATAATGAATAAAGGAACATGACACGTTTCAGGAACAGAACTGATGTCACTCTGACCTCGCCGAGATCCGCTGGGGGCTGGCTACTGAAGTTTGTCCTCCGAGGAGCTTTGCTCAAACGCTTCATGGATTTTCCTGCCTTTGTCAAAGGATGAAGGGCTTGTCACTTACCAGAGAACCTGGAGCTCTTTTGTTTACAGGAATATTTTATTCAAGCAAGAGAGCATATGTTGTTTTTTATTTTTTTTTGTCACTAATCAGTTTTCAAAGGGAGGGTGTAGGGTATAGGTTTAGTAAATAGATTTTTACAGTTTATTAGCATGCACTAATTATGCACTCTGAGCTTCATTTTGATGTCTTCATTCACATATATCACATATATACGTTGTCTGATCTTATCCATCCCTCTCCCCTCTCTGGACCTCTTCCCATTCACTCTTCTCTCTGGACCTCCTCCTGTTCTCTCCCCTCTCTGGACCTCCTCCCATTCTCTCCCATCTCTTTCTTCTTATCAGGTAGTTCCTACTTTCAGAGTTTTTCTTTTATTTTTTAACCCATTAGTTACAGCTATTAGTTTAATCAGGGTTTCTTATAGGAACGTGGGTGAGGAATCATTTATAGGTGCATGTGCAATTTACCAGCGGTTATATAACACTAAAGGATTTTTTTTTCTATTCCCCAGAAACATTGACAGCCTATAGATCCTTAAGGAAGAGCAGGGTTTCAGGAGGAGCCCTTCCCTCTCCATGACAGGATGTTGCCAATCTCAACTGTGCTTATTTTATAATTAAATTTACCAAATATAATTTTTTTAGTACATACTAAATATCAAACATTATTCTGGCAACAGTTTACTTCATATTCTTTAACACGTCACAATGATATTGAGTTTTGGGTATGACAAGTGGCCTCTGCTCCATTTTTAGTAATTTTTTTTTTGTCAGAGTGGTAAGCTAATTGTTGCTGATGAAATAAAAGCAATCTTTGAATCTTTATTATTTTTAAACTCCAGCAATTCTCAGCATCTGCATATTTGAAGTTTTAAGCCACTCGTCCATTGGTTAATTCACCAGACACCCCTAACCCACCTCCAAAATTTCCTCTCCATCTTGTGATTTAGTGTGATTAGAATCACACGTGAAGGTGATCACTGGGCATTGAACTTGCTAACTTTTGTACCTGAAAGGGAGAGACATAGAGGAAGGTGCCTTTGGCTGGTATAGGTCAGCAATCAACATGAGGGAGAATTTAACAGCGTTTCAATTATGAAGTGAATGAATAATATCACGAAGTCTCATGAAAATTATAATAAATTATTTCAGAGAACAGGAAGGGCAATGCAAATGAAAATCCCAGCCTATTTATCCCATCCCCATTGACTTGCAAGTGCTGAATTTTGAAAAATTAACTTAGACACCCTTAAAAAAAGTTCACTGGTTTTATTTTTAAAACCCAAACTGATCATGAAAAATAAAATTAAAACAACAACAACAATTGCCCCCCCCACCCCCTTAATGTCAGTTTGCTTGTGAAGCTCACAGGTACGGATATTCAACAGCTCACTTCGGCGAGTGCAATCAGCTAGGTACCACAAGTGTGCCCACTAATTTTATAAGAGGGAATAAGAGTATGAGGCCTCTGCTAAATATCACAGCATCACATCTGGGCCTCTTTCACAGCGATCTCTAATATCCAATGGGTGAGATACACACAGGAATATTTCAAGACAACCTGAATTCTTTTTCTCCCTGACTGTTGTCATTGCTGTGCACCAAATTTTAAAAATAATGCCCTCCCGGGTTTTAATGAGGCCGTGGATGGTGGATCAACTCTCATGAGAACACTAGGAGTGGAGTCGCTCACTTGGCACCTTCTTCTCTAAGTTGGCAGCCACTTGCCCTCAGGGCTGATCTACCTTCTCTCAGTTCCGCCTAGGTTTGCGCGACTGCCGCCGATTGCGATTGCGCATGCTCTGGGGGAACAGGAAGTTTGTATTCCTCAACATTGGCTAAGGGCAATGATGAAAACACAATGAGCCCAGAGAAAATCTCCCTGAGAAATTTTTGGGGCATTTTCCTGCCCCCTGTTCCTCCCTCATTTTTCTTCATTCTCTTCCTGTGATTTATTTATTTATTTTTGAGGCAGCTGCTCATGGGGCAAGCAATATACTGAATATTGATCTTTCACCTTTAGATCTCTTGATGGTGCTGATTCATGTCTCCTGACCCATCTTTTCCTACACATGAAACTTAACAGGCAGAAAATGCTGTTCTTCCACGTTTCAGAGCTATAGACCAGGAGGACGTACAGGCTAACATGGAGCAGCTCTAGGCAGGGCCCTGCCTGTCTAGGACTCACTGAGAAGCTGATTGCTAATGGAGAAAGAAATATACTACAGTTCTACCCCTCCAATGTAATAGGGTGCTAGGGAAGTACAGCCGGAAGATAAGAGAGCAGTAGTGATGGGTGGGTGGGGAGGGAGAAAAATCGGGAGGGTGTTAGAGCCATCCTTGCTAAGCAACAGAGGGAAGCCACCATGTATTAAGTTGTTAGAAGAAAAAGCATCCTCAGAATGATGTCCAAGGTCAACTCCAAGCATTTATAGATGTGAAAATAATCACCAACAAAAATAATACAGCTGATAAACAAAAAGCCACCCTGGACAGAATCATGTGCCATACTATGATAATTATAGTCAATATGAGAGATGTACCTTTTGATCAGAGTAGGTACCAATATAATGCTAAGGCTTTCCCCCCATGTCCCTGTTTGTTTTCTTTTTCCTCTTCTTCCCTCCTCCCCTTTCTATGCTGGTTTTCTATGCTGCTAACCATACAATCCATTAACTGCATAGTTAAACGTTTATCATTCACTTAAACCTCTCTCTCTCTCTTTCTCTCTCTCTCTCTCTCTCTCTCTCTCTCTCTCTCTCACACACACACACACACACACACACACACACAATGTGTAAGTTAGTTATGCAACTAGACTATCTATCATTCATACCATTAATGATCTCTCATAATTCTATTGCAAGCACACAACTGGGATGGGTGGATTCTACCTAAGGACTGACTGAATAACATTCCTGGTATTTAGAAAACTTAAGTCCAATACAATATCCCTTATATACAATATCCCTTATATTTTCACATGAAAATACCAGGCAGGCTCATCTGGAAATAGTAATGCCATCATGGACATTGTGAACATTAGAAATATTTAGTTGGAATGACAGAAACTTCTATATTTCTCTTCTACTCTCCAATGGCTTCGTCACCCTTCTATATTCCTCTTCTACTCTCCAATGGCTTCGTCACTGTAACAAACGCAATCCACATCTTTAGGTTGGGTAGAGAGATGTCCATCTGACAACTGCATTTGCAACCTCCAGGTAGGAAAATGAGTGTGTGTGTGTGTGTGTGTGTGTGTGTGTGAGAGAGAGAGAGAGAGAGAGAGAGAGAGAGAGAGAGAGAGAGAGAGAACATCAGATCATGGGTATATTACCAAAGTACATTAATGATAATTCCTCCTGATAGGAAGGGCTAGCAAACTCTTTGCCCTTTCCTTTTGCTGTAGGCTTAAAGAAAGATGTATGGAGTGGAATGGAATGTTACTTACTGTCATGGACCTGATCTAATGCCATGGAAGTATACTGAAGAGCTGTATTTAAGTCAGAATGAAGTCCTGAGACTTCCATTTACTACTTGAGGCTTCCCTTAGGTGAGAAAATAAGCCGTGTGTGTGTGTGTGTGTTGTGATTTTTCCCTTGGCAAATCCCCTATGTAGGAACGAGCATGGATTCTGATAGAACAGAAACAACCAAATATAAATAACTGAGCAAAGTATTAATGAACAGGTTTGTCTTTCTTTTTTCCCAATTAATATGAAACCGAATATAACTGTAAAAGAGAAAGTCATCACTGCACTGGCCCATTTTATGCTTTCTACTACTAATTTTTTATGTCAAATGTATGCTGTTTAGTGTTAATGAAAATGTGCTTAAGTTTGTTAAAATTCAAGATTACTTCAACAATGAGCTGTTAGGATGCACTGCCTCCGTTTTTCACCTGAATCCCACTTCAGTCATGAGGTATAGAACAGATATTTTTTCTCCTCTATGTTCCAATAGCACTTAAGAAAGCACCTACTTTGGTAGTTTTTATTTAACCAGATCACAAATGCAAGAATGTGAGGTATTTGTATTTCATACAGCTCAAAGACAAGTAATTTATCTACAATGTGTTTTAAAGTATTTATTGTTATTTATGATTATGTATTCATATTATGATAAATACAGTTTCCCAATAACTCTTAGAAAGCACAGCTTTACTATTGATAATATAATTATTTCCCCTTCTTTTTCAAGTCCCCTTAACAATATCAACCATCTTCCCCAAGAGAAATATGTCTCTAAAATATTTGACCTTGTAAGTCAAGGAGAATAAAATCTATGAATATCTGAAATCCTGAAACTTTTAAATGCTATTAATAAAGGCATCAAAATTCTGTTTAAAATGCTTTGCATATCTAATGTTCTTAACAAAACATGCATTTCAAGCAGAAGTTTGAAGGGTTTTAAATCACAGATTTTCGCAGCATTTCCTTCCGGCAGCTGATGAAAATTGGATAATATACAATCAGAACACTTTTTCTACACATTTTAAATTGATTGAAAAATAGAAACAGATTTAACATTCAAGAAAAAAAAACACATTTGCAAACCGTTATATAAAAATGGCCTGATTTGATTTAGTGGAAGTTAGGTATTGAGATTTCGAGCTGACAGCATTCCTCGAGATGTTTTAAAACAGAGGGAACTCAGCACCATGCCCAGGCTGCCACTCTCAAAACACATGGCCCTGACTAACAGTGTAAGACTTCAATGAAGATTGTCATCAAAGAAAATCTTCTACTTAATGAAAGGTATGGTGTATGCCACATTTTTCACGAGGCACAGGCTTGGCATTAAGCAGGTTATGAATTGGTTTCAATGTAAAAACATAAAAGTAATAAATTGCTGAAGAGGCGCTGTATGGAAATACAACATATTTGCATAAGATTTGAAAGTTCAATATATATTACAGTCTTCAGTGTGATATATAACTCAGTGACTGAAAAATAACCGGGTACCCATTCCCATTGTCAGTTTGTATTAACTAAGTGTACCTTCAAGAAAAATAAACAGTGAACAAGAACCTGACATCATGTTTACTAAGTTACCAAGGCGGGGCCGTATGGCTAGGGATGTAACAAGGGGATTCATGTTTATGGCCTTTGACAACACACTTACTCCTGGATTTACTGGAGCCACTCATTCTTTTTCAAGTATAGGAAAATGAGGGGTTTTTTTTTGCATCTTACTTTTCATGAAAGTACTTGACTGTATTCCAGCTCCCTAGTGTCTTTCAGAAAGCCAAGTCCTCCTCCCTATCGGATGTGTAAATGCCTAAGACTTTTGTAAACTGAAGAAAAGATGATCCAGAAGTGATAGCACATCTTAATTGCTCCTCCCAGTAACATGTAAATACCTTTTTCCAGCGCCACACGGTTCCAAGCCACAGCACTAGACAGAGGGTTCATGGAGCTCAGTAAGTCAACCATGGCAAGCAAATCGGACATTCTTCTTAAAAGGCATGCATTTCTGAGTAAATAGGATACAAGTATCCTACCTAAAACACATTTTCTCATAAAAGCATGCTTTCTGTGTATAGATTATCTGCTTACTATATCTATTTTGAGCACATTTGAAACTTATGTCAAAGGTAATAAACAATCATTTGTAGGCAAACTGTTAAAGAAGAAAGTATTCCTAAAACAGAAATGGCTATGTCATTTAGAGAGAATTAACCGGATATTAGAAGCTATTCTAAAATGAATATAAAGTTTAGCTATAGGATGTTTGTTCTAAAAATCATCAGTATGACATTTAGTGTTTAAAATAGTTGGGAAAATTATCACAAAAGTTGAGCTGTTTTTGAGAGCGGAATGAGGGGTTCTATACAGCAAGCACTAAAGGCAGACCACCTTAAAAAATTGACAAATGTGTCCACCTTACTTGTTACTTTGTCTAGAGTTGAAGATGATGAGATAGCTTCCAATTCTGCCAAAGTAAAGACAGAGATTCATCCCATCTATTTGACCTGGTAATAAAATAACGATGAAAGAACTTCTGTTCACGGCACTGTACATTCTCTTTCTAGTAAGACTGGACAAAAGAAATACTGTTTTGAGGCAATGATATCATGCAGTCAGGACTACGACTCTCCCCAGAAGGAAACCCATGAAGAGAATGCAATATTTGTTCTGGCTTCCTGTTTTGTGGCAATTTCCAGATGGCATCAAAAGAAGTAGAGCCAAAGTAGAGAGCTGTGTCATCACCAAACAGAAGCATCTGATAAAAGACACCAGGTTGCTGGATTGTCTGGAATTTGCAAGACAGGATGGCAGAAAGGAATATGAATAGGGTGGTGTTATGATTTGAATATGAAACGTCTTCCACATGTTCGTGTTTTGAGTGCTTGTTCCCCAGCTGGTAGTATTCTTTTGAGAATCTACTGATACTCATGAGAAAGAGGCCGCCCTGGTAACCAAAGGTACTAACAATTGGCCGTAGGAAGCAGTTTGTAGTGGATGTGGTGCGGGTTGGACACTTTGGAGGAATCTGTGATATGAAGAGGCTCTACTGTACACTCCCACTGCCAGGATAGATTGAAACTCTCCAAAACCATGTGTTAAAATAAATCAGTCTTCTCTTTTCTGTCAGGTAGTATGGCCACAGAGATTCAAAAGTAATGAATACGGATAGGAAGAGGGAGGAATTTTGTTGTGTATATATGTGTGTGTGTGTATGTGTGTGTGTATATATATACATATATATACATATATATGTATGTATGTATGTGTATGTATATATGTATATATGTATGTATATGTATATGTATGTATATGTGTATGTGTATATGTATATATGTATGTATATGTATATATGTATGTATGTATATGTATATGTATATATGCAAAGAGTGGTGATTTTTTGCAAAGTTGAGAATCAATCTCTTTCTCTCTTTATTTTTTAAGTCTATGTTTATACAGAATGGGCACGTGTTGATGATAAACGCTTTTGAGTGTTAAGACTAATGCAATTTTCCATTGTAATAAAGGGTTAGTTCACGAAAAACTGGTGACATAAACTTCAAATGTACCCAATAATAAAAACACTAGTTACGAAGGTCAAGACTGAAAGAAGAAATGTGATCAGAGTACATTCACACAGGTGCCTCTAGGGTGAGGAAAGATGATGGGATATATTGGACAACTTGGATGGAGCAGAAACACTGAAAAATATCACTGACAAAATTAACATAAGAAAAAATGAAAACGTTGGTAACCTTGTATCTTAGCTATTTGGATTTATAATTAATAATCTCCTTAGCAGGAAACATCAAGGTTGATGAATTATCTTGTGATCATTTACACAAACCTTATGGAATAGATAGATCTATACAAATTATTTATGAAAATATAAGATGAAATACTTAAAATATTTTCCAGCTTATTTAATGAGGCCAATGGCACCCTGCTATTAAAAACCAAAAGCGTATTTCAAGAAGAGACAGAAAATCATATCTCTCTTGAATAAAAAAATAAAATATTTAAAAATATCATGCAGCCAAACTTTGGAGGATGTAAGATAGTCATACAGCATTACTAAGTAAGGGATATAAAAGGAAGGCAGAGTAACGTTATCTCTGGAAATATCTATTTTATTCACCAATTTATCGAAAAATAAAGGCACACCTTATGATCATTTTAGTATCTGCAGGAAGAAAAATCTTTTGATGAAATTCAATATTTACTTATCGTATAGAATACTTAAAAAAAACTAGGAATACAAACAAATTTTCTTTGCTTGCGAAGGCCTTCACACAAAGCCTAAAATCAATATCATAATGATAAAACACTGAACATCCCCTTCAAAGATAAGGAACAAGGCAAATATGTCTGTTCTCAGCTCCTGCTCAACATTGTTTGAATAGTCTAAGATTGTACAAAAAGAGAAGAGAAAGGCACAAAAGAGGCATAAAGTTTGTAAATGACGAAGTAAAATTCTTTATTATATTAACGTGACTAATTACATAATACAGCAATGCTAACTCTAACTGTTCATTAGCTTGTATAGATTTACAGTCGGATCAATTTTGGTGTGTGATATTTTTATGTATTTGCAAATTTTTATAGTAAAGTTTACTTAAAAAATATCCAAGTGAGAAAACAACAACAAAATCCCACTGGAAATAATAAGGAGATTTGAATGTTTGTAGGACATAGGTCAATACTTTAAAAATCAATTATATATCTATATACTGTCAGTAGATAATAGAGAGGACATAAAACCCCTTTGATTTATAATATGAAGATTAAATATTTAAGGATAAACTTGAAAGATGAATGAAAGTTCCAATGAAAAGAATCAAGTATGAAGATAGATTTAATGAGAAGAGGCTGTCACAGTTATGGGTTAGAAGACTAAACATGGTTGCCATAGTCACTTCTCTTCTTTGTAGAGTTGGACCACTTATCTTAAAACGCATAAGGAAATATAGAGAATTTAAAACAGCCAAGGAAGTCATATGAAAGAAGACAGTTGATGATCTGTCTCATCACAGTGAGAGGCTCATGGTACTCCAGGAAGTGGGGTTCATTGACATGATGGGATGGCTGGAAATAAAATACCCAGCTCAGAAGTACACATCGATGATCCACTGACTTTGAAGCAGGTATTAATGCTATTTCATTTGGAAAGAAGTAATTTATCAATAAACTGCACTGGAAGAGTTGTGTAAATGTATGAAGATTCACATTAAGACCTTCTATGAACAACACAAGCAATTAATTCCAGGCAATCACAGGTCTAATCTTAAGTACTAGTACTGTATAAATTTGTTTAACTTGCTTTTGGCACATTTCCCTTAGTGGATATAAGAAGCTGTGGTGGTTTTAAAGAAAATGGTGTGGCACTAGTAGAGGGTGTGGCTTTGTTGGAGTAGTTATAGCCTTATGGGAGGAAGTGTGTCACTGTGGGGGTAGCCTTTAAGCTCCTCTATGCTTAAGCTATGCTCAGTGTGTAACATAGTTCACTTTGCTGTCTGCAGATCAATATGTAGAAACTTCAGCTCCTTCTTCAGCATCATGTCTGCCTGTATGCCAACACGTTCCACCGTGATGATAATGGATTAAACTTCTGACACTTTAAGCTACCCTCAATTAAATGTTTTCTTTGATAAGAGTTGCTGTGATAATGGCATCTCTTCACAGTAGAAACTCTAACTAACAGAGAAGCACAAAGTATAAAAGAAAATAGGATGCATTTAGACCTCTCCAAATTGTATTCATTGAGGGATGGTTAAGAGAATAGACAAATTTTAGGTGGGCTTGAAATATTCATAATGGACAATATTTGGTAAAGAGTTCATGTCTCAAAAAATTTTAAAAATAAGTCAAATACATTTAATGGGCAAATACCTTGAAGAAATACTTCAAAATTAAAAAAAAGCTACATGACTGGCTAATAAGTAATGAAAGTGGGCTCTGCATCACTAGCCTTAGAATAATGTAAATCAAAACTACATGAAGATAGCAAGATAGACCCAAATCCAGAAGATTAATGACATCAAATGGAGGGGAATATTTGGTGGAAATATAACTCTGGGACATTCTTGTGGGATTATAAAATGGGGCAGGCAATCTGTTAAAGCACGACATTCCTACATAGTTTCTTATGGAATTAAACACACTCATTCTATGACCCAGAAATTATCTGAACAGAAATTAATCACACACACACACACACACACACACACACACACACACACACACGCCTATGTCATTACAAAACGACTGCTTCAAAAATGCTTATAGCCTCTTTATTTATAATCTCTAAAACTTGCAAACAAGTCCGATGTCTTGTAAAATGATGATCGTATCTGGCACATTTGCTAAATTCAATGCTACCGAACAGTAAAATAACAAACACATGACGACTGCCATACTCAGCATCACAAATGAAACGAAAAAACGTCACAGTGAATGATGAATTTCCAAGTAAATAAAGCAGACATTGTGTCCTTGCACAAAGCTGAAGTTCAAGGATGGGACAAATGAATCCCACCATAGAAATGAGACAGTGGTGGCCTATTGTGGGTGGGAGAATGGGACTGACCTCGCCTTCACTGCAGAAAGATCTCCTTGTTTTTCCCACTTATGCACACTGATAGCAGAATGGAGTATAGTCAAACTATCTATTTTTGTAAGCATTAACAGTTTTTAAAAAGTTGAGTTACTGTCAAGCTGTCTTTTAATATCAATTTTTATTTTTCAACTCATTAACTCTTTTATGACATACAAATCCTACAAGATGTATAGAAACACATTAGGTTTACATAAAACTTGATCAGGAGTTATTGATTTTAAGCATTTTTCTTACATGTAAAATTCTTGTAACTAAAGACAGATTTTGCACACATTTAAGAAACATATTTAGGTCACATAAAAGGAAGAGCTACAGATCCTTTGAAATTGATGTATATTCTAAAATTTAGGGCCTAGGTCAGTCAGTTCCTTTGTGGAGCAGATTGTTACCATGCAATGCACAAGCTTATACCAACTGCTGCACATAATTAATGACAGTAAATGAAGAGAGATAAGATATGTATGATATTATTTTTAAGAAACGTACTAACATAAAAATTAATAATACGGGAAGAAGTATCAGAAACATTTAGAGATACCATAAAATTTAACAACTTATTTTTAGAATTTTGAGAAAAGAGAAATCTTATCTTTCTCTCCAATATCCAACCTGCATGATATTCAACATTCAACTGCCTGAGTCAGTGAGACACCCAGGTGTCAGAATGTAACAGTTATTTCTTAGCAAGGAATTGGGAGGTTAGTAGTAATCCCTTTGTAGTAAAGGGCAGGAAAGACAGCTATCTTCCTGGATATAAAAAATAGGATTTTTATTTCACATTTATTGTTCTAAATACAATGGAGTCTTCAACAAACATGTCACTAAACTTTAGGTTGTTCTAAGTGTATTTTTATATGTTTTCTTGGTTCCTTAGATTAGTCCATGTTAATTGGCTATTTAACCAGTCAATGTGAAATGATATTTTTTTGTTAGAGTTATAAAAGACATTTCTTGTAAATGTTGGGTGTGATGAATACTTTTCCTGATCTTGGGCAGGCTATAATTTATTAAACCAAATATTAAAGGGAGGGGGAGCTGAACATAGTGCTGAGTCAGCAGTGATCCTCAATTAAACAGGTGAGGCTTGCTGGGCTTCAGGACAGAAGCCCAATTAGCAGTCCAATCATCTGGTAAGCAGCTGTTACATAGATGAGAGAGTCACGTGGCCCTCCTGCTCACATTTTCTCATTTTGTTGTAAATTTGAAGTCGTTTTAAAAAGACAGTCTCCCAAAGAACCAATTTTCAGTGTGAGAGATTTGGTTTGTGGTTACTCATAACGGGAAGGAGAGAGAATGGCCAGATGGGAAACAGGGGAGCAAGGGGTGGGGCCCCACTGCGATGCTGGTGAAGTTAATGGCATTTAACTGAGTCTTGTTGCCGGTACATACATGTTCACTGCGTGAAAATCTATGAGGCTGTGCTAAATGTTTACATTTTGCAGAATATATGTTGTATTTCAAAACATTTTGCCCTACATATAAATTCCTTCAGCTGTAATTTCCACAGCTTTATACAAAACTGAAAGATTCTATGTTAATGTCTAAAGCACCCCAAAATTTTGCTTAAAAATAATTTTCTCTACTAAATTTGTCTTCTCTCCAAAGTTACCAAGACTTTGGATTTTTTTAAAGTTTCATTTATTTACATTTGTGTGTGTGTGTGTGTGTGTGTGTGAGAGAGAGAGAGAGAGAGAGAGAGAGAGAGAGAGAGAGAGAGCTAGCTTTGTGGTTGCGGTATGATTTTTAAATGTTTATGGTACTTACCCAAAGGTCTGTTCTTCAGATGGGTGGCAGATTGCTTGAGTCACCAAAACAAAGGAATCTAACGTGGTTGAAGCCTGAAAAAGGAGAACAAAGAAGAAATGCACGATGCCGCTAAACGTTCTTTTAATATCTAGTCTTTACTCTGGTATATTAATTTATATAAGTATAAAAATTAAGTCATTTGCTCAAATACTCATGCAAAACAAAATCTCTTGTTTCTTGACTTGACTCAACCCAAGGAGATTGCAAAGACTGGAGTGACTGGCCTACCCTGATGCTGTTTTTCACATACACATTTGTGATACCAGTTTTTCCAGCCGGCTCCTGTGGAAGTGGTACAGCGCCGTAGCAATGCCAGGCAAAGTTCTTCCCCAAGAAAATTAGGCAAACAAGAAAATATAACAGATACCTCACATGAATGCACTCCTAAAGGAGGATAGACGTTATGAACCTAGAAGGCAGGAAAGGCTGCTTCCATCAGGGACACCGATCACACTTTCTGAAAGAGGCCAGCTGACAGCTGAAGTTGGAAGGGTGGATGGGCAGAGCAGGACAGGTGCTGGGACTCAACACTTACCGCCTTTGAATAGATGGACATAAAAGGGTGGAGCTTCATTCATATCAGATTGACAGAATGTTTGTTTTAGAGGTTTAGGAACCCAGCAAAAAACGTTTCATACAAGACACTGAATCTTCTACTATATTGCAGACACATTGGTAGCAATGTGAAGGGCGTTCAGCAGCGAGTAAAAATGGTTTGAGCCATGCCTTGGTCTTCATTGAGACTGACTGACACAGTGGATTATAATGACAAGGAGGAGTGGTCTCTGGAGAGTCTGAAGTGGAGCGATGGAGAGAGAGAGAGAGAGAGAGAGAGAGAGAGAGAGAGAGAGAGAGAGAGAGAGAGAGAGAAAGAGAGAGAATATTTTGAGTTGCAGGGAAGGGATTATTAAGGCAATGACATCTAATGAGATCGGGACAGAAGACAGATAGGAACATGTAAAAAGGAGGAAGAGGAACAGACTCACTTATGGGCAGGGGTAGGACGTCATCAGGGAGAGGGAGCGATCTTTAGCAGAGCCTGGCCCCAGGAAAATAAAGTGGCGTGCTTCAGGAAGGAACCTGTGTCCTGAGACTGGAATGCTGTGAAATTCAAGCAGGCTTCAGGCTGGAAAGTGATAGTTTCTATTTTTTTTTCTTGACTTGGTTAGAGCCAAGGTAATTACAAAAGCTATGGGGCAATGGAGCTTGCACTATCCTCAGGTTTTGTATATTTATATATTAGTAGCAAAAATCTGCCAGAATCTGTATTTTCCTGTACTGAATAGATGTTAAGATTTCTGAAGTTACTGTAGATGAAGATATATTATTTCACGTTGGGTAATTATTTCTATGAATGGCTCTTTTGAATGTTCTCTGTGTGTCAGTGACGCTCAACATATCAGGAGTACCTCGCCATGATTAAACTTAGTATACCGGGGTTTGTTTCTGCAGATAATTAAATTTAGTGTACTACAATTCTCTGCAGGTGGTTAAAGTTAGTACACTAGTGGTTTCTTCAAGGGATTCAGATGTTTGCCCTCTGGAAGCCACCTAGAGTTTTGTGGACAAGAAATGCCAAGGCTCTGCATGGTGCAATATGTCCCTTTGAGCTGTCAGGTCTAAGAAAAAGGACTGAGCACAGAATAATGTCTGCGTGCTGAGTTCTTAACTTGGTGTGAAGACTCTAGGACCCCATTCCACTTTAGAATGTGAGGATTTCCTAATGGCCTGGGTGTGCCTCTGCAGCCAGAAGACTCGGGATGACTGTAGGGCAGCGGACAAACCCGTAGCCAGAACAAACCCTGACTCCACAGTACAATCGGGAGTCGACAGAGATGAGTAGGAGCGGTCCTGATGGGGAAGCATGAAGCACTCTTCTAGAAGATCTGTGAGCGATAAGTCATTTAACCTTCTCGGCTACCTCAAAAAACAGAGACTGCTTGATTCCAAATACAAAGGATCAGGCAGCAATAATTCAGAAAATTGCAGATGATAGGCCTCGTATGTTAATGAGTGGCTCTTCTGGGTACTATTGAGTGTAGCCATGCCATCAACACTGAGGTTTCTAAGTATCAAGTGACTTCAAAGCATCCCTTGCTATTACCTCTTATCTTGGAAAAAGCTATGTTTAGGTTTTAGCAATTTGATTTTCCTTGTAGATACATAGAAGATTTAAAGAAACTTGTTGGGACAATTTGTATCCTATGCAGTTTCATAAACAGCCATAACTAAATGAATATGTGCATAGACTGTCCATTTCCAGTGCTCACAGATTTTTTTTTATGTATTTTGAGTTGGTTTTTTCCAATCAGCCTGCTCGCATATACATTTGGGGTGCATCAGGAGAACCATAGTCCAGTCAGAGGAGTTCTAAGCAGATTTTTGAAGCACTACAGACGTTGGGACATATATTATATCTGAAGATCAGAGGGAAAAAGTCTATGCTGAAAATAGGGTAGAAAAAAATGGTTATTTCTGTCAGCACTGAAAAGCAAAGAGAGTCACTGATTAAGGTCGCTGCCAATTTCATCAATGAGGAACGTGCTTTAGTGAGAAGTCAATCCCTCATTTTCACCATGCTCTGTGGGCCTGTGAGAATGGCCTGTCAGTGTGTCTATGATCAAACACAAAGAGGATTCAAGAGTTAACTAGACAAAAATATTTTTTTAAGAATTACTTATATAGTACCTAAGCTGTCTGAAACCACCATCACATAATGTATATATGTCTTTCTGTCCCTGTCTCCTTTGGGGCCATCATCATCAACATACTGACAAGAAAAAGAAGAGGAAGAGGGGAAAACTAACCAAAAGCCAAATTAAGATGTGTCCAAGGTTCCCCTGGAAATAAAATCTCAAATCTGCACTCCGAGTCTTTCCATCAGATTTATTCTAGAACAACAGCCATCGATAGGAGATATTAAGATATGAATTCCTCCTCCCAAGCTAATATCCAAAACCATATTGCTAGTTATTAGCCATCATGGCCTTCTTTGCAACTCAAGTGGAATATGTTAAATGCTTTTCCTAACAGCAAGCCTCACATATGGGCAAAGATACTTGTAAATTTACTTTCGTAACACTTGCATAATGTAATAGAACTTGTTAACAGGACGAAAATGGGGAGATTTCACATTCGAACACAGTTCCCTTTGTACAGACAGTTGGCATGTTTGGACATGTAGGTGTCACGGGCCTCGATGGGACCCATCGAACCACTTCACTGGTGAGCAAATGGAGAACAATAAACAGAAAATGTGGCCTGCTAATCTAACACTGTTAATTCAAGGACCCTGGTGAGGGAGGCTGTCCTCTGAGAAGCTTAAAGGAGCGAAGGCAATACAGCAGTTTCTGCTAATCAAGACGTCTCTGCACATCGGGTCTTGCCTGGGACAGTTGGAAGCTAAGATACGAATTTAAACCTATAAGGGCAAGTCGTCTGCTATACCGAATTGGTGCTCATATATCTTGACCTCGCCCGCCCCCTTGTAACTCTTTTGCATTGTATGAAGTAAGGCGATTCATTGCGTTTCCACACATGTACATGATAAATATCTTGCCCCTATTTTTCACGCCCCCTCCTTTATCCTTTGCGCTTCAACACCCTAATACGTCCCCTTTATACTCACGTTTCTTCTCTGACTTCACATCTGACACAAAGCATGTGGTACTTTGTCATCTGGGACTGGCTTCCTTGATTCTGCTCTACCTCCGGGTTGAAACAAAGGCTGACTACACTGTGATCAACTCGGTTTCTCCCATTGGCATTCCCGTTGTAGGGATAGTAAGATGTATTATTTTCAAGCAGGAGACAGGTCTCTGTTGGTTTCTTAGACACAAGAGACTCTCTCTTCCTCCTCCTCCTTCTCCTCCTCCTCCTCCTTCTCCTCCTCCTCCTCTTTCTCCTCCTTCTCGCCTGGGTGTTTCAGCTGTATAACCTTTAGTACCCGAAAGAACAAAGGTGAAAATGGACCCTTCATGGAGGGACTCTTTCCCTGCAGTTCATAGTCAGTGAATCCTTGCTGAAGTCCCTCAAACTCAAGACTGCCCTGCGTACTTTAGCCGCACTTGAAGGTTCTGCGCCATGGTAAGAGAACTTATCTAACCTTCTGAAGTGGAATCATGTACGTTTTCATAAATGATAATGAGTATTTACTTTTATTTGCTGAAGGGGTAGTAGAAGGTACAGTTTATAAATTAATATTAGCACACAACCAGAATTAACAGTGCTAAACCATTATACCATTATTCTGCCTGGATATCTACCTGCAACACAACGCTTGGGAGCTGGGATGGGCTCCTGCTACATAGGTTCACATGCACATCCTCAGAATTCCTGAGATGTAAGGAGGGACACAGGCTAGTATTGCTGCTTTGAATTTGTCATGGTCGTAGACAAACTTATATCAATTAACATATTTACGCCATTATTATTATATTTTGTATTTGAGCATCATTTGGGTTTACTGTGTGATTGCTGTACTGTTAATAAGTAAGATATTGAGTTGTTCCTGCTAAGATATATGTAATTGTTTTTCATGCTGAGTCGAAATATAGAAATATATAGAGGTGTGTCTATTCCTAAGGGAAGCACAGTTCAAAGCTTTGAGGCCCATCACCTTAACAAAAGAGTAGTTGGGCACAAAAAGAAATCCTCCATGAATGTGACACTTGATAAAAAATTGTTGGCTCTTACCAGATACTTTTAGAAAAGAAAATTTTTCAGGTTTAGATACCCCAGAAAGAGACGTCAATAACAGTCAACCTCTTGGTAGTCTTGCCAAGAAGCAGCTCCATTTGTAGATCAGAGAACCCAAATTTAATTCAGTTTTGAAGTCATACCCAGATATAATGAGATCCATTATCACTTTTGTTTCTAATCCATTTTTTTCCATTTCCAGATATTCATTTTACTCTCAGAACGCAAACTGCATTTCCTATTTGTCTCAAACCAGAGTAGCATTTCTTTATACTTTTTAGGTATGATATTTACTGTGTCTGTGGCATTTTTATTTAGTAGTTGGTATTAATAAATCTTCACAAAAGTACCGGCATCACTGTGATTTTGTGCAAAATGTATTGCTTATGGTTCTTTGAAGAAGCATGAATGTTCACCCAGGAAGATACACAATCAAAAGGAAGAAATATGGTTCTCGATAGCATCTAATTCACCTTGCAACTGGTGAAATTAATATAGGTGACAGTCTGCAAATTTCTTCCAAATTCTATTCTTTTCAGCTTATGATTGAAGTAGTAATTTTTAATCACCTAGGCAAGAGTAGGTATAAATCAGCAGCCACACCGCCAATGTAGTTAGGCTGTTTTTACAAAACACACAAAATTTATTTTCATTTTCTAATGATTTACTTTGGAAATGTCTCTGTGCTTTTCCTCTGATGTCTGAACTGAACTTCTCTTGTTTGTGCTTATTATCTCATCCAAGGATAGCGTCAATAAGAATGGATGTATTGGCTTCTTATGGAATATGCTATCTTACCATCAGAATACATTGTTGTTTATATTTTACGCATTTTACATTTTATTCCCTGAAAGCTATTTCCTATTGCATTAAACTGGGTATACACTTCCAATCATCAAAATAATCAAGTCATAATATTAAAAACAATACAATACAGTTTCATACACAACAGAATGAGATGGCAATTCTAAAATAATTTCATTTACACTAAGAAAACAGGTATAAAAATCTATCTCTAGCAGTGCTGGCACATTGGAAGACCTAACAACATGTTGGGCTTTTCCTTTCCTTTTTCACTTTCTTTTCATAGCAGTTTGGTTTGTGACAAAGCTTAGTATATATTCCACCTTCCAGGAACCGTTTTAACTCACAAAGTGTAGAGGAGTAGATTGGTTTGAGAAAAAAAGGCAAGCAAAATACTAGAAAAGACATGGGAAAAAAAGAATGAAAATATTTTCAGTGTGTCAGCTGAATTGATTGCATGAAATTTTAAATTTTTATTATTTTTCATAAAGTTATAGGACTTATAGAAAATTATGGTGTTAGTATATGGTGAACTATGACCCTCAGCTCTTTTACACATTGTTCTGACTAGAAAGTATCTTTAGAAAAGATACTTTTTTTTTTAAAGAAAAGATAGTTTTTCTTTGTGCATATATGTGTGTTTGTGTGGTAAATTCGTTTAATTAAAACTCATTCATTGCTTTTTTGTTTTCTTTTGTTTTGTTTTTCAAGACAGAGTTTCTTCACGTAACAGCCCTAGCTGTTCTGGAACTTGCTTTGTAGACCATACTTGCCTCAAACTTCCAGAGATCCTCCTACCTCTGCCTACCGAGTGCTGCAATTAAAGGCATGTGTTAGGCTACCACCGCCTGACCCATTGTTTATTTAAATATCTTCTTTGTCAACAATAAAGCATTTAAGATGACTCTGCTTTAGAATGAATGACCAAGCAATAATGCTTAGAACATCTTAAACAGCAACACAAAATGTAATAGTTTTCATCCCAACCAGACAAATTAATATTGAAGAAATCCTTTGACACGCAGCTAAATTTGTCAGAGGTATCACAATACAGTTACTAATTAAATGGAAATGGATCCTTTAAGCCATCGCTGAACTAACCAAAGAAACGATTAGGGGTTGTTAAAATTGTGAAAAATTTGCAAAAAAAAAAAATCGAAAACTATGGAAGAAAGACATTTTGACCAGTCATGGACTTTGGAAATATTAGGAGCTTTGATAGATATAAGAAAGTGAAGGAATGAAAAACCAAAGGAAAAACTAACCAAAGAAATATGACTGAAATCTTCAGCTCTCCCAGCCTTGTTGCGTATTGTCTACGTAATGGATATTTCAGTTGCACCTCGAGCTCCTTATACGTCCAAAGACAGGAAAAAAAGATGCAATTTCCATCTGCTAAAGACTTCTGATTGGCATGCACACTGAAAGATTGCTTCCCATCTGAAAGGAGAATGTTTCTCAGGAGCCATAGCCATGAAATATTTATTGTACCTTCTCTTGTAGAAATGAATGAGCTGACTTTGTGACATAAAGCTTACTATTAATATCAACTAAATTACACGTCTTGTGTTAAATATCATTCTTAGGAGATGGACGAGGTCTTGTTTGTTACCGATGATCAGAGAGAATAATGCAAGTTACATTTTTGTAGTGTTCTTGTAAAATATATGTTTGAGCTTTGTAGCACAGAGAACATAGGGCTTGATAAAGATTTCTTAAAGACAACGTAAGGTGATTTTTTTTTTCTGGACTTGTGTTCTTTTAATTTCAGAATTACATTTTTACCAGTACCCATCCCTGCTTGTGGGAACCTTTTGGATATAGCAAGGCTGCAGCTATACCTTTGAGCATACTTTTATTAAGCGGGGCAAAGACTCGTGTGCTTCCAAATATTGTTCAAATCTCCAAAGCCAGCTGTATAAATAAACATTATGTGATCTGTAGCCTGAAAGTCTGCAAATGACTCCTTGGGATGTAAAAAATAACTATGATTTCTTCTAAGTAATTCTTGGAGCCAATCATCAGCGGTTTTTGTTTAAGTTCTGGGACCCCTGAGTCTCCATAAAAATAACTTTGAAATATTATATTATGTGTGAAAATTTTACACACATGCACATTTGTAATCGGCAGACAGGGCCTCCACCCTTCCTCAACCTGATAATCAACCGTAGGACATACTCAAACATGAAAAAATGAAAGATTCCGAACCATAAAGCTCATAATCTTAGTGCCATTAAGAACCATGGGCCTTTCTGAAGTCATCTATTACTGCAAATCTCTTGGTTATATTTCCATGGAAGTGTCTGTTTCTCATTATCAACGTCTAAAGAAATTCGATACAGTTGTGTAACACTTGGCAAAGGAGTCTAAGAAAAAAAATACACCCCACAGTTGGCAGCTTATCTTTTCTCCCCACAGTGGTAACTACTGTCTGACTTTCCTACTTGGGAGAGGCCAACTGGGACAGCAAGAGAAAAAAAAATCAAACCAAAGTAAATGAAGCAACGGCTCTGTGCCCGGATCAATCCTAGAAGCCGGCTTTTAAACAATGATTGCAGTTAATAGACAGTAGGATAATGTGAACAAGGGAATGTCTACTTTTGAAAGTCACCTTTTGCTTGGAAGATGGCATTGAACAGTTTTGGATCAAGCTGACCAAATACAAAGGGGAGTAGGGGCTGGGGAGATGGTTCAGATGGAAAAGTACTCATGATACAGGCCTGTAGCAGAGTCCAGGTCCCTAGCAGCCACAATATAGCCAGCCTCATTGATATCCCTCTGCAACCCCAGTGCTGACAGTGATAGTTGGCACCCTGGAGCTTATTGGCTGGCCAGTCCTCTAACCAACAAGATCCAGCCCAAGAGCACTAAAAATTAAAGTAGAGAGTAATCGAGAGAGATACCTGAAGCTGACCTCAAGCCTCCACAGGCACCTGCATGCACACATCCACACGAGCATGTATATACAGAGGCACTGCATGCACACATGCGTGCACACACACACACACACACACACACACACACACACACAATCGAGAGAATATGGTGGTGTCAGCAGTATCTGAGATTTACAACATTTACAGTTATAATAATAATCTTTAGCAACTGCTTTTTTGGTAAACCAGATGAAGAGCTTACAGAAGACAGCCTATGGTGCCTTTTTATTCGTGGCTTTAGTGAGATCCCAACATTACGCGTGACCTTTTCTCAGAAGTGAAGAAAAGAAACAGTGGGGAACTTGTGTGAGGGTGAAGTTCGATGTTGCTCTTTCCAACAGGTGTGCCTCCTTTCTTCCCAGTTAATTTATAATTTATTCAGATATTGCACAAACGGTGTTCAGACAACTCTAGATGCACATCTGATCAATTAAGACAGAACTCTGTTTTTTTGCAATTCAAGCTTTTAAAAAGCATTATAGTTAAAATACACTGTGAAGGCATGCTGGGATAATTGGTTGTCAACGTACATTGGTACCACTGAGTAGCCTTAAAATAGCAGGAAACACAACCGAGCACTGGAAAGGAAGCCACTATTTCACTTTTTCAAATAAAACATATTGCACCTCTGAGCTCACAATGGGGTATTTGCTGAGAGCCTGTAATTAACTCATAATGATGAGAGGCACAGTGATAAACATTTCCTTAGCCAAACACTCGCTTGTTTTCATAATTTCCCAGGCTTCTGCTATGTCCTTGTCAGCCTTTTTAGTTAGCTTGTCAGTATGAATCAAGAAAATAACAGAGAAAAGGGCAGATAGGTTTTTTTTTTTTCTGTGTGTGTGTGTGTGGAAGGGGATTATTTGTTTTAATTTTACACGAAGGACTTGATCGAAGCAATCACTTTATTAGAGAGCTCAAAGGAGCAAGGCGGGAGAGGAAGTTTTGACATAGTCGTACAATGATTTCACATTGGAAGCTCAAAACCAGCCAAATCAAAATGGCTCTCAAGTCTAGTCACCTCTCACAGCTGTTTTCTGAGTCATCTCCTGGCCTGCACACAGCCCTTGGGTTAATCTCCCCAAATACCTCTCCATCACGTGCCTTCTTCCCTCCAAACTCCGCAAGAATTTCCCAATACCAACAGAACAAAGTCTACATTCCTCATCAGGCATTAAGCCCTCGACAGTCTGCTTCCAATTTTCTTTTCTTGCCTCATTCCCACTGTTCCGTTATAACACAGCGGCCCGTGTGAGTTCTCTGCCCCAGTCTGTGCCATCTCCTTTGATAGGATTTATGCTTGCTGTTTTTCTTTTCCTCTGACTTCTTCCTTTCTTTCCTTTCTTTCTTTCCTTCCTTTCTTCCTTCCATTCGCCTGCCTGCCCGCCCGCCCTCTCGCTCTTTCTTTCTTTCTTTCTTTCTTTCTTTCTTTCTTTCTTTCTTTCTTTCTTTCTTTCTTTCTTTCTTTCTTTCTCCTTCCTTCCTTTCTTCCTTCCTTCCTTCTTTCCTTCCTTCCTTCTTTCCTTCCTTCCTTCTTTCCGTTAACCTGCCCTCCCTCCATCCATCCCTCCCTCCTTCCCGCCCTCTTTCTTTCTTCCCTCACAAGTCCTTAGGTGCCGGTTTGGATGAGAGAATGCTGCCTGGTGCAATAACCTGATCTGTCACATGTCCTAGCCATGCCTGAAACTGTGAGTCACATGTGAGCAGGAGTTGACCTCCTCCTTCCTTGCATGCTCTGCCATTTCTATACAGTATCCTGTGTGATGTGACACTTTATGAACAGCCGTGGGTAGGGCAGTCATACTGTTGTGCCCAGAGCAATAGCCCAGCAGTCAATTTCCCCATCAGTATCAGTTAGAAATAATTATGCTATGACACATGTCCCAGATTACCCTGCCCTGGTTTCTCTATAACCTCCCGAAAGTGAGACTATGACAGAGGACGAAGTCAATAAATCACACCAAGTGTTTGGGTTGAATCTTCAATCTATAAATATAAACACAACGTATTTCATAATCAAATGAAGATTATCAGTGCACACAAACGCCAATCAAACATGTAAAACCACATCTGAAGGGCAGTAGCAGTCAAGGGCACCATGTTATCAAACCCCGTGGTTGTTCCAGCACATGGCACAAGGACTTGGCTTGGCCTCTCTAGCTGCCACTGCCTAGTGATTGCTCCTGCTACAATCCTTACTGTACTCCTCCTCCTCTGCAGTCACGCTTTTGTCCTGGAAGTGCTATTACATTGCCCTACTCTCCAGCATCACCAATGGCTGCCCTGTCACACAGGAGGAAAGTCTGTGTTTTTTCTGTGACTGCTGAGACCTCACCCACTCCAGTCCTCCCGCCACTCTGTTCTTCCTTTTCCTGGCAGTTCCGTCTTCTCCTTTACTTTCTTCCCCAACCTCCAAACTTTTCCCTGATTTGTTCCTAAGCTCATTTTAGATCATTTCTTTCCCATAACATTTTCTTTTTCTAAATGTCCAAATCTAATCCTCCCACAATTTTCTATTACCCAGTTTTCTAACAGGCGTTGGCGATATTTGAAATAAGTTTATTCATGTAGCTTATTCCTTGCCATGTTTATGTCTCTCCACCAAAAAAGCAGGGGGTCTGTAAATACTTGTCAAATGAACACTTGAACTGGAAATACTAGCCAATAAAGGACAACTTGGTGTTGCCTCCTACTCTACCCAGATGCTGATGTCTCACAGACACCAAATTTGCCACTCACTGGTGAGCACTGCCTTTTTCCAGTATGTCCAGAGCAGAAGTCTGAGATTCAAGATGAATTTAACAGCCTTTCAAGTACTTGTCAGCCCAGCAAGACCAGCAGTGTGCAGACTATAGATAAAATGGGGACCACAGAACTGTGTCACACTGGTGAGTAATCATAGAAGTATCAGTTAAAGGGCTAGAATGCCGTATGGATGGGACACTTACAAATGTATTGGGAATAATTTAGCATTCATCACCATGGTATCAAACATGGGGAATTGATAGGACAGTGACTCTACTTTCGTTGGCCAATGTTTTAATATGCTCTTTTTGAAAAAAATATCCATCAAAATTATTACACAATATAGAACTGAACTCAGTGCTCATATATTTATTTTCTGCCATATTTTTCTGTAGCTTGTCTATTCCAACAGAAGTGGATAAGCAGCAAGTGATTTCAGCTTCCCACAGAAAGAAGCGAACATAAAAGCGTGACTTCTCTCCATTTTCTCCCCTTCCCGTCTGCTTCCTTACTCCCTTCCCTCACTTCTTCACTTCTTTCTCACAGCCCTTGGAGGACACTTATTAACAGAATAAGCAAGTCGCAAACCAATTATAGGAATATCCCAATCAATTATACAGACATTTAAAAAACTGAATTTTAGAGCATAGTCTGCTATTTTAAGGGATTTCACTTAGGTTCCTTGTATTGATGTCAAGTAGCTCACAACCATTTCTAACTACAGTACCAGAGGGCCCAATGTCTCTGCCTTCTACAGGCCCCTGCACACATGAGCACAACTCCCCAGACATAAGCATATACACAAAATTTTGTAAAAATCCATCGTTACAACAGAAAATTAAAACAGAATTCAGTGCACACATGTTTGTTTCCTTTTATAATTTTCTGCATCAGCTTCTCTATGCCAACAACACTGGATACACAACAGATTATTTCAGCTCTCATGGAAAGTAGCAAAAATTGAAAATGCGGCTTTAAAAAAATTAGTTTTGCCTGTATTTCAATCAGAGCCCTGTACCTGTTGAAATAGCCTGTATACTGGGGATGATCTGAGTCTGAGGAGGCAGGCTTGGAGGGCAGGCGTCCCCTTATATTCATCATCTAGCGTTGACGTGGCTTACCTTGTGACCTTAATATGTTATGACTAACTTAAAAATTAGACAAACGGTATATAAATACACCGCAGAGATTGATTGCTTGGACCCTGCTGACCTCAAATGACTTGAGAGGTTAAACGTGCTGAGGCAACAACAACAACAAAAATAACAAAGTACTAGCAATAGTCAGACAAAAACAGGCAAAATCCTGCTACCTAAATTGGCTTGAAGACACACATGCCTATTGTACCATGATTTTGCACTGATTTATTTGCAACTTAATAGCGTAGTAAAGTCAGCCATCAACATTTACTGCCAGTTGGAAAAGAGGGGGAAGGAATCTGTCTAGGGATGGATTCTGCAGTGTGCACATTTACTGGTTCTTAAATTAAACTGCTTTTTCTCCACAAATTTGCCTAGACATGTGCAGTGTTCTTCCCACTAATTTGGATTGCTCGAGGCCATGGAACTGTTGAGAGAGGTTCCCTTCAAGAACAGCAGGTGACGCACGAAAGAGCTGGAACGTTCTCCTGAGAAACTGAGCTCCAAAGAGCCGCACTCCATCAGAGGGGTTTTTGATAAAACTTCCATCCAGTCTACAAATCGTAGACATTGATTTGAAATAAATTGTGACTGATGATCAGTCAATGACAATTTCCATAATCATTATGCCGTCAGTAATTTATCAAGGTAATGATATTTGTGTCCCTAATGTCACATTCATCCTGTACTGGGGACAGAAGAACATGCTGTGATTTTTAAAAGCCCTTATTAAGAACTGAGTGGTTGGGCCATACTTCCAGCCATATAGTGAGCTGTGGGAGAGCTACAAGTGAATACAGTATTTGAAAAATCCTGCTAGGTTTGTAATACAATTCTTTTGATGGAATTCTTCCCTTTCACGAAGGCAGAGACCTATGCTTAAAGCATTTTAATTAAATCAGCCTTATCAAGATTACTCGATGTCGTTTGCCAATACACTTTGGAAAGAGATATTAGAGCATGCTGGGCAAAGCAATCTGCCCAGGCACCCCGCCCCCCCACTTAACCCTCTTGGACCATTTCTTCCTAGTGCACTGCCCTCCCCTAGATTGCTGTGATTCCCTAGCAACGATGATTGTTTAGCATACACGTAGTCAACAGATGTACCTGTATCCTGCACTCACTCGCATTAGGTTTCAAAATCCCTGAACAATATTCTCCCCCATCTCAGAAAGAAAGCTAATGACATTAAACACTAAATGTCACAAGTGTCTCTTCACCAAAAGTGAAAGTGAGCTGAGAAAGTCAACGAGAGTGATATAATTAACAAAATTAGCAAATGTGTTTGGAGATTGCCCTTATAAGATGAATTCCGATTAGATTGCAAATGTTATAGGATCATTTATATTTTCATAGAACATGGCTTAAACACATACAATCCAATGTCATTTCAAGAGTTTCGTGAAGAATTCTAGTTTGGCAACTCTCAGTGCTCCATAAAAGTTACTCTAAAGCAAAGAACTTTGAAATTAGAAACTAGAGTATTAGCTATCCTTTTTTTTTTACTCTGCTTGTTGTGTGGACACATCATCCTGTTAGGCAATCCTGCGTATGTCACATATCCAGGAAGTCTCTAGTTAATAGTCAATCAATCGATAACTTTTTGTAAGCTTCAGTTTCTAGTTGCTTCAAAGTATGTAGTCAGCAAATGGGAAACTTGTTTTAGGAATCGCTCTTTCTTTCCGAGTCTGAAAGAACTATCATAGCCCTGTGGTGACTTTAATCTTTAAGAACTCCCATACTGTATGGTTTGCTCCTGGAATTAGAAATGGTGGAATGACTGTGACACGGCGTTTGCCGCCTTAGCCAGCTTTGTGTATTTATTGAATTGTTGTGCATGTGTCTGGGAGCATGCACGGTGGAGCATACATGGAGGCCAGTGGACTGTTAGAAGTTAATTCTTTCCTATCCATGTGTGAGACCCACTGTCGATCAGATTCAGGATGCCAACCTTGAGGGTAGGTGCCCTTACCTTGTGAGCCATCTTGCCCACCCTTAACTATTTTTAAGCATACAGTTTGATGGCATTAAGGACACCCATTGTGCTGTGCAATCACTGTCACTATCTCTGAATTCTTGCTTTCACAGACATTTCTGTTTGTTACCTCAAACGGGTAGATTATGGCAGTGGCTTCTTATTATTTTGGGATAGTAAATGAGATGATATGCTTAGTATGTAAGCAATGGTGAAACATTTACACCAACTATTTTGATTGGTTTTTGTAAAATGTATGTATTACTTAAGTCTTTTAAAAATAAAATAGTGTATATGTTCACATATCAGAGGACTATTTGGAGAAGTCAGTTCCTTCCTTCCACTATGGGTTCCAGGGGCAGAACCGAGGTGGTCAAGAGTCTTTGGCAACAAAATTTTTTTTTTAATGCATTGATTCATTGTGTCAGTCCTCTACCTCAAGAGTAAACTCCCAGAAGTATCATAACAGACACTCTTCATTTTAAGAGAACATAGACAGACCTTTCAAGCTCACGCAAAGGAAGGCCTGGTGGCTGTATCACTAAAAGTTGTCTATGGATTCAGTCTGATTCCCACTCACAGTTTAATTACATTCTTTGCTCAAACAGGAAACCATAATCCTAAAATTCACATGCAAGCACAAAAGACTCCAGGCAGCCAAAGCAATCTGAACAAAAAGAAGGATTTTGGCAGTAACACAATGCCATATTTTCAGCTATACTTGCGATCTATAGTAACAAAACCAGCATGGTACTGTACAAGAAGAAATGTCCATCAGCTGGACAGACTAGAGGACCTAGAAATAAATCCACACAGCTACAGCTACCTAAAATTTTAAAAAGATGTTCCAAACATACATTGGTTAAAAGGAGGTGTTGGGGAAAGTGGGTATCCACGTGTGAAAGAATGAAACTAGACTCCTATCTCTCACATTGTACAGAAACCAATTCAAAGTGGGTCAAAAACCATCATGCGGTATCTGAACTTTTGAAGCTGCAGGAGGAAAATATTTTGAGATAGATACAGGCAAAGATTTTCTAAAATAAGATTTCACTGGCTCCCCAAAAAATTAAAAAAGATTTAACACATGTGATTCCATGAACTCAAAGCCTCTGGCGAGCAAAGGAAATGATTAATCGAGTGAAGGGACAACATAAAGAATGGGAGAAAATTTTGGCAGCTATGTATCTGTCAGATTAGTATCTAGTACGTAGAAGGAACTAAAGAGCAAAATAATAAATAAATAACCCAATCAATAAAAATTAATTAGTCAGACATTTTAAACTAACAAAACCAATTAAATATGTGAAAAATGTACACCATCCTTAGCTATCAGAGTAATGCAAATCAAATTATGGTGAAACTCTCTCCCTTTGCAGTTAGAATAACTGTCATTAAGAAACAAAGAAAACAAAGAAACTGGCGAAAATGTAGGTGAAAGAGAAGCCTCATATTGTTATAGAGAATGTAAATTGGACAAGCCATCACAGAAGTTAGTACAGAGTCCCTCAAACCAAACCAAACCAAAACAAAACAAACCAAAACAAAACAACAACAACAACCAACCCAACAGGAGAACCACAGTACAACCCAGCTAAATTATTCCCTGGTATTTACCAGAGAATTCTATGTCAGCATGCCACAGAGATCCTTGTATACTTATATTTATTATACCACCTTTTGCAATAGTCACGTTATAGACTCAGCTTAACTGTCCATCAACAGTTGAATGAACCAAGAAAATATGGTATCTGTAGCAATGGTGTCTTATTCAGCCATAATGAAGAATGAAATTATTCTATTTCCTGAATATTGGATGCAACCACAGAGCATCATATTGTGCAAAAAAACAAGCCAATCTGAGAAAGACAACATTACATGTTTTTTTTTTTCATTGTGTGTGTGTTATTTATGTGACATGAAAATCAAAGTGAGACTATCCAGGGGCTGTAGTGATGGCTGTAGTTATGGCTGAGCAGTTAAGAATACTAGAAGACTTAGGTATGATTCTCAGCACCACAAGGCACCTTACAACCATTTATGACTATATTTCCAGAGGATCTGGTGAAGTCTTCTGGCCTCTCTAGGCACCAGGCATGCACATGGTATATAGACATATTTCAGGCAAAACTCCTATAGCACACACACACAAAAACTTTTAAAAAATAAATATAAAATAAATTGGAGAGTTGTAAAGGAAGATAACCTACATAAAGTTCAGTACTCTATGGACATACAAGACATTCACACCTATACACGCACCTGGTCTTGCATATACATGCGCACATATAAGACATTTACACTGACACACACACACCTGGTCATACATGTACATGTGCACATACAAGGCAGTCACATCTATACATGCAATGGGTCATGCAGATACATGTGCACATACACATACTAGAACACAAAGCAATGGAAATGTCCAGAGAAAGAAAGGTGATCGGAAGACTGGAGGCTGGGAAGTGCAGGTACAGGAGAGGACACGGTCAAGTATAGGCTGTACAGGATAGAAAAAGTCCTTGTGAAACCCAGCCCTGCTTACAAAGAATAAACACGGGTACTGTGATAAAACACAGACCCAAAGCAATATGGGCACGAAAGGATTTATTTGGCTTATGGGCTCATCTTCAAAGGAAGCCAAAGCAGAAAGTTAAGCAAGCATGGGAGGAATTCTGCTTGCTGGCTTGCTTCCTCTGACTTGCTCAGTAACCTTTCATTCACAGCCCTGCTTCACCTGCTCAGCATCCCGGTGGGTTGGGCTCTTCTGTGTTAATGCGCAATCAAGAAAATGAGTCCACGGATATGCCCTCAAGTCAATCGGGTTGAGTAGATTTCTCAGTTGAGGTTCTCTCTTCCCAGATAAGGCTCAGTTTTGGTCAAGTTGACAAAGATGAAGTAGCACATATACCAATTGAAAGCTTTCAAAGTGAGAAGAAAAAATATATATACTGACGGTGATCCACGGGGGTAATAGACACAGCACACATATGTGCTCCTGTCGGCGCTGAGGTGTGAGAGTCATTTGTGCTGTTGATAGAGTGTCTGTCCTTTGCTATGTATTCTGTTTTGCATGTTCAGAAGCTATCATGCTCCAAATTACTGGGATGCAAAATAACAGTCTTGGCTCTAAAGAAAAATGCATTCTATACAAAACGCTGCGCATTGCTAATGCTTCATGACTATCTCATTAGAACCTCACCCCAGGTACCACAGAAGTCCCGAGTTACTGAAAGTAACTGAAAGTCCAGAGCTTTGAGTCTGGTACATACTCTCATGTAGCAGACTAGGGGCTCTAGAAGCCATTTTATTTTAGGTTTAAAGATTTCTCTCATTTTCTTTTATAGGTATGAGCATTTTTCTTTCATATATATATATATATATATATATATATATATATATATATATATATATATGAAATGTCCTGCTCATATGCCTGGTGATCATGGAGGAAAGAAAAAGATATGTTCTGGGACTGAAGTTACAAGCTATTATGAGCCATGATTGGGTAAGAGAAACCAAACCCAGGTCCTCTGCAAGAGCATGGAGTCCTGTTCCTGGCTGAGTCATCTCTCCAGCCCCTCTAGACGTACTTTAACTCTATTGGTCAGACATTCTTTGATACGGGAGAATTGTCTGTATTCTGTCAATCATTTTAATAAAACGCTGATTGGCCAGGCAGGCAGTATAGGCGGGAAAGCCAGACAGGAAGTAGGGGTGGAGCAAAGAGACTGGGAGTATTCTGGAAGCAGAGCTCCCTCAGCATTCCTGCGCAGACCACGGAAGAGGCAACATGTAAGCTGTCACACTGAGAAAGGTAATGAGCCCATGTGGCTAACATAGATAAGAATAATGGGGTAACATAAGTTATAAGAGCTAATAAGTAACCTGACCTAATGAGCCAATCAGTTTATAACCTTATGGAATCTTGTGAGTGATTTTCTTTGTTGCTTGCCAGCTGTTGGGGTACTGAAAGGGACAGAAACCCCAACAAGCCGGCCCTCATGCTACAATTCTTCATGCATGGAGAAGCATGTGTAGAGATACACAGTATCATAGGTCTCATATAAATCTTAATAGGCATCGTATTAAATGCACATAGTAGGCCTCCAGGCAGTTTAGAATTCAGGGAAAGGCAACAAGGGCTTCAAATTTGCATTGCTTTGTATGCTTCCCTAAACATATCTTTAGTTAGGCAAATTCTTATTTTCCTTAAATTGGGTCTGTTATTTCCTCTGAATATTACTATTGTCTCCGAGTCGTGAATTTGCTCACATGTTGCCTGTATGTGTGCCTTAGTTCTCAGTTGCAATGCCAGGTCAAACCTGATGTACCTATCCTACAGCATGGAAGAGAGTCCCTTGTACAAGTTCATTCTAGCAGAGGATAACTTTCATGAATGTCTTCTATTTGTAGAGCACTAATGATGCTATCCATTTCTACCCATGATGATGTATGCACAGTCTGGATAATTGAAATTGGTACAGAGACCACTACAATTGTGTCCTATGACAACGGGAATGATGGAGTTTTGGGGAAGGTATGGAGCATAAAAGCTAAAAAGACTTGGACCTCATGAAAAGAGACAGATTTTCCCTAACAAATGTAAGGAGGTTGATTTGTAAGAGAGAGAGGGGAGAGAGAGAGGGAGAAAAAGAGAGAGAGAGAGAGAGAGAGAGAGAGAGAGAGAGAGAACTCATACATGTAAAAGACAGAGGTAATACTCTCCAATATTGTTTTTTGAAGGTTATTTTTTGTAATGTAATAATGTAAATAAATTTAATAAAATAATGTAAAAAATACATTATTTTTTAAGATAGTCTATCTTTGGCCTAGACCTCACCAGGTATATAAAGTTGGATGGGCTAGTGGTCCCCAAAGGTTCATCAGTATTTCTGTTTTGTCAGTACAAGTGCATTACACTTAAGATTACAAGCGCATGCCGCTATGACAGGTCATTTTCTGGGTTTTTTAGGGATCAAATTCAGGTCTGTCCATCTCCACAGCAAGCATCTGTGACCAAGCCTCTGCCTACCCCGATAGTACCCTTGAAAAAGCAAGTGGATCTCATGCAGGGCTCAAAATCAGTTCCAAAGAGTCCTTGGCGGTGGACTAACACTTAGGTGTCATCGGTCGAAGAGCCATTTCTTGAGGAGGTGGCACAACAGGGGTTGTGAAATCAACTTAGTGGCCAATAGATCGCTGGCTCAGGAGTGATGTGCTATGGCCCCTTCCTAATGGTTCTCATCCCTGGTCCACCTACCTAGCCCCTCTCTCAGCAGCAAACCATGTCAGCTGAGGCTGACATGGGAAATTACATAATTCCTAAAGCGTGGGGGTGGAAAGAAGTAGAAAATTGAATATAAGAGGAAACACACTTAAGAAACTACATCTTAAAAAGATTTCACGGAAACAAAAGGGGAAACTTCTATGCAAAGCTGTTCACCCAGAATATTTTTATAAGGATTTCAATAACAAATCAAGTTCAACTTCTCTACTTTAAAACATAAAAGTAACTGTGCCTCAGTTGATCTGGTAACCTAAAATTGGACAAATTCCTTGACTTGGTCCTTTACTAAGACTGAACCATGGGGGAACAGAATGCATGAGAAGATCGATAGTAAGCAATGAGATTGGGCTAGCTATAAAATCTCTACACTAAGGAAAAGTCCAGAACCAAATGGCTTCAGTCTAAACTCCATCCAATATTTTATCCATTTATTCATTTTTATTTTATTCTCCCCCCCATGAGTATGATTAGTCTGTGTGTGGTATATGTATGTGTGTGTGCAGTTGTACAAACCATGTACATGCACAGAGGCCCAAGGAGGAGGTCGGTGTCCCGTTGTATAAACCTGGAATTAGGCTGCAGTCATCAGACAGAATGATCATCCTGTTTCTTGCCCTAAAGAGTGCTGGGGATGTAGGTACTTGCAGCCAACTCAGCATTTAGGTGGGTTCTGGGGATGTGAATTCTCATTGTCATGCTTGTGTATCAAGCACTCTTACCTCTGAGCCGTCTTCCTTAGCTTTCCAAATATTTCAAGAACCAATATCAATTATTCTTAAAATATTCTTTGTGGAGTCCATACGAGGGGATCACCAAGCAATATTAGAACTAATGGAACTTGGCAGGGAGGTCTTAAAAGCCACACCTGAGTGAACCTTGGAAAGGTAACGTCCTGAGGACTATGTGTCCCAAGGACCTCATGTTATCATTGAGCATAGCTCGGACTGTTGCCTTCATGGTCACCTTGCCACTCTGCCCTCATGATCTATGGGTTATATGAAAACCCTCAGGGGTTTTCTCGTCCCTCACTGAGCACGGTTACTGGTACTTACAATAATAGTGATTGACCCTTTCCAAGCACTGTTACTGGAGCAGATTAATGATTCAACCACCACCTTCAGAAAGGATTTAGACATATAGAATTGTTAGTGGGGTTAAATTAAGGAGATTTTTTGCTAATGCTTTTGAGGTAGGAAATCTTGAAGAACAATTCAAAGTTTATAAAGGCACACTTTTTATAGTTGACCAAGGGACTAGTTGAGGTCAGGGAACCAAAACAGTGATAGCCTGGTTATTGCTGGCTGAACTACCTGTCTTGCTAGGATGGGTTGGTGAGAAAAAGTGAAGATTAATTTCTTGTACCCATTTCTGCCTTCAACTTCCTGATATAAAAAGCTATTGATAAGTGGGTATGCACCAAGGACTTAAAGGAGAGCTGACAGATGGTTTTTCATATATGAAATTTTAAATTTGTGATTCCTTTAAGATTTTTTTAAATAAGACTCCTTTTGGGATCAATAATTAAGTGGTTGGTCCTTTCTTTGTAATCACAAAATGCAGCCTGCCATTAGAAGAACTGGCTGAGAAAAATGCCTTGCTTGCTTATACTTTGTTAATATATAACAAGTTGCTTGGATATGAAAGTATGTTGTTTCTTGGGGCAAACTTGTTTTTCATCTGTAATATGTAAAATGTTTAACCATGTAAGGGCAATGAGAAACATGTTGTTTTTTATTTGTATTTATTGTCATCATTCTTTTGAAAAATAGAACATAACCACATTGTAAATTTTATATTGCTTGAAAGATTTTGATGGACTATAAGAGCTGTAAGGAAAAATATAAATAAGTGAGAAGTACAAAGCAGTTAGAAGGAAGTCATGAGGAAAGAGAAAGAAGGGAAATATCAGAATGATGGAATAGAAAAAGAATATAGTAGAACAAGGGGCATAAAGAATAATAAAAAGAAGTTTTGATAAAAGCTTAGAATAAAAGGTCTGTGTGGTGAACTGCAGAAAGCTCGTCCCTCTGAAAATTCTATACATGATTCTTCTGGGCACATTCTAGCATTATTTGTTATTAAAGCCAGACAGGGACAACAAGAAAACAAAGTGACATGCTAGTATTCTTGATTAACATAGCTATTGTGAGGCCCTGTCTTCCCTGTTCCTCGAGGCCAAAGCACAGGATGCAAGAAATGTTTACACTAACCAGCTAAGCTTCCTGCTATGTTCCATGCTTGCTTCTGCTCTAGCCTGGTATAATAGCCTAGGGCTCTATATCACTTTGAAATGGTAATTTCTCAACCTGCCTGGAAGCGCCCAGGCACCAAGGTCCATCTACCCTGTCTGACACTGCCTTGCACCCTCGACCACCTGCCTGCGGAGAAGCTCTCACAGGCGCCAGTTTCCCCAGCCCTCTCTGGGTGGGAGGAGTTTTTCTTTACTGGGGCAAAAGGGTATATTAACCCCAGATTAAGCTGAATAAATGGGGCATTCTCCTCTTGAGGATGACTCGAACTCTCTGTATGTGTTGTATGCGTCTGTGTTTCAACCCCTAGGACAGTATAGAACTCGTGGGAGGTGGGTGGTGATGCTGATCCCGTGGCGTGGAGCGACACCCACAGCTACAAACTTAAAAATTAAATATTAGAAAACTAAATCCAATGGTAAACACATTAAATACTATTTAAATACAATTCAGGAAAATTCATCACAGGTGTTCAAGGAAGGTTCAACATGGAAAAAGTCAATAAACAGCATACAATGTGTTACTGCAATGAAGGATAAAGAAAAGACTTTTGATGTAATTCAACATCAAATGAATTATATGGTAAAAATTCCAAACATATTTGGCATAGAAGGAATGTACCTCAACATAATAAATGCCATATTTAATAAATCAACAATTAACACTTTACCACTCAGGGAAAAGTTGAAAAATTCTCTTATATCTGGAACAAAATAATTATATCAACTTTAATTGTTTTTATTCATAATAGCATTAGAAGTTCAAGCAGAAAATCCAGATAAGAAAAAAAAAGGAACAAAATCTCCTAAATAGGAAAATCCCAAAGAGGCCAGCTAAAGTCCATCAAAAGCCTCAGCAAGGTTGTAGAGAACAAAATTGGCATTCAGTCTTCATGCCACACTCTACCAGTGCCAATGATGAAACCCAGATATCAAGAGCAATGTTTTATGATAGTTAAAATAGTGTAAAAATATAACAAAATTTAAGCAAAAGAGGTAAGACTTTCTACAACAAAATCTGCAAATAAACTATTAAATAGACTAATCAAGATTAAAACCATACATTCAAAAGAAAAAGTAAAAGAAAGAAAAAGAAAATGGAAAAGAAGAAAAGACATTTATAAATTTGAAGAATCAAGACTATTTAAACATTCATATTACCCAAAGTTTCTACAGATTTAGTGTAATCTCTATAGAAATATCAATGCCATTCTTTATAGAAGTCAAACAATCAATCCCAAGATTTGCATATAGCCCCAAAATTTCATAGTCAGAACTACTATTGACATGAAAAAGGGCACAGACATAAAGGGAACAGAACAAAGTCCAGGAGTGAACCCATGCATATGTAGCAAACTGATCTTTCACAAGGGTGGCTAAGAACACATGAGTGAGACAGCAGCATTCTCAGTAAGAGGAGCAGAAATTAAATATCCATACACAGATACACAGACTAGCCCTGCCATCCATCCGCTAAACAAGCACTCTAAATAGATGTAGGATCTACATGCAAAAACTGAAACTGTAAGATGCTAGATACTGGAATGCATAGAGGTGTGTGTGTGTATGTATGTGTGTGTGTGCGCGTGTGTGTATGTGTGTGTGTGTGTGTGTGCATGTGCTCATGTACATGTACGCATGTGTGAGAGAGAGAAAAAGAAAGAGACAAGAACAAAAATCAAAACTAATAAACATCAACAATAACAAGAGGAACCTGATTATACTAGAAGAAAGAAGCAGGCTAAAGAGGCACCCTAGTGAATATGAGAAAGGATCTCCAAAGGACACATATGACAAGTGGTTGATGTTCAGAATGTGTATGGAATGCAGAGTCAATAGTAAATCTTAAATAATAAAAAGTGAGCCATATGAGTTGAATACACAGCTCAGGACAATAGAATTTCAGTAACATCCTGGGTTCTAGCCCTAAAACTGTTCCCCATCCTCAAGTCAATGATAGTTCTAAAGAGAACTTTCTCAAACAGGATGTACACTTTTTTTAAGGAGCATATAAGAAATATCCTCAACATCACTAATCAGGAGATTCGACATCAAGGTTGCAGTGAGATGTCACCATAGTCCAGCAAGAATGAACAATATTAGAAAGACAAAGGTGGCAGCAATGCTGCAGATACAGAATTGCAAACGCACATGGCCCTTATGGAAATCAATATTAAGATCCATGAAAAGTTTAGAAATAGTACTATCATTGGATTCATTAATTTTCATTCCTGAGAGAATTAAATCCAAATGAAACAAAATTAGTATATGGATGAGATACACTTAGGTATTTATTGAGACAGTATTCATCATAGCTCCCAGATGGAAACAAATTTAATGTCCATTATTAAGTATTTTAAAAAGATGTGGTACATATACAAACACTATCCAGTCATAAGAGGAATGAAATTTTGTCATTTTCAGCATCACAGATAGAACTGGAGATCATGTTAAGTGAAATACATTAGACATAGAAAAACAAGTATTGCCTGATCTTACTCATATGTGGAATATACAAAAGCCAATTACATATAAGTTATCACTTGGAAGAAAGTTATTAGAGGCCAGGGAGAGTAGGGGTTAAGAGGGAAAGTGAGCATTAGTCAATGGTAGATAAATAAAAAACATTTATGTTGTCTATAATTTCAAGAGATTAAAAGAATGGGCTTTGAATCTTTTAAGCACAAAGAAAGGCTGAACCTTTGAGGAGATCACCATAGGCAACCCAATTTAAATATTACCTAACAGAAACATGAATTGAAACATCAAACAAAGCCATGTAAACTGACAAATTTGGTCATGCTTCTGTGTACCAGTTAAAAATAAGAATTATTTAAATATAAGAATAATCAAGGCGAATATATGTATTTATGCAAAGAACACATAGCCATGTAAAAACTAAATTTCCTTTACTGTCATGGAAGATTTTTAACAATTGGAGTTAAGGAGATTGGAGAGATGGCTGAGTAGATAGGAACACTTGCTGCTTGTCTAGAGGATGTGGGTTCAGTTCCCCACACCCATGAGGTGACTCACAACCAGAGTGAAAAATCTAAGAGCCTTTCAGAAAAACCATATATTTCTGCACTTTAGAAAGAGAAATTTTGTTACACCCTGAAAGTTATGAGAAATATAAACTTCCTATGTAGCTTTTTCAAACAAATGTCATTTAAAAAAACTTTAAATGTCATTTGAAAGAAGTAAATACCAAAACTTATTTCAAGCCATATTTGATAGAAAATGTATCAAATTTCTATTAACAACATATAAGATGATTTATTCTGTGTTATTAAAATTTTATCTCTTGTTAATCAAACCATATTGACTAACAAAGTATAGTTAAAGCTGTTGGAAATGTATTTGCAGTTTTGTACAGAATGTAGAACGAGTTACCTAGAAGCAAAAGAAAATGAGAAACAGGACTAAGGAGAACTGAAGAAAATGAGGATAAATATAAAAATGAAAACGTTGGTAAGGAAGGGGTGTAACAACCTGAAAGAAATTGGGGGATGAAGGGACAGTATGAGGGGAAAAAAGATAGGAAAGTGGGGAGACAGAGAGAGAAAGGGAGAGAGAGAGTCAACCCCATGCATCAGACAGAAGCTTCGCCTTGTCAAGACCTCTTTTTAAGCTATGGCAGAGCCACACAGATTATTCGTGTATCTGTCAAGAGAGCCTAATGAGTGTTTCAGAATTTTCAAAGATAATTCAGAAAAATACCAACAAAGTCTGCATAATGTCATCCATAAAGACCTGGGCAAGCAGCATACATCAGCTTGAAGGATGACACCATATTCCATTAGCTTGCTTTGGCTTTGACTTTTTAAGTGGCTTTTAAAAACATTTTTGAATTTTTAAACACATTAAAGAAACACTATAATGCTTTTTAGTGTGAGTATGGAAAGTACATTTTTTTCTGCAGCATAATTGAAATCTAATTAATCATTTTCTCTAGAGATTATTATTATTTTTTTCCCTGAGACAACAATAGAGAAATGACTTTGCTCATCAGCCCTGGAAATGCTTTAGTCCGGGCAACAATGTAATTTTGTAAAAAGCTTGTAGGCACTTTTATTAGTCATATTCACACAACTTGAAAATGAAATTAATAGTCCAAGTGTGATGTTGATAGGCGGCCATGTGTCTCTCAGGATGTTGCTTCATCTTTTATAATAAGAAGTTGATTTCTACAGAGATTTTGGGGACATATGTCCCATTTCTATTTGTTGGTTAGGAAGGCAGTGTTTCCTCTTCCGTTGTAGACTCAAATATGGAGGACTTTTTCTCCTGTGTGGGTGCTGACTTAATTATCCAGGTGACCCTCAACTGTAGCTGAGATGTGAGTGCTTGCTGTGAGTCTGTAGAAGTGAACTGTAAATTTTCTGCCAAACCGTTATTTCCTTCTTATCCATCTGGGGCCCACAACACAAATGGATGTGTGGGATGTTCTGTCTGTTTACTCCAGCTGACTCCCCGAGGCATCTGCAGGTTTTTCAGCTGTGGATTAGCTTGCACAGTCTCTGTTTCCTAATCCTCTAGTATCTAAGATGTTCCAGACTCAAGTAGGCTTTGAAAAGTTAGCTTTGAAAACTCAGGGCTGACTCTCTCTCATCGGGTCACCAGATTTTCTAGAAATTCCTTCCATACATCCTTTGATGTTACTTTCTCCTTAACTAGTTCATTTGCATCTTGGTGTTTACATTCTTTATTAATTTATTACTTACTTCCAACAAGAATGTTCTTGAATCTAATGCCACTGTCACTTACTTTGAAGTTTGCATTGATTTTGTTATATTCGAGAGGTCATGATTGAAACTCTCGGATTTTCGTTACTGTTTAGTGTAGACTGAGGAAGATCGATCCCATTTGGGTTAAACTATTACTGAGTTACGTAGTGCACATTTACTGTTCTCTGACTCACACTGAAGGAAGGCCATTCATAGGGACTTAAGATATCTTCCCAGAGAATCTAACTCATTGATACCATGGAAATGATTGCATTCTTGAATTTATCAGCAGCCAACAGTGTCATGCCACCTCTCTCCAACATTGCTGTTTTACCCATTTTTAGTAAAGCTGGAGACATTAAACCACTCATAAAACTTCTGGCTTCAATTCTAGTTCAAATTATATGGTCCTGTGTACTTAGTGAATTTAGAGCCCCAGAGGGGGATTCTGCAGACATTGGCAAACCTCATGCTTTCTTACTTCACATACATTTTTTGATGAGAGTCTTCTAAATCCTGTGATTTCTAAGAACAGTCAAGTATTGATGTGCCTGTTGGCAAAGGAGGGATAAATCACACATTTTAAAAGCACTCAAACATTCCATTTATGCTGTACACCCAATTAATGTTTTAAAAATAAGACAATTTTCCAGTTCAAAATCCAGTTGCTAATAATATCCATTGTGTAAGGATTGACATTGTGGATTTTGTTTTCAGTTTTATAAAGACTTTGTAATTATACATAGAAGAGTCTCTGACAAAAATTATGGTCTTATAGGTGATGCTTTTCAAGGTTATTTCTGAATAATCTTTGAAAGAAATCCAGAATAGGTTCTAACTTTTAGACTGGGAATGTTAATAGCCTTGGAAATACTGCATACTAATAAAATTATTACATTATATGTATACACAGAAAATAATGCTTAAATATAGTGTCTATATCAGTATATCTATAAAAATATGTGCCATTCAGATGAAAATACTAGTATGTAGTCAGTATTTCTCTAAATATATATTCATCTATGTATGTGATCTATAAAATAATCACTCCAGTCAGAGGTAAAGATTAACTTCTCATGAAAAGAGGGAATGCTAACAAGCAATTGCAATGATATTGGTAGCTAAATGAATTTAACTTTCTCTGAAAAAGAAAACGTGTCCAGTGCAGGCCAAGCATAAGGTTAGCATGGAGAACAGATCACATTGTAAGGGTTGCAATCAACACAGGCAATTCCTAGAGTGGGGTGGAGGACAGAACACACGGTAAGCCATGCAGCCAATGCGGGCGAGGCATAGGGTGGAGGACAGATCACATGGTAAGTAATGAAGTCAATGCAGACCCTGCCTTGCGTAGCGTGGAGGACAGAACACACAGTAAGTCATGCAGCCAATGTAGGCCATGCCTTGGGTAGGTTGGAGGACACATCACATTTCAAGCCATGAAAAAGAAACCTCCTCAGTCTTTAGATACCAGACCTCAGTGTCCCCCTTTATCCCAAAGATGTTAAATCTCAGGAACAATAATATCAAAAACTCTTTTATTTTCTCGATTTAAATAGTAGAAATGACCTAATGCTAAAGGTTTAGGGGTATGAGGAATGAAGTTACTAATTCATTTCATTCCCTGCTGTAAGACGTCCCATATGGAGAGGATATTCATATCTAACATACGTCCACATGGAAATGGTGAAGCCACCCATTTCCTCTAAGCTTACAGCTGCTAGTGTTCTCAGAGCAGCAATGTCTTACCTAGGACAGCAAGACCACTCACTACAAGCCCCATGTTGTTATTCTTTGAGTGGGGGATGCAGGGATTGAGGGCATGTCCTTTCTACTAGATACAGCACATAAAACTCAATTTTGGTTTCATGTGTCATTTGGTTTATTTAGTGATCTCCTCTTTAAGCATTCAATTTTTCAGTTAGTGCTTTATTAGTTCTGTATTTAAAGGCATTTCTACACTGAGATTCTATTTCTTAAATGAAATATAGACCACCATACACATCAAAATCGCCTGTGGCAACGGTCCTAACAATCTCTAGCTCAAAAACAGTATACAACACAGAGGTTTATTTTATTTTATTTGTGTGTGTGTGTTTGTGTGTTTGTGTGTGTCTGTATGTGTGTATGTGTGTGTGTGTGTGTGTGTGTGTGTGTATGTGTATCTTCTCACTACGTTCAGGGCCTTTAGTACGAAATGATTGGCCAGAAAACATTTCTTAACAGAATGAATTATTGAACTCTAAACGATGAGAATGGTTGCTTTATAATAAAGAGAAACTATGATATGAGTCAACACAGGTTCAGGCAAAACAGTTTGATTATTCTCCACAGTTCACCAAAAACTGGACCAAAATAATTCCAAGGAAACTATTACTGAATCATTGAGTTGAGTCAATAGGAAAATTAGATTTATTTCACAATAATCTTTCAAGAAATTACCTTACAAGGACACTGAATGTTATATCAGGAATCTAACTCTCCCAAGAAATCTATTCTACATCACTCTGTCAGAGAAGCTTAAGAATTCAGCAATATTGTACTCTTCCCCAAATCTGGATTTGTAAAAGGTTAGGTAGCATTTAAAATGTCAAGAAAGTTTCCTATTTGGTTTAGTCTATGTATTTCTAGACAAACTCAAGTGTTTGGACAATACGTGTCACTAACATTGTGATACTATTCATAGAAAATCACATAGTCAGGGGAACGGTGAATGTTCAGAAAAGAGATGGAAATTGCAACACAGGAAGGATGATGGGTAGGGCTCAGTGGGGTAGCATCGGCTCAGCATGCACGAGGCCTTGGCTTAGATCCCCCACATTGCAAAACAAGTAGAAAAACCATGTAAGAAATGCCTACATATGAGCAACACGGGGAAGGAACGAGAGAACGCACATGAGATGGAGCACAGCAGACGTTTTCATAAACAGTGAAAGGCTGTGTAGAGAGAAATAGCCAGAATCCAAAATTTCAAAGGAAGGCACAAGATTCCAAGAGGATAGAATGAAAGGCTCTACCCATAGACAGTCTTTCCTCTGGGAAAGTACATTTGCTCTTTTCTGGTCTGAACAAGAAGTGGAAGCATAGGAGGCATTCTCTAACAATTATTAACATGTCCTTGTAATAAATAGAGAACAGATTTATATTTAGTATGAGTCTAACTTTACTTCTCGCTGGGGCAAATCTTATTCACAAGGAGAGTTCATTAGTTATGGGAACCCAGATAAAGGATCTCTAACTTGATCTCTATGCTCACCTTTGTACTTGGTGGCAAACGATAAAAATTTTAAGGTAAGTGTGCTAGACAGGGAGGTTGTTCTATGTTAAAACCTTCTATATGTGAATATACATCATCCAGTCCTTCCCTAATCATTAATATTTATATAAATTTAAAGTTATTTAGCAGAATTTGTGTTCCAGTATCTAAAATAGTACTGTAGTAATGCATGTATAACACAAATTAAGTATACACATTCTATAGATTTCCTAGATTCCTAGAAATATTTATGAAAAATAAGCTCTCTGACCCGCATGTTATTTCATATTCCTAAGGGACAGTATTCTTTTAATACATAGCTTTGTAAAGACTGGTCCAGAGATTTAATAAAAAATATAGATGATGCATTTCATAGAGACTAATTCCCATACCAAAGTCAATGTAGGAAAGTCAACAAAATTAGTCTTTAATCATACAAATTTGTAAACACTAATCTTATTGATCCCAAATACTCAAATATCACATTGCATAAATAGCGAACGGTATAAAATATGCAAAATAATAGTACATTAGCCTAAATAACACTAATAAATTGCAAAGCTTAGCATGAAATTGAAAATCACTAATGGAACACTACGCCGTTTGCTTGTGCAACAAGCTAAGACTCATGCATAATGGAAGAGAGTACCACTGGTAGCAGCAGGCTCGGGAGGAAAATTGAAGTGTGTTTTTATGGACAGACAGGATTGATCTGGGAAGTGGTTCCTGAGGAGATTCCACTTACCCCGAAGAGCATCTTGGGAGCTTGCTTCTACTTCCTACTGGTATTTGAAACTCATATTATTTAGATCACTCAGCCCCTCAATACCAAGTTCTATGCATTGGGGGAAAACCAAAAATCATCCAAAGAACTTAAGTGAAATAACTAAGCAACAATAGTTATGCGATATGGGCTTTCTTTAACGCCTAATTTTCATTTGGTATTCAGGTTAGATGTTCTTTACTTTTACAAAAACTTCATCCTTCCCTATTTTGAAGAGAAAGGCCAGTATGCTAAAAGCTAAAAACGACTCCTAAAATATAAGATTCAACCCCTTGATGGAATGGGGACTCACAAGATTCAATATCATGCAGAAGTTAGTAATATCAGAAGTACCTTGGACCTCATTCAAGGAAAATGAGTTATTGAACATATTAGAAGGAACTGTTAGAACTATGTTTCAACTTTAAGTTGGTCCCGAGGCGTGGAGATTGGTGATAACATTATTAAGTAAAGCTCTAGTGTTTTCTACTTTCATTTTACCTTAATATCACCTCTAAATCTAATTGGTATTTCAAAAAGGAATATAGTTTGAATCTGAACATTCTGTATCTAAAGGTGAGGGCAAGGATGACTTTGAAGGTGATGTGGAGTTGCCAAAAGTCACAAAGCTAGTACTAATTTTGAGATAAAAATAAATTGTGTTACTGAAGGAAAAGCTGAGCAAATACAACAGGGACTAGAGTAACGAACTCATCTAATACAGTCCCTGAAAGTGAAGAGAGGATTGTAGTCAAAGGAAATTTGAGAAGATGAATCTGTTTGTAACAAAGCACCCTGGGGATAAAGAAGAGGTAAAAATAGTGTTGCCCTTCACTTGCTTGTGTCTTCAATGATTCATTTGTGAACTTTCTCCTCCTTATGGCCCAGTTAAGAATTAGGAAAGATGCAAATACATACCAAGTCTATCTGCTGTATTGTCTATAATATATTTATGATCAAGAAATTCAATACAAACACTCTTAGCATTAATATTTATTTTAAGGAATACCTTGAAACATACAGAATAACATGACTTGGGATATACCAGTGTGTCCAATCTTGATCAGCCAAGAAAAAATGTGAAGTAACCTCTTAATACATTAAGCTCCTTGAGCAGCTATGCAATGCCCAGCCAGAGAATACCTGCTTTTTGCATGTTTGCTAGAACTGAGCATTAAATAGTAAATAGTTTACTCAAAAGGGAATTGCACCAAAACACTAAGTGTGTGTCACGGGTTTTATATTTAAGAGACTTTTAGAACTGATATATGGAGAATGGGTTAATTGCATACTTCATGCTGTTTCTAAAGCTTGTTTTATGATAAAACATGAGAAGGAATTAAGCAGAAACCAGTCAACACAATGAATTGCAAGATGACCTCTGGGAAAAGTATAGCTTTATATTCTCTGATTGTCAAAGAAAATTAAAAGAAAATTTTAAATTCTTTTATATTCACCTTGGAAGATCCACAGAAAATTCTCGAAAGAATCGTAACTGGTATTAAATATTTTGCTAATTTAAAACTTGTTACATTTGACTATTTAATAACAAATTTTAATGATATCAACAAAACATACTCCTAATTTTATATGTAATCGATAGTTTCCAGCTAGAAATCTATGCATTAAGATATTATGTCATATCAGAGAATATAAAAGAAGCACCATGCATGTCACCACAACAGTATGGAAAACACTGAGAATCAAGATCATCCATAAAGTTCTCCTTTGAGTTGATATAGAATCTTGCTTTTTACATTTATGTATTCCGTTAACCTCCTGCTACTACCCATTTAAAGGGTATTTGTTTTGTAAATGTCAATGTTTTAGCTTCTTTCCAGAGAGAACAGCACATAAACTCAATTAATATATTAATATAATTTCTGGATTTGATAAAGAAGGCTCCAAATTGTTGTGTAGTGCTTGCTACACACACAACACAAATATTCACATGCGCGTGCGCGCACACACACACGCACAGACTATATTATTGCTTTTTTGGATAGTGTTTAGAACACTTTACTGTGAAGGTGATAGTATTAAAGAACAAAAACAGAACTGAAACAGAAGAAAGTGCTGCAAAGGAAGAATGAATGTAGCTGCTAAATTATCTGATGAACCTTTATTTCTATAATAACATTAGAATGCAATGCTCAACCTTAATGCCTGGGGGTGGGGGACAGAGCTACTTATTTGAAATGGAGTTTATGATCGTTGCTGAGAGATTCTGAGCCATCAGGGTAGAGGAGAGGACTTGCAGTATATACATTTTTTATTTCACTGCCACCTTTAATAACAGTGATGGACCACGTGACACTGACCACATTGCTGAAGGATTTGAAGTGAGGAGGAGCTGTTACGGAAGAACAGTGCAATAAGCAGTCAGCCAACAGGTCTTGTTATTAGCCCATTGGAGGAGGCCTGGGCAAGAAGAACCTCATGTTCAGCAACACAGCAACATGTAGTCATCGGTGATACACGCAGCTGGACCCTGGGATATTTAGTAGCCATTTCAGATAACAAGCAGCTCTCTTTATTGTTACCCCCTGGTGGTGAAAGTCTTTACACAGAGCTATGGAGTTAGATGACAAATTGGCAAGTCACTGTGAAATGTCACTACTGCAAAGCATTAGCTGAGTCTTATACTGCAGCTGCATCCTATTCCTTTTCATTGATTTTCACTGAGCTCTACATTTTTCTCTGTTCCCCTCCCTGCCCCCCCCCAACCCTCTCCCAAGGTTCCTATGCTCCCAATTTACTCAGGAGATCTTGCCTTTTTCTACATTCCATGTAGATTAGATCTATGTATGTCTCTCTTAGGGTCCTCATTGTTGTCTAGGTTCTCTGGGATTGTGATTTGTGGGCTGGTTTTCTTTGCTTTATGTTTAAAAACCACTTATGAGTAAGTACATGTGATAGTTGTCTTTCTGGGTCTGGGTTACCTCACTCAATATGATGTTTTCTAGCTCCGTCCATTTTCCTGAAAAATTCAAGATGTCGTTATTTTTTTCTGTTGTGTAGTACTCCATTGTGTAAATGTACCACATTTTCATTATCCATTCTTTGGTCGAGGGGCAGATGTCACTATCCTATTGTATTTTATTTTATTATTATTATTATTATTACACGCCAACCTCACTTTCCCCTCTTTCCTCTCTCCCAGTTCTTGCCAGCTCCTCTCTGACCCCTGAGTCCATTCCTCCTTCATTTCTATTCAGAAAAGATCAGGTCTCCCATGGATACCAACTAAATATGAAAAATGTCAATATAATGATACCTAATGTTATGTTGCTATACTCATATTTTGTGACTAGGCCAATTGTCATCAGTGAGGCTTCATCCAGCAACTGATGGGAACAGATGCAGAGACTCAGAGCCAAACATTAGGCAGAGCTTGGGAAATCTTGCAAAAGAAGGGGAGGAAAGATTGTAGGAGCCAGAGGGACCAAGGGCACAAGAAAACCCATAGAATCAACTAACTAGTCATAGGAACTCACAGAGACTGACCTGACCACCAAGTCACCTCTATGGGACTGACCTAGTCCTTCTACATCTCTGTTATAGTTGTTTAGCTTGGTCTTCTTGTGGGACCAAGAGGGAACAAGTGTTCCTAACAGTGGGATCAGGGGCTGTCTCTGACCCCTTTACCAGCTTTGGGGACCCAATTCCTCATACTGGGTTACCTTGTCCAGTCTTAATATGAGGGGAGGTATCTAATCTTACTGAAACTTGAAACATATACTTTTAACTCTTTTAGTACTCATTGATACTACTGATCTTTGTTTGGCTACACTTTGACAATTGCGGTATTAAAAGTACTGTCTTCTGAATTTTAATTTGTTTTATGAAAAACACGCTTAGTAAAAAAGGAGACAGGCGTATTATGTTAGATATAGCTATGGAGAAATAAATAATCAACAAACTGTATGGACTTTCCTACACACGCACACACACACACACACACACACACACACACACACATATATATATATATATATATGTTTTATATATATAAAACAAGAAGGGTTCATTCCAAGACTAATCTCATTTAGAGGTTCTACAAATTCAGAATCAAAATAGATGAAACTAAAGTGACTATTTAGCCCAAAGTTCAGTGGGGTGGTCAAGACAACAGGGATTCTTAAGATTGTTTATAAAGTATTTATAAAACAAAACAAACAAAACCTACTATTTTTGCTCCAGGTTCAGTGAGAGACTCCCTTCTTAAGGGAAGAAAATGAAGTCATAAAGCAGGTTACCTGGTGTGACCTCTCACCTGATCATGAGTGTATGACTTTGTACACATAAGTGTGCCCTGCCTCATTAGAAACACACACAGGAAGGGAGGAAGGAAAGAAGGAAGGGAGGAAGAAGCAAGAAATGAAGGAAAATGGAGGAAGAGAGAGAGAGAGAGAGAGAGAGAGAGAGAGAGAGATATGGTAATCATGGCATAATTCACCAGTGGACCGTAATATTATTTATTATTAAAAAACAGAGACAGGTATAGACAAATAGTTGATAAATACCAACATGATGTAGAAAACCAAAGAGCAAAAGTTGACTGAGTTAATACTTTGATGTTATTCATATGCATCTGGATCCACTCAATATACAATTCACACAAAATCCAATTCCATGTTGATAAAAGAGGTAAATGATGTATGTCACATGTCATTTAAATATTTTCACTACTACGGTATATTGTAGTAGACCCTGAGGTAAGGAGTAGGAGTAGAAACATTGTGCTCTCTCTTTTCTTCTCTCTCTGTGTCCACTTGCATGCATGTGTGAAGAATGCTAAATTGTTACTTTTATATTTAATGTTATAATAATCCAATGAGACACTGGTGTTGTGACTAGTTTTTTATTGTGTAACCCACGGAATTGTAAAAAGTGGGGCAATGTATATCAACATGCATGTTTGTGTTTGTGTGTGTAAAGGAAAACAAAGAAGAATGGTATTGGGAAAAGAAAGATAAATGAGAGCCGTTTTGTTTTCAAAGAATTCATAGTTTAGCAGATGGTTTTCACACTTTATGGTTTGTCCCTACCAATGTCACCACTCTGTTCTCAGTAGCTGGCTAGAGCTGTGCAGAAAGTGGAGACAGATTCAGTTACAAAGGTGAAGGTGATCAGGAATTTGTGGTTAGCTCGAATAGATTCTCAAGATTCTAACTTCAGATGAAACCACTTGTGGAAGAGAAAAAAAATGATCCATCGCTGAATTCTTAATGAGACAATTAACCAAGTGTAATTACTGACTACCGAATAAGATAACTTGTATTTATGCCAATTATATGTGCATCCTTTCTTTGTAATCCTTTTAATTATGTACCTTGATGGTCTTCCTACTGATAACTAGAAAACAAGGTTTGATAAACATGCAAGCCTCATCACATTCTTACTAAGTAACTAGAGCATTAGATCAGTCAAATTTCAGCTGAATGGCAAAAAAAAAAAAATAACAAAAAAAACCTCTCCCAAACCATCGAAAAACAAATTTAAAGTTACATTAAGCAACCTGGAGCTGATAATATTATTTACCAAGAGTGGTTGACTTTACCCATCACTTACAGTAAGTTGCCTTTCTATGATCACTTGAGCCTCATTATTCATATAATTGCTGTAATTATTATGACACTAATGACTGTTGAAGTCTAAATGTGTGAAATTAATTCAGTAACTGTAAATATGTGTCCATGAAAGGAAAGGAAACAAGTGAAAATGAAACGTGGATATTCTGTTGTAAATAAGGAATTAATGCTGAGATTAGAATCTCAACAGGGCATTCGCAAGGTTTGAGACTGAAACCATAGGGTGAGCATGCTAGCAAACATTTGGTTATAATTAATACAGGGGGGAGTGAATTCTCAGACAGTGTATGTGTCCTTTTTAATACACTATATTTGAAAACCTAGTTCAGTTTCTTGAGCCCAAAATGAATTAATTCACCAAGGTGACCTAATTGCAGACACATTTTAGAATTTGAGGGTGACCTGGCTGTGACAAGCCACCCCACTGATCATCAGTGTTTTTTTTCAAGTGATCATACTGACTTGTTGGGTGTCCCCTTTATCCTCCACTGTCCCATGTCTGTTCTTCCTTGAGCCGTATGTTCAGGCATAAAGGACACTTGGTACATGTGTTTCTTAACATTGTAGAACTTCTCACATTGATGTCTTTTTAGGTAAACATGAACAATTTGGTTTATCTGGACCTCCTAGAGCTGAAGAAATTGCACATAAAATTCATGATAGCAATAAGATACACTCTTCTTGGAAATTCATGATCCTTTAGAAAGTCTATCTCTAGGTCAACCTGAAAATCTCTGCCTCAGAACCCTGGAAAACGTGTGGCTTCTGTTCTCTGATTAAAAGGACATCCAACCACCTGGCTCTCCTCAGCACATCGCACAGGGCTACTGGTGCTCCAAAGTGTGACTGAATCTCTTACAGGTTGGCTGAGAGGCCTGCCCTCCTCCTCCCCACCTCGTGCCAAGGCGGAGGGCAAGAGCTTGAGCTTGTCCTGGTGAGGTGGGAGCCCAGGTGCAGGTGCACACCAGCTGGAGTCGGCATGTGCGCCAGTTGGCGCCTAGGAGCCCACATCCACACTTGCTGTGATTTCTAGCTCTTCCCTTTCCCAGCTCCCGCATGCGGTGAGTCCCCTGGAATACTGGTGATTAGGCCCATATTTGAAAATGGGCTGTGACTGACAGGGCAGGAAGAACAATGCCTTTGCAACAGCAGCGCAGCTCTCCCTCCCAGATCTAGTCAAGGAAGTTGGGCGGCTCACGCTCCCTAAAAGCAAACAAACATGACACAGGAATATGCTATTGAATGTGCCATATGTTTGAGTTGAAGACTCAAAGGTTTGACTCAAGGATTTGTTTTAGCAACTGTGGGGGGTTAGGAAGGAGGGCAAAGGAGAAAGGAGTCTATTTGATTTAAAAACTAAAAACACCCCCCAAACTTTGCACGCTTCTTTTATTGATCTTAGAAAATGTATTTCTTCTTGAAACTTCGTTTTCTCCCCCAACAGGATTCGCATATTTGCATCAGTAGTTAGTTCAATTTTCTTTCTTCGTAAAACATCCAAACCAGAATTTTAAAATAATTCTGTATTTAACATTTCAAAGTTGTAGTTGCTGTAATGAATCCATTGAATTTTTGAATCCGATATTTAGTAAGTTATAACCATAAACCAGGTGCTGTGCTAGGGACCATGTGGGCCAAGGAGAGTGCAGGACGCATCCTGCCCTTGAGAGGACAACTGATCTCAGAGGAAAGACAAATGCCACCAGGCCAATCCAATCAAAGTCAAACATCAGTCAGTGTGAGTTATTAATAATATGATGAATTATGCTCAGAAAAGTAAGAACAATTCTGGAAGGAGGAAATCTGTTTATAAATATGGTGTGGGATGGTCTTCTGTATATGTGTTGTTTTTATTGGTTGATGAATAAAGCTGTTTTGGCCAATGGCTTAGCAGAATAAAGCCAAGCTGGAAACTGGAACAGAGAGCACACAAGAGAAAGAGAGAGAGAAAGAAAGAGAGAGAGTAGACAGAAGTAGATGGACTCCACGTAGCTGCTGAAGGAGAAAGATGCCAGAAACTTATCGATAGGCCACAGCATTGTGGTATACATAGATTAATAGAAATGGATTAATTTATGATGTAAGAGCTAGCTAGAAATATTTCTGAACCATTGGCCAAACAATATTGTAACTAATATAGTTTCTGTGTGATTATTTGGGTCTGGGCAACCAGGAAACAAAGGTGCAGTCTCTGATTACAGAAGCACAGCAGGGAAACAAGATGAAATCCAAGGGGTATGAGAAGAGAGGTCAGAGATGTGAACCTGCCATACTTGATTGTAAAGGAAGTGGACGGAGAAAGTTAAGAAAGCCAGAGACTAGCAAGTCTTGTGTATGAGTCTGAGCTTCATCCTTAAGACTATTTGGGAGTTTTAAGCACATGGGGGTAGCATGATCATCTTTTCCCTTTATTAGGTAATTCAGCATCTGCCAGATACGAAGAAAAATGGGGAGGGTGTGTGCAGTTAAAAGTTGATATCACAGTGAATGGGAGGTGATGCCTAAGTTAAAGAAATGGCTGTAGAGAGGAAGAGGACCAAATGGAAGGAGAGGCACACAGTAGGCAGAAGAGACAGAGGTTGTGGCTAGTTGGTTTGAGGCTGAGGAGTTGAAGGGACCTCTGGCTCTAATGATCAGGTTTGCATCCTGGCAGCCTTCATCTTTATCCTTGAAAAAGAAAATTTATTCACATAGCAAACCGAAGTTTCTTCTGATGGTGTCTCTTTTGGATCTGTGGTGCAGTGGAAACAGTTACTGAATACTCCCAGAATGACCTGCTGACTAATTAGAGATACTGGCTGCATCTGTTTTAGCTTTCCTCCTTTGGGTGAACACAATCTACAGTCTCACAAATATCAGTTATTTTATTGAGGGTTATTATTTTGCTCCTTGGGTTCTTTTGTTTGTTTCCACTTTGTTATATCTACTTACATATGTTCATCTGAAACTTAAGAATTTCATTTTCTGCAGTATCCATTCTTGCTCAGGCTTTATGTTTGAATACTTCTGTTATTGCCCCAGAATGCTCTTTTCACACACCGACTCGCTTTGTAATATATATATATATATATATATATATATATATATATATATATATATATATACATGTATGTATGTCTCAGGATACAGTAGCATCTACTCTTTAGCCCTTAGCTCAAGACAGACTTCCTCCATGATCTAAGGAAACCCAAGGCAATGTTCAGCAACCAGGAAAGTGAGAAGACAAATCTGTTCCTTGTTCTTAAACAAGAAGGGACTGCAAACAAACCTCTTAGTGTTTTATTAAATATAACTTCATTGTCCTAGAAACAGATCATAGAACTTAACTGAGTCTGAGTCTAGGCAGCTTACTTTTGACCTAAGGAAGAAGCTGGTTTCTTTAGACACAAAGAGCTATTAGGAGTTCAGAAAAATGAACTCAGATCTATGATGCTGGAAGCACATTTGAAATTCTACATGATTTTTGTGTTTCCATGTTGGTGGAAACATACATTCACTTGTATGTGTTCACCTCTTTCTTGGAATGGGTTCTCTAGCAGGACTCTAAAAGAAATTCAGTTCTTGAATGTTGTGGTCAGGAGTCCAGATGTTGTTTGCATGAATCTGCTTTCATCAAAAGGATTCTTTTGAGAAACATGATAACCTGCTATTTTCTATTTAACCCTACACTCTAGCACCCACCTTGGCAAACTTAAGTGAAGGGGAAAAAATTATGATCTGCTCTGAGGTTTTATGTATTTTAGAAGACAATAAACATATATTGTATACAGGTTCCTGATAGTGTTTACATGGACACTTGGAGAAGGAAAGAGCAGTCCAGAACTGGCCTTTTACTGAATTTATTTGAAGAGGATTTGCTTGTTGTTTTGTTATTTTGTTTCCCAAGACAGGTTTCTCTGTGTAGCCTTGGCAGTCCTGGAACTCTCTCTGTAGACTAGGCTGGTCTTGAACTCATAGAGCTCTGTCTACTTCTGCCTCCTGAGTGCTGGGATTAAAGGCATGCGACACTACAACCCAGCTCCTAAAAAAGATTTTTAAGAGGTAGGAATTTGAGAAGATATTTCAATAATGGGAAGAAGAAGAAGCAGGAGTGAAAGTGTACTATACTCTTGAACTAACACAAGATAGAGTCTAGGGCCAGCATCTTTACTCTGGAGACCATTAGAAATAAGGTAGAAAGCCCTCAAAGCTAGTTAGGACTTAGACATTCTGATCTACAGATACACAGATCTTCCTCCCAATTGTTTTCTGTCCTCTCTCCAAATTCTTTCTTACCTTGAATGATTTGAAGACAGAAAGACATCCATGCATACATATACATCCTAATATGTTATGCAGAGTTGAGATCAAGAGTGCTGAATTAACTTCAGAAATCATTTGAACGCTTAGATTATTGCTCCTAGTAAATAGTAATTCAGTTAACTATAACATCACCGTCATAGTGTCTACTTTTATCTATTGCTTAGCTCACTCAATACTAAATGGTTTAAGGACAAACCACATTGCTTGGAAGGTTCAACCAGTCTTGCAAAATCTGTTTCTTGTAAAGCTTTGTTCTTTGCTACCTGATGTTCTGAGATTGATGTGTCTGGGAGCAGATTTTTATGACATTTCCCAGTATGCTTCAAAATATGAAAATTAAGATCAGTGGTCTTTGAAAAAGACGAGGATATCTTATTTTATTTTATTTTTTTTAACAGTACAGACAATACTCCTTTATGTCTAGGCTTTTATGACTCTCCAAAGTCAATTTTGCTAGCACATTAGGCACATGTTAATTAAAATGATGGGTTAATGTTTTAAGGGTCAAAGAACTGATGGCAACAATATGAGCTAATAAACCACTTGGCTTTTAAACTTCTTTAGTAGAAATTAAAACTGGAGAGAAAAAGCCCCATGTCTATTGACGATGGACTTGTCTTGGAATGACAGGTATAGACGACAGAATATGTCATCAAAAAAACGTCAGAAACACAATGTTTGCAGTCCTTAAACTTAGCTGCATGTAAGTTGTGATTTGATCATAAAATATTTTTCTTGAGGGGAGTAAGGGATAAGGATGACAGGATTTTCTCTAAGTCATAATAATCAATTTAAAAATCTGCAAAAGGAAGAAAGTTGATTATTTCTTGTTTTTCTCTAGTATTAGTATTTAATGTTTCGTAAGTTTTGATAAGCCATTATGCAAGTAGCTAGAAAGCTTCGTAATGCGAATTAGTTTTATTTTCAGCAAGGCTAGGACTCCACTGAAATAATAGATATATGAGGAGTTAGAGGAGAAAAAAATCTTCTATGATTAGGCACATAGTTAAGGAGGCATAACATTTTAAGGGTGGCACACTCTGTAAAATCTTAGGACATGAGATCAAATTACCAGGAAGTCTCCTCAGAGGTCACACTACACTGAAAAGAGCCTACTCCACATACACAACTATAGCTCCTCTGGACAGTTTGTATCTACACATGTCAGAGAAGCATGTTCTCTTCTACACTCTTACCAGAAGATCCTCCATACTGCATAAAGAATTTGTCCCCTGCGTCTGAATTGCCGGTGTCATTTCTTCTATCCCCCAAAATCTTTGAAGTCAAGTGCCAAATGGATCTTAATTCTCATGGCCCCAGGAACACACCTCAGCAGTTTACCGAATGCAGGTGGTTAATATAGGAGATGCCAGGACCAATAGTGGCTGTGTGGAGATATGATATACATGTGGAGAAACTGAGAACCAGTGAGAAATATACACGTCAATTACAACCCCCCACCCCACCAATGTTGCGTGATGGGTACTCCTATGTGGCAAGCAATGCGTATGTTGGCTTTTGAAAGTAGAAGCCAGGAAAGCCTACAGAACATGAAAATAGTAAGGGCTGGGGCATCGGAGGAGTCCCAAAACATATACAGAATCTGTTGTGGTTTGCAGGGAATCTGTTGCAGAGTAGACACACAGCAAACACTTCTTAAATAAACTCACTTTGACCACCACAACCCACCTCTTGAATAGCTGGCTAGAGGCAGTTCACTTTTCCCTTTCTGTTTAATGGTAGACCAGTGGGCAAAACTGAGTTTCCATGTATTTGACATCCAGGACCCGGTCCCCCTACACACACACACACACACGTAAAAAAAAAAAAAATCATTTTTTTTTTTTTTTTGGTTCAGCCTGAGGACAATTTTATCAGAGTTTAAAAGAAAACCCTAGGAAAGGCCCATCATAAATCACGGCACCTGCCTGGATGAGAAAGAAGGAAAGAAAAAGCCACGTAATTTGAGATATACAGTAAAGAGAGGTTCAAAGATGAAGAAAACCTCTAAATGGTTTACAGTATGTTAAAAATATATGCAGGCTAAAAAGTTAAAGTCATTAAAAATAAAAAAGAAAGAAAGGAAGATATAGGGTGTGGTGGTACACACCTTTAATCCCAATGCCTGGGAAGTAGAAGTAGATTGACCTCTGTGACTTCAAGGGGCAGAGGTAGCTTGACCTCTGTGACTTCAAAGTGTGGTAGCACACACCTTTAAACCCAATACCTGGGAGGCAGAGACAGGCAGATCTCTGTGCTTTCAAGGTGTAGTAGCAAACACCTTTAATCCCAGCACTGGGGAGGTAGAGACAGGCAGATCTCTGTGAGTTCAAGGACAGCCTGGTCTACAGAGTTATTCCAGGACAAAGATATACAGAGAACCTGTCTCAAAAAGTGAAAGTAAAAATAAAAGAAATATAGGTTAAAATAAAGATGGAAAATAAACAGAGAATCTTGATACTGTATGCTATTATGCTCTCTTTGAATTGTTTGAATGCTGAGGAAGGAGCAACAGCTGCTAAAGGACTGTTGTTTATAAATACTGCTGAACTAACCCAAGATAGGTATTTTGAAAATACCTTGGCTTCAAAACTGAAGTCAAAAGGTTTGTTACTTTGGAGAAGAGATTTTGCTTTTGTTTCCACAGAAAATGAGAGGTTGTGGATTCATTCTGAGTTAAGAAAAATCCAGTATGATCAAGGAAGGCCACCTGAGAAATCTCTGACAGGAACAGATGGCCCAGATGTCTGAGTTCTTCATCCAGAACAGGTTCAAGACTGCTGCCTGAGATAATCAAGACTCACAGGATACTCCAGTCAGGACTTGATAACTCTAAATTTTCTTTAGGTCCCCATAAGAGTATCAGCGCCCCCAACCAGCAGGAAGTAGCCTGAAATACTACGCCCACATTCCCAACAAATTGACTATGGGTATTTTTCTTTTTTTTTTTTTTTAAAAAAAAGAGGGAAATGATGCGGGAGAATTATCTGTATTCTGTCAATCATGTATTTTAATAAAACACTCATTGGCCAGGCAGGAAGTATAGGCGGGTCAACCAGACAGGAAGTAGAGGCAGGGCAATGAGAATAGAATAAGGCGACGGAGGAGGAAGGTCCCTCTGCCATTCCTGTCCAGATCACCGAAGAAGCAACATGTGAGCTGACAGCTGAAAAAGGTACCAAGCCATATGGCTACCATAGATAATAATAATGGGTTAATATAAGTTACAAGGGTTAACAAGATGCCTGAGCTAATGGACCAATCAGTTTATAAACTTATGGAGTCCTGTGTGTGATTTTCCTTGGGACTTGCTGGTTGTGGGGTACCGGGCGGGAACAGATACCCCAACAAGCCGGCCTTCATGTTATATAAACTGATGCAGAGATCATCCACATAGCCATTTAACAGACAAGTCACATAGCAGAGAGGGGAGTTTTAGGGAAAGAGTGGAAATGCCCAAAGTACCAGAGAAAGCTTATTTAAGGTCTGGTCAATGACTACAAGGAAAAGAGGAGGAGAAAATGCAAAATTAAGCCTTTTTGAGTCAGAGGTATTTAGACACAACAACTGCAATTTTATTAATGAATTCTCTATAAGTAAGAATTGATATTCTTCTTGAACACATATGTAGTCCAAGGAATATGTCTATCCGTGTATCCGCACCCTTAAAATACAACATTTTAGCAAATCCCAGTTGTGGTACAGTGAATTTTATTTCTGTAAATGCTGTAAAGCATGGTGAATGTAGAGAACAGGACCAATTCAGAATTCTGCAAGAATGATTTAATGCGGCTGCTTGTGATGATGATACTTTTAGATGTGGAAGCCAAACCATCATCTCTTTAGTGACGCAATCGTAGTGAACAGTACAAGGAGAGGCACAGGTTCTCTGCCTGATTTCCAAAGACTCTAAGGTGAGGTATTTCCAAGTTGGTGTGGATGCACACTTTAAGTTCTTGCTTCCTCTACATTTATGAGACAACTCACTTGGTGAAATGGGCCTAAATCACTATGGCAGGGAACAGACTGCTCACTAATGTGATGAATGCGGGGGGGGGGGGGGGGGGGGAGGAGGGGGATGGCCAGTCGTCCTAAAGAGCACACATGTGCTCTGGAGCCTCCGTTGCAGACTCCTTTCATCCCAGTTCATCTAAACAAACAAACAAACAAACAAACAAACAAACAAACAAACACCAAAGTCCTAAGCAAAATGTTATATAAAGCCCGGCATATTTGGCCCTCCCATATCTGTCTGGGTCCAATCAGAACTCAAGGCCCCTGTTGTGGGGGGGAGGGGGAGGGGAGAATAACAGCACCATTCCTAGAACATTATTTCTCTCAGCTTCTTGCTAGCTCCAGGACAAATCTCCACTTCAGTCATTCATTCTTCATAGTCCTTGAACCCTCACCTCTGTTTTTGAAGTGGGATATTGTCTCAAACCTCGGAAGAAAAAATCTCTTGGTCTCCCCTTCAAATAATTGGATATTGGATAGGAATCCTGGCAACTGAAGATTTCGGCTCCATTGTCTCTTAATGCTTGCCCCCTTGCCTAGCATTTACCGGGTGCCATTCTTTGACTAAATCTGAATCTTTTCTCCTTTGAGACTCTTTTGTGTTTTTGCCCCACTCTTCCGTCTATAGGTACCTTGGCCTTTATGTTTCAGTTGCTATGATAGAGACAGAGCTGAGGAAAACAAGCCGTTCTGGTGACATCTCCTCCAGAGCTATCTGCTGCCTTCATTTTCTGTGTTCACACCTCTAGGTGATGGGCACTAGAATCCAAATTACAGGAGACAAATTACAAAGAGATTCTCCTAGTCTAGGCAAGAGGACAGAGCTTCAGTTGTATTTCCAATATTAAAATCAGTCATCTTTATATCTATTAAATGTTTCATAGAATCTTAAAGTGATATTTATTCATGTAAATGGAATTTTATGTTGTTCAGTGAGTGGATCCAGTAGAGTCCTGGGATTGAGGCCACAAAATTTTATTTTATTTAATAGTCATGGGTAACATAAAATCATGTCTTCCTGCTTAAATATATATAAAATACAATTATTGATTACTTTTCCTCCTCTGTGTCCTCAGAATCAAGGACTTCCTACTTTCCTTATATTAAGAATAATTTCATAAAAGGCATATGTAAGATTATTGTCCTATACTAAAAAAATTAATCAGTCAATAATCTGAACTCAAATTGACAAACGATAAATTTGAATCAAACTACAGGTTTAAATGTTTATGGGATATGTTATAGGCTCCTCCCTCAAGGAAGCTGAGATGCTCCCTGCTACAGATGATATTTAGATGTTGTCTGACTTCCCTCGCATGTGAGCTGTTTCCTTCAATTCCAATGTCTCTAAAATGGGCAATACCAGAGATACTTGGGTTATCATAAGACTCCATAGTCCACTAGGTAAGCAAGTGATGAGCAACATGGCGACCCCTAGCCCCAATTTATGCAGAATCCCAGGCACATTTAGCAGGCTATGCAGAAGAGAGCCTCCAGAGCCCAGCAGTGCCCGCCTGGAAACGAGAACATTTTTTGAGTACTCAATAGCCTAGCATGCCTCACTGGTAAGGGGAATCTTAAGACTGGGGAGATTACCATCTCTTGAGAGTCTTTCCTATTCCCCATTTCTGCCATTCCTTTTTTAATCTATTTTCTGGGTGCTAATGTTGACTGTGTGTGCAGAATGTATCTTTCTGCCCCCAAATATTTAATGCCTAAAGACTGGTCCCCTACAGAGGCTACTCCTACTCAGATGAGCTAACCCTGCATTCTTGCTTCAGCTGTGGACTGTACCCCGACTCCTTGTTTATCTGCATGTAACAAACCCACCTCTTTATTTGGGTTTATGTTATTGGGTTTATTTGGGTTTATGGCCAACTTCCTGTTAGGCCATATATAATAAACACATGAAGCTTCCAGGGTGTTTCTGCTTCTCCCTCAGAGAGCCAAGTCTACCCTATTCTAGATTGTTTCGTGTGCCCACGTGTTTGTCTTCTCTTTGCTCATTCATAGGCTGCCCCTGGTCAGGGTTCTGGGACCCAAGCCATACAATGACAAGGCCTTAACTGCTTATTGCTTCTCGTAAATTTCAATTCCCAACGCATGACCTAACATGATTGGACCCATCTAAACAAATTGATGTAAACTATAAAAAGTAAACATACTTTAACTTTGCCTTATATTCGCTAGAGTCAACAGTTCTCCTGCACATCCGATCTCTCTCCTCTCTTCTCCTCTCCTCTCCCCTCTCCTCCCCTCCCCTTCCATCCACTTCTCTCTTCTCTTCTTTCCATTTCTCTTTTCTGATCCTTTACAAAAGGTGCCTGTTTGCTGTCTTTAATTTTATAAGGAAATAAATGCCTTTTGTGTATATGATAGTCGCTGTGTGCTATTTGAACTCCGTGAGCCACCGCTCTGCAGCTGGGGACTTTGCCCTCTCTCTTCAGAGCCAAGGATGTTTGCCTCAAAATGTTCTTCAACATCTCAAGAGTCAGCCTGGTTCCCTGACTCTGTGATGAGGAGAAAGGAGAACAACATAGCTCAAGAAAAGAGCACTGTAGCCTTAAGCCTAAACTGTTCTTGAAGTCTGTGAAGGGCTTCCTCGGCTCAGCCTGCAGGTCTGCACACTTAGATCTGATGATGTTTTCCTACAGAACTGCTGCCTGTCATTATCTGTCACCTACATTTATTCCAAAACCAAAGCCACTCTGGTATGTCTTTCTATGGAATGCACAAGAAACAAAAGTTTTAACTGTCTTCTGTATTCTATTGAGTTTACCTTAAAACTTACAATCCTCGTGGTTTTACAATGTATGTATGGGTGATCTTGATCGTGTGATTTAGTCTAGTTCTTCTTTGATGAGGTTATAAATTTCTTGTGAAATGTTACTACGCCTCGTGATAATAAAGGGGGCAGTAAGAAAGAGAAGAAAATATTAAAAGAATACAAGCATAGATATATTTCTGGCAAGGAACGGTTTTTGTGTGATAAAACTTTATCCTAAATTGAGATGGTTGGATTTTTCCAGAATATAAAAGAAGACTGGAAAGATGGAATAAGCCATAAAATATTTGAGAAAGTTATTAAGATATAAAACTTTTATCATGGAGGGATGTTGCATTTGACAAAGGTGTTTTCTGCATCCAATGAGATGATCATGTGTTTTCTGTTCTTGAGTCTGTTTATGTGGCGGATTATAGTTTTAAATTTATATCTATTGAACAATCACTGGGATGAAGCTGATTTAATTATAGTAGAAAATCTTCTTGTATGTTCTTAAATTCTGTTTGCAGGTATTTTATTGAGAGTTTTTTTATGTTTATAAGAGAGATTGAACAATAATTTTTGTTGGATTTTTGACTGGTTTTGTTACCAGGGTAATAGTGGCTTTGTAAAATGAGTTAGGATATCTTCCTTTATTTTCTGTTATGTGGAATAATTTGAGGAATATTGGTATTAGTTCTTTGAAGTTCTGGTTGAGTTAGCTCTATTATGTATCATTTGGACTTGGGTTGATTTTAGCGAGGGGGATTTTTAGTTGCTGCCTTTAACTCAGTATTTACTATGAGTTTGTCTAAGGTATTTACTACATCTTGATTTAATTATGGTGGGCCATATGTATTAAGAAATCCATCCATTTCTTTTAAAGTTTCCAGTTTAGTGGAGTATAAGTTCTTAAAGTATGTATTGTGGTTCTCTGAATATCTTCACTATCTATTATGATATTTCCTTTGTCTATGATTCAACTGATTTGGGTTTTCTCTCTCTTTTGATTAATTTGGCTAAAGGTTTGCTAATCTTTACAAAGAACCAACTCTGTCTTATTGAATATTTGTATTTTTTTCTTTTCCATTTTGTTAATATCAGCCCTTTTTATTATCTTCCTCCATCTATTCTTTTAGTGTGTTTAATGTCTCCTGATGACTTATTGCTATCCCATGAACAAGGACATCTTTTAGTTCTTATATAGAAAGCTTTTTTTCCCTGCAGTAGATGGCAATTAGTATAGAAACATAAAACTAATCAGCATGGAGAGGATGAAAGACACTGGAGAGCTAGGGCCTAAATGGGATAAGCATATCACACCCCTTCTTATGAGGCTCAGGATCTTCATATAGGACAAAGGGGAAGAAAGATTGTAAGAGCAAGAGAGGATCAATAATACCAAGGGAACAGTGTTATCCAGGCACAACAGGGCAGATGAACATATGAACTCACATCAATTATAATATCAAATCCTCCCAAAGTCAAGGACCAGATCTTTGACTGGCCTTGACAAAAATTGACTGAAAACAAATGGTTAATTTACATCTTCCAAATGGTTTTGAACACCCAATAGGAAAGCAGAACGGGCGGTAAAGGACTTCTGAAGAGATACCTATAAAGGCTGGTATCAAAGGCCCATGCTTCGTGGATCTGATCTTGTCTCTCGCTTTAACCTGCCTCAAAAACACCTGAAAATGTGGTCTTCCTTTTGTTTGGACTCTGTGGGCAGCTGTTTCTAATGAAGCATGGTTGTCTAGCCGGATTTCAGTGGAAGACTTCTTGTGCTGCTCTTGGAAAGCACAAATGTACCAGGCCTTTTCTTCTGGGTCACTACCAGTTCCCACATCATGACACAGAGGCTTCTAATTAGTTAGGAATGCTCAGCCTTAGCTTAGGCTTATTTCTTGCTTGCTCTTATAGCTTATCCTGTTCCTCTTCAGCTACATTTTGCCTTGGAACTCTTTACCTTTTTTTTTTTCCTTCTGTATATCTTACTTTCAGTGCTTCTTGTGTCCTTCTGGTGCCTGCCTGACTTCTGGCCCCGAGTGTGTCACTCTCTTTCTCCCTCATTCTCGCTTCTTGCTGTTTTTTTTTTTTTGTTTTGTTTTAAGCCTAGATTTCTCTCCTCTTTGTTCTCTCTGCCTGCCAGCCTTGCCTAACCCTCTTCTGCCTAGCTATTGGCCATTCAGCTTTTTATTAGACCAATCAAGTGCCTGAGGCAGATAAGGTTAAACAGCAACACATCTTTTCGTAATTAAACAAATGCAGCAGAAACAAATGTACTGCACCTTTACACAGTAAAGTAACATTCTGCCGCGTCAACGAAGGTAAAGATTCCACCACAGACTATCAAAGCTCTCCTCATACCTGCATCCGTGCCTTGGATCTGTGTCTCAAGTCCACACGGTTGGATTGGACTAAAACCATAAGCTCATGCAAGGCCCTGGAGCCCTGAGATCTCTGACAAGGGCACTGGAGAGAAACAACTGAACTCTGTGAACTTCTGCAAGCCAATCAAAGGTCTAAAACTCTTGCTTAATAAAAGGCTTTCCTCAGATAGTGGTTTTATGCAGTGTGTGTGGACATTGTGCTTACTCTTTCAAATCTTTCCTCTCTCCCATCTACCTGAACCTACCTGATGGTGACCTATCACGTGGTTTCCCCTTTGGGGGATCTTCACCAGCTGTTATAACTTCACTGATATTTATCCCCAACTTATTATCCTTCTTATAAAGTTTATATACAAAAGATAGGGAAAAAACAATATAGAATTACTTCTAAAATGGAACTCTTCATGAACCTCCTATCTGACTTCTTCCTGGAAATTTTGGATCTTCCTCCCTGAGTGAACTTCCAGCTGAGTGTCCCCTAGCAACCTTGCATCACATCTGTGAGATGGAAGCGGTCACAGAGAGGTCACAATGCTCATTTTCCATCAACAGCTAGAGCGACCACTCAGAGATGGGAATGAGGGTAATTTCTTATTGGCTAACTCTTAAATATTAATTTAACCCATTTCTATTAATCTGTGTGTCACCATGTGGCTGTGGCTTACCGCCAAGGTTCCATCCAGTGCTGTCTTTGGCAGAGCTATATGGTGTCGCCTTGACTCAGCTCTCTTTCCCCCAGCATTCAGCCTAGCTTTCCCTGCCTAGTTCTACTCTATCCTATCAGAGGCCAAGGCAGATTCTTTATTCATTAACCAATTGTATTCACAGCACACATCATGAGAGCATAGGGTGCTAGGATGGAAGAAGAGAGAACACAATAGTACTAGTTCCTAGTTTGTGGTTGGTGGTGGTTACTTCTTCTTCTTCTTCTTCTTCTTCTTCTTCTTCTTCTTCTTCTTCTTCTTCTTCTTCTTCTTCTTCTTCTTCTTCTTCTTCTTCTCCTTCTCCTTCTCCTTCTCCTTCTCCTTCTCCTTCTCCTTCTCCTTCTCCTTCTCCTCCTCCTCCTCCTCCTCCTCCTCCTCCTCCTCCTCCTCCTCCTTCTCCTCCTTCTTTTTAATAGGAAATGAGACTTTTAGATTTTTGTTCCCCACAGTAAGTTTCCATTTAGTCCAAATGCAGGCTACGCCCATAAGACATATTAGGTCTTTCTGTAGCTGTTATATCACAAAAGGCAGAGGAGTGGGACCACTGTTCTCCTGTCTTTTATTTTACTCTTAAACTGATAGAGTAAAAGAACCAGCCTGCCATCTGATACTGTGAGGTTGAGGTATTTTGAGGATTCTCATAAAGACTGGGTTTTGTAAATCATCACCTCCCAAGTACTAGACAGGTGCCTTTAGAATTGGAAGAGATAAGAAGCAATGGCTACCATTTGAATTGCCCCAAGAATAGGAAAACCTTTATCACAGAAGTAACTCTTGGACGGAGCAGACCAAGAGTGCCTTCTTCATGATGGAAGGGCATTCAGTGTGGCTGGGATAAAATAGCCTGGAAAATATTGATCACACAAACATCCCATCAAGGGTTTGTGCAGGCACACACATGCTCCGCTGTGTGAACATTATTGCCTTGTTGGGCATTGTCCTCCTGCCTGATTATTTTACGGGGGATGCTGTTACTGCTTGGTTTAGAGTGAGGTTGTCCTTCCTCGTCCAGCCCTCGGGGCTCCTCTAGCAATGACAGACCCTAGTGAGAGAGTAATCACCATATGTCCCTGCGCAAAAGTTGATGAGTGAACTGAACTCGGTGCCCAGTGACTTTAGAGAAGAGGTTCAGACATTGTTACCTGAAATAATTGTCCATTAGAGAGGAGGCATGTCCACACAGGCTATCCTGTGCTAACAACGGCTTCAGAAGAACAACTGAAGGGCCAATATAAGAGAATGAGTGATGTGTAGACCACTCTGGCGTATTAGGAAGCCTTGTTTGCTTTGGCTCCTCTGAGTTCTTCTCCTAACTGGTTGCACATAACTGTGCACTTCAGCTCAGACTCCACGCCGTTTATTTCTCTTTTGCAGATATGAAAGCTGTGAGTCAACAAGGAGAGCAGCAAAAGAGAAAAGCCAAACCCAATGAAGTTCTGTCTTGTGTGTGCTTTCACCAAACAACGCCATTAGGACTAATATTAAACACTTGTTCTTGTCTCTCAGGGTCCTAATTACACCTGTCAATTAGCACTAGTCGATAAGGTCTGGGAGATGACTATAGTACCAGCTTTGTGTTCTCCACGGGGGCCTTCCTACACATTACCTGTCTGTCTTAGTTAACACTGCCCTGAATTTGGAAAGGTAGAGAAGAAAGCATGGTTGCTTTTGCTCCGCAGCACCCTCCTGACTGATATGACCCAAGTAGAATGGAAAGAAATGGCATGGAACGGAGCGTGGCTGCTTGCTTCGGACTCAAGGCTATCTCCACAACATTCTACTTGTATCCTGGGAGGAAGAAAGAGTGTCTTAAGTGTGGCCGGCATCGTCCCTTTTCAGTGGAAATGAACAGTAGAATTTGTGGATTTTATCTTCTTTTAGAGTCGTGGTTCTTAACCCTGGGTGCACATTAAAACCATCTGGGGAGTTTTTAAAGGATACCTTTGCTGGGATCTCACCCCGAAGCAATTAAATCCAATTCTCCTGGGGCTGGTCTTGTCATCTGGCTTTCTCAAAGGCTCCCTAGGTGATAGTAATGAGTAGCTAGGGTTAAGATGCCCTGCTTTAGAGGGATAATCAAGGAGACACTGATTACATTTTCTCATTTTTAAGTCACACCGGGAGGGTAGTAATGAAAATTCCTAATAGTGACTCTGGCGAGGGCCTCAGAAGACAGGCTTGGCCTTGGTCCTTAGTAGGGATTCAAATCTGTCTAGAAATAGATGAGAGGCTGAGGAAATATTTTATTTTCATTGTCTGGCTCTGTAGCTATAGAGTTGACAAATCTGAAATTCTGCGTGGTAAATAAATTACTTCCTGATCCTGTCACACTTCTTAATTATGTTACCTTTCATAATTTCACTACCAATGACCAGAAAATTAGCATCTACCACTGACAATGCCGGCATCATTGAGGCATTGCTTTTCTTTATTAAAAAGCTACTGGTTAGTTTTCTTCCCTTCATTTTTCCAAATAATTATGGATAACTTAATTCATTTCAAGGGTAATTTATTAATTGGCTCTTGAATGCATACCATGCTTAGAGAAATGCCACAGATGTAAAATCTTCATAGGAGCAAGTATATGTAAGCAGATGTTTCCATATTTCTTTAAAAATTAGCTCACATTAGCTGGGGATTTCTGAAGAGGATTCTCTTTCAAATTACTTTTGTTCACTACTTTACATAGGCTCCTTTAAATATTATCATTAGCAATTTCTAGCTAGGTCGTGGGGTCACGAACTGGCATGGACAATGGCTCATCCCTCAGTAGCAATTAAGCAAGAGCAAAACAGAGAGAGACACAGGAAAACTTACATTTTTCCTCGATCTAGTCAGGCCGCTTTGTTTTCAAACAATTAACAGCTAACTTTGGTCCTGAACTTCCCGATCAGAATTTCACTGTATTGTACAACCTGTATTTTCTACATTTTATTTTTTTCTTATACTGGGAACTTTTACAAACTGAATCTTTTTGTTCTTTTGAGAGGACTTGTGATGGTAACTGTATGTTTTGTAACTGAGGGTATTTTCTTTGCCAGTAAAATATGGCATTGCATTTGATGGATTACACTATGAAATGTACAAAATATCCAAGTAAAAAGTTAGTAATGACTTTACTGGTTCTCTTTTATGCCTTACTTTTCTAAAACTCTGTATTTCAATTTTTGTATGAATAAAATAGAAGGAAGACTTTTAATTTTTCCATACGTTTTAGGGGGAGAAAATTTAATATAAACTATTTTAAACCCTTTTAAAACAAAGGATTTACAGTAATGGTGGATAGAGAGGAATCCTGTTGTAGTAAGGCAACTGGAGTCATTTGCTGAGAATTAAATAAAAAATGTGACAGGTAGCCCATAACTTTGCATAACTATCAATTAAATGGACTCTCTGTGCCCATTTACTAAGTCTGTCCTCAAATGCCAGCTCCTACCCAGTGGCCTTAATGCATTTGTAACCTCGTGGTCTGAAATAATTGACGTCCCTACCTAAGCAATCTACTTCCCATCAGAGCTTAGCTAGGTCACTGAACAGAATGGAGCCCAGTGACTTACAGGATCATTTTTCAGTAATTTTGATTTCCTTCCCCTTGTTGTAGGTGCCTTGGATATGGAAGCTTAGCCTGATCAACAACTCATAATGGTATGAGCTAGTCATTTTTACCTTTCACCCTCATGACGGATAAAAATGGGGAAAATGTGACACACACACACACACACACACACACACACACATATATATAAAACACATGCATATATATAATATATACATACACAAACACAAATACACACGTACCTACTGGCATTAAATTCAGGCAATTTTGACTGCTATTTTACTCTGCCCTGCATCATACTTTTTTAAAAAATATGCTTGCTGGAGAACTGTCTTAGTGATGTACCCACTGGGCTAATATACTTGCAGCACAATTAGTAGCTGCAGTTATTAGAAAGATATATATATATATATATATATATATATATATATATATATATATATGAGAAAAAGCCCCAGACACTGGTCTTTCTTGAGACCGGGAGGCACAGCAGGGGCTTTCCTTTTACATCTCTTCATATCTCTGCATCCTATTTTTTTTTGTAAGATGCAACCCTCTTCAATTTGATGCTTCTTCCCCCTGCACACAAAAGCCATCACTTCAAAAGCCTTTGATTAATTTGAGCACAATCAAGGGCATACGAGATGGCTGCCATTTAGCGCGCCAAAGCCAGCCAATGCCAGCTGCAATAAACCCATCAAGCTGTCGTCGAGTCAAGCTGCGAGAGAGACGACGGTGATTATGAGCAATAGTTGCCTTCAGTGGTTTCATAATTTCAATTTTTTGTTATGTTTCCAGATCTCCAATAGTTCTAGTAAGGATGTCTTGGTAGAGAAATATTTCCCTCAGGGGTTACTAGCAACAACTTAGTGTATTGGCTTTTTTCCCCATCATTGATTCCGGTATAGAAGCTCATCAGGCAAGAAATATTGTGATTACAGTCGTCTATAAATTATTTAAAAGGGCTCAGCCAATCAAAACAGAGATCTAAGCGACTATTTTCCTCTTGATGCCTTTATAACTCCTACTCAAAAAGCAAATTTCTGATTGATAGTATAGTTTTGAAGTTACTTCAAAAAAAGGCCATTTTTTTTTTCACACGAGGAGGAGGATCTCAATGTGAATGTTTCGCGTACTTCAATGACAGCTCTTTCCTGACGACTTCACAGAGGAGTTAGGACCCAAATAACAACAGGCTGGGAGAAGGAAGCAGAGGGAGACGGAGATAGAAGGCAAGGCAGGTAGATAATTAAGGTCTATCCTGGGAAAAATCGATTCACGCATCGAGTATGTCCCACACATCTGAACTCTGGCTACGGAAAGTAATCACTGTTGAAAAACACTGGCCAAACAACTCATTCTGGTGCCAGATTCGCTCATGGCTTCAGATGGAAGAGCTTGGCACTCTGCAGACGCTCAGGCTTGATTTCAAACTCTGAGTATCTCCTGCAAGAAACAAAATGCTCACCACGTCTCCCTCCCTCTGCTAAACCATCCATTGTCTTTTCAGGATGCCTTCTTTAAAGATAGTATAGTCATTGTCTCACTGTTTATATTTAACTGTATGTCAGGCTCTCTAATCAAATCTAAGAACCCTAAGAGAGCTAACTTAGATTGATCCAGGAGAAATATCTTTTCATGACTTGTATAGACTTGGTATTGCTTCCTCTATTTATCTTACAGTGGAAAATGGAAAATGTAAACCTTCCTCGTGGCTGACAATTGTACCTTCAAAAGTTGCCAAAATCAGATGATTTACATTAGAAAATGTATTTTCAAACATGAGCATTTTCCCTTCAGAGGACACGCCATGAGAATCATACATACTTCTTACACAGTTCACAGTAGGCCAGGATTAGGATATTCATACCTCATACACACACATGAGGTATGCAAGAATGCACGATTACACACACACATGCATTATTCTGAACAATATGGAGATCAACTGAGCAAGTTTAGAAGATAAAGCATTCATTTATATACTACTTTTTTGTAAAGGGTATATTTACCAACTATGTTTTGAGTTTTTTAATTAAAAACGGACCAAAACTTAAAGATTATTAAAATTAATAATGTTTATTTCTTCCCTTAAGTCTTTTCTTTACAAAACTACCACTAAATATAACATTTACCCGAGATTTTGTGACTCAAACTCTAAATTCTTAGACAGAGAAAAGTGAGGGAGAAAGGGAGGATGGAGAGAGGGAAGGATTTCTGTTATTTAAAGAAATTTCACATATCAAAAGTAAAGAAAGAGTTATAAACTCATTATTAAAACATTTAGTTTGGCAAGCATGTGATTTATCTCTTTCCTTTACCTACCTTGGTTTTTTGTTTCACAAAGTGAGCAATTGTCTAACATCTAGTAAATTCAGAAAACAACCAGAAATGGGGAAGATGGGTGTGTGGCAGAGATCTCCTAAATTTTCCAAAATGGGCTGGATGAAAAAAGTTTTGTTTTTTGGTTACTCCACTCACTAACCAGATCAAAACCTTACCGTGCTTTGGCTCTTGTTAGGTAATGAGATGCATAAGAAGATTCTGACACCCTCAGCATGTTAAGCAGCAATATCTGCCGTGACCTTGGTCTTTCAAAGACTCCTGATAAGTTCACTCACGTATAAATGGATAGGAACTGAATCAGAAAGGCTCAGACTACCAGAGCAGCCTTGGCAGAAACTGGAACACAAGAGGTGAAAGAGTTACTACCAGTATTAGTAGATGTTTGGACCAAATCACTTGAATAATTTCCATGGAGGAGGTCCTCATAGATGAGTTTCATTACACCACCTTCCCATTGAAAGTCTCCATAAGTTATTGTTGTTTAATACACATATCCAAGCTAGGGAATTTAAGGTCTTGGAGAAGCCAGCAAAATCTCTCTCTTGCAGAAACCACGCATGGGCATCTATGTTAGGGCTAGATTTACAAGTAGGTGGAATAAGCTATAAATTCATTTATCCCTTCAATTCATAAATATTCTTCAGGACCCCGGTACTAAGCCCTGTTGTAGGTGTTGTGAAGTTCTAGTGAATAATTTAGACTGAGCTGGCCCTTCAGGTTCTACATCCACGTTATGATGTAGGATGAGAATTGTGACTGACATGAAAGGGAATTCAACGAAAGGCAAGGCCATTTTCTTCCAGAGCAGTGGTTCTTAGCCTTTCTAATGCTGGGACCCTTTAATACAGCTTATGCTGTGGTTACCCCCAACCACATCATTATTTTCATTGCTACTTTGTAACTGTAATTTACTACCATTACGAATTGTTATATAATATAAATATCTGGATGGTGTTAGGCAACCCCTGTGAAAGGGTTGATTGGCCCTAAAGGAGTCACAACCCCACAGCTCGAGAATCACTATTCTAGAGCCATCTTGCAAGGTTTTATGGAATAAATGGCACCTCAGTTGGTTGGGCCGGTAGGGGTACCAGAAGAAACCCTTGGTACCCCTTGCGCTCACTGAGATGTAGTGGCAAAGGCAAAAGCAGGAGAGTAGCAGGTGGGATCAGAGAACAGTGGAAGGCTTGGTATGTGTGACTGGAGGCGGGAAAGGAAAGACGAAGGAAAGGCATTTGGGATGGTGGCAGGAGCGGTGTGGTCTGCAAGTGGCCAGGGTCATATAACTGAAATTCCCCCTGGACCATTCTACCTGAGTTATAAGCAGAGCTGACAGCCCTGGAGAATTGAAACAAAGAAAAGACAGCACTCTGATGAAAGACATCCGATTTTTATGTAAGGTTATAAAATACACACTTACATGTGGTTATCTTTAGAATTTAGTTTGTATCGAAGAAGCTTTTAAAAGTCTTCAAGATGGAATATTTTTTTTTAAAAAAGGCAATATAGAATGCATCAGGGAATATGTGATCTACAGAGCCTCGTGTACTGACACCAGCATTCAAGGAAAACTCAAATCAAGAACAAAGAGGGTCCAACATCTCCTTTCTGTGTGCAGCACATGAGAAAGGGACATTGTTTCTTAGACCAATACCCCAAGGTCCCCGTTAGGACGTGAAAACATTCATAGCAGTGTGCTTTCGCTATGGGAGTGCATGTCTTCCCTGCAAATATTTAGTTTCTGTGAGCGGCAGCTCATGTGTACAGTGAGCGGTTCAGCTGAAGCTGGTGGGCGTTGATAGGATGAGTGTAGCTTTGTCCCAAATTACTGTCGTTGTGAAGTTCAATGTCCCGATTATCCCTAACCATCAAGATCAACTACACGATGACATTTTCAGTTAGTAATCGGTTGTCAAAGCATGTGTTGAAATGAAAACAACCCTAATTATTGGAAAATTTCTGCTTCCTAATTTAAGAGAAATAAAACTTTTTTTAAAAAAACTGCTTATTCCTCCTTCCAAAACAAGTACAAATCGTGCTTTAAGTAAACCACTTGGAGTTGGACACAGATACTCTCTGCACCTGTCTGTCTGGAAGGCTACTGATGGAGCCATCCCAGAGTTAGGACATACTTTGTGTCTACTTACTGTGATACTGTACACCCAAGTCAGGCAGAGACAAGCATCGCAGCTCGGCAGCACAAAGTTTTGACTTACGGATTTTCAACTTTATAGTTGTGCAAAAATAGTAGACATACAGTAGAAACTGTGCTGAGCTTTTGACCTTTTCCTCGGTTGGCAGGAAGTAGTGAGATACTCTCTAAAGACACTGACAAGACATGAGCACAAGAGTTTTTGAGTGAGACCGAGAATTGAGATATGGCATCGTCAAAAATGGCTCAGTTTATGTGGAAGAGAACGTATTCCATTGGAGACTTGCAATAACTTAAGTGATAATAGAACATCCAGTGTGGTGGTTTAAATGAGAAGGATGGGCCTCCTTAGGCTCATGTATTTGGGTGCTTGGTCCCCATCGGTGGAACTGTTTAGGAAGAATTAGGAGGTGTTGGGCTTGTTGGAGGAGATTTGGTCCTGGAGGTGGGCTTGAATCTCTCTCTCTCTCTCTCTCTCTCTCTCTCTCTCTCTCTCTTTCCCTCTCTCTCTCTCTTCCTCCGTCTCTCTGCCTCATGGTGGTTGTCTCAAAATACAAGCTCCCAGCTACTGCTCCAGGACAATACGATGCTTTCCTATCTGCTGTTGAGTGCATGATATCACGAGTTACTCTCATTAACTGCAAGCCTCCAATAACCCCATTCTTCTATAAGCTGCCTTAACCATGCTGTTTCTTCATAGCTTTAGAAAAGTGACTAAGACAGCCAGCTAGACGTATAGTGGGGATGGCTGTGGTTTGCATGCTACTTTGACATATGTTGCTCCATTTAAGCTCTGATTATTGGGTTATGCCAATGAAGGTTGGGCTTTAATATCTATATTCCTTAGATGAGGAAGCTGAGGATCCAAGTAGCTACGTGAATTATTTAATACCACAAAGACAGAATTGGCTTCAGTTTGGCTTGATACCAACTCAAAAATACTTTAGAAGAAAACCAATTCAAGCACGGTAAACTCTTTCCATATTCCCAATATGTGGTAGGCCCAAACAGAAAAACTGCGGTGGGTTTGGTGTCAGCCTGGGCTACAGAGTGAGACTCTGAGAAAACACATAATTAAGCAAAGTTCCGAGTGTAATGAACGGTGAATGAGTGGGTTGCTGTGGGTTGCTTTCTCTCGGTTTGTATGTGACTTGCTATTTAAGAACTGTAGAAGGGAGAAGGTAGGGGGAAAGATATGGAGCCTTGTACTTTGAGATGGGACAAGGCCGCTGTCAGAGATATTTTTATAGGCACAATATAAAGGGGTTAGAGAAATTTGTAACAAATTCCCTCGCAGGCATCATCGATCTCAGAAAAACAACACTGCACTGAAAATAAGTCATCAGAGAAACGATGACATTGCAAATCAAGGCAACGATATGAACGAACGAGTTTTGATTGAGCCGTAAGATTTTAGGAACACATTTCCAGAGACACATTTTAATCTCTCAGCGTTGTTGTTCCTCCCCTCCAGTAGCTGTGTCGGGCGTGCTTCTCCGGGGAAGAGCTTGCGAAAGGCTGCTTTTCACAGGTTTGCTGCTTACAGTTGCGATGTTTCTGAAGACTTACTCTTGGCTGAGAGACACATATTCGAAAGCGTGCAAATGAGACCAATTTGATTCTTAATTTAGAGTTTTTGAATCTGAGTTTCCGAATATTTTGACTCAGCAAACCTTGGTCTTCCATAGAGTTCTCCGAGGAGTTCTTGGAGAATGGAGGTTTTCCCTGTTCCAGGTGGTGGTAGACAATGACGCCCATGGTTAGAGTAGTATGTGTAAAATGGAATCACAAAATTAAAAAAATAGAAAAAAAAAGGTCTGTACTTGAATCTCTTCTGCCTTTCCTAATGTACTCAGTAATCAGGTTTCCTGAGTTGTGGGCAGGGATCAGTGACGTCATTTCATTTGTTTTGTGTGTCTTTTGTTCCCTCCCTCTGTGCCTTCCGGTGAGGACCACTGACACACATGGCATACTTACCATGTTTTTAATCCACCGTCTTTTATTTCTAACATCGACCAGACATTGCTGTCTTCCTTTTCCTACTTTCTTAACAAGGATCTGGAAAGAATTTACCTTATTTAGTGTATCTTCTTAACACTCAATTATACTTTACACTTTTCTTACTTTTCACTTGATTTGCACCAGATATTAATATTTATCAAATATTTTTATTCAACCTTTCAAACATTTTAAAATTTTTATTTCATCAATTCTTTATATTTTTTCTTTTCTTTCTTTTCTGTTTCTTCCTTATTCTGGATGTAGCGGGTCTTAATCCCTTAGTTTGAAAATAGAGACATTAATTTTGTTTGTTTTTTTGTTCTTTTCAATTTTTGAGAGTCTCATTTTATAAAAATAATTTCTCAATTATATTTGAGTATAACGTGTAACTAGGAAAATTACTTTAAAAATCTCTCTACTTAAAATATGATTTTGTTTGTTTGTTTTTTTCCAAATAAAGTTTATTCCTTTTCTTGGCAGGCGTCTTGATTTTGGGGGACAAAGATGTGTATCCTGACACCGATCATGGTGAGTAAACTTCTGCTCCATGCTTAAGAAATGTTCTTTTATTTCCTTTGTTGGCTTTAGTCCCAGGTATTTGATTTCATTTTTTGTGGGTTCTGTGAATGGGCTTGTTCCTGTGATCTGGTTTCAGTATGTTGGTCATTGATACATAGGAAAGCTACTGAATTTTGTGTGTTAGTTTTGTATCTTTTCACTGCAGAAAGATATTTATTAGCACTAAAAATAGACTAGAGTCTATCTCTTTTCCTTAAAATCTTATTATCTTCAAATAGGAATATTTTGACTCCTATTTACTCCCCCTTTTATTTCTTTATCTTGCCTTATTGCTTTGGCTAAGAATTCAAACACCAAATTAAATAAGAATGAAGAGAATGGACAGACCTGATTTGTTCCTAATGTAAGTAAGAACTGTTGAGATTTTTTTCTATGTTTAGCACGATGTTATGTGTACAGGTTTGTTGCATATAACCTTTAATGTGCTGAGGTATTCTCTTCTGTCAAAACATTTTCATGCCTTTTATAATGAATAGACATTGGATTTTGTCAATATTTTAGATCTCTACACTGAAGGCTTTAAGACAACATATAAGTTGAGGAAACTAACTGCAGATTGGAAGACCTCCTACGTTCATGGACTGGGAGGACAAATATTGTGAAAATGGCCATCCTACCTACAACACCTTACAGATTTGGTACAAAGCCAACTAAGATACCAAAACTACTCTCTACACACATATAAAGTACAATACCAAACTTTATTCAAATACAAACAAACAACCAAACCAATAAATAAATAAACCAAATCAAAACAACTAAACAACCCAAAATACAGCAGCAAAAGCAATTCTAAAATAAACAAATACTTCAGGAGTTATCACCATATCTAATTTTAAATTATTACACTGAGCCAAAGCACCCAACTATCAGCACTGTGACAAAACAGAACCCATTGATCAATGGTTTTGGATAGAGAACCTAAGCATCACTCTATACAACAGTAGCTAACTGATATTTATCATACACCAAAAACTGTACTTGGAAGAAGAAAAAATAGCATTTTCTACACAAATAGTTCTGGAAAATATTAATTTCAATATGTAGAAAATGAAACTGGATCCTTACATCTTACCTTGCATAGAACTCAACTCCAAATTAACTATGGCCCACAACATACCTAATAAAGCACTTTTAACAGAAAGAAGGATGGAATGCATCAACTTACCAGCACAGGTAACTACTTTCTTAATAGATTGTACATAGTTCAGGAAATAAGACCACCAGTTGACAAATAAAATATCATGAAACCAAAGAGATTCTCTACAGCAAAGGAGACAATCAGCTGAGTGACTAGGCAATCCAGAGCAGGAGAATGTCTTCTCCAGTTACACATCTCATAGAGGATTAGTGTGAAGAATATATAAAGAGCACAAAAAATCAAACAGTAACAAAATAAGCAACACAATTTAAAAACGGGCTTTGGAAATGAACACAAAGCTCTCTGAAGAAATACGGGTGTCCAGTGAACACTAAGAAGCCCCAAGTGTTCTACATTATTAGTCATCAGAGAAATGCTGATTGAAAAATAAAATATTTTAAGATGCCATCTCACTCCAGTCAGACTGGATATCATCAGGAAAAAAATAATACCAAATGCTGGCATGGGAAAAGGGATACCCTTATGTATTGTTGGTAGAAGTGTAAGCTAGGGCTGTCACTCTGGAAACTGTTCTGGAAGGTTCCTCCCTCCCCAACTAGAAATAGATATATTATGATCCAGCTTGTACTACTCCTGGGGCATGAGCCTAAAGGATTTCATATCTTACTACATCCATATTGAATGACTCTATTCTCATTAGCTAGGAAAAGGAATAGTTGTTCACCAGCTGGTGAATGGATACTAAGATGTGGTAGAGAGATCTTTACAAAATGGATATTATTAATCTGTAAATTTGAAGGTAAATTGATGGAACTTAAAAAGCATACTGAGTCAGGGCCCAGAGACAAAAACCACATGGTGTCTTTCATATGAGAATACTAGCTTCAAATCTCTCTCTATGTGGGTTTAATATGGAGTCCATGTAGAATCCAGCAAAGTAAACATTGGACATTGGTATGGGTTTAATAGAAAACAGATAAAGCAAAAGTAGAGAGGGGAAAACTGGGGACAGAAATGGGTAATAGAGAGGTAGAATGGGGAGTAGAGAGGCAAAGGGAAGGCTTAACTAAAATGAAGTGTACACAAAGAAGCTACTTGGGAATCCATGATCTTACAATCTAAGCAAAAAATACCTTTAAAAAAGGAGATAGTAAAGCTTATGTGATATGGAGGAACAGAGGGAGTATTGAGAGAGAAAATGTGGGTGGGGCAGAAGGTAGAGGAAGGAGGAATGGGAGGGGTCAAATATTAAGATGCTATTTGAACACCACTAGTTTGCAAGATAATTAAAATACAGTTTTCCTTCCCAGCAAATGGATGGACATAGAAAACGCTTTACTGAGTGAGGTAAGCCAGACCCAAAAAGAGGAACACGGTATGTATTCACTCATAAGTGGATTCTAACCATAATTAAAGGTCTTTGAGCCTATTATTCGTGATCCTAGAGAAGCTAAATAAGAAGACGAACCTGATGAAGATTATTTACCTATCCGCCAGGAGGTAGGAAATAGTCAAGAGTCCCAGATCCCTCATCTGGCGTTGGATGACGATACAGATGGAGGCCCGCGTTGGAGCACCGAACTGAGCCCCCCAAGATCCAAACGAGGAGCAAAAGGAGGAAGAAAATGACGAAGGACTGCGAGGGATACTATCACCCACTGATACAAGGGGTCGGATCTAATGAGAGTTTACCAAGGCCAGATGGACCGTGACTGAACGAGCATGTGATCCAACCAGATTCTCTGAATGTGGCCGGATTTTCTGAATGTGGCTGGCCTGCAGTCTTTCCGAGAAGCCATTGACAATGACACTGGGACTGGTTTCCTCTGCATATACTGGATTTTTGGGATCCAGTCTGTTTGGATGCTCACCTTCCTGGACCTGGAGTGAGGGGGAAGGAACTTGGACTTCCCACAGGGCAGGAGACCCTGACTTCCCTAGGGGACAAAGAGGGAGGAGGAGAGGGAGGGGGGGAGTGGGAGGGCGTTGGGAGGAGGGGCAATGGAAACTTTTTATAATTTAATAAAATTACAAAAAAAAAATACAGTTTTCTAATACAGAGGTTGACCAGAAACACCTCACAATAGTGAGCAACCCTGCTCCCAGAAGACATGGGTTATTAAATGAACATCTCATTGTCAGGTATGGGCTGCCCCTCTACAGATTATTAGAGAGGCCTCAGAGATACTCAAGACAATGAAGGCTGTTGACACCGCCTTTTATCATCTGCTGTAACTGGGTGGAAAAAGTCTGTTGCTAAAGATACCACACATGTTGGTTGTGGGAAACGGAAACTGGCCTTGAACTGACCAGGAAACTTTCCATGATGGTTAGCTTTCTTAGGCCCTGAAGGAACAATGTAGGCATCAGGGTGAGAAAAGATCTCTGTGATTTTATCCAGTGTTCTACAGTACTAATCTAGCAGGCACCATGTGCTCATCCATATAATAGTAGCAATATTGCTGATGGTTTTAATCACCATCTCTTTTAATTGGATTTGAGGCTAACTTTAAAAAAAGCAATTCATTTCTGGTACTGTAAACCTGGTCAAAACCCATGATTGGCGAAATAATAAGTCCCAAGATAGCACCTATTGATGCTTTTTTTTTCTAAATAAGAATGTTGTCATATTATATTCTATTTATAGTTATATATAAATTTGTGCTACCCCCAGCCTTGGTCAGAGAAGCTCCTTACCACAGTGGGTAGTGGTTAAGGCAGAGGTACATTGCAGTTCAGAGTGCTGGGAGTAATTGACATGTGTTCAGTCACAGACTAGAATTTATATTAACCTTCCATTCCCAAGGCTCGGGAGTCATCTTGAAAGAGAGAACAGAAAAAACAATGTAATCACCAGAAGGTGAGGAGGGGTCTGTGAAATGCTGTCCCTTGGACAAGGCATGGCTGCTATGATGGCGAGTCTTGGTTTTCAACATGACTACACGTAGACTTTATTAAAACCCCCAAATGGAGTGGCATCTCTAGGGGAACTTTGCCTAATTTGGAGTAGAAAAATCAATTTCTGGTTCAGGTCTTTGAGGTGGAAAGACACACCTTTACTCTGGATTTTTTGAGCTAGGAAAATCCACCTGTGATCTGGGCCACACCTTCTTCTGGAAGCCTATATAAGGACTTGGAGAAAGCAAAATTTCTCTTAGCCTGATTGTTCTAAACCCACTAGCAAGACCATCCCTTCACTGTCATTAAAGCCTACTTCTTCAGGATTCCAGTGTATCCTGAAGACCAGCTGAGACAGACAGCCTCATGGACTGAACAACTGGGTTCTTAGAATTTCCATCCATAGGTAGCCATTGTTCGATTAGCTGGACCATGGTCTACAAGTCATTCTAATAAATCCCTATATATGTAATTATAATATTTATAATACATACATATATGTGTATATGTATAAATTCTATAAGTTCTGGGACTCTAGAGAACCTTAATATAGCTGTTGTATATATAAACTCACTGTGGCTCTGGTTCCCTGCACAAGACTTGTTTAAGAGCAATCCAGTCAAAACTTCCTACACGGAAAGAAGAGTGACTTCTGAGGTCCTACTCTTAGATGAGGAGCTACTGGCAGTAAATGGCTACTAGGTGAGAAAATTTTTCTTTTTATTTGTTTGCTTGCTTTTCAATATAAAGTATCTCTGTGTAGCTCTGGCTGCCCTAGAACATACTCAGTAGGCCAGGCTGGCCTTGAGCTCAGAGATTCACGAGCTTCTGCCGCCTCCAGAGTCGTAAGATGAAAGGCATATACCACCACTGTCTAGCCTGAGTTGCTTCTCTTTAGGGGTGTGATGGCTAGAAGGTTGCCTGTATGCCAGTGGCTGGCAAGATACTCAGGCACAGATGGGCAACATTGATTGGATACAGTAGGCACAAAAATTAAAGACTGTAAAAGTGTTACAAAAAGTTTGAAAGGGAAGGGTGTTTGGAAGAGTTAGGGATGATCAAAACACATTGTATACATGTATGAGAGTTTCAGAGAATACATAATATTAAAATAAATAAGAGATGGTGCGTGCTCATTTTCAAGGAATGGTTAAGGATCACCAGTGAGGAAGGGCTAGCATGGTTTCTAGAACTTCATGAAACCACTGCGGGAGACATCCCTGGCCAGGATCTGTTCTTTGCCAGAGCCCCAAATATCAGTGACACCCCTGTGCCCAGATCCATTTATTTAGAGAGGAAAACAAATGTTATGTTTAATTGCTCTTCTCCAGGACTGCCTGTTTGAACTCATAAAGACATACACAAAAAGGGGTTTCATAAAGACCCTTTGTTTTGGTCAACCTCTGTCATATAACTAGCCTTGTAGATACTCATATTTGACTATGGAACCACTCAAGTAGATCACAAAATTGCATGGTTTGAGTTAATGTTTTGCTCTAACTAAAAGCATTAGTAGAAAACCATTAGATATTTTCTGCTTGATAGCTTTCTTATTCGTAGAACCTGAGATTATATATGAGCTATATTATATTTTCCAGTATACATTTAAATTAGCCAAATCTCAAGTCTCATCAGTGTCATTTGTCTTAAAGATTCCTAGTTAGACTCATAAAGTTAAAGTTAAAACAAACACCCACAGACTAATACATTTTAAAAGTGAAAGAAATCAAAAGCCAATTTTTTGCCATATATGTTAAATTTTCATGTTTGAGTGCCCTATCTGGTTTACTGAAGTTTTGAAAGATCATGGTATGAATATTCTGAACCATAAACCCTATGGCTTTGCACAATCCTGTTACCACAGCGTGCATTGTCTTGATAAAAGTGCTCTCAGAACTCTTCAAACTTTATTCAGAGAGAACTTCCACCATTTTGGAAGCAGTATATCTAGAAAAATAAGGCTTTAGTTATCACTTCTGTGGGACATAATTGAGGAGAGCTACATTATGCATTTTTAAGGTTATCCAAAACAGGTATATAGAACAAGAGTAGTTGAGAGATTGTATAATGTGTTCCCAGGATGAAAAAAAAAGAAAAAAAAGAATAATTAGAAACAAAGGTATTTCACACTTAGGATAGAGAAATAGCCTGTCAGGGATTATTTCAATTTTCAAGGTTGTTATCTCTAACATATTCTGTGGTGCATATTCATATCGTTATAGGAAGGACATTTGGTTTGGCAGACATATCTCTTGAGTTGAAATAATTCAGTCTCCTCCAAATTACTAACTGCTTGCTGTATGTCCCATATGGCACTTCTGCCAGTCTTCCAAAACCAACTCATCCAAATTTGGACACATTTTCTTTCATCCCCTCTTTCTTCACCCTCATCCTGCCTCTAGCACTCTCTCTCTCCATATTGCTATGCCTACTTGGTCAACCAAGCTGGAAAATCTGGCTGTTTCCCTACAACCACTTGGGACCCTTTGCTCATCCTTGGACAGTCAAGACTCCTGATCCTGTAGAATATTTGTGTAGATCTTACTGGTAGGTAGCACATCTAATCTGAACTCCAAAATGTCCCAAGTGTCTGAATCTTTCTGAGTATGCAGATTTCATAGTGTCTTGGCTTTTCAGATTAGCAATGGTCAACATATACTATCCTTTTAGTTCCAGACTTCCTCAAGCAAAATTTACATGAGGAAAGTGAATGTTGCTTCTGCAAGGCCCACATAAATTTTCACTGCCTCTGAGTGAATGCCCATGAGTTTCCAAATTTAAATCATGATTCAGTTCTCTGTGACCTCAGAAGTCTTTAATTTTGTATTTGATCAGTTTCTTCCCAATTATATTTTATTAGTTTCATGGGTATGCTTTATTATTATTATTATTTATTTATTTATTAAAAATTTCCACCTCCTCCCTGTCTCCCTTTTCCCTCCTCTCCCCCCCTCCCCCTCCCTTTCTAGTCCTAAGAGCAGTCAGGGTTCCCTGCCCCATGGGAAGTCCAAGGTCCTCCCCCCTCCATCCAGGTCTATAAAGGTGAGCATCCAAGCAAACCAGGCTCCCACAAAACCACGTTTACTAGGCAAAGTATCAAAATTCTTTCATTCTTCAATGTCAAAGTACACTGATGTATGCAAATAGTAACCTATGAAAGCATCTGTTGATTGGTAACCTATTATTATACAAATACACTCAGCCTTGAAATACAAAAGCTATCAAGGAAAACATTTCATATTCATTCTTTCTTTTCTGGGTGCCAGATGTTACAGACACTGGGCTGGTGTTTGGAAACTTCTTTGTCCATAGGCTCTCATAGCCAGTATTGTTATTCCCGCTACACCTTGTAGACACTGAGAACCAGAAGTTAAGAAGGGAGGTTGTGGTCAAAATGTATAGTATGAGAGAAGAATAAATAAGTATAAACAAGAAAAAAAGAAAAGGGGAAAGAATGAGAGACAGAAATACACCTAAAGCCAAAACATTATTGAGTAGGGTTATTGAGCAATATGGAATAGTGCAGGTATTTTCTGCCCTACAAGGACAAAAATAAGAAAGAAACGACAGCTACTTCATGGAATTAGTTGAGGCAGAGTATCAGGATCCAGTGGCAATGCTACAGAGATGGTACAGAGGTTGGAAATACAGTCTGGACTTATAAAAGAGGGAGCTGAGTGCACACTCTTCATCGTTTATCCTTTGAAAAAGATCATGAGTCAATGGGGACCTCATTTGGAGGGGAGACAACCAAGAGTCTAGAAATGAAAACCTCGTCACGTTCATAGTTAATTGGCATTCTCTGCCTTTCTTCAGTGTGCTTCTTCACCTTGGGGTTGCTTTCTTTGATGCACAGGTGCATTTTGAGTTGATGAGATGCAGTTTGGTCAACTTTTGCTATTGTTCACTGTGATTCCTGGGGTCTTTCTTACACTTAAAAGGACAATCCTTCTTCCCACAATAATGTCATGAGGCCCATTCCTAGAATTGTCTTTTAACAATCCCAAGGGGGTTGCAAAGAGCCTTACATTTAAGTCTTTGCTTCAGTTTAAGTATTATTTTGTTTGTGGTTGAGAGATAGCATACTGTTTTTTCTCCCCCTTGTACATACGTGTACTCAGGTCTCTAATCACCATACATTGAAGAGTCTTTCCTTTCCCAAATGGCTTTCCTCATATAATCTGCTGAGATTTTGAAATTAAATATGCCTATCTGTCTGTCTATCTATCTATCTATCTATCTATCTATCTATCTATCTATCTATCTATCTATCGGTTCTCTATTCCATCTCATTAGTTTATGTCCATTTTAATGCCAAAGCCATGCTGTTTTGATGACTATTATTTTGTACAGTATTTTAAAATTATGTAGCATAATGCTGCAAATTTGTTCTTTTTCATCGGGATTGCTTTAGCTATTTGAAGTCTTCTCTAAATCTGAGTGAATCGTAATGTAAATGTCCATTAGGTCCAATTAGCCTACAGAGTAGTTGAGCTCCAAGGCTCCCTGTCTAGCCGTGAAACTGTGGTGTCACAATCTTGCACTAGCGTTATATGAGAGTGTGTCTTTCTTTTAGATACAGTATTTGTTTTATACAACTGAGTGTTGTAATATTGAATAATCATATATTTCACCATTATTTTTATCTCTTGTTTTATTGATTCATTTATCATTATTACATATTAAAGTTTTCCTAAAATCTTTTTAGTTTTAGATAAAATTTAATGTTTTTACTTAATAGGTTTTGTTTTCTTGTTTCGTAATAATCTTCTTCCATCCTGCACTCTCAGTATGTGTGTGAATTTATTACCAAAATGTGTTTCTTATTGGTATTGTGATTTGGGGTCTAATTTATCATCTATTAAGTCCTTCTGTTCTTTTGTATTTGAGCATCTCATTTGTTTACATTTAAGGTTACTATTGCTAAGTGAAGAAATACTTTGGTCATTCTGTACAGTTAGTCATACATCTGTACATGAACCTGATCCCGAGGTCCAGAGGAGAACCGATAAAGTCTCCCATTCTGTTCCCGGAAGTTGCCTATTTCCCGTGGTTGCTGATGAATGGGGAGAAGTGCCGATTGATTCCCTGAGATTCTGTGGGCTGGGCCACTCAGAGTGCCACTCAGGTGCTCCTTCGGGGTATGGAAGAGCACAAAGCTCATAACTGTTAGGTGCGACTGACAATTGCTTCAGAGGGCTGGAGAGCATTCGGTTTTAAGAGTCTCCATGTGACCAGCACCTAGATGGAAGTGGTTCAGTATGGCTGGGTGCTTTGTCCAAGGCAGATGACCAGATATCCTGAACAGAGGCTTATGATTCTCTGGAAATAAATGCTTCAAACGCCTGTTATATTTGTAGTCTCAACAACAATCTGAGTAGAAACAATTGAATGACCTGAGCTATTTCACAAAGGACGATAAACTCAAAGCCAACAGCACGAAGGCAACATTCTTCATTATTAAGCATCTAGGAAATGCAAACAAAACCTCAGTGAGATGGCATCTCGCCTCAATCTGGACGGCTGTCATCAATTACATAGGAAATGGCCAGGTATGGTGGTGCACGTCTTTAATCACAGCACATGGGAGGCAGAGGCAGGTTTATCTCTCTGTGAGTTCCAAGACAGCCAGGGCTACATAGTGCAAAGTCTGTCTCAACAGCAGCAAAATGCGAGGAATAAAAATGCTTATGAGGATGCAGAGAAATGGAGCTTTTGTACATTTGGTCGGAGCAAGTTGGAAAAGTCAGTTTCGAGACCAGCAGAAACTATGAGGAGATTAATACCTGTTCCTGAAATCCTACTATCAGGAACGCACATGAAGAAATTAAAATCAACACGTTAAAGAGTCATCTCCAGTTCCATTGTTACATCAACACTATCCTCAGTACCACAGACATGGAATCCATCTGATTGCCCACCAGCTGATGACTGGACAAAGAAAGTGTGGTTTATACATAAAACTGAGTGCCGCTCAGTCAGTGTTGCGGCACCAACATGGAGAGATCAAGAGCATGCGATGATGCAGGCAAAATAAATCAGGCACGTAAGACATCCACTCACACGTAAAAGGCTAACAATCTGATCTCACAGCCGAGAGAGCACAAGCATAAAGACTTGAGTTACTTTCTGCCAGGTATGATAATGTGACCAGGGCTTGGGAGGGGGAGACAGCAGATTTCCTGGGTTTGTTGGCTCTGATTGGTTGAGCTCACAAGCTCCGGATTCAGCAAGAGATCTTGTCTCCAAAATAAACAGAACAACTGATTGATGAAGACACCCAATGCCATTCTCTGTCCCTCCATGTACACATGTACACGTACACACACACACACACACACACACACACACACACACACACACACACATTGGCAAACCCTAAATTCGGACTTAAAGAAGTAGTGACTAATGACTGGCTACCAGGAGGTGCAGGAGAGGTGTGGATGCAAAGAAGACCTTTAATGGGCATCAAGATGACTATTGGATAGGGAGGAATAGCTTTTAACATTCTAGAGCTCAGTAGGAAAACCATGCTAGGCAACAATTGATAGAATATTAATATCAAAATGGCTACTGTAAAGGTTTTAAATGTTTCTAACACAGAGGAGTTATGTTGTCTGAGGCTATAAGATGTAAGAGTTGCAAGGACACCATCACATTGTTTGCGTGTATGGAAACCTCATATTATACCCCATAAATATATATAATCATCAGTTTATGTTGACTGAAAATAAAACACGAAATCACGGTAAACGAAATAACTAGTTGTGAAATAATCACTTTGACTTTACAACACAGAAACTTCTCTGAGGTGCCAATGGCCACTGGGATTGCAGTGTCTACATTACATGAATCAGCTTCCCTTTCTTTCTCCACTCTTGAGAGACACAATGGTGTTCCTGTAGTTAGTCTTTTCTGGTCATATTGTATTTGTCTTCATACTGATGCTACGACAGACTACCACTAATAAGTAACTAGAAAAAAAAATAAAACCCAAACATTTATACTCAAAAGGTTTGGCAGTCAGAAGTCCGAAATGAATTTTAGGCAGCTAAAATTTGGGTGTTAGCAGCCTAGATCCTTTTGGAGGCTCCGGCAGTAAAGATTGTGCCCTTGTCTTCTTCCATCTGGAAACTTCCTATTTTCCATGGATCAGGGCCGCAGTAGAAACTCCAGTGAAGTCATGCAGTTTTGTTTATATTGCTTGATTTTCCTTTTTTTCTCTTTTGTAGGAACCCCAGTGATTATATTGGGGTTATTGGGATAATTAAGAATGATCTTCCAATTTCAGGATTCTTATTCATACCTATACAGTCCTTTGCACGCGAGGGCATAGATTCTTGACATGAAACTTACAGACACTCTCATTGCCTGGTATCTGCTGGTAAAAGTGAATGTCTCTTCAGTGTGGTCATACAAACAGACCCCTAATCAGTAAAGGGGTTAAATCAGAGTGTTATAATCCTGTACACACTGAATATTCTTGCTTAAAGTGATATTTAAACTCAATGTAACTGTGGAAAATACCCATTTGTATTTATTGATTTAAAAATTTACTTAGCTTTACTTAAAACCCAAGTCCAAAATCCTCACAGCTATTTTAATTTTTTGGAAAATGTAATCTGTGTCATTTGACTCACCCTTCCGCTTTGTAGTCCTTTCAAGATTCAAATAAACATCCTGTGTTCAAAATGGTCTTCACAATATGTATATTACATTTCTGTCTCCTACCTAAGTGAAAGGGAAATGGCTCTCTGTAACTTCTTCCTTTGTTAGCGTCTTCAAGTGAACTCATCATTGCAGCCACTCATGTGATAGACTGGCAGTTAAAAGACTCAAATGTCAAGATGTTTTTATCAGCCCCGTCAACAGTAACTTTCAGACCGAGCAGGTCCCTGTGGATGTCAAATCTTCAGCGTGGATTTCTTTTCCCCTTCATAAACTAAGAAATTGCTCACATGCTAATGCAAACGTCTCTGTCCAATCGTTCGCGCATCTCATCTCAAATATCCTTGACCTGCAAGCGAAGACGACGGCACATATCCTGGGGCTGATGAACACCCATTAGCCCCGAAAAGCAAATATACCCCCTGTGAACAGCTGGAGGGCCATCGTAATAGCATTCCATTCTGTGGTTTGTGGAAAAAGAAGTGGTTTAGAACCAGCCCACATGCCTTCAGATTTCCTCCCAGTACACACTCGGCCTCTGAGCTGCTCACTTGTTTGCTGGCTTGCAGCCTGTTTTCACACGAAATTGAAGAGAATGTGTAGGCAGGATCTAGGTAGTCAGGGAAATGAATTTATATGTTTGGGGCATGTGCATTACTGCAGATGGAGAACAAGATACACAGGTAGACATCGCACATTACTGGAACACTTTAGTTTTAAAGACAGACTAGAGAGATCAACATCTTTCTCTGGGTCTTCTAACTTCCTTTCATGAAAATATTTTTTTCCACTTAACTATGGATCTGTTTCATTGTTACTGATATAATGACCAATTTTCCCCCAATTTTATTGATTTTTACTGAGCTCTACTTTTTCTCTGCTCCCTCCCTATCTCTCCCCTCCCCTTCAACCCTCCCCCAAAATCCCCATGCTTCCAATTTACTCAGGAGATCTTGTCTTTTTCTACTTCCCATGTAGATTAGATCTATGTAAGTCTTGCTTGGTGTTCTCATTGTTGTCTAAGTTCTCTGGGATTGTGGTTTGTAGGCTGGCTTTCTTTGCTTTATGTTTGAAAACCACCTATGAGTGAGTACATGTGATAATTGTCTTTTCTGTGTCTGGGTTACCTTACTCAAAATAATGTTTTCTAGCTCCATCCATTTTCCTGCAAAATTCAAGATGTTGTTGTTTTTAAATGCTATGTTTTATTGGACTTTTGTTTGATTTTAATTTTTTGTTAGGATTTTTGTGTGTGTATTTCTGGGTTTTGTTTCTGATTTTATTTTTCGTTTTTTGAAAGAGAAAAAGAAGATTAAGTTGTGTGGGTTGGGAGGTAGAAAGGATCTGGGAGAAATGGGGGAGCGGAAACCGTGATCAAAATATACTGTATAAAATACAATTTTCAGTTAAAAGATAAAATTTAAATGCTTTGTCATCAACTATTTGGCAGCAAAAATACATTTAAAATCCATTTCTTGGTGATAACAATGTATACTTGGATACATAAACTTGATTATCTATATGCTGAAACCCGTGGTCATCTGTGAATGAAGAGGTAGAGCATATTGATTTGACTAAGGTCTTTCATTGAAATGTGGGTAGCATTCCATCGGTTTAGAGTTTCAATGCCTCGCTGCAGTTCAGAATAACAATAAATAAATAAGAAAACAATAGTTACCTGGAAACTTCTCAAACCTACACAAATGTAATCAATTTTTTATCTGTGGCTAGGCACGGGAAGCCAGTGGTGGAATTTCTGTCCTCAGTCTTCTTGTTAAAATATTTAGGGAGCTCCCATGGGAAATACTATACTGGGACTGAACCTGTTTACATTAGGGAGGGAAAACTTTGCTCTTTGTATTCTGTAGTCACAAACACATCCTTGTCTCCTGTAATCACTTCCCCTAGAGGGATACACGATGGGGTATAATTCTCCTCTGGTGTCTGAACACTCTTCTACTGACTGACTAGAGAAACGAGTGTATGACTTCAAGTCCTAGTCAAATATACACGCAGTTATGCATCATGTAACATTAATTCCCATTCAGGTGGGAATACACCATTTTGACATCCAGCACTATTTCTCATCACGTTGCTTGTTTTTGTCTGGCTGAAAAGAAATCCTCAACAGGAGAATGTAGAAGGGTTATGATGATCGATATCATATCTCAGCTGATATGGCATTCAAATATGTTAAAGTTTTTTTTTAAAAAAAATAAACTAGCTCACCCATGTCTAGAAAAACTGGACTATTGGTTAAGCATAGTCCAAGCCGTAGGAAGGTGAAGTAGTCAGCCTCTCCTTTAGATGGGATTGCGATTTACCAAGTAAGCAGATACACTCTCAAATAAATGTAATGCAGAACGAAAATGAAGATAAGGAAAGGAAGAATTGTGAATAAAGAAATATCAGTCAAGATATGGGAACTTCTGAGAATGCAAACGAGCAGAAAGGTGCTGTGTGAAGAAGGAACATTTGTGGTGAACACAGGTTAACACCAAATGACCACTGGCTGGGCACTTATACAGAGAGCTGGCAGTACTGTACAAGAACCATTTCTGAGCAATAAAGAAAGGCTTTAAAAATTCTATAAATATAAATGGATTACAAATTTGATGTTTCTATGAGGAAACATGGGGTCTGATGAATGCAAAGAAGTGAATTTTCTAACTCAAAGATTCTCTGACTATGTAGTGTTTAGGTGAAATGTGGGAAAGACAGAAGTAGGAGTGAGACATGGTGGAGCTGGGAAGAAAGGATGGGCATGAGACACAGTATTACACAGTACACTTGTTTGGGGAAGGAATGATGTGACTACTTCCAAAACAGCTTTCTGGAGCCTCCTTGGAAGTTGGGACTCACGACTAGACATAAGAAGCTAAAGGTAGGGTTGGAGAGGTAGCTCAATAATAGAGTACTCACCTAGCATGTAGTAGACCCTGGCTTTGATCACTGATACAAGAAAACCAGGACAACAACAAAGAAAGAAAGAAGGAAAGAAAGAAAGAGAGAGAGAAAAGAGAGATATGTAAAGAGAAAAAAAGAGAAAGAAATGAAAGAAGGAAGGAAGAAGGAAAGAAGAAGGAAAAGATGACCCTGAAAGTTGTGGCTGAATAGGTAGACAGAGAACTTCCAATTGTTGATTACGAGCTAAAGAGTAGGCATTAATTTGAGTTGCTCATAGGCATGACTTTATTTCATTTTATTTACAAACATTTGTAAAGGCCAACTCTTTTCCCTAAAATAACTGTGCAGGTATGCACTGGTTTCATCAGAAAAATCTGAGCGCATTTGGTACTTAGAACCCATTGTGAATGGAACTCTGAATGTGGTTGGAATTACTTTTATTTTACTGGAAGAGATGCAAGTAGATTACGCTGTTTTAGCAAAGATGGGAATGAGATAGGCAGAGTGTCAGGATTAGAAACTTTATTGAGATAATTTCATGTCAACATAAATGTCATCAATGAAAATTGGAGAAAGGAAACCAGATGTGAGGGAGTTTAAAAATGGAAACTTCTGTCCCCATATTGCTTCAGAATTAAGCCCCCAACTGCATCATTGCATCGAACTCTACAGCTGAGCTTCCTTCTCAAGGGTCTGCTGCAAATGGCTCACATGTGCACAGTGAAAAAATCTTAGCCTCAGAAAGTAGAAAGCAAAGCTACCAGGAAGCATACAAATACATGCATACAAATGCACAGCAATAAATAAATGTGTTCATTAGTAAAGTTTAATTAACCATTAAACATGTAGAAAACAGAAATTATGAAGAGAACCTACATTCTGTGGATCAGGAAAGTCTCTCCCGAGATCATGACTTTTAGTTTTTGAATGAAGGCAAAGGATGGAGGTGTTAAGGGAGGGCTACACAAGAACCTTCTAGACTGGCTCTGCAAGCATGGCATGTGGCAAAAGCCTTCTCCTGCAGGACAGTAGCACAGCCAATCTGGTCTGCAGTCCAAGAGCAGTGTTCAGTATGTAAGCAAGTAAAAGTAGGAAATAAGCAGGTACCATCTGGATGTATGAAGGATAAAAGAACTTAAAAATAATTCAGAGTCTCAGTAGCCTAGGCTAGTCTCAAACTGGTAGTTAGCCAGAAAACTTTGAAATATCTAATCCTCCTCCTCCCAAGAAATGGGATTATGAGTTTGTACTACCATACTCTGCAGGATATGGCTATTTATCTAAACCACAATGAAAATCCATTTAGTCAATGAATGTTTTCAGGTAGGTGATGGTTTTTATAAATGTATGTTGATATGTTTTATTTTTTGGTGTGGGCGTGTAAATCTTTGCAGACAGGACAATATTTTGGTGGTGACTTCAGGTTGATAATTTGTACTTCGTGATGGTGTCAGGATCAAGGAAAATCACTGTTGTGGAATTTAACTATGTAAAGGTGTGTTACATTTTTATGCTGCATTTTTTAATTATATAAAGATGTGTTGCTGTTCTACCTTGCCTGTCTGAGGCACCTGATTGGTCTAATAAAAAGCTGAATGACGAATAACTGAACAGTAAGGGGATAGGCAGGGCTGGCAGAGAGAATAAGCATAATGAGGAACTAGGCTAAAAAGAGGAAATAGAGAAGAAAGAAGAGAACAAGGGAGAAGAAGAGGGAGTCACCTGGGCCCAGCCAGCCAGAGTAGAACACACAGAGTGAAAGAAAGGTATGAAGCCCAAAGGAAAAATGTAAATAAAGTAGGTAAAGAGAAGCTGGTTAAATTACATTTAAATTTGCTAGTGGGACAAGCATAAGGTAAGGTCAAGCATTTATAACTAATAAGGAGTCTCAGTGCCATGATTTGGAAGTTGTTTGGTGGCCCAAGAGAAAGTCTGCTACAAATCAGACCATTGTGAAGATGCCCAGACAGGAAGGACAAGTATGACATCACAGGAGAGGGAGGAGTGGAGACAGAAGCATTCCAGAGGTTTTGTCACTGGCTCCCCCATTTCTAACTTCTCTTGCTCCAAAGTCAAGTTCACATATCCTTCTTAGGTTGTTAGGACCAATCCTGGTGCTCACTCTCCAGATTTCTTCCTTCTTTTCATTTATTTTTACATGTGTGGTTTTGCCTTTTCCTTTGTATCTGTTTTCCATCCAGAATAAATGACAACCTGTTACAAATTCTAATTTGAAGCCATGTATTTTTAATAAATGTAGTTTGAAGCCATGCTGTATGTGCCTAAATTTGAATGTACACATACATCTTTTTTTTTGGTTCATTTGTCACATGTTTCTTGAAGTCTTTTCCCTTATTTGTGTCTTTCCACCCTCTTTATATAGCCAGAGAAAGCAGTTTTGTTTTCTTTATCAAGGCAAAACTTGTAAACCAGTTGGTGTTGGACTATAGCAGAATTTTATTTTGGTTGTATTCAAAATTCTGTATTGTTTGTCAATCAATTTCACATAAGAACCCAGAAATCCAGTCTCTGAGGGGAAAAGAAGGGATTAAGCATCAGAAGGAAGTGGGGTCTACTCTCCAGCCTCACTCAACTCCACTATTTATTGTTCATTAATTTAAATTGCTAGCCTAGTTCCTATAGACATTGAGTTTAAAGTATGAGGTTAGAAAACTTCTAGTGAATAGCTGTTGTCTGGGTTTCTGTCCAGCCTGCACTTTCCACAGTCATTAAGTCCCAAAGAAATCACACAGAGGTCTACATTAGTTATAAACTGATTGGCCCATTAGCTCGGGCTTCTTATTAACTCTCATAACTTATATTAGCCCATTATTCTTATCTGTGTTAGCCACACGGCTCAGTACATTTTTCAGTGAGGTATTCACATCTTGCTTCTTTTATGGCTGGGCCAGGACAGAAGAAAAGGACATCCTTCCTCCCAGAATTCTGTTCTCATTGATCTGCCTCTACTTCCTGTCTGGTTATCCCATCTATACTTCCTGCCTGGCTACTGGCCAATCAGCATTTATTTAAAATATAATTGACAGACTACAGACCATTGTGCCACACCACATAACACACCACTCTCACCTCTGGACAGGTCAGTTAGACAAAAAATTAACAGAGAAATAAGGGAACTTACAGATGCTATGATTCAAATGGGCTTAACAGATATCTATAGAATATTCCATTCAAACATAAACGAATAGACCTTCTTCTCAGCACCTCATAGAACCTTCTCAAAAATTGACCACATACTTGGTAACAAAATAAACCTCAACAGATACAAAAAAAATGGATAACAAAACAAGCCTTCACAGATACAAAAATAATGGAAAAACCTCATATGTCTTTTCAGATCACCATTGCTTAAAAGTAGAATTCAATAGTAACACCAATTCCAGAAAGCCCACAAACACACGGGTATTAAACAATGCTCACCTGAATTATCAATAGATCAAGGAAGAGATAAAGGGAGAAATTAAAGACTTTCTAAAATTCAATGAAAATGACCACACAACATACCCAAATTTATGGGACACAAAGAGAGTGGTGGTAAGAGGAAAGTTCATAGCACTTAATGGCTACATAAAGAAGCTGGGAAAATCCCACACTAGTAAATTAAGAGAACATTTAAATTAACCAAAATCAATGATGGTGTGTTTAATTATTTAATTCAGGTAAAGGATGGGTTAGGTATTCTGAAATGCATCACTCCAATGTCATAGTCTTAGGGAGCAGAGAAAGGGAGGGATGATGTAGTGAAAAGGGGGAGGGAGAGAGAGCAAGGTTTAATAGAAGGAAAAAGGGATCCACTATAAATCTAATTTCTTTGTCCTAAGTCTAAGCTTCAATCCACACCAAAAAAAAAAAAAAAAGTAAAGGAGGAAGGCACAAAAAGGAAAATAAACTCGAATTAATTATCATACTTGATTGTAATTCTTGAAGGTATTTAGTTAACTTAGGGAGAGAAGTTGGGCTTCCTGAAGGAATTTGAATTGTAGACAAGAGGCGGTTGTAAAAAAAAAGTTGAGGTTGTACAGTAGCCAATACCTGGTGCTAAAGTGAGAGCAGGTAATTTTAGGGAGGAAAACTTAACAATTCAGTGATGGAATTCTTCCTAACATGTATCCATAAAGCTAAAATTATTTTTTTCCTCTTCCAAAGGTACAAAAAATCTCTCTTCTAATGCTATGCCCATTTTATCGATTGGCATTTCATATTGCCCCTTGGTATGTGGGAATAAAAATATCAACACCTATATGATATGGTGTAAAATGCCAGAAGGAATATAAGCAACTTAGTTGATGTTTTCATTCTTGCATAGAATGGATTTAAGGGCTCTCTGAACCGTGGTTTTTAATCTTTGGAAACATGTTTTGAAAACGCATCCTAAGGAATTCAAGTGGTAGGTAGCTAAAGCGCTTAACTATTTACAAATGCATACATAGGTAATTTTATTCGGAAGTCAAAAGCACATTCATAATGCTGGGGTCTCACTACAATGAGAAGCACAATACATCAAGATGTAATCACAGAGATTCTTAGGTTGTGCTTATTGTGGTGTTTGACTAGCCTCACTTTGCTCGTCAATCCTCCTACCTCAGCCTTCCCATGCTGGGATTTCAGGTGTACCACCCTGTTTGGCGAAGTTAAAATACTTTGAACTCAAAGCCCAAACTAATAAGTACAAGCTAAGCCATTCCACTTTGTACAGGAAAGACCTGAACCTGTGTGTTTTCTTCCCAGACTCAGTTTCTTGACTCTGCAAATGGTGAACATAAGAAGTATTCTGCAGCAGGAAGTCTTCTATGGAGACAGCAGGTTTTATGGGTGAAGGGGAATCCAGTGAGGGTGGTTATAGAAAATCTTTATATCCCGGGAGGTTACATTATTCTTTCCATAACGGCTTTGGCCACAGACATTTATATAACTTGGCCAGCTTCAGCTCTGTGTCCACATTCATCTCACAGGGACACAATAGCCATAAATGGTACCCATTATAACCACTGTTCTTCTCAATTGTAAAGACACAGTGAAATTGTGAAGATGAAGCTGTGCCTTGATTGGCTGTTAAATTGTGATCAATGAAATGTATTTGTGCCATAATTTTACACCCAAGCAAGAACCAAGCATCCTGGTGACAAGTTGGCATGTACCATCAAAACTAAAGTATCTCACTTGGGTAACTGAGTTTTCTTTACATCAACAGTGCACACTATATGTTACATTTAAGAAACAAAATGAAGCAAAAAAAAAGTCTAGGCATTTTTTTTTAGTCTCGGGTTAAAAAGAATATATTATGAAGCACAAACTCCAAAAAAGAATGGTGATTCATCTCTAAATCACACCTTACTTCTAGTGAGTTCTCAGTGGAAACCAGTGTTCCTCTTTCTTTTTAACTTCTTTGTTGAAGAAAATGGCAATGAACTACTTTCTGAATCGGAAGCATTTCCTGGATTGGGTCATAGTGTAAATATTGTGGTCTTTTGGGACTATGTGTGGTCATTTGTTTCCTATTTTATTTCTTCCTTTTGGGTAGCTCTTTAGAATGTAAAACCAAGGTTGATCAAAACAGACTGTAGGTCAGCCTCCGAGGTTCAGTTTGCAGACTTCTGATTTATACGAATGTGCAAGTTGTGAGATTCAATAAAAGTGCTGTGCACAACTTCTTGACCCCCTGTGCACCGTCTACCTTCATCTATTTGGAAAAGTGACCTGGAAGGTTCCTCTGGGTTTAAAAGCAATGCTTGAACGCAGGGACCAGGGGCTATTTCTATGAAGCATGGCTGGGGAATAAATGCAGCTGGGGGTATTCGTTCTGTCCTGCATCTATATGGACTCCTGGGCTTGAAGGAGCCTGCCACCATTTGTCACTCTGAGAGAAATCAGAATGCAGTTAAAAGATCTCTTTCCAACAATTCAAGCAAAGCTGAGCGGCCTCCTTTCCAAACCCATACTAGCTCATTACCAGATCACAGCTAATGACTGCATGCCAAGCCAGCCTGCCTACCATGATAATTACCTTGTTGTCCAAAGTATGACTGATTTGAAACCCTCTTTGCTTCTAAGTATCTAAAGCAGATACTTGTCTTTATAGTGCTGTTATTTTTCTTGTCAGCAGTCTTGTTCCAACACCTGCTTTCTCAGAGCTACTGCATAGAGTGCCATGTTCTGAAAGTGTTACCTTCCATTAACGTTGAAGGAATACACAGTGTATTCATAAGAGCAATAACAGACGAGAGTTATTGAGTACTCTACTGTAGAGCATGTACTCACCTAATCCTCACAGTTGTCCATGAAGTGGATAGTAAAATTGTTTGTGCTGTTTGTGTACACGTGTGTGTGAGTGTGTGGGAGAGAGTGTATGTGTGTGTATTTGCATGTGTGTGTGTGTGTGTGTGTGTGTGTGTAACACATACCCAGCTAATCCTCACAGTAATCCATGAGGCGGATAGTATAGTAGTTTGTGTTGTATGTGTGCACATGTGTGTGAGAGAGTGTATGTGTGTGTATTTGCATGGGTGTGTGTGTGTGTGTTTGTGTGTGAATATAGAGATTAATATTAGATGTCTTCCTCTAGCTATCTCAGTCTTTGTTTGAGACAGGTTCTCTCACAGGTCAATGAGCTCCAGATATCTGCCTCTCTTTGTGGTTAAGGCTTTAGCTGTGCCCTGCTGCGCCTGACTTTTTCGATACGGGCCTCGGATCTGAACTCGGGTCCTCCCATTTACACAGCCAGCACTTCACTAACTAACTCAGTCATCCCCAGCTCCAGTAGGTATGATTATTATAATTTTACAGGTGAAGGAAGTGAGAACCAAGGAGTAGCCAGAGACACCTGAGTTGTCCACTGCACCAAATACATTTTTTTCTCTTTTAGAAGTCCCAAATACACTCTAGAAAGCCCGAGGTTCTTAGCATTTCATTATTTCCACAATAGTTTTGGCTATAACTTTTTTGAAAAAAAAATTTTATTGTAGGCCAAAAGTTGCCTTATTATGATAGAGAGTATTTGAAGTACTTTACATTTTTCACCCTGCAACTCCAATTCAAGTAGATCTCATGCTCTTTTATAACCTTTTTGGATGACTATAATTTGTTTAACTGTCATTTGTGGTAAAGGCTACATAGAAAATATAGAGGGCCTGGTTACGTCATCATTTGGTACAGAGTTGGCCGACAGGTGGCTCCTCTCTGAATCATGTCTCCAGCACCATGATTATTGTTGTTTTGAATTATTTAGTTGCAAACACTGAAGATTCTCATTCCTGCCACCTCTTGAGGTGAGAAAATCCATCCCTGGCAGTCCTGGGCTTTCGCTCTGGCACTGTGGTAATTGCCTCTGTCAGCAGCCTTTCCTGGCAAATGCTCTTCTGTTTGCCCGTCTCCACAGACCACTCCACTCACCCGAATTATCTACTTAGCTCCCGAGGGCTTCTGAGTTTGCAACTCCTAATAGACAGTCTGTTTTCACCATGCTCACCCACACAGAGCACGTTGTGTTATGATTCTTCTGGAAAATGTGTAGACCTAGTCAAAGAATGCCATACAAGAGTTTTATATCCTGGTAGTATAATTTAATAACCTCCTTGGACTCTCCTTTGTACCCATCTATTATTATCCTAGGCATTGGCTAGCCAAAGAAGCATTTGGTGGAATCTCAAGATGCTCCCCTCAGCCTGCGCCTTTAGCGCGCTGCGTAGCTGTGTCAGCCTCTTGCTGTGTATACGACTTAGGCAATATAGATCTGCAAATATTTCCTGGTGTGTCTCATAAACGTTGATAAAAGTAATTGTCAGAAACGATCATGCTTTGATTACATAAATCCACTGTTATGGAATTAGGTGCACAATTTAAATGTGGCATAAACGATTTGTAAGCATTTCTGTCAACCTATTGTGGGAGCTTTGCATTGTGTGTGCGTCTGAGGAAGTGCCATCTTGTTTCTGTAAATTTGACAGCGGTAGCTTTTTCCTTGAATGTATTTGACATTAGTTTCGACGTTGTTTATGCCAATCACATTTTCTGCAAACGGCTTATTACTTTATTGCTGAAAATGGCAGCACATACTTATTTAGCTTTTTATTTTAGAATCAGCAGGCTATCATTCGCTTTATTAATCAGATCCAACCTTGAGGATTATAGCCATCAGATTCAAGCTATCTAATTGCTGCTGCTCAGAAACTGAGAAATCAGTAACTCAGTTATCTCATCTCCCTTGAGGAATTATTGCTCTGAAGGACATTATATTTGCTATTGGAGAAAGAGAGTCTTTCAAGTTACGTATTTTTCTATTGATAAGCAAGAATAAGTGCCTTTCTATTATCATGGAGAGAGTCTGGCTGACCTTTCCTTATGCAGAACATGTTCTTCTAATTTTCACATTTTAAAATGTTTTTATTACCTTGTATTTACAGGGATTTCCCTGGCAGGCACTGTTGTATGTGTTATAAAATAAAAAAACATTTGTTAACTCACGCGCTATCATTTTATTAGTCCAGTAGAAAAGTCACTATTTTTAATTTGATGCCTTTGGGTCTATGCCAGTGTTGATGGATGACAAAGGCCCAACAAGGCAATGTAATATATACTAAGCCAAATTTACAAAGAGAGGGAGTAATAGTCAAAATAAGAAGATCATTACTTGGGAAACAGGACTGTTGAGACACAATCTGAAACACCAGAGTTACAGCAGCTTGAATTGGTTCTTGACCTTTCAACACTGGGACTGTCTGAAGAAAAGACGGATGGATGCTTTAGCTTCCAAGGGAGCACACCAGAGTTGTCTCACAAGCCCCATGGTAGTATCCCAGCTGTGCTGATGGAAGCCTTATGCAAAACTTACAAGGGTGGGCGCCAACGCAGCTCCATCCCTTGCATGATTCAAGTGGTCTGGCTGTGCTGTGCCTCACCCCAGTTTCCTCACTCACAAAATAGAGGGGATCTTTTGACAAATAATTCTTTTTCTGGTCTCTCTAAAGTGCTCAGTTCCAACTCTAAACTGATGTTCCTGGGCAGAGTTTCCTGTTTCAATACATGCTTCAGCATTTCTCAATAAAGAAACTCAGGAAAAGAGAAAAGAAAAAGTAAGAGCCATAAGAGTGCATTCATTCTATTTTCTTCCCCTTTCCTCTGTGAGGCACGAAATCTTCAGAGAAAGCACACGGACAATGCTGCTTTAAAATTTATCCCTAGAGTTAGAAAGTGCAGGTGGGAGTACAGTCTTACAATCACCCATTTTTCTCAAATTACTAGTCAGATTACTTCAAGGTTATGCCAGAGAGAAGGCACACATTGTAAAGCAATTAATGGGCAGTAAAAGAACACAATTACACGTTATTTGTAGTATTGCTCATTCATTAAAGAACACATTTCCTAGTTATTTGTAGTATTGTTTGTCCATTAAAAGTGAAGGAAGTCTGAGACGTCTAACATGATTAGCTGAAACTACATACTCAGATATATCAGCTGTGCTGGGCTTTACTTGGCTGCGGAGTATTCTGCAAATTTCTCTTATGCCTAAATACAAGTGCCATTGGGACACACGTTTGATGGGGAAAGATGAGGCATTGAGTGTTGGGGCACACATTCATATCAGGTTGTGTTTTGCTGAAAATGAATCAGTTATGACAGGATAGTCTAAAATAATGAAACAACCACCAAAAACCATTGCAAAGGCAAAGGGAAAGATGAAAGCAGGTGTGCTCGGGTCATGAATCAGGAACTTAGGTAGAACCCATCGTCACCCTTTATCTATTCCAAAAATATTGAAAGCAATATTGGCCAGTTGGATAGTATGGTCACATAATCAGCATCAAGGTAAGCCTCCCAATGTTTCTACAAATGGGAGGAAAGGCAGTACAAAGGAACAAAGAAGATAATTCCACCTTTACAGAGAACAACCTCTATGCAATGAAAGGGGGCACATTTTGAGGTGGAAAAGACTCATTTAGTTGGACATAAGAGAGATCTTAACTTAGGGATCAGCTCATTTTCCTGCTTTTAATACTATGTAAAAGTAAACAATACCCTTTACCCAGAAAAAAAAAATCTAAAGGAACATAACTGAAAATTATTCAGTGAGAAGATAAGGGTAGTTTTCTAACTGACTTTTATGTAACACTAAGCTCTTTTGAGATTCAAAAGTGAATCCTTATCTCCAGGTAAGGTTAAATGTAAGTCTCTGTACAACAGTCATGCTTCTGTGTGAAGGAGACAGACATATCTTACTACAGCCACCACTACATATCCAAGACCATTGGTCTCCAGAGATTCCAAAACGCCTTCTCCTTCTCCTTTTATAAATCTAACCATGTGTCCAGAATGCATATTGGAGATTCTATCCTGTATCTCATGGCCAGGCCGTCAAGTAATCCTGGTGATGTCATTTGGCTCAGTCCCTTACTACGTCCCATCCTCTCTCTCTTCCTTGGGCCAAACTGCAATGTAAGAGATCATTTCCTTTCCTAGAGCCCATGACAACAGCCATCTGTGCTTTGCTCTCTGCCCAGATCTTCTGCAGGCCAATCTCCCCATGCGTGGATCCGATGTAAGTTTCAAGGGCTTGCTCCAAAGTCATCTTACCCTTCATTCCTCCTTTACCCATAACTGAAAGGATCTCATCCACTGGATAATACACATTTCCTTAAAGGGTTGCTTCGTGTGTGTGTGTGTGTGTGTGTGTGTGTGTGTGTGTGTGCATGTACTTGTGGAAGCCAGTAGAGGGGGTCAGATCCTCTTGGGACTGGACTTACAGGTGGCTCTGAGAAGTCTGAACCTGAAGTGGGTTCTGGGAACCAAGTGTAGGTCCTTTGGAATAGTTGCAAGTTCTCTGCACTGCCGAGGTATTGCTCCAGCTCTGACATCACACATTCTCATCTGTGCTTTTCCTACAGCATGCAACCCTTTCCACCTGGCATATGCTCTTTTTGGATGCCATTTCTCTGATTGTTTTGTGGGATCTGCTTCATTCAAATCTCAGAACTAGTGATTTTCAATGTATCTTTGATGAATAAAGGAAGAGAGACTAAGTGGAACATGTGGCCATGCCGAAAGAGAGAGAGAGACAGACAGACAGACAGAGAGACAGAGACAGATAGAGAGATGCAGAGAAAGAGAGAGAGATGTTGTGACAATAGAGATGCCTCAGAGGTTAAAAACAGTTCCTTCTTTTGCTAAAGAACGAGGCTCAATTCCCAGTGTCCACATGGCATCTCACAGTTGTTTGTAACTCCAATTCTCAGGTGTCAGACACTGATTTCTGGACTCTGTAGGCAAAAAGGCCTACAAAGGATGCACATACATACATGCAGGCATACTATCCATACACACAAAATAAAATTTAAAAAATATAACACCAAAGCAAGGCCTCACTGCTGCTCTCAATATACTCCCACCTAACCTGTTTCGACAATCATAATCTACTTTAGACTCCATGTATTTCTTTGCCTATATCCACCCTATTGCCAAATACTTCTATTCACCGGCCATCCATCTCTCTTTCTGTCTCCAGGTCTTTCTCCTGTCTTTTGTCGTGTGCATCCTTCATCCTGGGTCTCTCCGCTTCCACACTTTGTTCACTGAATTCATCCATCCTATGCATTGGTACTAAAGAGATCTCATGGTTTCTCATCATTTAAAGTTATTTATACACAGCACCTAGTAACATCTTTGGTCCCTCATTTTCTTCTCCAGGCTCACCTCCAGCTTCTTTTCCCACTTGTCATGTTGTAGACTGTACTCACACTTTACTCTCTTATGATTCCCTGACACTGCATAGTTGGGGCTATTATTCGTTCTTTTTCTTGTATTCTTCTCATGTTTAAAGCTTATTTATTATTTAGGATTCATATATTATATAAAGCAATTTCTGTCTTTCTTCTTCAGGCCTCTGTTCTTCAAGAAGTTAGATTTCCATGTGTCTTTTCACAAGGAATTATCTGTGCCCATCTCTGTCACGGTACTGATTCTGTTCATGATAATCCCATGCCTAGAACTGTGTGTTTGAACTCTTTGAGGGTCTGTTTGTGTCCTGGAATACTTAAGACATAGTGTAGTGCCCAGCACACACAGGAAAAACAAAATGAATCAATACACTATGACACTTATTTTTGGGAACCAGTAATCAATAATCAATTAAAACTGAACCAGGTACTATAAAGGGCCAGGGCAGATGGCTCAGTGGTTAAAAGCTACTATCACACGTGTAGGAACGCCTGAGTTCTAATCTCCAGAACCCATAAAAAAGACAGATGCACAGGGTAAGCATGTGTAATCCCAGCACCCCTATGGGAAGAAGGGCTACAGAGACAAGAGGATCCTGAAAAGTTTGCTGGCCAGATAGCTTGGGCCATGCAGTGGAAAACAACAAAGAGACTTCTTCCTTCACAAGAAAAATGGAACATTCCTAAGGTTGTCTTCTCACCGTCACACATATGCTATAGCACATACGCTCTCATAAACACACACACACACACACACGCACACACACACACATGCACACATATCAAAAGTAAGAAATTAAAGGGCCGATGAAGATAACTGTGGTCACGGCAGCATCACTCAGGTTGCTAGAGTACTCAGTGGGAGCAGTAGTGACTCGGGTAGGAGAGTTGAGACTGACTGGGAAGACAGGGCCAGAGACCAGGTGCTGAAGGATTGGAGTGGGTAAGGATACGGGAAGAATCTTTTCTAATTCAGCTCACTCTGGGCAGTGTTTGGATAGGGATTTGATGCAGAACAGGGTGGGGCACCGGCTGATGCCGGTAACAGTGTGGTAAGTAGATGCTAGCCTTACTTAGGGAAGTCAGTATTGAAAAGAGAATAGAAAAAGAATACTTCTAAGATAAAATTGGCAAGGATTGTTAGTTAGGAAAATGAAGAGGGGTTGTCTGTTTTTCTATTAATTACCTTTTGGATCATTAGCTGAAGTAATTTTATATTGACTACAGAGATTTGTGTATACTGAGCACATGATTTACCACCAGGGCATACCCAAGTTCCTGTGGTATACCCAAGTGGTAGCCATGACTTTTAACATTGACTTGACTAACTGCTATCAACCACTTTTTTATGAGTCCACGACTCAGTCATTGAATTAGTCATCCCACAAGAGGGTTGACCATCTGCTGAACACCAAACTGCTCTTTATTTGGCCCAAAGTTACTATGGGTTGAATGGTTACATCCCCATAGTCAGGTGTTCAAGTGAGTTTCATGCCCAATATGAGTTTTCATTTGAAGGTCAGGCCTTTAGGAGTTGAGCAGATACCGAAGAGCTCATGAATGAGGTTTGTAACCTTATAAGAAAGGGAATTTGTGAGATACTCTGTCTCTGTTTCCTTCCTTTGAAACACTATACCAAAAAGCATATGTCTAAAATGGCGAAGAAAAAACCCAATGGAAACCAAAACAGTCAACACATTGTTCTTGGTCTGCTCATGCCCCAGGACTCTTGGAAATACATTTCTGCTATTTAAAATATCAGGTCTATGATATTTTTTTTATAGTAGCCTGAATCCAAACAACAACAAAAGAATACTGGAAGACAAAGAGAAAAGCAACAACATACAGACAAGGGTAGCAACAACTCTTGAAACCATAAGGATAGGCAAATATATAAAGAGTTGCTGGTTATTACTGTTGGTAGTTTAGTGCTAATCACAGAACCATTTGTCAGTCTAAATTACCTTGTAAATAGTCTGTGAGTTTCTCTGAAATCCCTGGATATGTTTGTTGGGGAGCTGGGTTGTAGGTGAGGAGTGCCGTTTGGTGTGCAAACTTTTGCTTATGATCTTGAAAATTATTCCTGCACCAGCAAAATTTTCTTTGCACAACTTTACCTAAAACTGAAGGAACTAGAATGTTCTTCAAAGTACTACATAATAAGAAAGAAATTTTGATTTCATGTTTCTATGCAGGGTCACAAAATATCCTGAATGTAAGTTTTTCTGAAGGTCCTAAGCATCTGTTGGCAGAAAAATGACAAAAGAAAATATCTATCTGTCTGTCTGCACATCTATTATCTATGTCTATGTACCTATCTATCTATCTATCTATCTATCTATCTATCTATCTATCTATCTATCTTTATCTACCTATGTACCTATATATCTATTTATGATTTATCTACACAGGCTCACACACACACACGCACAAGCACACACACACACACACACAGAGAGAGAGAGAGCAAGAGAGAGAGAGAGAGAGAAGAAGAAGAAGAAGAAGAAGAAGAAGAAGAAGAAGAAGAAGAAGAAGAAGAAGAAGAAGAAGAGAGACATGTCTCCTAAAGGAAAAATAAATCTTGTTATTTGAGAAACATAAAGGAACCTGAAAGACATTGATTAATGGAAATAAGGAAGGCACAGAAAGACAAATCCTTTATGGCTTCACTTATATGCAGAATCAAACTTCAGGAGAACAGTGGCTTCCACGGGTTCAATGTGAAGTTTAGGGGAGAGCATTATATAAAAAAATGTAGTGAGCTTCATTGATGTGGAATGATGCACTGTCTCGAGATAGGATGCCCATTATGAGGACTGTAGTTAATAATACTATGTTATCTCTCTGAAATTTGCTAGGGCAGTAAATTCTAAATATTCTGAGAACACACAAAGATAACTGTGTAAAATGATGGGCAGGCTAATTGGCCTTATGGTGGTAATCATTTTATAATGCATATACTATATACATTTAATATATACAAATTTAGTTTCTCAATTATGCTCCAATATAAGATTTGAGAAAATAAAAAGAGTAGTGCAAGGCACACAAAACACGGTGATGAGCAGGGCCAGGCACTAACCATGCGACTAAGTTCATTTTCCACACTTCTTTTGTATTTACCTCAAAATAAATCAAAATGTTTTTGGATGTTGCCAGGTGTTATTAGTGTGGAAACACTAAAACAATAGGAGGTATACAAAGTAATAAAAAAAGACTATGGGACCAGCCCTAATCATAATCTAAATAATGGGAAATACAATAAAATAAATGAACTGAAAAGCACTGAGGACACTCCGCAGCATTCCAATTGCAAGAGGCGAGTATTGCATTTTCTCAAATTATCTGAGCTTCTCCTCATTCAGATACTAATGCAAGCACAGCGTTTTCTTCTTTGTATGTATGGGAAAGCTAGCCCTTTTGAGACTTAGAATAGCTTTCAAGACTCCTGATTTAAATTTCAAACTCTTGATCATAGCTGGGGAGCAAAGGTTTTTTTTTATCTTGGAATTGGAAATTGAGTCCTTTAGCTCTATACCAAGTGATAATATTAAGCATTTTGTTGTATCCACCATGCAAGACGAGTTCCCCACTGTGCCTTCAAAGCCACAGTGAATGAACCATATTTGGATTTGCTTATCAGAAAGAGACATTTAGAAAGACAATGCACTTGTCCTGCAAGCCCCAGACTCCTGATGCTTTCAGATAGGCCTGTGGAGCGCCGCAAAATGGGCCCTAAAATCAGGCTGACATGGTCGCTTAACAAGCTTCAGTATGCTCTGTGGGCTCAGGGAGTTCTTGGTGTCACCCCACAGGGCTGCTGATGGCAGCCATCATAATTAGAACCCGTGAATCAAAAACACCAGGTGAAGATTTTGCCTTAGAAGAAAGAAAAGGCAGATGGGGGGGATTACCATGCCCTTTGCCGATTAAGCCCTTTCGTGCAGCTGGATCACGGGCCAGCCCTGACTGCACGAAGGAGGCCATGGAGCATGTGACAGAGGCCTCGCCCTTCCTACCACCAAGCCTCAATGTGATGAGACCAGGAAACCTCTTCCTTGTCAATTCTCTGGAAGGAATAAAACCTCGACCTCTTCCCTCAACATTGGTTAAAACCAGGTACCTGTGTTCTTATCTTGTCTGTGCTTTTAAATATGAGAAATGCGATGGGGCCAAGTTTCCAGTGGGAACAAACTTGTATGCTTGTAAAGAATATGACCTTGAAAGGGATTTGCTGAACCCCAACCTTTATGGGCTTTGGATTTTAAAATCTCTCTCACAAAAGCGTTGCCAGGAGAGCCGTTATTACAAAGATGCCGCTCGTAGGGAGAAGTGGGTTAATTGCCAGCTCTCGCCAGTAAGATAAAGGAGGGTTTGGAAAACAAGTGCGAATCTGACAAAGGGCACCGCTCTTGTGGAAAACAAAAACCTGAACCGAAACAACAACACAAAATCTATGATGGAGCCGCATTAAAAATTGCGAATGTCATAAATAGACGCTATAAAACTAGTAGGAAGAGGCTGTAAGAGATTTCAGATGACTCATAAACAATCCCCCATCTGACCTTGATATGAATACAGAAATCCATTAGCAATCAAATTTTCAGACATAATTGTACACTAAGAAATGTGTATTTTCCCCGTATTAATTTATGCTGACAAAACCTAGCTGAGTGCTGTGATGTGATGGAGACTTATCGGAGATTTTATTTTATACACTGTGCTTGAGATTTGGTAAACATCATCTACTATGAAGAGCTAAACAGAAACTTGGGAAGAGGTTGAGAGGATTCTCACTGCCTCGGAGGACTTCCACGGAAACTGAGTTTCTAATTTGAGCTATTAATAAAAGCCTTGGAGTAGGCAAGATTGTTTGTTTCTCTCTTTACATTGCCCTTGTTCTAATAAGGGTCCCCTTAAATATAGTTTCCCAACCTTAATAGTTTAAAGAGAAAAACCACAGTACATGGATTTATGATTTAAATAGTAACAATGACATTAGACAGAGTAACATTAGGGTGTTAAGAATTTTGGGTGATATTTATTAAGCACAAGGTTTGAGACAACAATCTGAATATGTGTTCACCAAAATGCTGTCGAGAGCATTGTCCAAACATGCTCATGTCGACTCGTACGGACCTTTACTGAATCCATCAAAGAAATTACGGAGAAAATTACATTTATGTTCATGTGTCCAAAGAGTGGCCATCCCTGGAGGCCACATGGCTTAATTTTGCCTATTAAGTAAATGAATATTCTTGAGAATCCACAGAGTCAGGCAAAAAAATACAACAGTGCCCATTGTCTACTTTTATTCCAGCACAAGTCAGAATAGACATTTCTCCATCTGATTTGAGCTTCATTTGGAAGCAATTAACTATTTTATATTAGATATAATAAGGGTCTCTAGTGCATGGACCACTTTTGCCTGCATCAGTTGTTTAAGGCTTAATTGAGTAAAATTGCATTCACACTCAACACAGCTCTAAATGGGAACCCATTCGCGATTGCTGAATACTGTTTCTGCTTTCATTTCTTAAAATGTGCTGGGCAGGTGAAATGAATTAGGACTGAAGGCTAGGAAAAAATTAGTAATTCCTTTTATTTTCATTCTTCTCTCCTGGGGTTTGTATTTGATCACCCAAATTTCTGGAATCAGTGTGTAGTTTCTTTACTAGTTACAATTATCCCCAAACCTCAAATTGTATTCATATAACTCTCATTTTTAAAAATATGATTTTTGTTTGTTGTTTAGAATTAACTTTTACAAGAGGGGAGAGCTTCCAAAGTATTAAACTTCAGGCCTGAAAAATAAGGAGGGTTGAGATAATTTATAAAGAGTGTATATGTCTACTTTATAAAGCATTAAGAACTTTGGCCAAGAGGCCAAGAGAAGTGCATGTTTATACAAACATGCATGACAAAGAATTTTTATTCACAATGGTTTGTTCACTGTTTTAGTGTATCCTGTGTTGCTACAACGCAATCAGCATCTGAGGTGAGTTACTGCATAAAGTTCATTTGGCCCATGGTGTGGGTGGGGAGAGGGTTTGAATTGCTTGGTGCTTGCAGCTTAGCATGACACTTCTTGGATCACAACACGGAGGAGAAAGGCAAAGGCAACTTGTCAATAGACTTTGTGCATAAAGGCCAGAGTATAGCGTGGCACTGGTTTATAAAGACCTTCTTTAATAAGAGCCAGTCCATTCATAAGAAATCTAATCCAGTCCTGAGACATAGCATGGATCCACTCATGAATCCAGACCTTTATCATCCACCAGGGTGATATATTACCTTCCACTAGGCAGACAATAATTCCATATCTTCAAGGTCCCATTTCTCCCAGGGCTCACCTTGTTCTGTTGCTTCATTGAGGATCCATCTCTAGCAGATGAACCTCTCTGAGTACACCACACTTAAACCAAGGCACTCACTACACGGATCCTCTAACTCCTCAATATAACATCCTTCCCTTCCTAAGGAAGTTAGCCCCTCTTCTCAAAGATCCCAGTAGGTCCCGCACTAACCCTAATGAAGCATTTGAATATTCAGCTACATTTTTATAGATAATCCAACTAACAGACTTTCCTGGAAGCTGGGGTGCAGAAATCAGGTTTCCTCATGTTTGGATACAGGGTCCAATAGAAGTTCAGGGTGGAGTGACTCGGGAAAGGAGACTTACTATTACCTCTACAAACAATTGGGTGTACCTCCTGAGGTTCTCTGTTTCCTCACCTCATAGACCTTTATTTATAATATAGTCTTGTGTGTGACATTTTTTTAATTCTGGATACCTCTGAATGTTTAATATACTTTTTGAGTTTGTTGATAATTTATTAATAAAATCTCATGCTTGTGAATTGAGCAAAAATACCTACGAAGGCACAGGTGCATGTCCTTCCTTTTGTCTTCACTTCTCTGATAAGAAACTGTATGCCAGATTTTATCCACCAGCAATCAATTTCTCTATGCATTTCCTTTCCTGGCTTCACATTAAGAGTTCTATTTTACAGCTTTCCTTGTCTTGCCTCTGACTGTCTACCCTTAGAAGATGGTTAATGGCAACTGATAATGTACACCTAGGCAATTAATTGCTATCACTTGCTTTGTTAAAGTGTCAGTAACAATATAGGCACAATCTTGGAAATGATTTATAAACAACTTTCCATTTAAAGTTTCATATATTTTTTGCCTTGAATGGAGAAAAAGGAGAGCCATTCTATATAACACCTCAAAAAGAAATAAAGCAAAATGACAAAACAAAGCCCACAGCCTTTCACACACTCATTACAGAACTCTTCTCTGACTAGGGATATGTAGTATTTCTGCAAATATAAAAACAGTACTTTGGGCAATAGCTGTATGTCCTTAATTTTGATTAATGTCATTGACTGATGATGGTGTTGAGTCCACAGCTTTCATCTTCTGTCCCACAAAGACTTCCAGTCACTCTGATGTCAACCTTCAGAAGTAGTTCCTCACATTGATTTTGAAGGACCAGGTATGATTTGGGATTTCTACTACCCCTCCTTGAATTTTATAACCCTCCTGGACTCACACATCAGTTTGATGGTTTATTGTAAAGAACATTTCAGTGCCCACAAGTATCTGGAAGAAATGCACAAGGCAAGATGTTGGGATGAGGGAGGGCACTCGGAGATCCTATATGGTTATCCATGATCCTCATGCGTTCAAGACCTGAAACTTCATCTGTCTTCTCCTCTAGGATTCTTGATGGAGTTTGATTTTCAAGCCTCCTGTCTTGCCTTTCTCGGAAGCTAATTGGTGTGGCTAAATGTTTTAGCTCTCTAATCACTAAGACTTGAAGGAAACCAGTTTCATCCCAGGGGCCTCACCTTAAGTCCTGCCTTTACATAAACTCAGGTTTAATCACATGGTGTCATTATGAGTAGGAAACAAAAACTTGACCATTCAGCGGTTTCCAGGAGTTAAAGGAACTTGCAACAGAGCCAAAGGCAAGACCAAATGGAGTATTTATTACAACAGCACAGTACTCAGAACATTCTAACAGATTAGGGAGCACCTGGATATCTCTACATCCACCTTAGTGTGTTAGCAGTCACCAGAATGGGAACTGGCAACTCTACATCTGCTTCATGCAACAGAGACATGCTAAAATAATTTCTTTTCTAAATCAAAAGCTTCTTTTTTTTCCCTTTTTTCTTTCTTGGCGTTGCACCTAGAATGTTGTGCTAGAGCTAGATGGCATAGCATTTGATGCTAATGATTCTCCAAATGAACTCCATTTCTCTGGACTATTTTTCCTATTTGTCCACAGTGGTATTAATAGCAACACTCTTGCATCCAATTTGGAAAGAGAGTAAATAGGGGACCCATGTAAAGTGCTGGGATCAGTGTGGCAGACTCTACCAAGGGTTCCTTAAGTGTGTGCCTTGGTGAGGAGGAAGAATATAAAAGATCTACCATTCATTAAGTTCTCAGCTTCCAACGCAGTACTAAGTAGTTAACATACATTATTAATAATAGTCATCAAAGATCAGAAGCAAATAAGGGGATAATAAGGACTCAGATTTAGATGCATGTAGCTCCCTAGTTAGTGCTTGCTTTAATGTAAAGGGAACAAAAGAGCGTACCACACAGCAGAGATAATCCTTAATTATTATAACACCCTTAGATAACTAGAAAAAAAGATTTTGGTCAATGTAGGGCCCAAAGCCAATTTCCTTCTGAGAGCTTTTGTATACCATACCGTTTCCACAGACTACTGTGATTCTTTGATGATGTATGACTATTCAAAGCAGACTTTATTAATGTAGATAACTGATTAAAGTTTTTAAATACAAAGTTTATAATTATTATCAACTTCTGTTATCTTTGGGGAAGAGATTTCTCTTTAAATGAAAGAGGTGTAACAATCCCTCTTTGCCAGGGGTTGTTTTTCCCTTGTGAAAATCATGTTGCTGGTTGATTGGCAATGCCTTGGTGCTGGGAGGGAGGGTCTTTAGAATCCACAGCTGTTTCATGAGACTAGGTTAATTATTTTGGTAAAAAGGGTGATTTGAACTTTTGTGTGTGGGATACTCAAAGGGTGCTGTCTTAGTTGGGGTTTCTATTGCTACTGTGAAATACCATGACTAAAAAGCAAGTTGTGGAAGAAGGGATTTACTTGGCTTATAATTCCATCTCTCTCTCTGTTCATCACTGAAGGAAGTCAGGACAGGAACTTAAAAAGGGAAGGAACCTGGAAGCAGGAGTTAATGCAGAGGCCATTGAGAGGTGATGCTTATTGGCTTGCTCCTCCTAGTTTGCTCAGACTACCCTTCCTTCCTTCCTTCCTTCCTTCCTTCCTTCCTTCCTTCCTTCCTTCCTTCCTTCCTTCCTTCCTTCCTCCTCCACCTCCACCCTCTCTTCCTCGTCCTTCTTCTTCTTCTTTGGTTTTTCAAAACAGGATTTCTCTGTAGCCTTGGAGCCTGTCCCTTGTAGACCAGACATGTCTCAAACTCACAGAGATTCGCCTGCCTCTGCCTCGCGAGCACGGGGATAAAAGGCATGCATCACCACCGCCCAGCTACTTTCTTTAATTTTTAATTTTTTTATTCATTTTTTATCCCAAGCTCAGTTCCCCCTCCCGCCCCTGCTCCTGCTACCCCATAAAGGGTCAAATGCCTGGCACATTAAGTTAAGGCAGGTCCAAGCCCCTGCTGATAATTCCAGGCACGAGAAAGGATCACAAGAAACACAGCGAAATCCATTTTAAGAGTTTTATTACCAGAGAGTGGGGAAGAAGGTAGTGCCCAGGCCTGTCTGGAAACAGTATGATGAGAGAGATGGAGTGGGAATATCTGCTATTAAAGTCCAGCTAGGGCATGTGCACAGGGGCTTACATAACTACACCGGGCAGAGATTATATAAACACTTTGCTGGTAGATTAAGTAGGGTTTTAAGCCCTCGGGTAGTCAGGCACTGGTGGCGCATGTGAAGTCGTAGGTCCCGGAAGCACTAACACCTGGGGTGGCTAAGCATTTTGCCTGAGTGCTGGCAGCTGGTGGGAGCTCTGGATGTGATGGAAAATACCAACACCTACCCCTTGCATCAAGGCTGAGCAAGGCATCCCACCACAGGGAATGGGGGGCCAAAAAGCCAGCTCCTTAGATCCTGGTCCTACTTCCAGGCACCCTTCAAACAGACCAAGCTACACAACGGTCACTCACATTCAGAGGGCCTAGTTCAATCCATGCGGTTTCCACAAGCTGTCAGACTGCTTTCTTATAGAATCTGGGACCACCAGCCCAGGGATGGTACCACCCACCATGAGCTGGGCCCTCACACATCAATCACTAATTGAGAAAATACCCCACAGAGCTGGGCAGTGTTGGCGGGCGCCTTTAGTCCCAGCACTTGGGAGGCAGAGGCAGGTGAATCTCTGCCAGTCTGAGGTCAGCCAGGTCTACAAGAGCTAGTTTCAGGACATGCCACAAAGCTACAGAGAAACCCTGTCTCCAAAACCAAAAAGAAAAAAAAAACAGAATTGAAAAATTAAGAAAATGCCTTACAGACTTGCCTTCCACTTGATCACATGGAGGATTTTCTCAGCTGAGGTTTCCTCTTTTTTAATAACTCTAGTAGCATCAAGTTGACATAAGACTAGCCAGCATAGGTGTCTGTGTGTGTAAGGGGAGCTGTAGAGAGAGTTGTTTGATATAATATCTTCCCTCCTCTTATCCACTTCTCTGTGTGTCCACATATTCTAACTTCTGTCACGTCATGAATAAATAAGAAGCCCTCGGCAGACATGGATGCCACCTTTCTTTGTGAGAACCCAGTCTCAGCAATGTGTTAAATCAACAGAAATTACAACATTAAGACATCCCTCATACTTGTCATAGAATGACCTAAGAATAGGATCCTAAAAATAACCCACTAATATCACATGCAGTTTTCCTTTGTTTAAATTTCTTAAAGTTTAAGAAAGGTAAGGAGTTAAAGGATGATAAAATTATTCTACACATTTTGTTTTCTTTCCCGTACTTTGGTGTTCTTTATGTTACTCGTGACTGTGTATATGCAGAGTTTTTTATTTATACAAGAAAACACTTCAGATGTATCTACTAAAGAAAATTATTTCCTCACTTCCACAGGAAGGCACTGTAAGTCTATTCCAGCTTATTCAAGAGAAATGTAAGTGTCTGTGCGCTTGGTGTCAGTTCAGGGCCTAATGTGACTGAGTTTAGTAGGTCTGATATAGTCGCCCTCCTTTTTCTTTGGTTCTGAACCAATGAGAACGTTTGCCGAAAGACTTTTAGGAGACAGAAAGTACTTTTAGGCAGTGACTGTCTGGAGTCTACAGTGCCTAACTCTGGCTACTGAGTTTTTACAGGGTTACCATGCCACCCTTCCTGATTTCATTTGCTAATCTGTCACCTCAGATAAATAGATTTATGTATTGTCCTCCACCGACCGATTTATGCATTACCATTTTCTCATGTTCTCAAGATCACTGAAAATAATATCTCAAAGATCCCACTTCACATGGACCCCCCCTTATTCAATATTCAGCTCAGAACTCATCCTCATCTTAAGCCTTTCTGACTAATTCCTCTTAACTTCTGCTGCTCAGCACTTGGGCACATCCTCTCTGAATTTCCATCCTCATTTTATGCCTTATCATGAAGGAGCATGAATACATTTATTTGAACTTCCATCAAATTATTTCAGGAGTCCATGTTATTTCTCTAATCACATTTTAAGTTCCTAAACTCCAGTTGCTATCTCTTCAGGCCATAACAAAGCAACATATTTCCCACAGCCAAGATTCCAGTATGTGACCCATTGGAGATTCAGCAGCAAGTGTTCGTTGAGTAAGTTGAAATGGTGGCCTACTGTCTTCATGGTTTTGCAGCATCACAGGTGTCCAGTCTCATGGCCTAAAGTGATTCAGCCCTCAAGGGAAACCGGATGTGTTTGCCCAGAAAAAAAAGAGATAACACTCCCTCCCACCAAATTTCTGAGATACTGAATGCAAGTAAATTTTATACCTGGGAATTCCTAGGAAATGAGGAAGAAGAAAATGTCAATGGATGAACATTTTCCAATTCATGTTGGTGAGGCCAAAGCATCCACAAACCAAAGCAGAGCAAACACGGCAGTGAAACTGGCTATCAATCTCATATGTGACAGGAAGAGAGATGCTATAAATAAAACACCAGCAAATAGGAAAAAATATATTAAATCATTATGATTCAGTACATTCTATTGTAGGAACTCACGGAACATGTCAATTTGGATATTTTATTTATGTGACATATTTATTGAAGGGAACAGAAACAAAAATCGTGTGGTTACCTTTGAAAAATAATATGAGTAAGTATGCCTGTGTCTGCGTAGGATATGTGTATGAGAGTGCAGGTTTTTCAGAGTCAACAAGACAGCATCACATTCCCAGGGACCTGAGATACAGGCGGTTGTGAGATGCCTGATATGGACACTCAGAACCAAACTCAGGTCTTCTGTGAGATTTCTCCATCCTCACTCTCTCTTTTTACTTGATACTGAGGAGGTCTTTAATAAAATATGCTACACATCTGATTAAAAACCAGTAATTCATTATGTGATTAACAATAAAAATAAAACCATTCCCATTTAGAGTAAAGTCTAGAACAAGAATGGCTAGTACAGTGATTATTATTCTTTCATGTTCTGGGTGGCCTGGCCAGAATAAGAAAAATAAGAAAACTATTAAAATATTGAAATATAGCTATGAAATTAGACTTTTGAAAATGTTAAAAATTGTATACTTGAGCATCATCTGAATGTATTGCATAGAAATAATGGAATATTATTCATCCAGAAAGAAGACTGATACCCTGTGATTTATCAGGTAGCAGGATGTTGGTGGAGAATATTGAGGCAAGTGAAGTAAGTCAGACACAGAAGGAAATGCACTGTGTGCTTTTGAATGTGGAAGCTTACAAAATAAAAAAAGATCTATGAGTGAAAGAGGATCTACCAAGGATGATGGAGAGGAAGAGAGAGCAGAAGGGGATGTACATGCTGAATGCATGATTCATGCATCCATGAAAACATCACACTGAAGCATTCACCTCTATTCCACTATGGGAAATGTTGCTAGGAGAAGGGTTATTTAGGCACATGGTAGGGTATTATAAATGGGTTTTTAGTTGTTTGTGAAGTGTGTATACTGGGTTCACTCTCCACTTTCACAGAGACTAAATAGATACTAAATTATTGAAGTTTTCCCCTTACAGAAAATGGTACGATATAGCATGGAACCTGGAGGAAGTAGATGGAGGGATAAATACTATGAAAGACATTTTGAAAATGACCCATGGAGATCTGCTGCCATAGAATCTTTGAGTGCGTTTATGTACACACATGCACACACACACATGCACATGCACACATGCACACACACACACATATAGACTACAAGAGTGAGCCTGAGAGAGCTAGAGAGAAAGAAAGAGAAATGGAGTCAGCTTATGACAGGGCAACAACACCCCTTACTAGATGGTGTGGGAAGTCCTTCTGTCTATGTGTTGCTGTTATTGGTTAATGAATAAAGCTGTTTCAGCCAGTGGCTTAGCAGAATAGGGCAAGGTGACAGTTCCAAGCAGAGAGAGGAGAAGAGAGTAGGCAGAGTCAAAGAGAAGCCTTGTAACCCCATCAGAGACAGATGCCCAACACCTGACAGAACTTTACCTGGCAAGTCACAGCCACATGGTAATACACAGATTAATGGAGATGGGTTGGTTTAGAAAATAAGAGCTAGCTAAAAATATGCTTAAGCTACTGGCCAAACAGTACTGCAAATAATATAGTTTCTGTGTGATCATTTTGCGTCAGGGAGGTCGGGAAATGGACCAGTGGCCTCCCTCAGCAACTAGAAGCTAACAAATAAAAATCCTAGTGCAATGTATAAGCTGCTATTTAGGATCTGTGGGCCAAGGATGGGCTATAGAATCCAAGATATTATATCCTGTCGTCATGGTTGGGGGTACCCTCTAGAACTTGGTGATAGACCCCTATTGCTGGATAAATCACATGCTCACTCACAGCACATCAGGCTGGTATGAATGCAGAAGCTTCACCTCTATTGGATACCTTTCCCAGTGCTGAATGGTGCTATGCAAGCTACGGGAACGTTAAATAAACTATTCTATAACTGGATCGATGAAACCCATACCAGATAAGATTATCTGTCCAAGAATCTATGGTTAGATGGTCCTAAGTCCTATGGGGGGAGCCTTCTTTTGTCATGGTGCTAAATGGACATAGTATTAGTATTAAAGTGACTCCTATTCACTTACTTGTATACATATAGATCAAGGAATTTCTCATCCCTCATTGAAGAACCTTCCAAATTGCAATAGATCGTGATTAACACAGTGACCCATGACTGGCCAAGGTACAGAGAATAAGATATTGCAGAATGCTTAGCCCTAAGGGGAACATTTATGTCACAGCCTGCCTTTTTCAAGGCTCAGGGATCATTTCAGAAGAGGGCGTGGAAAGACGGTAAGCACCTGAGGTGGTACATCATAAAGACATTATTTCTGGACACAGCAGGGCAGCTGCACAAATGAATTCGCAGTGGTTGCAACAGCATTTACAAAACCTGTGTAAGCCTAAAGCCAGAACATAAACCAGCATGGAGAGGAGAGTTGAGCACGAAGTGCTAGTCTACGTTATGGAAATATTAGTAATTGTTAGCTTTTGGGAGAGAGAAAAAGAGGGGAGAGGGAGAAAGAGTGACAGACAGACAGAGATAAAGAAAGAGAGACATAGAGGGAGAAAAAGAGAGAGCTAGTGGGAAAGAAAGAGGGAGGGAAAGGGAGGGAGGGAGGGAGGGAGGAAGAAAGAGAGAGAGGAAAGAGGGGAGAGAGAGGAGAGAGAGAAAGAGAGAGAGAGAAGAGAGAGAGAGAGAGAGAGAGAGAGAGAGAGAGAGAGAGAGAGAGAGCCAGCCCCTGGTTAAGCTGATTACATTCCAGTGAACTATCACATATCCAATAACATTTGAGCAGCAAAAATTGGTCTTGAAGCATCAGAAATAAATGATACGAGCATAGGTCACTAGAGAGGGGAGGGTGAATTGGGAAAGAACTGGGAGATTAGTGCATTGGAGAAAGGTTGTGGTGTGAACTGGGAAGTGTCGGGGAGTCAAATTCGGGAAGAGTTAATGGGGGAATTGGGGAAAAAGTTGGGAAGGTAAATATAACTGATGGCATTCTTAAAGAACTGATGAAACCAAGCATAAAGTTCTTCTTTTAGTTACTTAATTATTTCAAGTTTTGTTTTAGTAATACGAAACAGACTAATATAGACACAGAACCTTGCATTCAAATGATATGCCCCAGTGAGGCCTTCTTCCACCCAAAATTTGCAAAGTTTGGACTGCAGTTCCCTAAATTTCGTCACTGTGTGGTTCTCATGTAGAAACAATTATGAGAGAACATGCTGAGATTTGGAAGATGCCAATGAAGAGATAGCATACACTCTCTGAATAACTTCATGGCCAGAAGACAGAGGACACTTAAGGGTGTCCTTGGCTTCTGGCCTTTTCTCTTTCCTCTCAATTACTGGATTATTACCAGAATTCTACCTCCTTCGGAGTGTCTGAACAGAGGAAGAAAATGCATTTATTGGCCAATTTCTCATATGTGAGGCAAACATTGGTGTTGAAGTTGATGCAATGAAACACATGTGGAAAGAGACCACCTCTTCCTAGACAATGGGTCATGCCACAGAACAGGGCAGGTCACAATTGTGACTTGAAAAAGTTGAAAATAATTATAGATGAAGAGAGAACAAGCATATACCTATTTGTAATCTCTGAAAGGACAGAGGGAGAAAAGAGGACACTTCTAAATATAAGATTCTTACAGGAAACTTACAATACTATCTATCCATTTATTGCAGTAAAGTTTCATACACTAATATAAGTGTACTTTAATTTATACTGATAGGAAAACGTATGAGGTGTGTGGCTTTGAGTGTGAAGAATACTCTAGATTTGACCCCATTATGTTTCTGCTGTTGACAATGCACTTAATTCTGAGGAAACTCAGTTACTTTATGTGGGAGAATAGTTTATATCAAAAATTGTGTGAGTATTAAATAATAATAATAACAATGAGTATAATAAATAAAATTAGTTTAAGCGAAAACCCCTATGAACTGCTATGAGTTGTATAACTGAGTACTCTGAAAGGAAATATTTTTACTAAATAGACCAAAACGTTGTGGGGGCAGACACATTACTATTGGAGTTACTCTCAATCTAAGCACAAAGAAAATTTCATCCTAGGTGATGAGAAAGGAAAATAACGTTTAGCTCTGTCTCATTGCTTGTTAAGTCTCTTGTTCCATGCTGGTTGTATTTGGGACTATAAAAACACTTCTCAAAGATTATGTATCCCGAAAGAGCTGTGGGGTCCTGATAGGTGGTGGGCTCATCAGAATGACACAGCCATCATGGTGATCAGAATCTGCAGGACGGCATGCACGTCTACCGTGGATGTGGGGTGGGAACTTTGACACTTCTGCGGGGTAGCTGGTGACAGGAGACAGCACATCCCAGTCCAGATGCTCATAGGGATGCTAAGGTCGCAGAGTCACGTTAGCAGACACAAACCGTGCATAAAAGTATTGACGTCAACGTGAAGAATAGGTAGGTTGGAGAGTAAAATGGTAGGCATGATTTTACAATTGCCCTAATGGGTGTCCTCTAAGCCAGGGTTTATTGATGCTCACAGGGATGGGATTCAACTGTGAGAGAAACCTGCCATCCACAGTTGGACTGTGCCTTTATGCTTTCTTGTTTGAGGTTTTTAGAAGTTGGTGGAAAATACTTGATAGGTTTATTAAATCATCCAATATCATTAAGTCAAGTGAGGTGATTAACCTATTTTGGGGGACAAATTCAGGATGCAAAATGAGCTCAGATTTTGGGAGGTGACAATAAAATGACATCTAGTTGGCATGCGTACATACCTCTCTGCTAGGAAACAAGGATCCCACCCCAAATGAAAACTACAATCTCCAGACAGTGAAAACCAAAACGCCAAAGGAACATGGTGACTAGGTGACTATAGGAGACACTTCGGTTCTCAAGGATTTCATGACTGTTTTTTGTTGTTGTTGTTGTGGAGAAAAGCAGGTATAAACTGATGTGATCCCAGAATCATCAGGTGATGTGTATGATAGAAGTCAACAACCAGCACACGGGGAGACATTGTTTGAGCTTGGGAATGCTTGTTCTGCATTTGAGCAAGAGCTCTCATTCCTGATTATAGACTTAGTGTTGATATTGTTGAGAGGCCGTTGGAATTATGACCTTTGTCAAGAGATTTTCCTGCTTCGAAGGTGGGTGTGGGGTGAATGCCTTTAATCCTAGCTCTCTACGGCTGAGGGAGGCAGATGTCTGCATGTTTGATGACAACCTGTTCTACATAGTGAGTTCCACACTAGCCAGGGCTACATAAGCAGATACTTTCTCAAGAAACAAGCAACACCAACATCAACAATTAAAAAAAAAAAACAACTTTTCTCATGTTTTAGCATATCGGAGTATCTACAAATAACACCCAAAAGGTTAAGAGGTTATAGGTAGGTATAGGCAGGTTTAGGGATAATGTGAGGTGGGGCTTAATATGCATTTATGACTTGGAGTACTACAGCGAAGACGCAAGCTAGGATGTGGTCTGAGTACCCACAAACTGCTCCTTAGAACACCATACCCTAGAGTCATGGGTAGTTGAAGCACTTGGACAGTTTGAAGAGGGAAAGACGTTTATGTTCAAGATCATCTAAAATGAACATGAAATCTGCTGGGAAACATAAATCTTAAGTATAACAAGGCCAGCTGATGGAAAGCCACACGTGTTCAGGTCACATCTAAGTGTAAATGACTAATTCTGTCCTGGTAGAATGGAGGGCCCTGTACTTCTTCAACCTTAAGGACTTTCCATCTCAACAGCCACGAAACATGACACCAAAGCCAGCAACGAATTTAAACGTGTGAGGCCTGTGTGTGGCATTCACAGCATGGGAGAGAGGAAGGTAGATTTTTAACTCTCGCTTTTGTTGAGTCATACGTAGCCCACCCTAAATGATAGCCTGTCTTTGATATCAATTGCAGCCAAAACTAATAGGATCTTGCAATGTAGAAACAGGAGCATATTCTACACGCAGAGACACTCACTGTGCTGCTGATGGTCAGGTCTCAAGAGTTCCGAGACCAATTTAGGACTCCACAAAGTAAAGGGAAGTAGGCAATTTTGACTCTGTCTGATGTTGAGACTGAAAAAAAACAAGAAAAGAAAGTGCTTCTTGATCTAAGGAGCCTTCCAGGGCTAAGGAGTGAGATTTAGCCTGGAGGAGCAGAAATTCGGGGTGAGACAGCCTGTGAGCATCGGGAAGCAGCTGCGGTCTGTGTCAAATGAGAGCGAGCAGAGGAGAGACGGACTTAAGAGATCTGAAGTGGAAAACTTTCTTTGAAGCCCTCTGTCACGGAGTGTCTCTGAGATAATGAAATATGTTGCCAGGGATGCTGGACTAATCTACTTATCTGAAGGTTTTAGGAAATATCACAGATGTTCTCTGCCAGATGACCTCATGCTATCATGCACGGCATTGCACATAACCAGGTGAGAATTCAGGCGGCATACGGAATGCAAAGCAGGTCCACTTCTGAAAACAATCCCGGCGTGTGGCGAACCGGCTGGCGAGGTTGTGAGTCCATTCGGTTTCTCAAAAATAGAATCTCCAGGATCCTGATTGTATAATTTTAGTATCTAGAAAATGATTTGTCCTCCTCAAAGTCAAAGCTGAATATTTTATAATCATTTCCAAACCCATGAAGTTTGTTGACGCAAGTGCTAGCTTCCTCTGTGAAGCTGAACTGCATGCCGCTGCTTCTGCATTTTAAATTGGTTGACAGATTAAGGATTTTTAAAAATTTAAGTATCATTTCATATTGAGCAAAGGAGCATCAACGAGAGCACTCAGTTCTTCCTAACAGGTAAATTGTGTAGTTTCAAAAACATTTTCTAGTTTAAAATTTTTATCTGGCACAATCATATCATCAATTATGTTCACTGAAAAATAACTATAACACAGATAAAACATTTGCACCCAAATTAACATGATCATAAAAACAATATTCTCAGGGCCTGTGTAAAAACTGTCTACCTCATTTGGATGTCTGGCTATGTTTTCTCGCTCAAAGAACACGACAAAAATGGCATTAGCCTAGATGATTTTGACATGGGCGGGCATTGACTAGGTGTGTAGGGCATCGATACAGTTGAAGAGAACGGCTTGGTAAATGATTCTTCCAACTGTACGTACAAGCCTTTCTTTCTAAAATGTAGTCTGGCGCGATGGGAAACTTGTTGGAAATAGAGACTCTCAGATTTGGGGGACCAGGATCCTCACTGTGAAAAGGACATTCCATCCCAGAGAACCTACACAACGATGAGGACCCAAGAGAGACTTACATAGATCGAATCTACATGGGAAGTTGAAAAAGACAAGATCTCCTGAGTAAATTGGGAGCATGGGGACCTTGGGAGATGTTTGAAGCGGAGGAGAGAGGCAGGGAGGGGAGCAGAGAAAAATGTAGAGCTCAATAAAATCAATAAAATTTTGAATAAATAATAAAAGTAAATTAAAAGTCAAGAAAAAAAGGAAAAGAAAAGGACACTCCACTGGTTTGTCTCCACACTTGCATTTCAGTGGCGTTATTCTCCTTGACTCTTACAACTGCATGTTTTTACATAATGGAATATTTTCCGCAGTGTCTCTGGTCATTGTAGTAACCCTTATCACATGAAAACTTCTCATGTACTGAGGGCACATTTTCACTGAAGATTTTTCTCTGCCTTTGGAAATCATTGGTCCAGAATATGTCCCAAACCATACAAAACATATAACGTTTAACAGATATAATTAATATTGCATTTACACATATCAATTGTTTCTCTTCTTAACTGAATAGATTTTTCATGTATGTTCTGATTATGATTTTTCTCTCCTCCCAGATCTTGCATACTTCTCCACTCACCCCAACTCACACCCTTTCTTTCTCTTACTCTTTAGAATACAGACAACCAAAAATAATCATAATCAATAACAATTTTTTCATTATAATAATCATATAAAATAGATAAAATAAAAACAAAAATAGTCCTGCTGTTAAAAGCTAGGCTGAAAACCAAAAATATTAATCCCTTCTTGACTGACACCTTTATCCCATTCACACATCCTCTCTTTCCTCAAGACCACCTAACATTTGTAATGTGTGTGACTGTTCCTCTTTGTCCCCAAGTGGAATTTCTATTTTCATCTCTCTACCTGTCAACGAATTTGCATTTTAAAAAAGACACACATTGTGTTGCTACAATACACCATACATTACTAATGCACAAGGATGGCTGTTTTTCAATCAGGCAGAATCTTGTTTTATCTGCATTAAATATGGAACGCAGTGGTTTCTCTGCCAAATAGTCAGCCCTAAAATCATACAAGAAGCATTATGACGTCTTAACAAATTATATTTATGAATGTATGTGTGTGTGTGTGTACACATTAGGCTTCCAATAATAGTGAAAAAGGAGGTCATGAATTTGAAAGAGATTAAGGAGGGTTTTATAGAAGAGTTTGAAGGAAGGAAAGAGAAGATAGAAATTTAATTCAATTATAATTTTGAAAATAAAAAAATCTTAAGAAAGAAAATTATTTGGAGGAGAATCAATGAATTGGTGATTAGAGACTGTAAAGTACAATAATTTAAATCAATCAATCTATTTACACCTCGAGGTGAACATATATAGTAAGTTTATCAGGTATTTAATATTTTAATCAATTAAGGAGTCTTCAAATTTTAGAATCAGATTTTAGAATTAGTTATAAATAACTTTTACTAAGTTCTATCTATGGTTTCTCTCCTTGTGAGGATATTACTGAGTTCTATGAGGGCCAAGCCCTTAGTCCTGTTTTGCAGGTGGGGATTGAAGATACAGAGAAAGAAAGAAATCCAAATCACATGGTAGCAAGTAATAAAGACCATAATTGCTGAGTTTAGGCATTAAATGCAGCAACTCCTTTGTGCACAGTTGTTAGCTATTAGCATAGGTGAATTCACATGACTTACTGCTTGGATGCTCTTTATTAGGAGATTCTCCACCAAAGTTCAATTAGACTGTATATACAAATCTTCGAAATATAATGAATGGGCATGACTTATATGAGCTTAGAATGGAGTTTACTTATAAATTCTAAATTTCTGAATGAAATCTATATACTATCATTCAAATTAACACTCTTTGGTATACGAGGCGAAAAGCCAACGTTTCAAGAAGGTCATTATCTAGAAGCTTTCAAATGTTCAAAAGAGAGCGATTTCTAAGACATGCTTTAAAAGGGAAAGGAAATGAAAATCAAGCAAACGAGATAGTGCAAGATATCTCTTGTTTGTTAGACATTTTATGTTTTGTAGTTGCTGTATTTAATTGCCTATAAGATTATGAAAACATTCAGGCCCATAAATATTTTATTCTCCTGCTATTTCATTATAATAAATCAAATTATATTTGTATCTTTGATAGTAATATAGCCAACCTAGTAATAAACGCATCCTTATGAATAACTTTTAGTTTGGTAGGAAAGAGATATAATGCTTCATAACATAAATTGAAATAGACTTATAACATAATCACACTAATAAGGAATAAAACTAAAATTCTTTGGTAAATTGAAATTAAATTAACCTATACTTTCTCTTCTGCTTTTACTTTTTTCTTTATTAAGAATTTCATACAAAAATATGCTCTTTTGATCTAAAGACCTACTCATGACTGAGTAATTGTTACGTTGTCTTTAGGGTATCAGTCAGTCTCAAAAGTGTGTAAGCAAATAATCTGAGTTTTAGATAGGAATGCTTTCAGTCCACAAGAGTTAAAAGTCAGTAAAGCAGAGCTGACTTTGTGGAGAAGCAGAGCTGAAATTGTGGAGTGAAGAACTAATTTTGAAGAGCTGTCCAATACCCTGTGAGCCCTGTAAGATGTTTAGTGTTGGTGCTGGATTCCACATTCTACAGAGAGGCATGGCCCAAGTTTCTCCAGTTCCTGACAAATACACACACACACACACACACACACACACACACACACACACACACACACATGATTATTTCTTAATGGTGGGAAAGACAAAACAAACCTGCCTCTTGTGGAAAATCCTTGTATAAAGCAATGGTTCATACAGAGTAAATAATCGTATTTTTTATTGATTTTTATTGAGCTCTACATTTTTCTCTGTTTCCCTTCCTGCCTTTCCTCTCCCCTTCAACCCTCCCCCAAGGTTTGCATGCTCCCAATTTACTCATGAGATGTTGTCTTTTTCTATTTCCCATATAGATTAGATCTATGTATGTCTCTCTTAGAGTCCTCATTGTTGTCTAAGTTCTCAGGGATTATGATTTGTGGGCTGGTTTTCTTTGCTTCAAAAATAATTGCATTTTATATAAACTGTCAAAACTCCCTTGAATTGTCTCTAAATTTATTATATTTTAATTCACATTTGCATATCCTCAGACAGAGGTTGAAATTGTCTCTCCATATTTTCCAATTGAAGAGTCATTTGTTTTTACATGTGAGTTCAACTTCAAATTGTTGCTTGTTTAGCTTAATAGACAATGTAGATATCTGCCCTCTTTCTAAAGATACCTAATCACTTTCTGAGCCCTATTGTCATGTCTTCCTAAATCTTCCTAATGTGGTCAATGTGATTCTCTCTTTCCTCTTCAAGCCAATAGACGATGTACATGTAGGTATTGAATATAAATACTCTTCTAATTATTTAAAGATATCAGAAGCACTTGCTGTTTATGCAGAGAACCTTTTCTCTAGGCATCTATGTGCTACTACTCACAACAACCTGAAGCCTTAGTTTCCTGAAACCCAATGTCCTTTTGGTTTTCTGGTCATGAATACACATGACACATGTAAAAACCATTATCCATATTAAATAATCCTTTTTAAAAGTATAAATAAAAAAAATTCTGTACCATTGAAAAGCAAATGCCCAGGCCAGTGTCCCTTAAAAGTGTCATTCATAAACATGCCCCTACCCCCACCACTGATTACCTTGATATACTTCTGACTGTTGTTGATCCTCTTCTTCATTTAGCAAGGCAGACTTTAGAATGGGAACCAGCACCCCACAGTTTAATAAGCCACTGTCAGGTTATTAGCCCCTTTTACTCACATCAGTTGATGAAACCACAAAGACAAAGAAGGAAATATGTGTTGGAACTTGCTTGTTTAGTGGAATTTAAGTTTTGATTATTTCTGTTCCTGAAGGTTCAATAGTGGAGCAACCAACAGTTATCTAGTTGGACTTAATGTCCACTCAGAAGGAGGGAAATTATGCCTGGTACTACCAGTGGCTAGTAAAGATAGAGATTAGAGGAAAATTTGCTACAGCTACTTTTTAAACCTACATAATTCCTAGTTGCATTCTAAACACTTATTCTTAAACCCATTCTTTGTTAAAGGGGATTTACTTTTCAGTAGACAGATACCAGTACAGAAAGCTACAATTAGTAAAGTGCTGTTGAAAACCGACTGTGACATGACCAGCCCCGTCTACAATACTGCACCCACATCGAAGTCTCAGGGAGCATCACAGAATAGAGGGAGAAGTCTGGGAAGTGTGCTGGGACGTTGTATCTTCCTAATATGAAAGGGATGCTACATTCATGGAGTCTCAACAATATTGTTGCCCAAACAAGACCTGTAAAATTACACCACCAGTTGGTACAGAAAAATTTCATGAGGCACCACCCCTAGGTAAAGAGCTACAGGTACTTAATGACTGATAAGAGAGAGAAAATTAGTCTTCTCTCGGGATGAGCCCCCTAACTGATTAGTCAATAACCAAGGGTCAGCCCTAAAAATATATATGTATAAGCAGGACTGAAAGGACTCAATAAATTGTATTTATGTTTTTATTTATATACATAATAAGCTATAATTAAAGAAAAAGAGGCCATGAATTTGAGAGGAAGCAAGGGGAGTGTGAGACTGGTTAAAGTTGGGAGAGAGAATGTGGAAACCATGCAGCTATTTTTAATTAAAATCAAAAATGAATAATAGAAAAAGCAGATTCAAGGAAAGACTTTGGTGGAAGCCTCTTTTTTATCCCCCGGTGGTTCAGCATTTCACAGTGAGGATGCAAAACACTCCTCATGTTTTGAGACAAGACACTACCTCTGGAGTCTGAATGAAGCTCTCAAACCCAGAAAGAAGCATCCTAGCATCAATTTAATAGCTGGGTTCTTCCCACTAGGATCATAAAACCACGTTTCTTCCTGATATAAATTCAGTAGATCACTTTTTTTTTTCCTGTTCAGAATGGAAGGTGCTTTATTACACAGTATTCCTGAAAAATACCCTCCTTCACTCTCTGCTCGTCCACTTTATTTTGGTATCTACATAACCTGACATTTTATAAAAGCCAAATGCATGTACGTATGCTAAATGCATTCATCCTTCTTCTGTACTGCACTGCTTCTTTAAATCACAAGAGATAATAGGATTGATAGCCTAGATTTTCCTTTCTATTTCTCCTCTCCAAGATTGCGGCTGTACTTCATGCTGGCAGTGATGTTTGGGAGTTTAAACTGAACATAATTTCACATCCTCTGTGAAATAAGTATGTATCTGTTGTGTCTTGTTATTTATGTATTTTTCAGCTCTTGTTGAGGGCTGAAGGAGGCTTAACAGTATATTATAATGATTTGACTTGAAAGTAGCTAGCTGTTTTTCCCCAAAGTCATTGCCTCTTCTTGAATCACCATTTGTTAAGTCACTTAAATAATATTATTCTGCATACAGCAACCTATTGAGATTTTCTATTTTATTCTTCATTCATGTATCAGAGATTCATGAACGGTTGTTCTGGTGATCATTCATACAGACATGGTAATTTCAGGGATGCTTCATTTATTTTCAAATGAACAAGAGCGAAGTGATTCTTTATGAAGTAAGAAATAATCCCACTTTTCCATTATCATACCCAGGGGACCTCATATCATAGCTCCTGATTTCTGTGCTTCTACACACATCAACTTCACACACAAGATGTAACATGTTCCGAGTGATCAGACCACAAAAATCAAACAAATAGTTCTCTCCCAGAAGTGGTGGTACACTGAGGCAGAATAATCACCATTCTGTGGACAGCCTGGACTATATAGCAAGATACAAAATAATCAAAAAGATCTTTATGTATCAGACAGAGCTGTGTGTATCACTTGTAAACATCAATGTTCATAAAAACAGAAAATAAGAAAGAAACTCACAAAGTTTAGGTATTGATCTCTGAATCATATAGTACTGGAGAAAATGAAGATTTACTAATTTTTTAAAGAATGCCCTAGAAAGATTTGAAGCAAAAATCCTCTTGTTTTTTTAAATTTATTCTTTCGACAAGGTCTCACTAGGTAACTTGGTTAACCTAGAACTCACAATGCAGACTAAACTGGACTTGGACCAATAGAGATCTGCCTGCCTATGCCTCCAAATGCTGGAATGAAAAGTGTTTACTACCAAATGTGGTCTAAAAAAAAGTTACTTTAATTTTTGAGACTGGGTATCAGGATGTAATCCTGGCTGTGTTGGAACCCACTATGTAGACTAGGGTGGCCCTGAGCTGACAGAGAAATTACTCCCTCTGCCTTTAGAGATCTGGAATAAAAGGCGTGCACTACCCATACACAGCTTTGTGAAAAGCCACTTTTAAGCAAAATATGATTCTGTACCATAGCCAAAGTCACATGCTAATTATCTAATTATTCATACATTTTAGATAAGCATGTGCATATGGAATGGCTGCTGAAAAATAATTCTTCAAATGTTGAGAAGGCAAGTAAATAAGTATTGATTCACAAACACAACAGCTAGGTGATGGCCAGACAAAAGACTGATTCTAAAGATCAAAGGTAGTTGTTCAAAGCATAGAAATTCTGAAACTAACAGTTTAATTTTTGTTATTATTGGTAGTTCTAAATAATCCGAAGTCACTATTACTTGCAAACCCACTGTAGCATAATCTATGTCATGAAGTCAAAAGTACATAAAGGCCTTTCAGAATTGACTTATTTCCTGATGCCTGTCCACTATCGTGAATCTCTCTCTATGTTTCACTTTGTTAGTGTCTTTAAAAAATAATTATTAATCAGTTTTAATGCATTGATGTGAAGTGCTTATTTTTTGAGTAGAGAAATGCATGATGAAGGAAAGCATAATTTAAATTTTCGTCCTGAAAAATCTTCCTTTTATAAGAGTGCCTCAGGTCAAGTCAGGATTGTTGACTACAAATACTCAGTTCTATAACCAAGAAAACGGCATAATGACAATTATTCATTTATATTCTTCAGTGAGACAAATCACCTCCAGGCATAAAACACTAGTTCTACAAAAAGTCATATTCAAAATGATCCATAGCAGTTCTGTCAATATGGATGGCGATATGCTCTTTGTGTTCATGAAAGTTACAACAATTTAGCAAAAATTCAAATTAATGTTCCCAAATTAAATATTCTAAAAATAGACATTAACTTGATTTTTCCATAGAAGTTTGACTGTGGGTTTGAATTAACTAGAGTCAGCGCTAAAAGGGATATTAATCATGTAAGACAAGATTGTCAAAAAATTTTTATGGCTTACATATATTTTAGGATTTGTAGGGCAAACAGTGCCTGTTGTGGCTTTTCAGCTCTGAAAATGTAACAAAAAGCGATTGCACACACCTAAGTGGTAAATGTGGCTTTGGTCCATTAAGACCTGATTTGCATTTATGAAAATTAGAACACCGTATCATTTTCGCATGTTATAAAATGTACTTTTTCTTTTGACTTTTTTCAATCTCATAAAATGTTTTGGGAAGGTTTTAGCTCAAGGGCAACAGAAAAGCAGACAGGCCAAGTCATAGTTTGGTGACTCCTCATTTAGTGAAGTATGCAGGCGGCTTCATAGCCATTTGACAAACGCTCTGCTACATATTACACTGATAGGGAAGATAATCAGTGTGATGGCAAAGAATTTGCAATACTGAATATTAAATTTCCTAATTGCTTATGGTGAGTTTTTGGGTAAAACTTTCTTGTGCTGTGGTATGGTATTTAGCTTTCTACAGGAGCCCGCCAATTCTATAGGTGTAAAAGCAAAGTTTGTCGTTCTACACCAATTATGAACAATCATCACATTTCATAATCATCATTGACTTGCTAAGATATAAGCAAAAATAGTTTGCAATGATTTCTGAAGTTTGTTGCCATTTTTCAGTGTGTTATTCTCACTGGTAGTTAAATACAATTAGTTTTGGATTTATTTTTTATTAATTATTTTCATGTGTCCATGTGTTGTGTGTGTGTGTGTGTGTGTGTGTGTGTGTGTGTGTGTGTGTGTTTACAGGTGTCTCTGGAGGTTAGAATTGGGCATCAGATCCTTTAGAGCTGCAATTGCAGGTGGTTTTGAGCCATGGCATGTGAGTGCTGGGACCTGAACGTGGGTGTGTCCTCTGAGAGAACACTATACAGCTCTTTTCTGCTGATCCATCTCTCTAGTCCACACAGACAGAAGCACGTGTATATATGTGTATATACATATATTACTATTTCATTTATTTAACTTTATTATGTGCCTTTATGTATATCTACGGGCGTAAGTGAACATGAGTATAAATGGCCGTGGAGGCTAGGCACACTCTACCACCCTGGAACTAGAGATACAGTGGACTTTGACCAGTATAGCACAGGTGGTGTGAACTGAACTCCAGGTGAACTTCCACACAGGTGGTGGAAGAACAGCAGACATTGTTAACTCTGAGCCATTTCTTCAGCCAACAATTTTCTAATGAATATGTCTATTGCCATATAATTTAAAAGTAGCCAAGAGCTTCCGTCCTTTTCTGTGTGCACCCTGATCCCACTGCTGCAGTCAAGTGGGGACCAGCTGTGGATGCCACTGCTGTGGAAACGGATTTGATGATGAGGTGAATATCCAGATAATTTTGTGGTACTACCTTGACCTCTTCTGATGCTGTAGAGGAAACAGGGCTTTTCTCGGTTCCCGCTTCTCACCCAAACATCGGGGAGCTGGAATTCAGCTCAAGTTAAATCCTTCCTGCTGTCATTAGTTGTGCCTAAAATAAAGCTGACTTGCTTGCCTGCGGCAAAACAGTCAACCCAAATCAACTGCCATTTTAATGGAGTCTTCAAATCATGGCATACTCCATTCACACTGACCTTTCCAATCTGAGAGGATGATGCATTAAACATCAATGCTCCCAGGAGCTGCTCGAAGTGTGGAGGTGAGGAGTAAGGGAAAACCCAGGTGACGTTTAATATACATGTATAGTCCAAATAACTGTATTCATCATGGGCTCACAGCCCATGTTACAGTGATGTTACATGCTTGGTACTGAGCAATAGATAATGCAGGCTACGGAATCTAGTCCCTATTAACCACCCAAATTCCACGCAGATGACCTTCCAGCTCACTTGTGATATTCTAGAAGGCATTTGCAATTGTGAGCTTCCTCGGTCTTCCTTGAGTGAGAGAGCTATGCTTCCGGGTGAGCTTTGAGGGTGAAGAGAGAGAAAGATCGGCACAAGAAACAGAGGACCGCTCATTCATACACTCGGGAATGCCATAAGGACTTTTAGCTGGAAGCCATGATGCATGTCAAGGCTCTGGTGCAGACCCATGTAGACCTTGTGCAGGCTGCCTCAGTCTCTGTGAGTTCATATGGACTTCGATCATGTTCATTTAGAGGGTCTTGGTTCCTTGGTGTCCTCAGTCCCCTTTGACTCTTAAACTCTTTCTGCTTCTTCTATAGGGTTCCCTGAGCATGATGGACAGGGTTCTGTAGAGGCGTTCTATTTAGGGCAGAGCATTCCAAGGTCTTTTGCCCTCTGCATAATGTCTGCCTATAGATCTCTATATTTGCTCCCATTTTTTTTTTTTTTTGCAAAAATGAAGCTGAAGAATCACTTTATTGAACCTGTATTTAAGATGGTGGATGATTTATCTTTCAAATGTCACATATATGTTGGCCAGTTAGATACATACTTTTAACTTTTAAGCCTCGTGTGCCAGGGAATGTGCTAGACGTTTTAAAATAGATAATCTCTAATCTTCCTCAAAACCTGGATACACGGGGGTATGTAGCCAGTGCTTAGACATACTTGACAGGAAGCAGCAAGCAAGCAGCAGAAAACATTTAGTATATCCCATATAGACGTCCTCAAATGCAACTGAGAGGCATAAAATCAAATGATTATCATATGGTTCTTTAAAATGCTTTCATTTTAGATGTGTATACATTTTTAGATGAATAAATTTTGTAGAACGCAGTTCTTGAGAAAGAATAGGCATTCTCTTAAATCAGGCTTCCAAAGAACTATTTTTTTCTAGTATGTCTATTATTAATAATATGGGTCAGAAAATACAAGTTATTTCCTCACGTATTTAATGTCAAACTGTGGCCCACAAATAACCTGGGTTATCTTGTGCACAGACAAGGAAGTGACCCCACTAATCTTTCCAATGCAGTCATTTGATTTTTGGATTTTATTCCTAAATGTCACTACTCAAAGTTGCTATTTACTTTATTTGGCAGTTATGAGAGATGATTCATCCTCCCTGTATGGGAACATTTTTTAACAATTTTCCCTGTCAATATCCATGACAATGATAATATATTTTCTGATTAAATATGAGGAGTTTTGCTTTTGTTTTTTTTAACCAGCCAGTTTTGTGCAATTGGTAAGAAATATCAAAAGATCAATAAAACAATAAACTATTTTCTCATCTATGCAAATAATAATTTAGTGATATTTAAAGTACTTTGATTAAAGTATGAACAACTTAATTAACTGCAAATGATAATTTACAAAGCAGTGTGCAAAAAATAATTTTCAGTGTGTATATGTGGGTAATAAACATAATATATTTAGATCTCTCTATGTATGTATGTATATGTTAATATGTTACATATACATAAAATGTATTGCACACATACATGCATACATATATACCTACACATGGAAGGGAAAAAGGCATGTAGGATCTAGGGAGGGCAGCAAACCATCAGAAAAGATAACTCTTACCTACATGATTTTCATAGGGGAAGGAAGGCAGGAGACCCAGGCAGGCCCATCCCAAAAGAACAGTTAAGCTACCAAAATTGCTACATTTTCCTCATCAAGTTTCTTGGAGGGATGAAGAAGCCCCACCTCCTCCCTTGAATCAATAAAATGACTTCTGGAGGAGACCAATGGTAGTTTTTAGGTCATACATTCAACCACCATAATCATAATGGATCCAAATTAGGAGAAATTAAAGTATAAGTAATATATACTTACAAAGGTATGAAATTAATTCTGTGTTAAGAGTGTGAAATTATCCAATTGTGGTCTATTAAATTCAACATAGATGTACCTTAGTGACTGGATTAATAAAATAAAGGGAATTAGGGAGAATATTTAGAAATTTTATTAGCTATTTAAAAACAATAGAAGAGCGACTCAAAAGCACCCTGTATTAAGCAGAATAATCATGGCAGAGTTAAGTGCTAAATTATTTCTAATCTTAATTTGGGTATCCTCCTCTTTTGACCCAGCAATTAATTGCAATGGGTTTTTATATCTGTAGGTTGAGGTTTCTCTTTAATTTCCAACCCCTCTCGAGGAGGAGAAATTGTTATTACTATTATTATTTTGTCTTTTGATTTTGCTCTTGATTTTACTCAATTATGCTTATGGGCTATATAGTTCACAAATCCCTATGACCTGGAATTTGTTAAAGATTGTTTTGGCAAAATTATGTCCGTCTTTCTATTTTTTTTCTTGAAAGAAGAAAGGAGGTATGTTTTCTGTGGGCAAGATGGAGCACAAATGTTTTGAGACCATTAGTTGCAGAACCAATCCTGCTTGTGCAATTCTGGCAAAAGAACCCTGAGCTGTCACCTAGCCAGTCAGTCTTCAGTTTTGTTTTTAATTAGAGGAATATCTGATTAGTCAAATTGAATACCAACACAGTACAAATGATATATTTATTAAATATCTATCAATTCTCCATATAGTATCTTTTCCAACACACACACACACACCTATTAGCTATATTGGTAATCCCTTCTTTAATCACTTTCTTTTTTATTTATATTGATTTTATGTATATGATTGCTTTGCTTACACATATATTAGTGCACGGTTTGTACTTGGTGTGCAAGGAGTTCAGAAGAGCATCTTGGGTCCCCAGGAACTGGAGCAATTGATGGTTATGAGTCTCAGTATGGATGCTGGGAATTGAACATGGGTTCTTTGCAAGAGCAGTAAGTGCTCCTAACCAGCAAGTCATCTCTCCAGCCCCCTTATTCATTTTCTTCTTCTTTCTTTTTTTGAGTCAATGTTTTTCTGTATCTTTGGTGCCTATCCTGGAACTAGCTCTTGTCGATCAGGCTGGCCTTGAACTCACAGAGATCCATCTGCCTCTGCCTCCCGAGTGCTGGGATTAAAGGCGCGCGCCTCCACTGCCAGGCTCATTTTCTATAACTCAGAATTTTACAAGCCTAGTCCTCACCATCATTTGGCTATATTCAATTGCATGTCTGTCCACTTTTAAATTATAGCATTCCAAGTTTTGTTGTTTGGTGCATAGGCCTCCCAACTACTCATATTTGTCAACAGAAGGTTTCCCTTGCCATAATATTTTCATTTTTTATGACTGAAGCATGACTTCTACTTTAGATGTCATTGCTAACAAACTCCAGCCTTCTTTTGGTTTTACACTTACCAGCCATTTCTGGCTTATCCTTGTGGTTTCCAAACATTTTGAAGTTTTATTTTAAATCAAGACTTTATAATAAATTAGATACTATCTTCATAAGAAGTTAGATACTATCTTTTATCTCAGCTTGATGTCTAGCTCAGAAATTTATTTACATTATTGTGGTGTAATTTATTTGATAACTAACACTCCTACACTAAATCGATTATTTAATATTATATAGTACTTATTTTTTCCATTGTGAGTTCTTATTTATATTGGGTTCATTAGCATGTTTTAATTCTTTTTATCCTTGCCACTTACGGTCTGTCCCCACACCCAGTGGATTTTAAGTGTCAAACTGTATTTTGAAGTTTCAGGTAAAGGAATTTCTTTCAAACAAGAAAAGAAATCATTTAAACAACTTTTGGAAGTTATATTTCATTTGTTAAACAATGCCGGGAGTTGGAATTGATTTTTAAAATGTGTTTCCTAAAAATGGAAACTTGGTGGTATTAAACAGTCAGTTTAAAAATAAATACTTCTGAAAGAGAAAAATTCCAGAGGATGGTAAAAATGAAAGGACACAGAGCTTCATTTTACTAAAAGCATCTTTTGGAAGACAGATTTAAGTGGTGGGTGTTCTGCTCCAATCAGAACCCTCCTTTCTGACGACACTCGAAAGGGAGGCCGAGAGACACTGTCAAATATTCACCAGCCTGCTCTTAGCTCAAGGTTGAGTCTATGGAGCTAGGAAACATTATGTTGAGTGAGGCAACCCAGATAGACCCAGAAAGATAATTATCCCATATACTCACTCATGGGTGGTTTTTAAACATAAAACAAAGAAACCAGTCTACAAACCACAACCCCGGAGAACTTAGACAACAATGCAGACACTAAGAGATACTTATATAGATATAATCTACATGGGAAGGAGAAAGTAGAAAAAGACAAGATATAATGAGTACATTGGGAGCATGGGGACCTTGGGGGAGAGTTGAAGTGGGGAGGGGAGAGGCAGGGAGGGGAGCAGAGAAAAATGTAGAGCTCAATAAATCTCAATAAAAACCATGAGTCTTTTATTTATTCATCGATTCTGCTCCAATACGGTGCAGTTAGCCAGGGTACATACCACCTTAACATACATTAGAAAGTTCATTGGCAGGCTCTTTGGAAAAACTCAACTTCCATTTTTCCAGTCCTTCAGCTTCTACTCTAATAAGTGTCTTTGGTCCAAGAAACAAAAATATTTCCCGACCTAGTTGCTGTTATCTGCACCCCTCTTAACCTCTCCTGGATAGAGTGTGATTTTCAAATCAAATCCATTTAAAAAGTTATTGCCTATAAACAAAAAGAATTCCTATTTTCCCTCAATTTCCAAGATTCACCGAAACTTTAAAACATCTGCCCAAGGCTTGGGCCACCCATCCCTCATCCAACACAGGTTCCCAGGGGAGCTCACTGGGAGGCAAATGAATGCTACCAGCTTGCGCTAAGCATTTTGATTCGATTCCATCCATTGCCATGTTCCCGAGAACACTTGAGAAGTGAGTGGGGGAAGAAATAGTACAAACTGGTAGCGAGCTGTCACGGGTGTAGTTTGTCACCGCGCCACAGACAAAAGGCAGGCTGTCATCATAAGCAGCGTTTATTCCCTTCACATTTGTGGCTTAGGGCTGGGGAAGGGGAGGTGTCGCTGGCTGTAATTGTAGAACACATAAATAATAATGGTAGCTTGCAAATCATTGATCAAAGTAAACAGAGGGAGTTGGCAGTGAAGAAAGCCAGAAAATAGATGCTTCCAGCAGCAGCTAATTTACTACCCCTGTAAAAAAAAAAATATGTTCTTTACCCTAGCAGTAAACGTTGAATGATTTCATTTGCCTCTTCAGCTGCAGGTAAAGAAGATGAAACTTCTAAATCACAGGGCATGGGAATCATTTGGGGGAATTCAAGTATGCTCAGGTTATGTTTCACTTAAGAAGGAGTTTATAAATTAATAACCATTGTTTTTACTAACGGGATATAAGGAGGAACTTTTTGTGGCTCTAAATTTTATATCAGTTTGTTGGAGCTCATAGTGATGCATGATGAGGTCATTCAGATGGGCTTTCTTAGAGAACAAACTTGGTTTTAGGATCTGAGAAGAATTCTTCGTGTCGATCACACTTATATAATGTGACCTCGGCAGAGCGATGGCACCTTGTACCCCGGAGAAGGCAGATGTGAATCCCTCTCTCTCGCTTGGACTCCCTCAAACATGTAAAATAAGACACAATGCTCAAATTGAGTCCCCTGCCATCAGCGACACCATGGTCAGCCTCGTCTGGCTTACAACGCACAGAAACTCTGTGGGAGAATTCCCACAGGATGACGGCGGCTGAGACACCCTTCCCACGTTATCACAGCGTGGAGAGTTTTCTCATTTGCTGCTGGTGAAAGGTGTCTATTGTGGCTTCTAATAAAAACCTGTGAAGCCACATGGGTGCCAGGTAATTTTTTTTCAGCTCTTCAAGAACCTGGTGACAATGCTAAGTTCACTGTTTGAGCTCTGGGTGTGAAGTATTTCACCCTATCTGTGATGGCAGTTTTCTATCTGAGCTGTAACCGCATCTTATCAGCCGCCTAATTGGAACTCCCGTTTCACACAAGGTCAAGGTTTTTCCTAATGGATTGCATATGATTATGCTAAACAAAAAAAAAAACACAATAAGTTCCAAATGCATCCCACGTGAGTATTATCCATCTCTGGGTGTTCAAACACGTGAACTCGTGTATTTGGTTTTGCTGTGGCATACTGACCAGATAGAGCTTGGGGCCGTCTAGGCAGTCTTGTCTCGGATCCCAGAAGGGAGAAAACCTTAAGTTTTCTCATCAACACGTTTTAGTCATCAGTAGCCAAGCTGTAAACTTTGCTGGTGGTGTCCCTCACATTTGCTTTTGTGCAGCAGTTTTGACAGTTACGCTGCTCACAGCGAACTGGCATCGGTGTTTGTTCTGCCTCATTGCCACTAGACTGTCACTGCCAGTCACGAAGCAGAAGGGCTCTAAAATCCTAACCCCGTCCGACAGGATTTAATCATTCCTATTACTCCTGTTGCCTTCCCAGGCCACCTTGAAGCACATGGGGTACAATTTCACCCTGCCAGCAATGCCTGCTTCATGAGTTTTGGTTGTTTCGTTTTCTGAAAAGCAATGTGGTAAGCTCTGCTGTTTTGGTGAGAAAAAAAAAATGATAAAGTCAATTATTTATGAAATGAGTATTATTGAACTCAATCTGGTATGAATGAGACCACATGAAGCCGCTCTCTTTCCTCTTTACGCCTCAGTTGCTTTGCTTGGTATGATACTATGGGGTGAGAAGGGGGCGACATTCTCTTTGTTTCACAGGAGTGGTGGAAGGGTAGGAGCTAGCTCTTGATTATGGAAAGCATGCCGGAAATGGTGTCTGCAGCTTCTGTCACCAATCACCCAGTGTCAGAGAGCTTTATGTTCACTTATGTCCGTTTCTTGTCCCATTTCTTGATCAGTGGCCAACTCGTCTGGCATAGAGCTGCTCTCTGAAGATACTTAGAGTTTTGTACATCTTCACCAATCTCCAAGAGACGGATTTAGCTTGCACGTGATGAAGCGATCAGGTACCACAGATCATACAATTGGATTGTGTTTTCCTTTTAAAAATAAGAGCAGCAATCTGTGGCAGATTTTTCTCTAGGCCAGGAAAAACACAAGGGGGCATTGTAAATGCTGCTAGCATTGAGCCCAGGAAGATCCACCAACCTATGATTGGCCATTTGTTTTTGGCAGGTAACTGCCTTTCCTTGTTTCAGTATACTGGCGTGGGAAGGAAACACGAAAGCATGGCTGAGGACAAAGCAGAGAATTTTGTGGGCTGAGGCCACAGCCACAGACTTTGTGGTGTCTCTTGAAATTCATGTTAGAGTTCAAAATTGTTTGATTTGGGCCAAATGCAGCATGTTAGTATTTAATTAAAGAATTGATTTCTGATTTCAACTTTCTGTTTAAATTCAAGCCATTCTAGCACAGTGTACACACTCTAACTTCTAAGTAGTTCACTCAAACTTCTCAGTTTATCTAGGATGTGATGGACATATGATTAGAACTAATCTGAATTATTTTCCCAGAATTCAGTATACAAGAAAAATCATTTCCCAATTTTAGCTTTCCAATATAAATTTTAAAAAGACTACAAGAGAGGAAGCGATCTTTACAACACTTCGAAAAGCTCATAAAGATCACAATGAACTTCAAAACTTGCAAGCTGCTGAATTGTAGAATTTTAGGGTGCAGGACTAAGAAATACTTCCATCCCCTTGTGTTAGCATTAGAATAAAAAGCAGTATGCAAAATCTTGTGTCTTGGGCATGTGGACAGATGAAGAGGTATCTACTTCTAATTTATGCTTCTTTTAGCAACAGGACTTCCCAAGCAAATGGTGCTGAACTGAACTTAGGATCTTAAACTAGGAACTTGAACTAGGGAGAGCTCATCATCAGGCAAGAGACAGCTCTGCACATAATAGCCGATTTTCTAAAAACTTAAAGCGAATGGAGCTTTGGACTCACATAGTCACATCAGCATACTTGTCTCAGGTTGCAGATTATAGTCACCAAAAGTGCTTACAAACAGTGGAATAGAAATGGTATTTAAGTGGATTGCTCTTAGAACCTTAGAATCATTTCAGATTGTCCAGTTACCCAGTGGGCATCTTGGCTGTGGCCTTGTGAGCCTGGCATTTCAAGCCTCGAGAACATACTCCCACGGACAGCTAGTCAGCTCCCAGTCATAATGACTATGACCCATCCATACATTATTAATAATCATATATATGTAAGTGGGGTAACATCCCAATCAACTGTCCTTTTTTGTTTTTTGGGTTTTTAAATATATACTTTATATTTGTTCCCACTCTATTAAATATAAATAAGGTTATCTTATTTGACATTGGGATGCAGAACACAGAGCCAACAATTAGAAAGCTCTATTATATGTGATACATCTTATTCGTTATTATTTATTCTTCTGTATTGCTAAAACTATTATAGATAACTTAGACATTGTTTTTGTTACATACACCAGTATAATAATTGGTCTTTTTATCTGATTGGATTTTTTTTGTGATCAGTAAGATAATTTAAACCTGAAGCTGTAGTTTAAATATCTACCAACATATATTTATTTATATGTATTTATTACAAAGTATATTTTTAAATTGTGTGTGATACCCTGTGATCCTGAGTTCTTACGATACTAAGGCGGTAAAATGTATCACTAGTTCAAGGCCTGCCTGGGCTATAAAGTGTGTTCAAGACCAATTCTGACATCTTAGTGAGACTCTGTGTCAAAATGAAAAGTAAAATAAAGTGAATATATATGTATATATATATGGATTTGTATATCTATCTATCTATCTATCTGAGTAGACCACTTGCTTATTTTCTGTGAGGCTGTAGGTTAGACTGCCAGTACCCAAAATAAGTAAATCAATAAAGATAGGGGTTTTCAGGGCGCATACTTTCCAAATGTATGGAACCGATTCTTCACATTGCTATACTACCTAAATGAACCTCCAACTTCTATTAACTAGAGATCAATCTCCAGCGTTGCCTGCTGGCTGAGAGATCCCAGCCCATCATTTTGATGTACACACGGTTACTCGGAGCCTCCTCTGTACCTAGTGTCCCGTGTTGGTATGACAAGTAGGGAAGTCTCTAAGCCACTCTGCCATCTGCTTGTTCAAAGTAAGAAAACAAACAAGATACACACAAATAATAATCAGTGCCTACAGCATTTCTTTTGGGAACTAAAGTGGTGCGATATGTTACCGACGTGACCCAGCAGTGTCCTTACAATACACTCGCTGTGCTGTCGATTGCCACGGAAATCAGTTTGAATAATCAGCACTCTCCATTGGAGCAAACAGGCCAAGTCCTATGTCAACCTTTACAAATGTTTTTATATATCAAACTCATGAAGAATCCATCCTTTTTTTTATTCAGTTTTGCAACACAACTGTGGGTATTTTCCAGGAATAGCTGACTGTTAACTAGACAACTAGCCAGAGCCATAATGCTCCATGTGGACTCTGGCTGGTACATCTCCATCTGCACAGCCTGCTGCCTACCTGTTTTGAATTATGGGGTGTGGGGAGGGGACTCCAATAGACAAGGCAGTGTAGGCTCAGGGCTCTTGTTCTGGCTAGGGAAACATTTGTCTCTTTTATGCTTTGAGAGTAGCTGATTATACGGGACCCCGACCAACCTGTTCACTTTAGAAGCATTTCCGCATGAAGAACACCTGACCCAGGGGTCGCTGCCGAGTACCAGGTGTAGATCTGATTACCTTCAGGTGCCGTGATGCTATCAGCACACACAGATTTCAGATCTTTTCCTGCCCTTTGGCTTCTTTTCTCCATAGACTTCAAAACTAGAATGTTTTATTTTGTTTCGTTTAACAGTGTACTCTGCAGTAAGCCAATAAATGCCTTGCAGATGAGCTGTAATCAGATCTTTCTCCATCTGACGTTCAGTTTCAGTTTGGAGCACCAACCCATTATAGAGGGAGTGGCCGGAGGGCAAGGTCTGGATGCTCTCCGGGAGATGGACTGTACCTTGTCACTTACTTCATTGCCATGGAGATATTTTTAGTAGATGACTTTTTCTCCATTATTCCCTCTTCCGTTCCCACTTTGGTCCCAGACTATGCCATATGATAAAAAAAACTAATTTGCTTTTGTATTTCAGAACCCAAGTTAGAAATTCCCTGCGAACATTTTTATGATACTCATGTTGCGGCTTCCTGTTCTGTGCTCTCTCTGCAGCAGAGGTTTGAAAAAAATAGAGGTAGGCTATGTCCTTAATGATTATTTCTTTTCTAAAAAATAAAAAAGGTGTATTTATTTTTATTCTATGAGTATGATTCTTTGCCTGCGTGCATGGTGTTCAGCATGTGCATGGCAGTGCCCACTGAATCCAGAGGGTTGTATTAGATCGCCAGGAATTGGGGTACAAGTGGCTGTGTGCCACCTGGTGTGGGTACTGGACTCTGGACCTAGGGACTGTGGAAAAGCAGGAAACACTCTTAAGCTGTTGAGCCATCTCTACCGCTTCCTTATTACCCCAAAGTATAAAACGACAGCCCTGTGGTATGTGACAGTATATGTCATCCTCTCTAGTTTGTTCTTGATTGACACATGCATTCCACTTGAAATCCGAGTCGCAACGCGGGATTTCCATAACTTCTATTATGAATGTCCTTGGGAGAAATTACAGCTGCTGTCCTTTCCGACACGCTGCTTTGGTGCAGTGACTCCTGCCTGAGACAGTGTGAGAATGACTGGGCATATAGGAAAGAAAGCAGGAGTGGGGGTCAAGGTTGATGTTCAGCTGAGGAGCCTCAAAATAGCAAATGGGACAGAAACTGAAGTAATAAGCAGTAAAATGATGTACGGGAAGAACAGTTACGAGTCAAGATGATGGATGACAAGGACATGTGCTCTCCCCTACTGGTAGGCAGTAGGCTCAGCTGTGAGCAGCTGAATTTGGACACTGTCCGTCTGTCTTTCTGTATTCTTACATGTCTGTCTTTTCGTCCCTTGCCAGCTATAGATCACAGTGGACGTTCTCAGTCAATACCCCCAACATACATATGGGGTTTGCCTGGACTAGAATGAATCCTCAATGAAGGAATGGCCTACTCCAGCTGTGTCTGTGATCGTGGGATCGTTTCGCAGAGATGACAGTTGGGTCAGGGTGTGATGAAGCCACTGCCTCTGCCCAGCAGTGCAGAACTGCCTTCTCATTGCCACGCCTCCCTGTGAGTTTTGTTGCAGTGAAGATGTGCAGCTGATCTTGGGGCAGGAGGCAGGAGCCTAGCCACACCATGGAGTGGAAGTTCCTGGGAAGGGCAACGGTGGGCAACTAGTCCTAGACTAAATGGGTCCACTATCTCTGCTAAGAGATTAATAAATGAGGATTGAGTTGTTTCTTTGAATTTAGAAAGGAGTCTATTTATATAAATGACAATTGAAGACACAAATATTAATTCAGATTGATAAAATAATAGTCCTGGGATAGATTAAAAGGCATACTGGAGGGAATGGGGGTATTTCTACCGCCTTTTAACATTACCTTGTCAATGACTATTTAATATGTATATTAAGCAACCTCTAGTTGCCGTACTTATAAAGACAGGTCAAATTTGATGATAAAGTACATTAAATTAAGAGACAGCCTTACAAAAGAAACTGAACTTGTTACTACATCAACCATCCTAAATGTATACAATATTAGTTAAAAAAAGCACAAAATATAATAACTTAAAAAAATCCTCTTTTGAAACACTGCTTGCCACAGTTTACTGCAGATGAAAAACAAGTAGAGACCTTCCTTATTACAGTCACAGGCTCGCCCTCAAACACTTTCTTATGAGTGGGTCGAAATGAGTGTCCTCTTTTCCAAAGGTGCTGCTTCAAACAATGTGTTTTCCTGTGATAAGAGATCTGCTTTATTGTCTTTACCTTTAAAATGGTAAAGTGGGAGACTCATCAGATCACACTGACTCCAAAAGGACCCAAATTCTGTAAAATTGCTCCACCCCTTGTCAAGTTTTTTCGGGGACGTGTACTATTTTTCTCCTCGTGATTTATGTTAGATTTATTTGTCAGTTAGTCTTGCTTTATGAAGCAAAGCAGCCCAAAGGGACTCATTTTAATTTTCTTCAAAGTTCGTATCAATCATCTTTTCTGATCATAGGAAAGAAAAGACAAGTCATTGTGTCCTTCCCCTGGGAATCCAATAATCAGTTATTAGAAAAACAGTAGTATATATTCTTGCTCTACTTTCTCACACAAGCAAATGCTAATGTCCAGGATCTTCTATTATTATACTAGGCACTCTCCATTTTAGAACTAAAGAAATATGCTTAACAGATACTTATAATTTAGCCAAATTATTTGAAGAATATTTTAGAATTATTTGCAGTGTTCTAGATTTAAATTGTGGTGCAATAATTTTTTCATGATACAGGCAATGGCATCTTGTTCTTGGCCTCTTGTCTAACAATATACTAGACAAGAATTATTATTCCATAACTTATACCCTGTCATGTCTTATTGCTTAATTAAAGCACAACCTTCCTTTTCATGACAAGCAATTGGACTGTTAACATTATAGATGATTATCCAACCTAACATATTTTATTTTTACAGCCTCCTCATTTCAGGTACACAGGATGCTCCATCTCAGGTACATCTACCTCGGAAAACATGAAAAATCTGTTTCCTTAGTTACCTTCTGGCTACTGTACAAACCGCCCTTAGCAAAATGGTGAAGGAAATATGTGTTAGGAATTTGTAATTTAGATACAAAAATAGTAGCCCGATATCTCAAAGCAGATAGTATGTGTTGGCAATTGAATGTCTAATATCTTTTATTATTAACCAGATTAACAATAAGAAAGATACATACAAGCTTGTGCTTGTAAAATAAACGTAAATAAATGCATGGGTCATGCATAGGAAAACCTGCAAGGTCTATTGAGGATCCTCATCACAGTAAATGAGGGTCTGGGGAGACGGCCCAGGACTTAAGAGCTGCTGTACCTTCTGCACAGAGCCAGAGATTGGCTCCCAGCATCCACATCAGGTGGCTCATAAACCACTACCTATAACTTTAACTCTACAAGACCTGACAGCTTTTTTTGTCTCCCTGGGCACATGACCCACCCATGACATACATATACATATATGAAAATAAATAAAAATAAATCTTTAAGAAGAGAAGAATAAGTCGATGATAAAATCTACCATGCATTTAACCTTCAACATTTTTTGTTGTTTCTGCTTTTGTTTGTTTTTTCTTCCAGTGGTAGGGATTTGAACCCAGAACATTCACGTGGTGGAAAACGAATACCGCTGAGATATGACCTCAACATTCTATCTATATTTGTGTAAGTATACCATACAGTTCAAGCATATTGAACTCCACTAAAGTCATTCATGAATTTAATAATAATTTAATTTAACACTTCATGTTAACACCTTCTCAAATAAGGTGAGAGCAATCCTTGAGGAAGAGAATAGAGGGGAAGAAATCAATAAGGAATTTCTAATTTCATTATAAAACAAAACACCACCATGGTATAGAAATCAAAATTGATTCTATCTTTTTTTTTTTTTTTTTGATTTTTTGAGACAGGGTTTCTCTGTAGTTTTTGGTGCCTGTCCTGGAACTAACTCTTGTAGACCAGGCTGGCCTCGAACTCACAGAGATCCGCCTGCCTCTGCCTCCCGAGTGCTGGGATTAAAGGCGTGCGCCACCACCGCCCGGCCCTCAAAATTGATTCTACAGGAGATTTGACAAGGGAAAATCAAAGTTCAGTGTAAGTCTGGACATGAATCACGACAGGTACATTGTATTGTTAGCTTTAACTTTCCCATTGGACACCTAATAGACCAAAATGGACTTATGTCACCATGTTCCTAACACTCTTCTCTCTATATATTTTATATGAAATATATTATATTTTTCTCAACTATTCTAGTCCAAGGTACTATTAACTCTTACTTGGATTATTAAAATACCCCCCCCCCCCAACAAGCCTTTCTTTCTGTCTTTTCTTCTGTTTTTTACAATCTCACTGTGAAAGCCAGGGATGACCTTTGAGAGAAGAAAGGACCAGCAAGAGAGTAGAGGGAAGAATGCAGAACGGGGGGGGGGGGGACAGCAGAATAAGAGCAAATATAGTGGAGTGTGTGCACACCAACACCACAGTGAAGCACACATCTGTGCAGTGCAACAAATAAGAGCAAATATAGTGGTATGTGTGCACACCAACACCACAGTGAAGCACATATCTGTGTAGCACAACTAATAAGAACAAATATAGTGGTATATGTGCACACCAACACCACTGTGAAGCACACATCTGTGTAGCACAACTAAATTATTTTAAAATATGCAGCAGATCATATCTGTCCTCAAATCCTCTGATCATTCATACCCTGAAAATGCCATCGATAAACATCGCTTCTATATAGACAAGAAACTGTGGCGGTGGTGTGTGCTAATCTGACTTTCTCTTGTTCTCCTGCTCATGCTAAAGGGAAGTACAGGTATATGTACTGTCCATTCTGCTAGGAACAGAAATCTTCCACAGATTGTTACAAGACTCCTCTCTCAAGTTTATTCATGCCTTACCTCAAACATTACTTTCGAATTTATAGAAGTACCTGTAATCACTTCTTCTGTGTCACCTTTTCAGTTGTACTTGTCAGTATATTCCATCTGTACACATCCACGCACACACGCTCATGAATACGTGCATGCACATATGTGCATGTGCGTGCACATGTGCACACACACACATTTGTTTACTCTGTTTTGGCCTGTTTCTCCCCACAAGGAGGTCGACCCCACAAGAACTAGAAAGTCACTTCATTTTGCAATTTAGCTTCAATTAATAATGAAATCCTCACTAATATTGGTTTGTAAGCACATCCATGAAATACATATTAAATACATATTAAAGAGTATATAAACTTCTATGGAAAATTATGAAATTATAATTTTTATCTCTATCTGGGAAAAGAAACGTTTGAGTATCTGTGTTGTTTTTCTAATCGTGAAAATCATTTCATTTCACAAGTTAAAGTGATAACAGCAGGCAACAATAAGAATATTATATTCATTATAGGGTATTTGTTGCTTCTTCCTTCATATGTTTTCTTTAAAATGTTAATGAATATTTAAAAATAAATTCACACAATTTTAAAAAAATCACAATTTAGTAATGAACGCAGAGATTAAATAGTAGTTGTACATTAATAAATGATTCAGATGGGCAGCCCCACATCTCCAGGAACTATAAATGGAAAAGTAGGATGCCTAAGAAAATCACACCAGTAATACCAGAGCACCCAGCATCAAATAAGTGTTCTGTTTGGATGCTTGGAGAAGACTGTACGGAGGTTTCCTTGTATTGTGTGTGCCTGGAGCAGCTCGACGCACATCTCCCTGTGTTCCCTGTGTGACTGTGAACTTAGATGCAGTGGCTGGGATCTTAGATGTGGTGGACCATGTTCTAAAACAGAGGATAGCACTAGCTGATTTTATTAGCTTGAGTGATAGGCTATTACGTTAATGGTTTCATTTGAGGCAAGGTGGCCCCTGCTCATCATAGTGCTGACTGGGCTTCATTTGGTAATGACTTATAGCTTTCTGTCAGACGTCAGCACTGTAATTACCCAGCACATAGGGAGAAAAAGTTAATACCCTTCGAGTCCATTTTCTATACTTTTATCCAAGGGTATCCTCAACATATTATTGCAAATACCTTAGGTTTTCTGTTAACTAAATTAAAAATAATTGAATTCCAATAGAATTATCTGCCAAGGTTTGGAACATATGACTACCTTTTCTACTAATAAATATTTCTATGGATATGAGACTAATGGCCCACGCTGTGATAGCACCATTTTATAATTATCGAATACACAAATTCTTGAGGGATTTGAGTCATTTCATGTAGAATTTCATAGAGAACCACTTTAAGCGCCACACGGTGCTTAGACTATAATCTGGAATGAAGGGATGTTATGAACATCCAATTACAGAACAGGAAAGTAAACACTAGCCTTTGGGGGCATAGGCTTCCTGCTCGGTTACAGGGAAATAATGTTTGAACAGCAATGTTACAGTGTGCAAGTCTCACTGCCTTGATACATTGTATCTGGATACTATTAGCCACTAACTTATAAAAAGTCCTTCAGAAAAGCAGTCTTCCTCCCTTTCCCCCCTCTTGTTTTCGCCACTGTGAGATGTTCCTGATGGTAAAAGCAGTTTATGCGTTTTTGGTATTTGTTTGTTTGTTTTTTGTTTTGTTTTGTTTTGTACAATGTTATCACGTTACGATAACATTGTTGACATTGTTGATGCTTCTCAATTTTCACTTCTGATTTTTCTCAGAGGTAATGATGAATTTTTGAATAGAAAAGTGGCCATCTTATGGAGTTATCTGAAGTGGGACGCCATGTTTTTCTTGAAAGACGAGGTCCAGCAAAGTGTAGCGGGTCAGACAGAGAGACATAGACATGGTGGAGGCACATACACTTCTAGTGTTTGTGGATCACCAGATTCTAGAACAAGCCTTGCATTTCTTGTTCCTAGTTCACAGCAGTTCCCTAAATATTTCTTGGATCTACTTCTATTTCCTTCTATGGTTTTCATATACTTTTGTCTAATTCCTGGGTATTTAGATGTAGTCTTCAATGTCTGAATATTTTCTTTATTGTTAATTTTTATGCTAATATTTATGTAAGTATAGTACTTTATGCACATTAATTCCTTTATATAGCTTTCTCTTAAAATTTTTATGTAGTAAAGGCCTATTTATATTTTCCAAGTAGTACATACATTTTAGTAATGTAAAATAAAGAAATAATTTAATGTCTTATAGTCTAAGGTAGTTTAATGTCTTCATCTAAAACAAATAGGCCTAATCTATGAATTTTACTTTAGATTATTAAGATCCTAGATTCTAAATCTAGATTTAGATTAAAATCTAATCTGTTTAATTAGATTTCAGGCAAGTAGAAGCCTTACTATATCTGTCCATTACTTTTAGGATGAAATAAATATGAAAGAAACATTTTAATATCATCACTGGCTAAAACTGTGGATTAGGTGTATTTACGACTAAGTAAATTTCTAAAAGCTAAATTCTAGGACCAAGATTGGATTTGATTTCAAACAATCTCTGCATAGCATATGCACTGGTTGCTATGCAACACAATTTAATATCAACAAATGTTGCCAAGTGATTTTTTACATACTGTAATTGGCTTGCAAGTCTTGCCGCATGAAACGTGTAAGGAGAAAGTGATTATTCGAATTTAAATGCTTATGGTAAAATGTTAATTTTTATAATTAAAAAAAAACGCAACACAAAACCTACATCTTAAAACTGAAGAAAAGAAGTGCCTTCTGTATTAATAAATGTGCAACGGCCTGGAAAGTTCCTTCTCCACCCTTTGGGAAAGCATAGAACATATTGAGCAACTTTTTATGCTGGTCTACTCACCTAGCTTCTCTGATGAGTTGGCTGTGGAAAGCCTACAAAGAGGCAGAGCTCAATTAGTGTAATTTATGTATCCTTGGACGTCAATCATTCCTGTTGAGAGGTGGGACGCACAGGCTCTCAGTGCATTAATTAAGAACCCATCTCAGCAGAGCCATCTTTCTACCTAAGGACCAAAAGGAAAGTTTTAATTAGATTTTTAAAAGCAAGGATGTCATATATGAAAGCAAGTGTAGTTCTTTAGTTGGAACGAGAGGCAACAACTGGAAGGGGATATTCCAAACAATACCAAGAGCAAAGGTTCTTAGCCATCTGTGGCATGGTGAGAAGAGAAGAGTCCATCCCAAGCACGGGTTTCTACCTTGGACAGTCTCTTTATGGGCATCACTGAAGTCTGACTCTGTTGTTCCATTGCCAACATCATTATTGTGCCCCTGTCCAATTATTGATGCAGAATTGATGCTGATCAAGTGTAATTATGATGTGGAGGGCAGACTGTGTTTTCCTCTGATGACTGCCTTTTGTTCCAGGCTGGCTTCGCATGGAATATGCACTGGACAACACAGTGCAAGTTCAGCAGAAGGGAGGGAGGGAACTTGCACAGCACATCAGTTTCACTGGTCCAGTGATGGAATGTGCGTACCTTTGCTGGCTAACCTAAAAATCCAGGGACTCAGGAGAGGGGAAAACGAGCTAGGCTCACTGTTGTCAGCTGCTCGAGAGAGTCTATTCTCCTGGAATGGCTTGTGTGAAGCCATCAAACATACTCCTTAGGGCTCACTTGGGAAATAATAGATACATTATTGATTAAAATATTTATAAATTCAGGGAGGGAAAACAAATTTTAAAAGCTAGTTCGGATTCTAGAAGGGGAAGCTACCTACTAATAGCTATTAACCCTTTCCCCTCCATAATTAGAGGGGGAACCAGACCACATACTCTAAAAGATAAAAACAAAGGAGATTTCAGGAAACAAGGGAAGAAACAAAAGTGTTGAAACCAAAGAAAAAAATAGCAGAAATATTAAGCAATATAGCCCCCAAATAATGTGTAAGCTCTAAAATTTAAAAATTCCAAATAATAAATACCAGAAAAGCAGAAATGTGAAATTTCTTTTAATATTATCAGTGTAATAATTCTGCTTTTTGGAAAGCTTACAGATAATAAGGAAATATGAACCTGATCACACTGATCTCCAAATAAGTGATCTATAACATGAAGGGTTTCTAATAAACACAACTGGTATGATGAAGAGATGATAAAGAAATCAACCAAAGCTCTTCCCTCTGGCTCCAAAGACCAGAGTGAGTGTTTCTGGTGCCTATCTTTACCTGTGTCTTTCATTTTATTGTTTTAGGAGACAGTGTTTAGGAGAGCCCATTACTGAATACACTATAAATTTACCAGTGACAAGCATCCCTGACATGTACTGAATAACAACAACAACAACCCTGACAAACGGGGCTATAGATTTTATAGGTATATGGTTTGTGCAGTGTGTGCCCAAATCAGAGGATACAACAGAAGCCGCACTCTAAAGACAATTTGTCAGAGGAATAACGCTAGAAAACGGTATCTCCTCATTTATGTTAATGTTCATAAAGATATTTTATAATCCTTTCTCAGCGCTTTCCTCCTCACACAGTTTCCCAGCTACTTTGCCTCATTTGCTGTGTGCATAATGTTTATTACACAATCCGTACAGTAGCACTCCCCAGACACAGGTTGGCAATTGTGTGGGCTATACCAATCTTGTGTGCATGATTAATTTACATAATATGGCATCCTGCGTTGGAAGACTATGATTGTGTCCTCAGACGCATCTTTTTATTTCCACATAAGCCAGAGAATATTATAAGTCAAACCATCTTTTGACCATGTTGTGTTTAAGGATGTCTAAATGTTTGGTAGGGCATCTGGATATTATGTTTGATTTGTTGATCACAAGATTTTTTTCCAGGCAATATTTAAATTATGATTTTAATGCTGTTATCTTGTTAAATATTATTAACAAATATTCGCTTGATTTTTTTAAAAAAGAAATATGGTGCCAACTCCTCTTTAACCTTAAAATACTTAAATTTTGCCTTGTGTACTGAAGGCTCTTTCCAGCGACATTAGCTGTACCCACTCCTGTGTACCCCTCATCAGTTCACATTTCCCACATATATGGAGAAAGCACTCAACAGAACAAGTAAGTGTCAGATTGGGCAGTCCATTTTTTTAAAACAATGATTTTAGTCAAATGTAAGAATTTTCTTAATCCTTATTAAGAACCAAATTTTAGTGTTTAAGGGTAAATAAACCTTTCTTGGAATGAAAATTTCTTGTATGCCTATAGGAACCTGACTTTTTCTGATTTCTTCTTTTGTTTTGTTTGGGTTCTCCTATAGTCCAGGCTGTCTTCCAAAGCCTGATTGTTTGGCCTCGGTCTCCCAGGCACTGAGATCACAGGCATGAGACACCATGCCCACCTTGGCAATGGTCTTATCTGAATGTTTGGGAAGTTCTGCAAGAGCAGAGATCCAGGTTCAATGATAAGAGGGGCAATGTAACCATACAAAGTTTTGTGAATGGCTCTGGAATTGTTCACCATAGTAACATGGTATTTTAAGGGGATACCTTGGTCTGTCTGGAGGTGGGTGACCAATGGAAGATCAGAGCTCATCATTGCCCTGTATTTAATATATATGACAGGAGATTTACATAAGTTCTTTAAGGCTGTTGGGCTTTGTTCATGATTTTAAACAGAGCACCATAGACAGTATTATAGTTAATGGTATTCGGGCATATGCATCTACATATAGCTGTGTGACTCTAGAAAAGTAAAACCTCATAGTTTTCATCAGTTAGACAAGTGCATGTTTTGAACACGTAGGTATTTCATTCACTGAAACTCACCAGGCTAGTATTTATTAATTTACCACATGTTTTAAGCTCATGGGACTCATATCCAAAGGCAAGCCATAATGAAGCTGTAGGTAAGATGACCCAATTCTATGCTGTCTTAGCAGTGGTGATTAAATGGGAAAGAGTGGGCTCATTGTCTGACCTCCTTTACTTTTCCTGAGAAATTACACTGGAAGGAAGAGAAATTCCTCATTAGCGTGTCTGTGAAGGAGAAAGAAAAAGACTATACAGACCGTAAGTTAGAACGTTGAGTTCAGAAGCACATGCAGATTAAATACCACCGATTGAGAGTCGCAGAAGCTTTTAAACGAAAACACTAAATGTGGATTTATTTCATGTGTCAGAATGGTAATAGTGAAAAGTATTATTAGAGACTTTATTTCCCTTGATGTGATCCTACACAACAGATTTAATTCAATCCCGTAAAAGCAAAGCCAGCCTTCCTCCAGCACCTCTTAGGAGAGTAGTTCTGAACCTTCCTAATGCTGCGACCCTTTACTACAACTCCTCATGTTGTGGTGACCCCCAACCATATAATTCTTTTGTTACTATTTCATAGCTGCAGTGTTGCCACTGTTATGAACTGTAATATCTGATATGCAATTCCTGTGAAAGTGTTGATCACCACCCCCCCCACAAAGGCTCATGACCCACAGGTTGAAAACCACTGACCTAGTATGTGTAGGGTTGGAGAACGACGCTGTTTTATTGCTTTGTTGTCTATTGTCTCGTTAAATTTCTTTTCTTTTTCTTAGACCATATAGGCAAGATGTCTGGGTGGGTTATCAGTCTTTTATCCTTGACATTTTATTATTTAGTTTTAATGCTGGGATATTTTATTGTACATGAGCCTGGAGGTTTTCTGCTTCCATGTGTTTATAAGACAGAATGATAAATAAATGATGATTTAGCCGGGTGTTAATATGTGAATGGTGGTGAGTTTCATATTTTTTAAACCTTTTCCCAATTTTGACAGAGGAAACACAGTCAGCTTCCAGTCACTTTCATGACATTTAAATTATTTGGGGGAGAACACTCCTTACGTTTTATGGATGCTGGGCTGTGTAAGTGTTGTCAAGTAATACTTACTTGCATCGTGGTGCAGGTACCACATTGCTCTGCTGTAGTTATTCTATAACTTAATGACAATGAGAAGAGCACATGAATCATGTGTTCTCTTTAGGACATGTCGTAATGTAAATTTCAAAATCAAATAAGAATTCTCTATTTGTAGTTGTTCGGAGTACCACTACCATGCACGTTGGCAATGAAGTAACAATAGTGAAAAAAGAGTAGGAAAAATCCTCATTTATTTAAGAACACATGATTGTTTTATGTAAAGAGCATTTTACACTTCTCTGTAATTCTACACGTAAACATTAGCATATGTTCTCTATGCATGTTAATTGTATCTTTATTAATTAAAATGGCTTCCTTTAAAGGACAGAAAGCAGGAACATTTCAATATTAACAAATACTCAATATTTCCAAATAATCCTGTGAATGTCATGGCATTTGAAAAGATTAGCTTTTATGGGCCTATTTCTTTGAAGTTCCTGTAGAAACTATTCATAGGAGATTTTAAATAGATATTTTTCTGTTATTCTCTGATGTTTTCTTTCATTGTCTCAACAGTATAGGTACATTTACTTTTTTATTTTCCTTAATTCCAAAGATGAGGGAGAAAGAATGTAAAGAAATATTTTCATTACTGAAAAATCTTTATTTATCAGGGCTGGAGAGATAGCCCTGCAGTTAAGAGCACTGCCTGCTCTTCCAAAGGTCCTGAGTTCAAGTCCCAGCAACCACATGGTGGCTCCCAACCACCTGTAATGAGATTTGGTGCTCTTTTGAGAAAGAGGTCTGATCAGTTATCCTTATCAACTTAGACCATGAAACCAAATATAGATAAGTTTAACAAAACTGCCATATACAGTCTTTCCATGCATGCTTCAGCGTTGCCAGGGCAATAAAAAAAAAATGAGGTAGGATGACCCAGCTGTATGCGTAGACTAGGATTGTAGAGTACTTAAGAAAAGAGTAAGTTATCTAAGCAGAGCCATTATCTCTCTGACTGTGGAGATGATATGACCACCTTCCTCAATTTCTGCTGACAAGACAGATATACTATCTATCCTAGAACTGTCAGTCAAAACAAACCCTTTCTCCTCTTAGTCACGTTTTTGCTGGGGTATTTTATCATTACAAGAGAAAGAACAATGACCATTATCCCAAACATGAAATTCTCGAATGTTTTTCATTGTTAATAATAACGGACTTCAACATGTAATGATGGGCAGTTGGTGGAAGGCGGGTCTGAGGAACTGACACTTCTATGTCCTCAATGAACTTGGATTGGACCCCTTCACAAGTAGCCAGCACCATGTTGTATTCAGAGACTAGGAAGAAATAAGAAAACCAGATGAGGAAACTCTCCTCATTAAACTCTTATTTTACTAGATATAGAGAGTTCTTATCGAAGATCTCAGTGCATTTTTACCTAGTCTGTTTTCATAGCTACCTATTTTAATGGCGTCCTGGTACTACTATCTGTCCATGGGTGTTCACTTTTCTCAAATGTTAGACTGTATATATTTTCACTGAAGTCTGATTTGACAAGTAAGATGAAGGAAAAAGCAATTCTAAATTACTCCCAGGCATTCCGTTTAAAGAGAAAATTTCAAAGATACATTTATGGCTCAATAATTAAATCTGGGTGAACATGCCTGCTGGGAACTTCTACAATAATGAAATAGAATGACAGCTTTCAAATAACAAACAAAGGGTGTTTTCTTTCAAAGATTTGAGCCACAGCATATTAGTATTTAATTGGTTTTGAATTTTTAAATGCATAATGTCCGAGTTCCTTGGTGAGAAGTTTTGGATAATCATTCGAGTACAATCTGAGTAACACTGGGTAAGAATCAAATTCTCAACATCACTCCTTAGCAGGGTCTCTAAGGGCCTGAAAGAACTCTAATTTCCTTGTTCTCAAATCTGAAGTTTTCTCCTTTGCCAACACCATGAGCCATAAGATCCTCAACCTTGCACAGGCTGAGCTGAAGGTGGGAACCTGAGTTTAAGAGCAGTGAGCACACACAAAGTACAATCCGGGGAGAGTTTTGATACTGACCAATTGATCAAAATCATAGGAGAGGCTAAGCCTATGCTTGAGTTCAGAACTTACATTGACACTCTTGTAAGATTAATTATCCTTTGTTTAATAAGATGATCCCAGAAAACTAACACTAATCTATAACCTAAGGGGTCACAAAGATGCATACATTTACCAACTCTTTCAAAGACATCCCTATACTGGTTATCAAAAGATCTTGAAAATAACTCAATTTTATGATTATTATTATTATTTTAATTTTTTATTTGAGCTATACATTTTCTCTGCTCCCTTCCCTTAAGTAACTCCATTTTTAAGTTCACGTTTTGTCTTAAACCCCTTCAGATGATTAGATATAATCACATTTATATCTATTTACATTTGCTCCTACTTATCTCTCAGGAACCAAGGAAAAATGAAATTTCACTTTGCTCTAAACAGCCTTAATTTAAAGAAATTCTCATGTGATTATTTTAATTCCAGAGGTCTAAGGACAGCAAGACAACTCCCAGTCTTTGTGGACATCTCAGGCCATATAAAATCACAACACTTTAGAGTGCTCTCAGAACAGTTAGGCAACTCTAATTTGTGTCCATTCTCCTTCCTCATTTCCTTTCCAATAAATAATGGATAAACCAACAATGGGGCTTGCTGACTTTCTAATTCTCCTTATATACAAAAATTATCTGCTGGAAATAAATGAGCGTCTATACAATAGTCTGCAAATGGTTGGAAAGTAATTCGGTGGTTCTTAAGATGCTGCATGTGTTCTGTTTTGTTTTTGAGCCAATTAATCACTCCATTCGTTTGCCGGTTCTATGCCTACCCTCTCCCCACTCATCCCCACCTCTCAATAATCCCTTCCACACCAAAGTAGCTGGAGAGCCCCTCCGTTCTTTTTGACTCTCTTATCTTGATTTGCTATCCAATATCCCATTAATTAGAACACAGTGACACAGCAATGGTAGAAATGCAAATATCATGCAAATCTCTAATGGAAAGCTCTCCTGAAAGCAAACACAATTGATAATTATGTAAAGTTGGTATCTCTGCTGATTACAACATTATCTGATTTATGAAAAGGCTATTTCGGGTAAGCAGAATTTCAAATTTCCTGCTACTTAGCCCTTTAAGTACCATTACATTAATTCCTATTGTGTTTGCAATCTTCAAAACACAGGGTTACACACACTTCTGTATATTAAGTAATGGACATGGGAAATAAGAAAGATAATCTGAGGGAGTGAGTGAGGCATTCTCTTCTTACTGCAAGATTTTAGAGCAGTGTTTTCACTGCTTTATGGAGATCCTGCTGCTCTGGTTCCACAGAACCAGTCCCTTCATGCACTCTGGCACGTCACAATTTGGTAAAGGTTGGAGTGAACCAACTTAAAGCCCTGGAAACAGGATATCTGGGAGGAGCTTTAGTGAGGGTCCAGCATTGATCAGGTATACCACAAACCAGAGATCTTGAACCAGACCAACAACTCACTGCAATAAACATTTGCAATTAAAGCAGAGTGGATGAAAATGTATTCTGCATGATCCACCAGAACTCCCACTGCCACTAAGATGAAAGAAGAGATGTTGGAGAGGCAGGAAAGAGGGAGGAGCAAAGTGGGTCTTTTTTGTTGTTGGTGGTGTTTGTTTATTTTGCTTTGAATTAATATATTTTAAATTTTCTTTTGTGGGGGGGGACATTAAGGGGATGAGGGGCAGATATGGAGGGATTGGGGAATGATCAGGACCAGGACACATGATGTGAAATTCCCAAAGAATTAATTAAAAATGTTTTTTTAATGAAAGAACAATATTTTCCTCTTGGGATTTACTTTGGGCATGGCCTATTAGCATACTCCTTTTCTCATAGGCATCTTATCTGTTCTTCCAGCCCCACCACCTCCCAGCACCTATCCAGACAATTCTGTCAGTCACCAGTGACGTTAGATTTCCTGCTTCAGATTGTAATTAAAACATATCGAAAGACTAAGGAAAAATTTGACAACTAATTCTGTGCCCGATAAGCAAAATACATGCAGAGTATGTTTCTTGGATTTATATTCTTTTTTTCCTTTCCCATTTAATTTTAGATTCTTTCTGCCTTTGAGGTTTTTATGTAAGTTTGAGATTGATATATAAATAAAATACAGCCTGACCGTATCTCATTAATCTTCTATACTCTGAGTTACAGAGCTCACTCTGGCGCCCAAGGTGGTAGAACCAGTGGAACAACCATTTTCAGAGAAAAACTTATTCATAAAAATAAACATTTGTCTCTTTGCTACTTTGTTGACATACAGCATGAAGTCCTAAGCTCCTATGACTTCATTTCATTTTATATTTGTATACTCAGGAAAGGAATTGTTGTTTTAGTCATCCAACTTTGGGATACATAAAAAGTTACTGTTGCAAAAGCCATATTAATCTAACATATTAAATTAAAAACCCATTACATTATATGGTCACTGAATAAATTCTTCTTGAATGAATGAAACTTTACTAAATGCTCTTGCTTATTAAACAATGATTATTCACACCTTACCAAGAATCTTCACTAATATTAAAATTCAGCAGGGGTGTTTAAATACAGAATTCTTTTGCCTATTTCATTAACTAATAGATCTTTGTGAATATTTATTTATGCTACCTTCATAAATATATCTTTTACAATATTCATCTTTTACTTCTTTATAAAATAGATATGATGTTCAAAAGGATCAACAGACTATACTTTGTAGATGTGACATAAATCAGTCCTGCAAAGATGACTTGAACAATCATAATGCATATCAAATACATCGTTTTTTTTCTGGATGATACAACTCATCATGTCAAACAGGATTCTTATATTCTTTATGTTATCTTCTGAAATTCCCATCTTTTCATACTACAAACTTATGCCAAAGGGCTGTCAAGAACATATGAGGGTCACAGATCTTATGGTTTCAAGCACATAAACAGTGTGAGTCATATTTTCTCGTTGGGGTCTGCAAAGCTTTAACCACACTACTTAATTTTGAGAGCTGCATCAGCTACATGGACAAGTCATTCTAGAGACTTCTTTGAATTTTGTCATTTAAAAACAGCATGGGATTCTCTATATTGATTGTTTTGGTTAGAATGTATTAAGTAATAAACGTATGAAGACAAATTTCTTATAACTCCAGAGAAACTATGCATATTAAACAATGAAAGTCTATTGTGTCAGAATGGGAGTTTCCTTCCATCTGCTTCAATTTCTTCCTGCAGGCATGAATCTATCTAGGGAAGAATTTTCTATGCTTTTCTGGAGGTAGGGTAGCCATGCATTTGATTGGATCAGAAAGAATGTAAGTTTTTCTCTATTACCTTGCCTTTTCCAGTATTTCCATTGCATGGGAGATGGCCTTGTTCTGACCAAGAGGATGTTAATAACATCTATGGAGTGGCGGAGCCAGATAGGGATATCGGTTCCCTGGAGGACCCAGTGGAGATGATGCCCCCTGCTAGCCCAGACTAGTTAGACTGCCACATCAAAGAGGAATGCATTCTGTTTTATTTAACAGATTGTTCACGGGCTCTCTTTGTAATGTAACTTAACCTTTTCTCTAATACATCTGTTCATGGTGTGGTTACAAAAGCTTCTCTGGGAGGCAGAACAAACAAAACAACCTGGTAGCGTTTTTCAGATCCCTCTGAAGAGTTTGTCCTGGGCTTTCATGTTCTGGAGTCCCTTCATGTTTGCTGGGCTTCTGCTCTTGCTTTCTCTTGTTCTTCAGAGGGAGGTTGGAGGTGACAGAGCAAACACTGTGACATTTCTTTCCAGGGATACATTGAGAAGCATAGGTAGATGACATTACGTCACTCGTCTGTTTACAAGGCTTCTATGGTCGTTCATGATCTGTTGAGGTCTAGACCAAATATCATCTGCTCCAGAAATTACATTAGCATTTTTTGAGATTGCTGTGATTTTTTTTAATTTTGCATTGTTTTCCTAATTATAACTATATGTAGAGCTTCCCTGCATTTCTTAATGACCCATAGGTACCTTTGTTATCCTCTATTAAAATAGCAGAATGGCTCTCCTGAAGGATTTATATGGAGTTTATTGTGTAGAATTATTTGTGTTTTACAGATATTTAAAACATCATAAACACATTTTATTGTGACGGTGAATAAATTTGCATTTATTACATAATTAAAATGCTATATTTAAAAACATCAACTTAATAATGTATCTTGCATATGAACTATTTATAGTCATTTAGAAATTATGTAAGCAAATAATAATAATGTTTTCTTATGTTCAATATAGACACAAATAAGTATCGGATTGAATTAATTACTTTTCTTTTCAACTTAATATTGTCATATCTTTTTATATCTAGGTAAAAATTAAAAACATAAGAATATACAAACTTTAGCCACTATAATATTGTTAATCACATGAAGATCATCAGACTGATCTAATTTGGGAGGGAAAACCTTTAAGTAATTACTTGTGATTTTCACTGAGTGTCTTATTTACTAGATTTTAACATCAAATCAAGGGTCTCCTATCAAATTAAGTCATAGTAATTCCTTGATTCTTAACATGAGGGTTAGCTATTAAGCCTGTACATTAGCTTGCCTTTGTCAGTCGACCTCCAATAACATTAGAATCTGAAAATACACACACATGCATTTGTGCACTCACACACACACACACACACACACACACACACACACCACACATATATGTTTATGTAGTGTAGCCAAATACGTGGGTGAGCTAGCTTGATGGAATGTTAATAATTGCTGTTTCTCAAACTTTGAATTTTCCCTTGGAATATAGTTTTCTCAGGAAATATTTTTTCTCTGAGAACAGAAACAGACATAAAAAGGCCACAGATGGGCCAGGGAACTGACTCAAACCTCACATACAACCCATTCTCTGAGCTTTGTCTGCTGGTGAAGTTCTCTGACCATACAGATGTTGTTCAATCAGATAGCACAGTTCTTTTTATAAGCGTATGTGGTTTGTGTATGTGTGTTTGTGTGTGCATGCATGATATGTATATCTTAATGCTTAGAGGTTTGAGAATAATACAGAGAAGATAATGAGTTTATAAAGTTCTTATTTTCATTTCTCAAATGTTTTAATTTAAAGTTGCTGTAATTTATAAATTAAGAACTTTCATGCTTCCAGAACATGCTATGTAAGGCTCTCTGGGAGAGAGACATCAGTAATCTCACCCAGGACTAGATTTTTCCATGGTGCAATATCAGCAAGACAAGGTGTGACTTGACTGCTATGGCTTCGTATATGGATTTCAGTCTTGCTTCACAGGAGCGAATTCATGCCTGGAACTGTGAACCTGGTCAAAGCTCATATCTAGAGAGCACATAGGCCATATTATGGACTCTTCTATTGTTATTTTGCTAAATGGATGGGCTGTCAAATTGCTTTCTTAATCCTTACAATAACACCACAGACCTTGGCTGCTCTTAACTCTGATCACTCACTGAAGTTCTGTCTGCAATGGGCAGCAGGCGATGCAGAGACTCCTAACTGACTCCTAATTATTGTTGAGAATAAGGGACTAAATTGACTGAGCCCCAAATGGGACATCTTTATCACTCCTGCATGTCCCTCAGCCCGGTTGCAAGAGATCATAGGAAAGAATGAAGAAAGACTGAAACAGACAGAGGATGCGGGTGAGTGCATGAAAAGCTGTCTTCTAGACATGACATGGTTACTGACCTCATGAACTCACATCGACTGTGGTTAACTGCACCAAGCATGAGCAATGTAAAGCCAGACACAGTTCCAGCATCAGTCAGGGAGGAGCTGGTAAGGGCCTACTCCTAACTGAGGAGCTATTGATAGCTCATAGACACCTGGAGGGGGAGAGAATCGTTCTCTGGTAGTGTGGCCACTGCTAGATTGGTTATGCCTCAGGGATGACCTTACACTCATGCACATATAGGAATGGGGAGGTGAGGGGTAATATGATTATATTTTGTTGTTTAATATATGAAATTCTTAAAAAAAATAAATATTTAGGAAATAGTATTGTTTCTAATATTGGAAGATCTGATCTCCTCTGAGGCTCAAGAAACTCATGCTAAAAAGAAAGACTGACTAATCTCTCTCTCTTATTTTTTACCTCTCTCTCTCTCTCTTTCACATACACACACACACACACACACACACACAAAATCTTAAGAAAATAATACAATCTTTTAATAAGTAAATAAAAAGATTAAAGAAGCAAAAATATCCAAAGTGCATGATACTAAATTCAACAAAGACGCCGGATCCTCCTAGGGTCACATTTAAAGTCAACATGTACTAGCTAATGAGAATTATTTCTATTTCATATTTTAGTTTCCAACTTTTAAGCATGAACAATTAGTCAATGAAGATTAGAAATTCAAAGAAGCTTTTAGTATAAATAAAGAGATCAAAACAAACAAGTAAACAAAAGCTCCAAATTTAATAGACATTGTTCAGAAGAAAACAAAGCTTTATTTAAAATGCATTGATTTCCTCCAAGAGATAAAATTAAGATTTCATCCATGCACAAAAGCTGTGGGTTATTAACCATAAAATATATTTTGAAAACAAAGAGCTTTCGGGGATTTAAAAGTATACAGAAATGAGAAACTCAATAGAACATCACAATACAAAACATTTGTAATCTGAAACAAAAAGGAAAACAGAAATCTTACATTACTGAACCCTTCAGGAACTAAGATGCCTAGAAACAGAGAAAATGCAGAAGAGGTAATTGCTATCCAGCAAGGAATGGTGAGGGCTTGCTAACTTATCGAAAATCTGACGGGTTGGCCTACTAAAGATTCATACATTCACACTGCAAAGAGGCATTAAGGAGCAAATAATTTATTTGTCTTTGAAAAACCAGGATCTGGAAGAGCATCTTGTGCTGGTTTGCTGTGTTCTAAACCCTAGAAGATACCCTGATAAAGGCTAACTAGTTTTTCTGCATGCCTACCTAGAGAGGTATTCCCAAATTCTCACTAGGTTTTTTTTTTTATATAAGCATATTTGTTAATTCTTTTCTTGTATTGAGCATACAAGTCATGCTTGAATGTAAGTAAATATTTTCAGGGATAAGGAGATGCCTTCATACATTTCCCTGGAGTTTTCTCAAGGTGGTAACATTTCTTTGAAGCGATAACGTTTTCTCTAATTTCCAAGGTCTGTCATGCCCAGTTCTTTTCCATCAAAATGCACAGATGGTCATAGTCTGAACTATGCGAAGCCCATGGAAAAAAGGCCCCAAACACCCATTAAGAAAATAATTAAGTAATATTACCAATGACACTTAGTTCTTAGCCTTATATATATGAACATAAACCCTAACTTGTTCCTATCACACTGGTGTTTCAGACTTTGTAGATAAGCTAAAACTTGAACATACTGATTACTATTGGAGAATCTACTTTACAAAATAGAAAAAAGAAAACCTAGGAATCCTGAGAAGGACTCAGGAGAGGAGTTAAGAGTTCAAACAAAGCTGTTAATGGGGGCATCCTGGGAAGACAGCTTCTTGTAGGTGCAGTAGACAACCAGTGCAGAATACACAGATTTAAGGTATATTATTGAATATATTTATTTTGTGTGTGTTTACCTATGGACTAGAGGTAAAGTGTGGGTGGGTTTGATTGCTTTGGTTAGAGATGGGGGAGCTCATTGGCCTGAACTGTTCTCTTTCGTCCTGGTTATCTAGCTCCCATACGCCACGGATCTGCCTGTCTCTGATTCCAAAGTTCTGATTCTAAAGCATACCCCATCACATCTAGCGTTTGTGCATGGGTTCTGAGGGCCACACTCAGATCTTGGTGCTTTCACAAGTTCTTTACTGAATCATCTCTCCAGCCAGTGACTTAAGAGACAATTTGAGATCTGGGATAGTTGATCTTTGCTATCAACTTGAGAAATCGCCACAGGAAAAAAAAAAACTGCATGTGTCTATAAAGGCCTTTGTAGGTTTGGCTGAGGTGGCAAGACCTACTCTAGACATTTCTGGCGCCGTGGCATGACCTGAGATTCTAAACTGAGTAATACGAAAAGCAAGTTGAGCAGTAACGTTCTTCTCCCTGCCTCTGACTGTGGATGTGATGCTCTCGCTCACGGCCTGCCATTCCTGCTGCCAGGCCTTCCTTCCGTAATGTTGTATATTTCCTTGAACTTCAAGCCAGGATCTTCAAGTTGACTCTTTTCGGGCATTTGATTGCAAGAAAAAGGAAGGCAGACAATACAAGGGCTGAATTTACTATCATATTCAATATCTTTGCACGATCTGCTTGTCCAGCAAAGCCTGACCTAATCATCACTTTATGTCTCTTGATGATTTCCTGATAAGGTTTTTGATCTGAACTTGGTGTCTTTGCTTTGGTTAGTTGGTTAGTTGGATCTGCATGTTTTAATCTAGCAAGTGTTCAACTATGATCAAGCACTGGAGAAGTTTGTTGAGCATGGAGGCCTCCCCCTCCCCCTTCCTCTGACATGGATTAGTTCCTATCCTCTGTGCTTGGATCAGTCTCTGTCGTCACATCTTCTCCTCCAGATATGTCAAACTCACTTCCAGCTTATCCCTCTAGAAACCGCCTTTCAATGATGCTCATTTAATATTCTCCAATGTTCCTTTTAAAGGTAGTTTGAATAAAACATAAGAATAATACTTTATTGGGGTTCGACTTCAGTTTCTTCAAAAATAACATTGCCCAGTGTAATCATGGGAGCTATTTAACAGATTTTACATTGGAAAAATGGCTTTTAAGAAAGATCTAAATATGCTCTCAGAGGACAAACATTTTCTTCTAATGAGACTGCTCAAAAGAGTGTTGTCAGATTAAAAATTCTTGAATGCTTGTTTAAAAAAATCAGATAGTTTTAAGTGTACATATACCATTCATAATAATAGTAAAAACATCAAAGAAGAAAAATACAATTTTAAATAAATGTTCCAAGACAATTAAAAATTTCTAAATACATATGCCTTAAATAAATTCTTTTAATCAATGAATGATGGGAAAGGGATCAAATTATAGCAATAAAACCTCACAAAAGTTAAAGCACAGTGTGATATATATATCAAAATAATAAGATTCACAGTACATAAACAAAAATGATAGCAACTATAAATATCTTGAAGAATGACATAACTTAAATTCATATTGTTAATGGAAAAATACTATTGGGCTAGCATGGAGGGCCAACTCATCGTTTAGTATGTTAATTTTTAGTCTTGTGTCAAAACTGGCAGATAAGGTGTTATTAGCTATCAGCGGTTTTCTTTAGTCTTAAAATGTACTTATAAGAAGATGGCAAAAGCTGGCTTGAAATACATACATACATATATATATATATATGTGCTAAACCTTAAATAGTTTAATCTAATCTAAATGATAAACTCAAGATATGTACACTGTTAAACTTCCTGAAGAGCTGTTCTCAGAACACATTTATCCAGCAAATTAAGATACAGAGATCTTTAAAGACTATCACACAGCACAAGGATTGCATGAATATGAAACTACGATATGAACACCCAGTAGACACTTAACACATATTTGTGAAAATGAATACCAGATTTGAATCATAAAAGGGGAGAGTCAGAGTGAATCAAAAGAGACTCAAAGGCATTTACACAGTTGTTACTTTCCTGAATTTGGATTTATTTTTAACGACTGATGAAGCGTCATTGAATTCTTGTGCAAGTTGGATTGAATTTTAGACTAGTGCATAAGACAACAGTCCCCCCCCCCACACACACACATTCCTCCCCTCCCCCTTCACGGCCCATGCACAGTGACTGGTGATCAAACCCAGCATCTTGGAAATGAATGCCAGTTAAGGACTTTCCACTAAACTATACCCCTAGCCTTGAACAAAGTGTTTCCTAACGCCTGGAAATACTTTCTATGTTCTCAGTGTTTATGACCCTATTCTGCGTGTGAAAACCCTAACTCTGCAAAGGAGACAAAGTCTTCAGGAGAGGAATGAGCGCATTATGAATGTGCTTAGTTTTCTCTCTTCAATTATTATTATTTTTAAAGATCTTTTTTTTCTCCTTGTGCTAAGTAAAGACAGGTAACAGATATAACTCATGAGAAAGTCCTTGAAAGATGGCAAACATTCTAGAGTCCTGGTCTTGGGCGTTCAAAGCTCCACAACCATGAGAGAGTTCTGCTTTGAAGTTGTCTGTTATGTAACCCTTGCTAGAGCAGGCGAACTAGACAAACTGAGGCCTGTCTAGGTTCACTTTGACTTACGGCTTATTTTTGGTTTGGACATGTGCTTTCTTCTTTCCATTGTTTTGCATTATTCTTAAGACTTTCATACATGTGTACAATGAAACATTACCATATATACCCCTTTTTTTTTCTCCTTCTTAACTCTTCCCCAACCTTCCCCAACACAATCCTTTCCTGGCTGGCTTCACCTGTCACCCCTTTCCAATAGTCCTCTAAATCCAGTTCATGATCTCCATATGTATATGGGTGTAAAGTTATCTGATGGAACAGGGGAAACCTGCCAGTATCCATATGTGAGAAAAGAATGATTCTCCAGACAGTGGTGGCATGTGCCTTTCATCCCAGCACTAATGAGGCAGAGGCAGGTGGATCCACGAGTTCTGAATTCAAGGCCACCCTGGTGTACAGAGCGATTTCCACAACAGCTAGGGCTACACAGAGAAACCCTGCCTTGCAAACAACAAACAAACCTACAAAACCAAAGAAAAACGATTTTCACACTTGCAGCAGTTATTAATGACCTAAAGCTCTCAAGTAAGGAATGGGGACCTAGATAGCATCTCCCCTGCTCATGCCAGAGTTGGGGCTACTTTGTGTGGGGCGTGTGTGGGCAACCACAGCTGCGGTGAGCTCCTGGGAGCAACAGCCACATCAGGATTAGCAGAAGCTCACACTGCATGTACCACTGCTTGCCATCCATCTTTCATCCCTATGTCCTGCTCTTACTCAAAGTTCCCTGAATTTTGGTGATGTTCGAAGTGAGGTGTTAAAGATTCCCCCACTCTGGGCTGAGCACTTGGTCTCCAACTTTCAGCGTGTGTGCTTCCCCAGGAGAATCCCAAGGTCTGAGTTACAAAAATTTACATATGAGATAACAGAGAAAGTACCACAATCTTTGGCATTGTGCTATTGTACCAGGGAAAGGGTTTTGTGGCAATCCACCATTGGAAAGTAATGCCCCATTCTTGTTTTCTGGGATGCTTTGTGGGGCACAAGACACATTCTCCTTCATTTAATCCATAAAGGGCAAGGCATTTATGATCGTGGATGTTCAGCTGCCTCTGTTTCGTGTGGAATTACCGGAATAACTGAGGGTGATCATACATCATGTATCAGAATACTCAGATTCCACTGAGATCAAACCACTGATAGTGATTGGGTTGATTCTGAGTTGAATCCTCTACTGTATGCGTGTCGATCGGCCATAATCGACATGTAACCAGAAGGAGGTTCAATTATGAGGTATGTGAATTTAGAAAAACTTACTGGGTTAACTGGGACTCAAAATAATCTTTAGATAGCTTGTGAAATGAGGCAGATTGTTTGGGTATAAAGGGCCTACACATTTTGAAAATGGGAATGTATGAAAGAATTATGACAGAAAGGTAGAGGTTTGAGACTAAGAAGAAAAGAGTATCAAACTCTGGGATTACAGAAAATTTTTGAATTTTTACTTCCATAAAAGAATGGCACAGTGTCATTCTAAGCTTCAATTCTTGCATTTTTATACATCTTCCGGTATTTTCAAACACACACTTAGAAATCCTCCACTGATCATAATGTTCTGTCTGCATTTATGGCAATTATCTCCTTTAGTTCTTGTATTAAGTAACAACACAATCTTATGCACAATGCATAACCTCAATTTTCTCAGCTTGCTGTAAGTTAGCTGATGTACCTACAATGCAGCAGCATCCATGAGGGTTATTCTTCTGGTACAACAAGAGAACAGCACTCAGATTTCTAAACACATAATCTTGCACTATTCAAAACTTACCCAGAGGAAGTATAGAAAGTAGTTAATTCATCTTGTTCACATATATTATCTCTCCTCCCCTCCTGCTACGTTTTTCATTTTTTTCACATATAATTGAATTGGCTTCTGCTCCACACAGTTTGGTAAGCCCGAACTGATACACACAGCCACATCCTAGACATAGACACACCGAATGCAAACAATACCTCTTTGCAAGTTCATAGGAGATTTATCACAATAAAAGGGGCCAGAAGAATCTGGACATTTCTGGGTTACTGTGCTATTCCCCACTGCTCCTCTCTAACTATCTGAGACAGGCTGACAGGATCTATTGTTGGAGCTTCTGCTGGTGTCGTATTTATATACGGGCTTGGTTAGGCTGGGAGACCTCGGGAAAGGCAGGCGCTCTAATGTGCTCTTTCAGTGCGCACACAGAAACTTTAAGAGTCTATTATTTGGTTTACTTGCAGCGCCTACTGCCATCACATGAAAATAGAAAGCGGCACCATCAGGTTGGAAAAGAAAAGAATTTCTGTTGTGTAGGGGATGAAAGGAAAGAATTTTAACGTCTCCACTAGGGCGGTTTCACAGCCCGTGACGATCTCCTGACATTTTCAACCTGACAACAAAACGTTGGTCATATATAAAGACCTAAGGCTAGACCTGTTTTATGGGGACCTGTCATTAATTGTGCATCTATATCCAGCTACTTGACCACTCACGAGCTCCTAATATGTCCTTTATCCAGGATCTAAACCGTAAAATAATTATGCGAATGATCATGCTCGCACAAATTCCTGCTTACGTAGAAACCAGCAGGCAACTTCAAGGTTCAACTCCATACATCTCATAAAACAGCATGCATGGCAAGGGATCAAAATCAAATCAGACCTGGAAGACTCAGTACCAGCAATAGCAAAAAGACAATGTTTCCTTTTATCCCCAAAGAATATGTTCTAATAATCCCAAACTGAAAGAAATGTCATATGAAATAGTTTTTGCTATATATATATATGTAATATATATATATATATATATATATATCATATATATATATATATATGAGATGAAAGTAGAATTCACTGCTCTGTTGACTGCTGGATCTGGTTATATTGTTTTATAGTCTAGATGTAGACGTGATTTTGGGTTATCTTTTTATAAATGCCAATAAAATGTATATAATATTTATTAAACTTTATGAGAGCTCATTTTGTGTCAGTTCTAAATGCCTTATTAATTTTAACACAATTCTCACACAGTACTTTGGATTGCATGTTGTGTTTACGACTTCTTTTTATAGATGATAAATTAAACTATATAGAGGCGATGAAAATGGTCAAAAGATCATCATATGGTTGGTAAGAGAGAACAAGATTAAAGCTTGGGAAATTTAAGTAGACTTCTGTTAGCTGATACTGTATTTAGAGCTTCAAAGGGTTACTAGGTAATTAATATGGAGATGTGTGTGGAATTGAGATTCACTGAAAATACAAATTAGGCACAGGAATTCTCTAAGATAATGACTGCAGAATGTGGCACCCATAACCTACTAGCTGCTTCTGTGTGACATGGTGAATGAAAAATAAAAGTCAGGGCAAAAACACTAAGCCAACTTCAAAGGGAAAAAGATTGGAAGGACACAGGAAAACACAAAGTAGATGATAGGACAGCTGAAAAGTACAGGGAGACAGAGGGTCATACACCAAAAGGCACAAGCTACAAATGGCTTACAGCCTTGACTCTTTTGTTATAGAAGGTTATTCAGATGCCTTATCCAAAAGTAGTTTGATTTCTCCTCTCTGTGGTGTTAGAGATGAACTCTAAGTGTCAGTGCTCAGTTAGACTGTGGTTTCTCGGTTGTGCTCGAGATTAAACCCCAAGTGTACAGTGATAAGTGAGACAACCCACAAATCAAAACAACTGAGATGTCCTAAACAAATGTGCAGACTGAAAAAGAGAAGCCCGAGAAACATGAGAAGGAAGGACAACGTGAGACCTCCAGGAGAGTATTGCTTCTCAGTGACCAAAGGCAAGGACACGCAAAGGGTTGAAATTCCAAACGCAGAATTCAAAATCTGCTTTCCAAACAATCCATGACTTCAAAGAGGGAACAAACAAGTAGGTGAATGAAGTAAGGAAACAAATTCAGGATACAGACAAGAAAATCAGTAACATAGCTGAGAAGAAGAGCAACATAGTTAAGAAATTAACAATGAAACTGACATCTTGAAAAGAACAAACAGAACCATTGGAAATGATACAGTCAATCATTTAGAAAAATCTAAGTTGAAAGCATTACCAATAGACTAGATCAAATAGAATAATGAAGATCAATAATAGAAGACAAGGTAAAGGAAGTAGAACATTCAGTCTCTGATAAACAAAAAACAATGTATAATGTCTACTCCCTGAATCTGAGACATAATCTAAAGATCAAATTTAAGAACACACTGTCTAAAAAGAAAAAAATTAAAATAATAATTATAAATTATACTATAAAATTATATATATAATTATATATAATTATATATATAATTAAAAATTACACTATAAAATTATACCAGAAAACGTTTCAAATCCAGGTAAAGAAATTGAAACCCAATAAAAGGTATATTTAGAGAAGAAGTCCCAACAGCACTGTAGTCAAGTTTCCCAACTAGAAATGAGAATATTAAAAGGTGCTAAAGAGCACCAATGCACAACTGCGCGAGAACAGGAACAGGTGTCTAAGGAGAAACTCAAGAAGAAAGGAAAGTGTGATGATTGGTTTTGATTGTCAACATGGTTGGCTCTGGAATCAACTAAGGGGCACACCTCTCGATATAAGAATAGACATGGTTACTTTGTGTCAGTAAAAGAAATACTCCCTTAAAAAGATAAAACTATTGTTAATAAAAGTGTGCCAAATATTAGGGCACTCAGTTTTATAAAGCCGACACTACTGCGTACAAAGAGACAGGTAAATGTAGATATAATCATGTAGGTGTCTTCAATAATACAGTCACACGATACATAAATCATCCAGATAAATAATTCAACAAAGAATCTATAATGTTAACCTGAATCATAGAGCACATGGTAATTGAAACACAACTATAGAACATTCCATCTAGCCACTGAAGAATATGCACTCTTCTAAGTATGCATAGAACTTTTTGAAAAAATAAATGGCATTTTAAATAAACAATACAATAAAAATACCAATCAGATCTTTTAGGACTAAAATGAGAAAAAGTACAGAAACTATATTAATACATATAGCTTGAACAGTACTGATAAATGATCTGTTAGTCACTGTAAAAGATCATGGAAGAAATTAAATCATCATTGAATCAAATGAAAATAAAGCTCATATGGGTCTTTGGGATATAGCAAAAGCCATTTTCAGAGTATTCGTGACTATGAGGGCTTACAGTGAAAACCATAGGGGCCTCAAACAAATATGTCTATGAAGTATCAAGTGTTATCAGTAAAACAAGAGCAAGTCAAAGCTAAACTCAGCAGGTGTCAAGGACTGGGGATGGATTCAAATAAAGTAGAAACTTAACAGCACACATAAATAAATGAAATATCGTGTCTATCTTTGAAAAGTTAACACAATTGACTAATCCTCCACCGAACTATCCAAAATAAAGAAGGGAGCCAAAGCGATAAAATAAGGAAAGAAAAAAAAGAACCTTCAAGCAGACACCAGTGAAATCTAGAGGGTGGTTAGGAAACACACCAAATATCTAGATTCCAAAATCATGTACAATCTTTAAGAAATGGGTGAAATTCTTGAACACATGTGATTTACCAAAATTAAACAAAGAGAACATAGGCAACTTGATATCTATAATAAACCGTGAGATGGAATGTTTGATACAGCAGTAGCTTATCAACAAAAAAATGCACAGGATTGGATAGGTTCCCAGTTATATTGCGTTGAACGTGAAATAAGATAATGTTATTTGAACTATTTCATAAAAACAAAAGAGGAAGGACGACTACTAGACTCATTTTATGCAGCTCCCATTATTTTGCCACTAAAACCTTTTAAGGACATATGACGGTCATGGGCTCTGATCTCCTTGGAACTGTGAGTCCCCAATAAACCCTTTCTTCTGTAAATTGCCTTGGTCCTGCTGTCTGTACACACCAATGGAAAATTAACTGTGCAATGTCTTTAGCGTGAGTGCTCGGCTACTTATGCTGTTGGCTGTTTCTTCTATCCGTGTGTCACATCATCTCTACATTTATGTTCTTTTTCTTTCGTTAGTCTTAAAATGACTTGTTTGTTTTAGAGATGTCAGGCTCTTTCAATCTACTATGAAAAAATGGGTCCAGAGGAAAATCATTGTTCACTGACATCACAAAACAAAAGCTACAAAGTAGTGCCCTGTTTCCTTTGTTATGGTGTATCTTATTTATTTTTAAAATGCACTCCATACTGTTACTTCTCAAGTAATTTGATTTAGAAGTGTAGTTCAGTGTCAAGCTCTGAATTCGAGCCCACTGTTCCTTGTCAAGTATTTTCACATATATCTCCAGGGGAACATGATACTGTGGCCTGCAATACAGCACTCCCATCCAATTCTCACTATGGAAACCAAGAAGTAAAACCCACTGAAGTTCCTCATAAATGTCTTGAACAAAAAAGATAGGAACTCTACTGATCACTAAGTCGGATGGCCCTTGAGACTAGATGTCATAAAGGGACTGATAGCCAGAGAATAGGGGCACTTGTGGAAGACTGGCTGATGAGCATTGTAGACACTGGAAGGGACCCCAGATGAGGTAAATCATGTCAGAAGCCTGAGCTTACTTACTTGTCTGTGTTTGAAGACTTAGAATTCAGGACTCTCTATGGTAACCCTATGCCTGAGATAAGGCAGTGGAACACTTCTGTGTTCTCTTTTAGCAGAGACACGAGACAGACCAGAATCTTCTTACCCTGCATCAGGTTTGTTCCCTACTAGTTTATCACATTTAATACAAATATGAATACCATTGTGTATATGACTTTAATATTTTTTGGACTTCAAAGAGAAGAATACTAATCTAGGCAGTGTGACCTATTAATAGGATAGACTTCTAATACCATAATTTCATATGTCTATAGATTTGTCTATAATTCTAGTCCCCAACTTTAATTATTATAAAAACTACAGATGTTATATGCTGCCTTTTAAAGAATTTTCAAACAATTACCAAACTTAGGAAGTTCCTCTGTGCATCTTAGCGTTACGTTTGTCCTGTAGGCAGGTCTGGTTGGTGCGTTTTTGTGATTACTAATTGTAGTGAGAGTACCTGACCCACTGTGGGTGACGCCACACCTGACCCACTGGAGCAATGATTCTGGGTTGTATAAGAAAGGAGGTTGAACGAGCCATGGAAAGCAAACTGGTAGCACATTCAGTTCCCACTCCGACTTTGCTCAGTGATGGACTGTGAAGCAGGTGCAAGCCAAATAAACCCTTTCCTTCCCAAGCTGCTTTTTGTCATTGCCGTTTTATGCCCATAATAGGAATCTTAACCAAGACATCCGGGTTAACTATTCCAATCCATATTCTCCACCCATCCACCAACTAATCCTATACCCGAGGAAGTCATGCGTGTGGAGTCTGTGCTCCATTCTGCCAATTCCACCATGGCATGTAGCACATTTCACGTTAGAGAAATAACTCAGATCAGACTCAGAGTTAATATTATGAGATATGAAAATTTTAAAACAATCATTATCAAAATGGGAAACTTCTTCCATCGTTCTCTGCCTTATGATCTCAGCTCCTCTAGGTCTGTTCTTATGTTCACCAGAAAGTCAACATAAACCTTGGTAACTCAGCAACAACAACAAAACTTATCTTGACAGGAATGACTGAGGGATTTGGGGAAGGAAGAGAGTGACGATTTCTTGTGAGGGATGAAATGAAAATTTAGTCAAGACTTTTTTTTAAAAAACCTCCTAACCTGAAAACCAGGGGCTCCTCCCCTTTGCTAAGTGGGGATTTTCTTCTTGGGTTGGATTAGGGAGTGGGTAGGAAAGCGACAAAAGAAGATGGTGTGAGTGGCTAGTTTATAGCCTCATAAATAAGCAGAAGAATGGAAATTACAGTTTTTGTTGTGGTTGAATTGAAGTCCCTATGGTGCCAGATGACCCCATTCGCCCACCTTCCTGCCGAATCTGGCACTACATTGTGCCTTCATGTGTCCTTCCAATTCTGGACTGTATGCGTGAAACAAGGTCTTCGCTACATCCCCATACGCTGTCATATTTCACACCCAAGCAGTCAGTGAACCGCCGGGTCATTTTCCAAGGGTGAAATGCAATTTAATAAGGTTGAAGAAAACATTACACTGCTTTTCTGTATACTTACACAGGCAGGGGGGAAAAAAGCCTCCCCAAAGAACTTCCATCCATTAAAGAGGAAGGAAGGGAAGCCCTGGATGCCAAGAGGAAAAGGAAAATTAACTTAGCTCAGCAGACAGACATTGCTTCCACCTGCTCAAGTCAGGAAACGAGAAGTTCGCCAACTCAGCTATTTGAAACAGGAAGCAACCTCAGAGGAGCCCCTGCGATGCGGCTGTGTGCTCTGCTTCCCAGAGCAGGAGACAGAAGGCGCCTAAAAGGGTTTCTGAGACCGAAGGAGAACAACCATTGCAAAGAGGGACCAGAATTCAGTGCACCAATATTATACACAAGGCTGGACTCAATATTCCGCTATTGTCTTGTCTATTTCTCCTCTTAAGTCTGTTTGCATCTGTTTATATTAAAACTCCGTGATCTTACTTTGTGCATGTTATAAATAACATTTAATCTGGAGGGAATAAAGCCCGAGGGTAAGTTATTCAAATCCCCAAGCACTTAGCAGAGAACAGAAGGTCTCTAACAGGAGATGTGTTCAATCCACTAAAAAGGAGGAGGATATTCCTAAGATGTGTATGACGACCATAACTAAAGTCAAGAGGGACCTGCTTCAGATGTGGCACATCAGCTTGGAAGGTGTGGGAGGGGTCCGTTAGTGACAGAAGGCACAGACTGCTCTTTTACTTTGGCATGTGTGCAGCTTCAATGCTTTCTGGGTGATTCTTATCACATACTCACTCTCTCTGCACTTTTCCCTTTGTGGGAAAAAAAAAACAAGATGAAGATGCTCTTCAGTGTGTATGCAGTCGCACTGGTTAAATACGTTCAAAGGGGCCAGTCTGTAGGCTGCAGTTAATATGCCTTTTTATGCTAGCTAGCAATGATTCCCACTTATAATCATGCAGTGTTAGTTTCAGTAGATACTAAATGCTCTAAAAAGCATGTGGCAAGATTGAACACGACAAAGGGTAGCCATTGCAGAAGTTACAGCAATGTACAGTGAACACGTGATGAAATCTGAGATCCACAGAACTTGCATAGCTAAGGTGAATCCTGTCGCTCATCTTGACCGTGTGTGATTTTATGCGTTAGATTATTTATCATTGTTTAGTTAAAATTTTAAATTGAAGCTCTCTGTGAAAACTCTTAGGCTCAATGAGCTATTGACAAAATCAATTTTACGTGGTAAACTCGATTACACTCGCAAATAAATCTGCGTAATTCACAAATAAATCAGATCATGTTACTCTTTATATATTGACAAAATACGTCTGTCACAAGCTCAACTGTTTTGTTGAATGAGCATATTACCCAAAGGGTAAACTCCTAGGAAGAGGCTTCAAAACTTTGTCTTTTGTGCTTTTTAAGGGTAAAGAAAATATTTTCAGCCTTATGAACCCCAGAAGTCCTCATCAGTTGGTGCATTCTGTTAGCACTGAAGGCACCTGTTTGATTTATGAACCTTAATAACAACAGGGCAGGCATGCACATTTGTACTGATTCCAACTTTTGGTGACTCTAATGGGAGAAACTGAATGAATGACAGCGAGGAAGCTGAGGCCAAAAGCAGGGTCCAGTTCGGCTCAGCTATTCAGAAAGGCTTCCTCCCGTTCGCCATCTTAACTTTGTGTTGAGTTGGTAATCCCAAAGCACGGGGAGAAAAGTGTTGTGTTCCTGACCTGCTTTGTACCGTACCATGAAATGTGTGCATGGCTGTGGGTTTGGCTCTGTTCAGTACAGGTTTGTGCTTTGTAACTAGAGCTACAGATCTGGCTAGACGGTAAATAGCCCAGCTACTGCATAATAATAGATTCTGCGCTAACATCGAGCTGGAGAACAGGCCAGCCATGGGATTACACAGCGCTGTGGAGCAAAACTGTCATCCCCCGCCTACATCTTTAGAAGAATGATCATTTTGGAGGGGTTTAGAAATTAGGAAGGCTCTGAGAGGAAAGGGAATATTTTCTTCGCTGTGCACAAATGTGCCAATTTATTAAGGAAAGCTGGACACCTCCATTGATTTAAATGAACCCTTCGCTTCCAAATTACGTGCAGCCGCTTGGACTTAATGAAATATTTATTCAAAATCAACAAGCTGCCCTCCAGGAGTCTTTGACGATAAAGCAAACATTTCATTTAGTGTGCTGAGTTCCCACCTATGGCAAGTCTGTAGTGGCCGAATGTGAGGGGAGCTGATTTATTTGAGACCAGGCAATTTAAATAGAATGTAACCTTGCCATGTAGGTAAAAGCGCTTGCCCTTGGCTATTGCTTAGCCTGACCATAGGGCTTTCTGGAAACAGCACAAGCTTTGGAAGTGTCGGCTCGTGGCTAAATCAATGTTTATGCATGATGTGCCTCTGAATAGCAAGCCCTTGCTGCCTGCAAGCGAAACCATGTTCTTATCTGTCTGTCTGTTTCTGCTTCTTCATCCACTGCACAGGAGTGTTACGAATTGTATTTAGGAACAATTATCTGCTGGTCTCTCATGAAAAGAAAAGTGTTGTGATTAACAGGAAGTGACCCACGCTGATCACTTTGTCTTGCCAGTTTCCTTGGTGAGAGACTGGCGCTGTTGAACCCGAGTTTGACCTCCCTTACCTTTATCAAGGTCAACCAGAATGCCCAGTGCCTGGAGATTAGCTGTAACAAGTGCTCCAAGATGACTTGGGAACTCTGCCTCCACTAATGAACCCTGGAAGCCATCTAAACAGACTAATACTGTTTGCACCTCAGTCCTACAGGGTGAATGAAAAACAAAAGATCCCAAGCCTTCCGCTGGAACATGTGACAGTGTAGGCACTGACAGTTTGACATCACGCTTCATAGTCAAAACACATGAACAGTTGAAGCCGGAGTTTATCCAGACACTGGGGACAAATCCCTGCACTGCACTTTGTGTCTCGTTCTACCAAAAATTTTGCTTTCCTCTGTTTCCATAGGGCTGCATCTCAGACACTGTAGACAGATGACTATACCGTATCATCCCTGGTAGGCACAGGGAGTCATATCTCAGAAAGTCACATATGGGAACAAAAATGATACTGTTTTTAAATTACATAAATGTTAGTAGGCAAGGACAGAAGACAATTTAAAAGTGGTTACAGATTTCGTCAAGATTTCTAGGCTTCTCCTCAGGTTCTCAGCGTAGAGTGCCAAGTCAAACAAGATAAAACCAGTGAACTGCTGGGGTGGGGAGGGGGAGGCAGGGGGTTGACGGGGCTGCCAAAGCCCAAGTTTATGCTTAGTAAGATTTTATACTAAAATATGTTCACCCAATCCCTTATGTCCATCCCACAATGCTTAGCATACTGATACTTTAGGGGTCAGTATTTAACACTTCTTGAAAATTCATTTGGAATCAATTGATTCTTTTAAACTTGATTGAATTGAGGAGATAAGAACATTTCCAAAAGCAAAATGTGTGTGTGTGTGTGTGTGTGCACGTGCACGTGCGTGCTCGAGCACACACACACACACACACATACACACACACACACACACACACACACACACACACGTGCGCTTTCTCTCAGGAAAAAGAATGACTCTGAAATAAAAATAAGAATCAAACTTAGAAACGCTGACATTCGCTTCAAAGAGGCAATTTTCACAAGCATTTTATTTCCCCACATGCAAGCGGCACAATCTAGCGACATTGTTTCATGCGGTCAATGTCGACATTATTGGCAACCCTCGCTGGTTCTGAATATGAATGGTGAGACAGCCTCAGCAGTGGCTCACTTGCCAGTGCCTCAGGAGTGTTTCCTCCACGTCGGGGGAGATTTCTCCACGAACACTAAATCCACCTCACACAGCAAATAGACCTACCGCTCACCAGCATTAGAGTATGTTCATTTACCGATGACCTTTGTTTCTCTTTCTTTTGCGCGGAGAAAAGTATGAGGATTTCCAAGGACTTATTAATCCCCATCTGAATCTAAGTCCCCCCAGTAGTTAAGCAACCAATCATTAACAGCAGAGATTAAAGCAGTGGGTACCAGTTGTCTTACAGGGTATATCAATGTTCTTTCTGCAGTTATTCAAATTAAGATAATTCCTATAAAGATTCAGTTTATTATGAAAGGGAATAAAATCATGTCTAGATGATGTGAAATTTATCTCAGATCCCTTCAAATCATTGAATCCTTAGAAGAAGACCTCAGAATAGATTATGGGAGGGGCTGCCCTATAAATCCTTCAAAATATAAAGAGAGCTGTAGTTTCACAGTGATAAAGTCTTCAGTGAACTAGTCTCCATAAATGGTGTATTAGACCCATATAGGTAATGTTTTCTGAGTCTAGTGTTTTTGCTGTTATGCTGGTGATGAGACTCGGGGCCTCAGACACGGGAGACATTCTCGACCACAGACCTATACAGCCCCAGCCCATCTACAGCAGTGTTAAGATCTCACTTCTCTTGTCCAGAAGCGAATCTTGGTGGAAGAACAGCACAGACACTGGGGTGAATCTGCTACCACCCTTGATTTAGCCCCTAGCACGCCGTAAACTTCATCTTAAGAATGTTCATTTTGTTCCCCTACTTAAAGTCAAATTTATTTCTTCAATACGGTCTCCAGCAAAACAGATTCCACTAAAATCTGTTTCTAAAACAAAACTAAACAAAAATGCTTAAACAAATAAAAGTCATTTTCCTTTTTTTTTAAAACTTGATTCTGTTACTGTGTAAACTGCTGAGTTCTATCTGAGAAGATGCAACTTTATTGTCTTTGGTGGTTTTAGTTTTCAAAGCAAAATACATTTGTACACTCTGTGAATTACTGAAAGCCATTCTTATGACCGTGAAATTTTAAATAACACCAAGAAAAGGAGGACTCTTTCCTCATCATGTTGAATGGGAGGGGGTGGAAATTAAGGCACAAGGAAGGGAGGTGACGTGCCAAGAACTTACTGTGAGTTGTTGGCAGAACAGAGAACAGAAGCTTGGCCTACGACGCTCTATCTCAGGCTGGATTTTCCTTCCTATTTCTTACGGCCTTCCAGCATGGAAAACATGGAGTTTTATTAAGGCTCTAAGACCGTTGAAGAAGAGAGCTGCCATTCTGGAGTGTATTTCTGTATTTGAAGTGTGCCAGAGTGTTATTTCCAAAATAAAGTTTCTAATGTGTGGCTTATGGGAAAATTATGTAGGGAAAAGTTTCTTGGCCTTAAAATACATCACTAGAAATATCTTTAAGACCTGGACCAGGCAATGGAGAACGTCAAGAATTCCTGAAAACGATGTGCAACAATCCTCGGTTGATTATGGTTGGGTGCTCCCTATGTGTCTGAAATGTCAGGCTTTTATTCACAGAATAAATGGTGGTAGTTTCTGTCTTAAGTGCTTTCCTTTGTTTTTATACATTTAATTTATTTAGACAAAAAAAAGGCGTCAGCTACCTTACTGAAATCCCACTGCAGCATGCACAAGGGCGGCCTGGGGTGAGAACTCATAGCTGGATTGTGGGCAGCTTGACAGATCATTAAAGTGTCTCTTCGAGGAAGCTTGATTCTCTGCGAATTCCTCCCCACCATCCTTCCTGCTTCCACAGGCATGTGGAAGAACAATTCTAGCCCATCTAGTGACTAGATTCTACTTGGTTTCATGGGCTTCATAAGGCTTCTGAGTTGTTTTCTTTCTGAACCTTAAACAGCTTCTCTCCAGGATGGAGTGTAGCGGTCTGGAGGAATTCGCTAGACAACAGACAACAAGTGTTCGCTTTGTTTGCGCTGACACGGGGTCTTGCTTCGTTGTTCTGGCTTGCCCCAGACTCGTAATAATCCTTCTTCCCTGCCTGCCGAGTGCTGGCATGAGCGACTTTGCCCCCTCTTACTTTATTGTTTTTACAAATAGGCTCAGAAAATGTCCCTGAATACTTTGCAGAGAGTAGGCATTCCATCTGAGCTAATTGCTTATTCGTTCCTCTTAGAAATTAACACAATCTGCTGGCAAATGAGACTATTCTGCTCACTTCACATAATATTAACACAAATGATGGGGGGATCTGTACTATAACTAAGAAGCATGGGGATAGAAGAAAAGTTGGGACTGATGTACTTGGTATGTCCTCCTGTAACGTTTAAGAAAAAGTCCAATCTTCACTATGTTGGCTACGCATTGCCGGGAGACCCTGGAACCGGCTCTCCCGACCTCACTGGTCTGCACTGAACGGCGTCTAAAGGGTTGTAACAGTTAATTGTGGGACAAATCCAAGCCTGTCCCCAGCATAAACAGAGTGTTTATTATTTGATGGTCCTTGAGGTTCTGGTTCTGAATTGGTTCCACAGTATCTGACTGATAACCACCAGCAACCCAGTTCTTTCCTGAACTGCGGGAATGACAGAGGCCGAGGTGTGAATCAGGAAGGGAGCAAATGTCTGGCCCTGAGTTTAGAACAACACTTTGAGATACAGATGAGCTGGTGTAACAGAGCTCTTATTCTTCCCTCTTCTTTCTTTGAGGTGTTGCCCCTTCACCCCTAACCTGCAGAATATGCTTCACACGGGCTGATACTTCCCCCTCCCCGCAGCCCCCTTGTGTGAGATTAGTGTTGAAACACAAAACACAAACACAAGAAAACCTGTGCCAAGAGTGCTGAGATCAGCTGGGCAGTGGTGGCGCAAGCCTTAAATTCCAGCACTTGGGAGGCAGAGGCAGGCACATCTTTGTGAGTTCAGGGTCAGCCTGAGTGAGTTTCAGGACTGGCTCCATCGCTACTGAGAAACTCTGTCTTGACCTCCCGCCCCCCAAAAAAGTGTTGAGTTCAGTCTCTGCCCCAACAACGCCATGACTCAGCTCCCACGCTGTGTTTCAAATTCTTGAATCTTGGTCTTGTCAGCCGTAAGATAAAACTGACAATATTTCAGAGTGATTATCTACTTATAGCATATGTATAGTAGTATGAACCAGGCCCTGTACTAGGCACCAGCAGTGTAGACAGAAATCAAACTTGGTCCATGACTTGAAAATGCTACTGAATCAAGGATTTATTAGCAACACAGGAAAGCACCAAATAAAAGTGTCCCGTGAGCTACTGTGGTACACAATCGCATACTCATAAATTTATGGTGCTATTAGAGTGGACAAAATGTTTCATGTTAATATGTTTATTGACAAGATTAGGGGGCATTCCTTATGCATTTTTCATGCGCACAGCATATTACTGTGGCCATCTGGAGACAGTTTCTCCTTTGTTCAGTACATCGGTAGAGAAATGTCCGATAATAAAGGGAGTATTGATGACGGAGAGGAAAGTGAGGCGGCCGCAATGGAGAACAGAGCTGCCTCCACTCTGCTCAAAGATGAACTCCTTTATCAGGAAAGGCTTCTATGATTCCAGGCTACCATTCTGACACTACAAAGTCTCCTTCTGTTAATTCTTGGTGATACCGGAGAAATAAGTCCTGCACACTTAAAAGTCGCCGTTTGGGTTGATGTGAAACACAGGTCTTTGAGGATGCAAGCACATGTCCAACTTTAGAGGATGCACTGATGCCGGCTTTTACGTCGCATTATCATGAGCAAAGTCCCTACAGGAAGAAGTACATTCACATGGCAGTGTTTTCACTCTGTACATTAAGGGGGAAAAGAAATGTAGCTGTTTGCTGGGCGCATGCCTATAACTTCACATGGAGAGGCTGAAGCAAGGCATGTTTTAGGCCAGCCTGGGCTATCTTATGAAAGTCCATCAAAAGATGAAACAAGAAAAAACATACAATGAACAAATAAACAAACAAAATCAATAAGAAAATGCAATGCTAATGACAGCCATAATCAAGGGCTTTGCTCCCAGAAAGCACCTACTCGCTAAAACTATATAATCAATATGACTACTTTCCTCATGTAAATTCCATTCTTGTGATCAAGGTGACAATTGGTTAGGGCTAAAATCCTGATTATTTATTAGATTAGGAGTCTTCAGGAAAAAAAATCTGCAAACTTATGCACGTTTCATAATGAAGTACTTTGTTAGCATAAAATGACCTTTGTGTGTTCCGGCTCAGAAGCTGGAAAGTTTTCAAGCCAAAATAATTATCTCCTGCCCCAGAGAAGACATGAATAAGCAAATATCGCAAAGAAGATCCAAACCCTTCCCAGTTCTGAGGGCGACATTATTCATCCTCAGCATATGGTCAGGAGTAGGAGAGGACATGCCAGAAAGAAAAAAAAAAGTCGAGGAATCTAACTAATAGTCATGCATGATTTTGCTTGTTCACCTATGGAATTCCAAAATATTAGAAATACTTAGTTTAAGGGTGCAGCATGCAATAATAGTACCCCAGAAAGTTTCATGTAGTCAGTCTGTCTAGGGCTAGATAGTTCTGAAATGTTCACAACTCACCCCTCCTGCATGTTTCCTACCTAAGAGTGGGGTATGTTGGCTGAATTGTCTTCATGTAAATTCTGGGTTAGCAGACAGCATGTTAGTGGTTCAGGGACACGGAAGCCAACCGAGCCATATATTTTTCCCAGACCTTTCCAGATTAGTTTTCCCGAGAGTTAAGTGCATAAACACCGTATTGCCAGAAGTACTGAAGAGGCAAATTGCCTTTCTCAGATGTGGAGAACAACTCCTAACTTGTCTAAGGAGCAACCATTTAACCAGCTTTGCCATTTCCACGCCCTCTGAAGTGAGCAGAGAGCCTACCGCAGAATTCAAATGAAATTAATCCATCAAGACCTTAATTGTGGGTTGAGTGGCAGGGTACAGAAGAGTAAATACCACCTCTGAAGGCATCTGACTTTGAAGGGAAGGTGACAGAGAGGCAATTAGAATAATACCAGAGAGAAGGCATGTCTGTCTTTCTTCTAGGATGGCAGAGTCTTAAATCAGTCACAAAACAGCCAGTGATGAACATGCTGCTGTTGGTGTTTCCTGTCCGAAAGAGATAAAAGAACCAGAAAGGGAGGAGGTCGGTTTGAACAAATGATTGGTATAAAAGCAAATCCACGTTTGCTCTCTTCCAGGGTGTCCTGCGACCCTTTCCACTCTGTGGCCAGGTCATGTGGCCATTTGTTTCTATGCAATTGTAAATCTACCAACTACATCAACTTTAAAGGTATTTTGGTTACTTATTCTCTTGTGCCTGACGCTAGCCAGTTTGATAATTCCTTAAGATGGGGATTAAGTCCCGTTTGCCCCTGGGCCCTTAGAGTTGAAAGAGGAGTGGCTATAAGTTTGTGTGGTGCAGAGTTTTAAACGTTTATAGATCAATGTCACATTTGATGGTGATAGTTTGAGAAAGAAAACCAGGAGGCAAATCCCAGGCTATACTGATGTAGGCTCTGTGTTGTCCATAGGTCAGAAACTAACTTATTCCAGGTCTTTGCCAAAACAAGAAAAACGGTCCCCTAACAAGCACCACTGTTCTTGCTGAAGCCTCACCACGAAGTGGGTAGAAGTTACTGGTGTTCTTGACGCAGTAGGATAATCCCATGGAATAGCCTAATAACCACTTGAAATAGGGACTGTGATTATTTGTAGTCCTGGGGAACTGCGTAAAAGTCCAGGAGGGTTAAGATGCTTGTCTCAACACAGGCTTTCCGTCATTAACTAGTCTGATCGCTTAGTGTCGTCTCTTTCCGAAAGCGGACTACAGAAGAATACACAGCGGTGTCCCTTCCAATCAAATCTCTGGTGGTACCCATTACACGGATAGCAATTCTTATTTTCTCTGCTCCATGTAGAAATAAGAAAACTCCCCACAGTCTTCTGCCTAAAGGTACAGTTTCCAGAAGCGCACACTGGTATTGCATTAGGCAGTAACGATGCCGTCTCAGACTACAGTGCCATTGGGACTGAACTCCCACTGCAGAACTCCACTCGACTTCCCAAGCTTCACATCTCCGGCACCTAGAAACCAAGGGTCCTGAGGTTCTTTTTCTATCTCTAGGAGGAAATATATTTCATGTCTCCACCTGATCTTCAAAACCAATAGACCACTTAACCTCAGGTTTCCTGGTTTGCTACATGTTTAAGTTAGGCAGGCTGAGAACACACTAGGCTCTCTGGGACATCCCCTTGGGTGTCTGAGGAATAAATTACCAGTAGTAATTAGCATGCAAAAGGGGTACTCATGGGGGATTGCTCTGATTAGACACAAATAAACCTGACAGGTCACCTCTGAATGCTTCTGAAGGCTGTAAGATAAGTCATTGTGACTTATACATCCTTTTATATCTACAATGGTGTTCTTAGACTTACCATTTCACTCTTAAACAGAGCATATGGTTTTTGCAAATCCAATTAAGTTAAAATACTTATAAAGGAAGGATGGTTAGCATATGACCACCCAATGATTAAAAAATCTGAGGAGAGAGACAGACAGACAGAGAGAGAGAGAGAGAGAGAGAGAGAGAGAGAGAGAGAGAGAGAATACATCAACCCGCATGGTTGGCTGGGAACAAGGCTGCACAAACTTCCCCGCTATTCCCCTAGTTCTTCTCTCTTGACCATCAGAGATTCCCAGCTGTCCAGAATCCATTGCACCCCCAGGTCCTCTCCTAGAACTTAGCCCTGCCCTTGCCGGTGTCTATGGCAACAGCATCATCTCTCGGCATAATGAGCCTAGCTGGATTTATCATGGGGTTTCAGTAAAACATGTTAAGCAGAATTGTAGTTTAGATTCTAATGGTGGACTCTCCGTGGCAGCAAAGTTCCCCAGCAAGCCTTACCCTATCCGTTACTGTCTGTTTACCCTGTACACAAGGAATTTGGCCTGGGCAGAATCACTTCTGTGACTCTGACGGGATGGTCTCCTTGACACAACCCCAGCCATGTCTCAGAAGAGGAGGACTCTTAGTTGAGAAAATGCCTCCCTAAGATTGGCCTATAGGCAAGCGTGGTGTGGTATTGTCTTGATTAATGACTGCTGGGCAAGTGGTATAGGGTATATAAGAAAGTAGACTGAGCAAGCTACGGGGAAGAAGCCAGCACGCAGTGATCCTCCGTGGCCTCAGCATCAGTGCCTTCCCCTAGGCTCACTCCTTGACTTCTTTGACTTCCCACTCTCACTTCCTTCAACAATGGACCATGATGTGGAAGTTTAAGCAAAACAAACCCTTTCCTTCCCAAGTCGCTTTGGGTAATTGTATTTTATTCCAACAATAGAAATATTAACTAAGACGGATGGTTTTAATATTTTATGTCTGTATTAGATTCTGTCTATGTGTACGATTAGCAGCAGATCACATAAACTACATGGGTTGTATATAAGAGGATCAATGAGTAAATTCCATATACTTACCAACACCAACAGGGGACAGATGTGTGAGATGGAGTTGTAAAGTAAAATGCGTAGTTAGATGCACCGTATCCAAATGTCAAACCAGTAATTACCGAGACCATTAGACTATAGCCGAAAGCCCTAAGCAAAGCACAACACAAGTGGCGTTGCACATTGATTTCAAAACCCTGACCAGGTACACATCAGCCTCTCAGACTTATGAGAGAGGCTAAGACAACACAGGGAAAATTAATTGCGGATGCCAAGCACCTATTCGGCAGTGACTCCTCTGCAGAATGCTTCAATATCTTTACTCGAGCAAAATTTGCCAAGTTGATTATAAATGTGGTATCTTACTCTTAATACAGCTTACAATTCACACCTAATGGTTCCTAGGGAGCCTGTAAACCGGAGTAAATCATAAAATTCATTTTGCTTTGCGTCAATTCATTCATCCATGCACCAACTAATCACCTCATTTCAAAATTCAATAAACCTAAATACCTGGATTTATGATACTTTGTCAGAATCTACTGGGGAATTCTGACAATGTGGATTTCGATGTCTATTGCAACTTAAGGGCGAGCACCTAGTTGAAAACAATTAAAAAGACTTGGCAGCAATAATTATATCCACAGTGTTAGCAAATAAAATAAATTAAAACTGATTTAATTTCTGCTCTGGGAGATGGGGGAGAAATACAGAAAAGCCCTAATTTAGGCACTTAGCACACTGGAGTTATTTGGGAGCGACTTTAACGTGACGGTGAATTGGTTTTGTAGTATTAACTGCTCTTAATTGCAAATAAGAATACATGCACAGGTGTATTTTTAAGAACGTATTGGTTGAGTACATTGTCTAATGGTCATGGTGGTAGTTGGGCCTTCGCATAAAAAATTCAATGGTGACGATTTTATTACAAGGAGTATTTGTATAAAATCTACTTATCACTGCACTATACAGAACATGAAACAAAACCTCCCCTTTGTAGGCAGCTTAAATGTGATTCATGCAAAGTGTAACACTGTTTCTTAGTCATATAAGACATGATTCACCTTATCTATTTAATGCCAGCGTTTGATTTATAACTGTTCTAGTGAGAAGAAGATAGCTCTGATGTGTAAGGTCTCTGTGTGTCTGAGCACACACATAAACACACACATGCATTCACACGCATACAAACAAATGACATAAACAAATGCACCTACATGGATACATACATATATGAATGTATGCACATATATACGCGCACACACACACACACAAGCACACACACACACACAAGCACACAGGAGCGTATACACTGCCTGAGTCTATGGAGGCTCACAACATTCTATTCGGTTAGGAAGTCAGAGAGAAAAACTACAATGGCTTTTGATTTTAGTTCAAAAATAAAACTTGTTTAGCAGCTTTGAACAGAGCAGTTTAGCAGCTGTTTTCCTCACAGTTTCCCAGCGTATGTCTAAATTGAAATATTCTTTCCTAGTAATAGACTTTACCTTTGATTCTTATTGTTTGCTATTTTGTTTGTTTGTGTGTTTGGTTGGTTTTTCATTTATGCAGCAATTCCAAAAACATATCACCTGCACAAAAATAAAAGGACGGATGAGTCATCCATTTTTCTTTAAAAAGGTTTGGAAAGGTATCTGATTGTTAGGCTCACCAAAGGTCTACATGGCTCTGTTGCCCCTTTAATTAAATTCTTAGAAGTAATCAGATGCAAAATGACTAATGGTAAGAAGAGAACACACCACTGCTGAATAATTTTATCATTTATACCTATAACTGTCAATCCACGAAGGGCTATTTTTTATATGTCACCTAAATCATAAGAGTTGGTACCTTTTTCTGTGATTCATGTTGGCCCTGCTCTGTGATTTACTGCTAAATTATTTCCCTTCTCTTTCAGGGAAAATTTTTTTTTATCTCCTTTCAGTGATTAATCTCTCTGATTTGAATGAGCAAAGCATTTTAGATGAGTGAATGTCACAATTTCATTGAGTATAAATTTCTCCAGTATGATTTTTTATACATATGGTTTTTTAAATATGCTAAGAAAGGACAATTATTTATTTAAAGGTTTATATTCCCATTACAAATACCCTTGCCTATCTCAGTTATGTATTCTAGGCTTTTTATTCCAGAAACATGTCGTCTCTGCTCCGACAAGACCTATCGACAATAGTTATTGACTATGACAATACAGGACCACAAATTCTTGTACAAAGCAAATTCATACCTCATCTTAGTATGAATGAAGTGGATCACAAAGTATCTTGATGCTAAGTATTTGTGTGAAAAGTGTCAAGTAATCCTGTTTTGTGTGTGCATGTGTGTATGTATTTGGGTACAAGTGTGTATATGTGTATGACTAGATATGTATCTATGCATATATGTGTTTGATACAAATGTATTTAATTATTTATTCATGTGTATGTGTAGTGTACATATATATGTGGGGTGTGCAGGTATTTATGCATGTGTACATGTGATAACATGTGGCTATCTGTGTGTATGCATGCATGTGTCACTGTGTATGAGTATATGTGTGTATGCATGTATTTTTATGTGCATTAGTGTATATTACATTACATGTATGTGCATGTAAGTATATGTTTGTGCATTTGTGTGTGTACTTGTATGTGTGTATGTATGTATATGTATGGGTATTTGATTGTGTGCATGTATGTGTATGGGCATATACATATGTATGTGGGCATGAATTTGTGTATATGTTTATGTTTGTGTGTATGCATGCATATATGTGTGTATGTTGGAGTAGATATATGAATATATAGTATATAAATATGTGTATGTTTGTGTGTATGCAATTGCATATGTGTATGTGGGCATAGGTCTATAAATATATGTGTATATGTGAGTGTAGTTGTGAGTGTGTATGTGTGTATGCACGCATAGGTCCGTCTCTCTGTGTGTGTGTGTGTGTGTGTGTGTGTGTGTGTGTGTGTGTGTGACTGCTCTTCTGGTCCTGTTCTTTTCTTCAGATTCCCAGAGACTCATAGCGTTACTCTCACTATGAATACTTAACATACCCGTCCCTGAATTTTAGTCCTATGATTGAGGTGAACAGATGTTCTCAGCCGCTTTAATAAGTCCATGAACTAGACTGCCTTGTTGCTTTGCGTGCCTGGGAGCATGTTCTCCTTCACATCGACAAATCCAATAAGCATGAGAAAATGTTTCGAAAGAATCAAATTCTCTTCTCCTCAATCACCTCTCCAGCCACCTACATCTCCACTACTGATCATGGGGTTTATACCAGCCTACTTGTTACATATCTAAAAGCCTGTGTTCACTGTGTGAGCGGTCAGTTTGCCTTAGTGTTGTAGGTAAAATACCCCTAACCTCACCAGCAAGAAAGGCACATGTTAGCCATTAAAACTTCAAAATTAAACATTGTTTCTCCACTGATGTGTGATTTTTGTCCTCATTTTCATGGTTTGACCTCTAGCCAGTAAAATCATGGGAAAAATTCTCAAAACAAAACCAGTTCTTAAATATTGCCGTAGGATCATGCCTTACGTACTTATCTTTTAAGCTAACCAATATGAGTTTCACTGTACCCTCCATTTGTCCCCCTGACAGATATTTCCTAGAGTTTTAAATAGTGCCCGAGGAACCCCAGACATAAAAAAGTATCTACCCCATATGCAGAATCAGGCTCAATAAATAATATTTTGTTCCCATGCTCATGTCCTTTCCCCTGTGAAGATCTTGTGAGGAAATAGCCTAGACGTGCGTGGCTTTTCCAAGTTGGAGGAGAGTGGTGGTTGCTCTTGACCGTTAACTCGAAAGGATTGCACTCACCCAGGATAAAATCCTTTGGAAAGATCTGTGAGGAGTTATCTAGATTACTACCTGAGGAGGTAAGACCCACTGCAACTGTAAACAGGACTGTTCCACGGGTCCTAGGTCGGATAAAAGGAAGAAGGTATGCTGAACTCTAATAGCCCTGGCCCTTTTTCTCCTGACCTCACCTGCAATGGCACCTGGTATTTCAAGGTTCTGCCGTCATGACCTCCTTGACCTGGTAGACCCTCTTTTAAGTTGCTTTTGTTGAGACATTCTGTCTGAACAAGAGGACTAGTAATTGATAGAGATCGAATTTCTAGTTGATTCAAATGCTTCCAAATTTCAAGTTTAATAATACTAGTGATCAGCTAGACGTAAATAAACAACTCTTAGAAATTAATTTTTTTTAAAAAAAAAAGTTGGTCGGGACTTCCAATTTCAGAGAATTTTTGTTCCATCTACAAAGCCATCTGTAAGCCTGACATTCTTCACGGTAGATAACTGGGAATGGGGATTTCCCAAATGGGTCCCTGTATCTCACACAAGAAACGAGGCTTGTGGATAGCTGGATGTCGTGTGTTGCTTTGAAGGGCGCTCCTTTCCTCCTCAGCCCAGGGCTGTTATCCTCCGAAATGGACAGTGGGTGTGGATCTAAACAACACAAAGCTTATGTGTGGTGAATAGAGGGGAGCAGAAAGAAGAGAAGTGAACAGGAAGAGAGAATTTCACAGCTCTTTACTTCGAGGCAAATTGTTCAGCAGGCTAGACTAAGGGTTACTACGATAGATAAATGCAGTCCTGTGAAAGGAAGAAGTGAAACGGAAACAGGAAGGATAATCCGTTTCGTTTTGTTTTCCCCAAAGCTGTCCAGAAACTTTGTCGCTTTGTGTCATCTTACTCAATAGCTGCAGACAGGCACTTACACTCGGACGGATGCAGTTTTCTTGTCTGCACACACTCATGGGGACGGAGGCACATACTCTGTCACGGGCTCTCTTTGTGAGAAAAAAAAATATTGCTTCCCATTGTCCATTCTCCAACAGGAAATGTTGAAGTCAGATGCTCAGTGGACCACAGTGACATTTATGGGTCAAGATGCACATTCAAATGCAAGTTGATTTTCACAGTAGGAGACGTCACACACAATGACACCTACTTGCAAAACCCTAAGGGCCAACTCTGAACAAGATCAAAAAACATTTTTTAACCACAGACTACGGCCGCAGGAATTGATTTCTATCATGAGAAAAACTTGTCTTTGCTGAGTCTGGAGACACTGTTTGCGTTCAAGTTACCGCTATTTTTTTTTTTTTGCTCTCCAAGTTATTATCAATGTAAAAATTTAAATATACTTACTGAAATAAATATATAGAACCTAAAAAGAAGCTGACAAGAAAGCTTAGACATGATGGAAGAATCTCACTCAAGTGGGTAAATTTACTGTCTTGTTTTTATTTGGAATAAAGATGGTGACTTTCTTTACTATGGGCATGAGGTGAAGACAATTTCACGGGATGTATGTGTAGGTGATGGCAAAGTAATGACAATATTCCTTTTATCTTTTCTAATCTTCTCATGAAATATTTCCCCAGCTCAATCCATACACTCATAAGAACAGAGCGAGGTGGAGAGCTAACAGTTGAGTTCATGGAACTTGTGTGAGTTCAGCTATGAAGGCACGATAATATCATACACACACACAGTCACATACAGTAAGCACTCAAAACATGCTTGCCAGCATCTCTCTACCTTAGATGCTCCTTATACAGAGTAAAAGACTTTTATACATTCGCAATACTCCAATAATTCTACTTTTAATGACCCATACTGGATACGGCCTTGCATAGATCTTGCAAAAGTTTGCCTAATGTTGTTGGCAAGGCTGGCATCTTCTTGGGAAATGCCACAAGTCCACCATGGTGTTGAGGGCTCGAAAAGGAACTCAGCTTTATGCTACGGAGACAAAGGCTACAAGGGGATTTCTGACATGAAATAATGCAGGACTAGGGCTCTGAGCTGCACTCAGAGGAATGAGCCTGCCTCCCAAATGTCTCTGGGCTGACAGATTCACTCTGACTGCTGCAAAAGGTGGTCAAGGGTATCCAACTTTCTTTCACTGTGGACAGACAGGGAAAAAAAAGTCTGAAGGAGGTTTTCTGAAATGCTATAGACAAGATACTATTAAAAATAATTCTAAGGAGGCAGTGTTTAGTACGACTATGCAGCTGCGTGGAGAAACAAAGGGAGAAGACTGCTTTGTCGTTCTAGAGAAAGTTGGGGTTATCCTTTTGGCAACGCTAATTTTGATCAAATGGAAATCGCTGTATGCCTCACAGATTAGTCATTAGAGTGTGGGATTAAATAGCTTCACTGCAATGTAAAAAGGAACCAAATAACCACAAAATAATAGTCATTTCCAGAAGCAGCTGCCCTAATGTCTTTGTCCTAATATGGAAAATGGTCATCCTTGCTTAAATCGGTGTGCTTCCTCCATTACATGGCTATGAAATGGCTTAATGAAATTTTATTTCAGAAGCCTGTACAATTACTAATTTCATGTGACAGGGTATATTTCTAAAACTCATTCCATATGTAGACTCTATGCTTATCTCTCTTGTAGTTAGGAGACCCAGAGGAGAATGTAATCTCTTAGACAGTAGGGAACGGATCACTTTTTTTTAATAAAGAAAACAACCATTCATTTAATGAATGGAACAATGGAAAAAGAAAATGATGTTCACAAAAAGGCAATCTGATTTGTTCTACATAGAGAGGTATTTTTTAGAAACAAATACTTGTGGGTGATATTTTCGAGCATAAAAATATCTACCAGAAATTTGAGGTTTTAATTTTAAGGTACCCTACCCTAAGGAATGGTTAAAGTGTGATTTATTAAGTCATTTCATAAGAGGTGACAATAAGTGAAATAAAAAGAATTATTCCAAGAATGTGGCTGCCTTAATTCTACAGAGCTGTCCTTTTCTTAAGCTTTCCAAGGGCAGGTATATGTTACCTCCATTCCTAAGTAGTAAATCTTTTATTGCCAGAAGCCATCCTTGTTTCCCTTATTTGTAAACTTCGGTAACATCTAGCATAGTACTTTCCACATAATTGGGCTCAATAAACGTTTATTGACAAAATAAAGAAGTCTATAGGGAACTCTTGCCCTTTAAATTATGTTTTAAAAAACAGTCTGAAATAGAAGGTTCTGTTTGAGGGAAAATGGTTTCAGTGCTTGCTTCTCACAGAGGGAAAAGAAGAAAAATATTTCTGGCTCAGTAACAGTCAAGCGGCCCTGCTTAAATCATGAACTAATATGAGTTCTAAAGCATTCTTCTCCACTAAGAAATGGCCACAAAGAAAACATGCGACCAAGAAGGCTAGAGTCATCTTAGAACACCCGACATAAACATCTTGCTCCCTGGTATTTCCTCTGTCAGGCTGTCTGAGGAACTCATTGCTGCCATTTGAATCATTTTTCTTCATACTCAGCTGTTGGCTTCTAAACTATAGAGGTTAGAGCCGTTGTTTAGTGTTACACCCACAACGATGAGTAAAGCTAGCTCACCAGAGCCCCACAAAATGCACAGTGACTCAGAGAAAAGCTGCATCCTGATTCGACTCGGGTGATTTTTCTTTTGGCACCCTACGCTGTTGCCCGTTCAAAACCACCCCCTTGTCGCTAAATGTCAGAACAGTACAGACAGGTATTACTAATAGGACGGGAAGAGCATTTTCAAAGTTGTAATTAAACTTGTTTCTTAGAAACACCCACTAGTAACCCAGAAAAGTTCATGGATTACATCACGTGATTTCCAACATGGGAAATCTCTGAAGACTTTCTAAGCATTTTAGGACAAAGCTTAACATGTTGATCATATGGTGGTCTCCTAGCAACAGGAGCTACACGCACATCTGCAATGTCACGATGCTATTCATAGAGAGGGTGAGGCAGGGTGGGAGGTGGGTTTGTGCTCTACTGCTGGCCTTTTAATTCTTCCTGACTTGGGATTAATAGTTTTCTTAGATCTCGACTCATGAATGTTCTATGCAATGGTGAACATGCAAGCCTCTAAACTGGGTGAGATACTCCAAATCGTGCTAGAGGAAATGGTGAAATATTGTTAAGTTTCCTAAAATCGGAAGAGGGATTAAACCGTGCAAATGTCAGCATGCTGAGGTATTTATAACTGAATAAACTGAGAAGTCAAGGCATGGTCCTAGGAACACGATTTTCAAAGATGCTCATTTGAACCCAAGGTTTCACTTAAAATTAACGATCTGTGGCTACTTTAATATCTGACTGGAATGACCAGAATATCCTACTTAAATTAATACATTTTCCACTGTTAAGGAAATACAAGAATTTCCATCAAATGCTGAAAACTGGAAGAAAGTATTGAAATCCTCTATTCTTATTTTTTATTTCCTGACATCATTTTGAATGGATGTTTTTAAAGTAAGAAAGAAAAACAGAAATGTATATTATTCTTTTTTCAAAGGGGAAAGGGAATTATACATTTCATGTTTTCTTTTTCTAATTTTTAATCTCAAAACGTCCACCACTGAGGGACCAGCAAAATGGCTCAGTGGGTGAAAGTATCTGATTCTGATGTCATGGCGAAGGACCAGAGTTTAATTTCTGGGAACCACATAGAAGTCAAGAACTGACGTGTGTGTGTGTGTGTGTGTGTGTGTGTGTGTGTGTGTGCAAGTCTACCGCTGAAGTCAATCCTTATGAAGTAATGGTTGTCATCAGGGGTAGACGACCCATAATGCGATCTAGCTCCTGGTGTAGAGGGCATTTCGGTGCCTTTACTGGCTGCAGTTAACACGTTTAATGCCACACCATCACTTTCATTTCATTTAAAGTTACATTTCCCACATTTATGCAGAAGTAGATTCTCCGGAGAGCATTTAAATGAGTACAAGAGGAAAACTTTCTATGAAAACCTGTAGAATTTTCTTTCCTTATGTTCTTAAGAGATAAAGGGTGGGACAGTTGAAAAGCAAGAAGTTCCTACAGGAGATATGAAGAGTAACAGACTTAAGATCAAACTAGCTTAGGCCTCAACCATTTGCTAACAAAGTGTGGACTTGGCTTCAGCTCTTGCTGCTATGCCCGTCTCCCACACACACACCCTTGCATCACACACAAGGGAAAGTGGAGTGGGTGACATACAGGCAACATAACACCCACGCTGAAGTGCAAACCTGTGTGGAACAGGAACTCTAGAAGAAGTCCAGTTCACTCGGACAGGACCAGAAATTGTCCACAGTTACCACAATTGCTTCTCCTAATAATGCTAGCTGGCTATTATGGTTTGGAGTTGAAGGGTCATCCATCCCCTCCCACCCCCCAACCACCCCTACTCCTCAAAAGGTTTATGGATTATTAGCTACTAGTGTTATTGAAAGGAAATTGTACTTTGGGGGCATGAACCTCAGCAATGGATTAGTCCATTGGTGAGTTCTCACATCTGGATGTGATAGTTTGAGTGGGGCCTAATCGGAGGGACAGGTCATGGTGATGGAGCTGTGGGCCCTTGCCTTATAAGAAGATATCTTGTTCACCAAGCCTTTCAAGTCCCCCCTGCCAGCCTCAGAGTGTCACTGTCATGGCCTAAAACTCCCAACTTTTAGGCCATGACAAAAAGCAATGTCTCCTTTAACTTGTTTCACTCCCTGTGTTTTGTGGAAAACCAGCAACACAATAACCAATATTCAAGAACCATGGCCCATGCTAGGTAGAGAACTAATTACTTTCAGGGCTTAGCTTGCCTGATTCTCACAAAGACATTGTGAAGAAACATTCACAGACAGAAGGGAAGAATCACGTAGTTACAGGTTCACAGACTTCATGTGAAATAGAGCAATTTGATCTCAGGATCGAGACCCCTGGGAACCTGATACGATCACCGGCCCCAGGTAGAGCAGGCTCTGCCACCAGGGGAGTATCATTCTCAGTTTGCTCTTTCCAAACTTTCTATTTTTGTCAAGACTTGAGAATGGAGCCTCTTTCTCTGCTCAGTGCTTGCCTCGGGATCTGAATGTACCTTTTGATACATCTCATCTTCTGATTAAACCACTTTACCAGCCCAATGTTTTCCACGGTCAGATGTCTCCCAGGGTCTGATAACCAGGAGAAGCACTGGCTGGCAACTGACATAAAGACAATTACTTGGAGTCAACTTCAAGCCAACTGAAGAGGAAGAAAATTCTGGGAGTCATCCAGCAATCTTTTAACAAATTTCCCAAGATCCTGATGCAGAACGTAAGCTCTTCACCAAGCCATTGTTGCTACAGCCTAGGTGGATGAGTAGAATTCTTGCTAAGTAAATACACTTTGGAATCACATGGCTTAATTAGAATCTTCTCCCGAAGAGAACATATGAGTCACCATTGTTACTTCCATCTTTTTATCGGCAGAAGCTATTTCATAGGTTTTATGTGAAGACAAATCAAAGCGCTATGTATGGTTTGTGCTTTGTATCTATACTCAGGATATTGTTATTAGTTCTTCATCCTCTGCCTCTCTCCACGTGCACCCCTAAGTTCATTGCTGAATTCTTCATATTGTCCTGTACACAGCAAACATTGCTACTGGGCATCACTGAGTTATTTATTGTTTACCTATAATACTTGTCCTTTTATTAACTTTGTATCCAGTCTCTACCAGAGGGGCAAATAAACAACTCTATTTCCTCCAAACCCAGGAGAGAATTGACCGCCTACTAGGAATCCTAATTCTGCATTATCATGTTTCATATCCGCCTCCTGTTGTAGAACGAGATTTTCTAGGTTGGACATCTTTCTGGTCACTGCATATGCCCCTTCCCACAATCGTACACAGTAGAGAGATTCAGTAGCTTCACAAAGATTCAGTATATATGTTTATTATTAAAAACAGAAAACACACCCATTTTCATTAAATATTTGTCATGTGTGATGGCTTGGCTTGTCCACAGCTGCGCTTGTCTCTCTTTTAGTGTGTTGTCTCTTACAAAACTTTAGTCTATCACTAGCTATGATGACATAAACTTTGGCACAGGGTTGGCTGCTGATTCATCTCCACTAGCCTTGAGTACTAACTTCTAAGGCTCTGACACTCCACTTTCAAGAGAACTGTCGTCTCCTGGGTCATCCTGACCAAGATCTGACTGCAGTGAAGGACCGCAGCAAAACCTAAAGACAGGGGAGGCAGCCATGGTGCAGGGGTTTGATTCACAACTATGTTATTGACAGGCCAAGACTACACGTACCCCAACTCACCCCTGCCTTTCCCAGCTCTATCTCCTCACAGACCCTCTTGACATATTTTCCCGAGAGGAGCGTCCGCAGTGATGCCTCTGCTACCAAGACATCTCTTCTCCCTAGGACAATCCTTTGCTTGGCTGGAACTCAGCAAATGTGTCATCAGGTTGCAGACAGTAAATGGAGAAGTAGCTATGGCCCAGGAGCTCAGGTTGTCACCTACAGATTTGGCAGTCTTTAACTCTACTCAGCCACCCTGTTATATGACCAGTTATACAAAGTGTTAATAAGGAAGTCTGCCCTGCTGGTCTCAAGATCATGCACAGCTTCCATGTTAAATAACAATAACAGAAGTATCACAATATATAGTCACAAAAGGTTTCCTAAGCCACCCTGAAACCTCAGTCAAGTTACTTTAAGTTAGAGGGGTCACATCCAATATTGCCAGAGTATGCACATCTATGACATGTGAGGGTCGCAGGAGCACCCGCCTTAACAATAAATCAAGTCAGCTTGCCCAAACAACTTTTTTTTTCTGGATTAGATTATTGACTTTGATTGGTGAACTACTTGTACTAAAAAATATAAAGGAAGAGAAAGTAGAAAAATGTGTTGGAAGAAAATTTGCTGTCAGTGAACCTGAGGCGACTGAAAACGGAAACTCAAATGATAGACTCTGGCAGGTTAGTTAGACACTTGATTGGAGGAAAGGACCAGCCCTTGCCTGTGATGGCACACTCACAAGGACTTTCTGTTTGAAGATTTATTGAAACGTCCTTTTGCTAACTGTTACAGCTGATTTCTTTTGTGCTTAGGAAGCCTTTGGGTGCTAGTGACAGGCCTCTGCTGAGTCACCCCTACAGGTCTCAGGCTTGATCAATACCCCATGAATGGTTTTCTTAGGAAGGGATTACTGGTCCCTTGTGAATGTTGTAGAAATGTCATCAAGTTTCGTTTCCTATGAGATTATCTGAGACTAATGTATGGTGAGTTAGCGTGTTCCCTTAAGTTACATCACTCATGTGTAGACATTTTTTGGAAACACACAATAACATAGATATAGTATTCAATCAAAATCTGACCAGATTTTTAAATACATTAGTGGAAATAATTTAAAAATATCTAGAAAAAATCACTTTATGATGTGTTACTTTAACTGCAAAAATATGGATAGAGTTACCTAAAACAAAATGTGTATATAGATTTCTTTCTCATAGAGATTGAACTAAGATGTAGCTCACTGATTGACACTTGCCTAGCATGGGTAAAGCCTTGAATTAAAAAAAAAGGCAAGTTAAAAAGAAGAAGAAGAAGAAGAGGAGGAGGAGGAGGAGGAAGAAGAAGGAAAGAAAAGAAAAGAAAAGAAAAAAAGAAAGGAAGAAAGAAAGAAAAGAGCCAAGTATGATGACACACACCTTTAATCCCAGCACTTGGGTGGCAGAGGCAGGCAGATCTCTGTGAGTTCGAGGTCAGCCTGGTCTACAGAGATTGTTCTAGGAGAGCCAAGACAAAGAAACACTGTTTTGAAAAAAAAGGGGGGGGATTATTTTCTGGATATGTAATCATGGTAGAAATTCCTCAGTTCTTTGAACTTCTAAGGTTGAAACAATTGTTTCTGAATGGGGGGAAATTCTGGTCTGAAAAGAGTATGCCTGCTTAACTTTATTCTGAAGTTTCTTATGTAAAAAGGACATTATATGATAAAGGAACAAACAGTATTCATTCATTCCTTTATTCATTCATGGCCACCTGAAATGCCCAGGTTTTTCAAAACTGAGTCATTTTAATAAAAAATGCTTTCAGAACAACAGGAATGAAAAGGCTGGCCTTCTTAATCCCTGAATGTAAGTATGTGAGCATTGAGGTGTTTATTTATTTATTTAAAAAATAACATCAAGGTACATTAGCTATTTCCAGTTGTAAAAAGGTAACACCCCCAACAATTGAAACACAGCAATCCTTTCATTTCTTTTTAAGATATAATCCTGGCCACCCATGGAGACAGACTTAAATATCCCTTTGTCCCTTTCCTCCTTCTTCTCTACTGTTTTGTCAGGTTTGGAAATTTTGCAACTAAGTTGATATCACCAAATAAGAATGCTCTTCTATTTGCCAGTTTCTGTTCATTCTCCTATACGTGGAAAGAACAGATAAAAATGCATTCTTTTTGTAAGAAGAAGGTAAGTCCCTGTTGCAGAAGACCCCATGTACTTTGAATATAGAACAGAGATGTCCTGAACTGAATCTTACCTGAAAGCCTCCTCTTGGAGGGCTAGTTGTCATGGTATCAGAAAAGCATCATGGGAGCTTCCAAAGGGAGGAAGTAATAACCCTACCCAGCTGCAACCCCTTTGAACCACAACAACTGGTATGGTATATAATGCTTCTAAGCATGAAACAATAGCATGCATACCTTGACAGCTACCAAAGCTCTCTAACTGAACGCGAGGACCACTCACATGGAAGGAAACCCAGTTGACTGGTACTGGAAACCCTGACTACCTGGAGTTGTGAAATCCTGGATCTAGGAGGTAAACCCACAGTTTCTACCTTACTAACCTAGCACGATTCCTGACTCCACTTGAAATATTTGTCTTTCTGCCCCTAGATAAGTATAGTTCTCATGAAGGAAATTTCTCTTTACAGCAGATGGAACCTTTATAGAACACCACAGCTCATCAAAACACAGAGTTGTGAGCCCAGTACCAACTGATCTATCTACAATATGACTCTCATACCTAAGGCGCAGGGGTTATTGAGCAAGAGGGGAGCAGAGATACTGTATGATGCAGGACAACTGGAAGTTTACTGGGAGAATTTTCAGAGACCTTGAACCTGAAGAAATCTCACTAACATGGCTACTTAAACATGACCTGAACAGGGAAGGCAGTCATAGAAGTACTAAAGTGGACAAGCTGTGAGGGGTTAGGGCTTACAAGACCTCAAACCCAGACAAAGAACAACAAATGTTGCGGGGAAGAGAGTCTTTCCCAGAGAATAGCATACCAACTGGTTATCCGATAGCAAAAGGTCAGCTCTGAAAAAATATACATTCATGTAACATATGCAGACTGTATTTATATATTTATATATAAATAATAATATATAATTATAGCATAATTTTAAAAAAATTAAAAAGTAGTAAGAAAATTAATAAAATAAGTGAAAACTGGGAACACTTTTCATACCTCCACATACAGGGGTATTTCCCCTGGAAAAACAGAAAGACAGAAAGAAAACAGTCAATGTCTCTCGTCTATCTCACACTTCAGATTTTAAAGGACTCTGATATCCACAGGCCTGCTGCACAGAGGGCAGTGTTTACCCTCCTGAACAACTGACATACTTGCTCATAATTAAGAGGAAAAGAAAGAGAGAGTTGCTCAATCAGTATTGGATCATGTTCACCTATATATATTCTTAGAGATCATTAGCTCAGAAATAGAGTTTAAACAAAACATGGGTTAATTTCACGAGTGTAACACAAATGTCTGAATCTAAAAAATCCTATGGTTGAAGATTATCACTAGGTACAAACCCACTGTTTTGCCCAGATTTTTTTATAGGTAGAAATATTTACAACAATGAAATTCACGTTAGAAAGGAAATTGATTCAATGTGATCGTGGTCTACATGAGCAATTTACCAGATAAAATTCTGTCATCTTAGGCAAACCAGCCAGAAGACAGTGATTTGTGCATTGAATCTTCTCCTGCCTGTGTTCTACCTTGAACTAACCACATAAATAATACAGAGGAGAATATTTAAATTCTCCAGACAATCTTCCATTTTATTCTCAACATAGAACCTTAGATTTATGTATTATTTATAGTACTACAACATATGCTCTATTTAACATAATTTCGTCCCAATAATACACTTGATCAAATGTTTTAATTTGTCATATTTTATGAAATTATATAGTCTTAAAGTGAATTAAGTCAGTCTCTTCCAGGTGTCCCTTCAGGAAGGAGATAAGTTGTTATGAGAATGATTCAGTTCGGATAGAAAAAAAAAAGCCAAAAAAACCTATCAGTTTAATTGAATTTCCACATAGGACAGAGACTCTAATCACGAGTATATTTCAAACACTATCAAAATGTGCATTTTGTTTGCTTGTTAAATGTATTTGGTTTTAGACATCTTTATGTAAGAGTAAATGCATTTTCTCTTTGAATCCTTTGAATGTTTATAATTTATTACAGAGATATACTGTAATGGATCCAAACCAAAATAACATGTCAAGCTTATACTTTTGTACTTCCATTGGATTGTTGTTCTTTGCAAATTTCTGTGCTAGGTAATGCTAAAAAAATAAAATGGTATTTTTCCGTTTTTTGGTGTTTTATCTAAAAAAAAAAATCTTCCTGGAAAGTTTTCCACTCAGATAGCATTGAATACATAATGTGGACAGATTCTGTCATTGGTATTTTTAAGAAAGAAAGCAAACATATATTTTAGGTAAATCTATAGGGGTCACCCTACACCTAAGACTCGGGGAACATGGTGGAAAAGGGGATGAAAAGAGGGAAGGAATCAGAGGACCAGGGCCTGTGCTCTGACATTATATTTACTGTGTGTGACAGGAAAGCTGTACACAAGAACCTTTAACGGCGCATTGTCTAACTAAGTGCTGCGTTATGATCCCGCCAGTTAAAATACCAACATGGATGGAAAAGATCACACAACGTCCCACCCCTAGAGGAAGAACTACAAGTAGTTAATGATTGCTACCGAAAGATGATAGACCAATCCCCTCCAGGAATGAGGCCCCTAATTAGTTACTTAATATCAATTTGTCAGTCCTAAAACATATTCATCTCTAAATGGAAAATCCAGCTGTGTGTATATATGTGTGTATGCTTGTAAAACAAAAATAATTGAACAGAAGTTAGCACTGAATTTGAGAGAAAATGATGGTGGGGCATGGCTGATTTACAATGGGGGAGTGATATAAATCCAGTATTTATACATAAAATTCTCAAAAAATGAAAAGTATATATGTCAGAATTCAACAAATAATTTTGGTGATATTCTTATTATGAAATGATTACTATATGGTACCCTGATTTCTTTATGGTACCTTTACTTTAAACTTCATTTACTATTTTAGGATACAGCCATTTAATAGGGCATCCTGAGCCTGTGTGTTTATGTCCTTTCTTCAATAAATCTTCAGGAGTTTGGCAGTGGAGTTCAGTGAAAGGCAAACCAGAAGCATTCCCTTCTCCTCCGCACATGTGAACCAGGATGGCAGACGTACAACGAAGGAGGAGGGTCTTCCTTTAACTACATCCTGCTGCCTCCGGACCTCTGCTCCTGCATAGTGTACCTCTGCTGCAGAAGCCTCCTCTCTTAAAGAAGCTCTTGCTACTTTGATGTTCAGAACTTAACATCAAAACTGCTTTCGTAAAGGCGTTTTCTGACTCCGTGAGCAGCTCTTTCCATAAGCCCTTCTTTCTCTTTCTCTCATGGAACTCTGACCGTGGCACGACAGCTCAGATTTACATATTTGTCAATTTTCTTCACCACATCTGTTTTGATCAGTGATGATGTCTATTAACAGACTCTGCACTTTTGGAGACATCAATAAATGTTAGCTGGATGGGTGTATCAAATACACCTTAAAATACAAAAGCCAGGCTAAGTCTTGTCTCTACTATAGAAAAGGGAAATGTGGCCCAGAATTACAGAACCACTTCCTTTAGGAAGGGATTGGGGAAAAGGAAGGAATGCAGAGAAAGGTACTTGTTCAGCTTCTTAGAGAGCAAAAAGTACAGGGTATCTCAGGATCTGAATTAGGGGTGATGGGTCTGGGACGCATGAAACCATAATGGCAAAATTCTAACTGATTGTTTAAGGCTTCTTTTTATTAAAGAAAAATATAAGTCCACTGAAGATTTATAAACAGTGAGGAAAATAACCAGGATTTAACTTGTAGAGGACTCTGGCTGTAATATGGTAAAGGAGGATCTTGAAAAATCAGAGGCAGATCCATATATAGCCTGAACAGCTCTGAAGTCTGAAAATATTTGTGAATAGAATTGTTCAGATCTTATATTTTCCCCCCAGTTTTAGAATATTTACATATACATGAGATATTTCGAGGGTGGGGGGGCCAAAGTCAAAATGCAAAAACGCAGCTGTATTTTACATAACATGTAGCTCAAAGATAATTCCAGATGTTTATTTATGATTTGCAACTCGCTTGCAAAGTGAGGGTTTCAATATGGAACTCTCATACACATTTCCTCTTGGTTTACCTGCCTCCACCCCCCTCCCCTTCCTCTTCCCTCTCCTCTCACACTGTACCTCTCTCTGCCTCCCCCCCCCCAGCCTCCTTCGTTTCTTCTTTGCTCTGTTGTCTTCTCCACCCTAGGAAGGATTTCAAGAGGTAACATGAAAAAGAATAGTAAGAAAGTATCATGGGTGAAAAAGGTCAGACATTGGATGGAAGGTGTTTGTGACTGAGGGGAATCTGATGGTACAGGGAGCAAAGGGCACAGATGTCTTTCCTCCTGGTCCAACAGCAAGAGTAGGGTTTGAGATACTTCCTTGTAGAGGAAGGCAAGGTGATGACGTAAACCGATGAAATGACTGATAGAAGTAGCAACAGATGGAAAATGCAAGATCACAAGAGAAGAAAGGAAAAGTAGGAGAGTAGATTGTGTCAGGGAAGCCAAGATCAAAAGGCTTGCAGGAGGGCAGAATGCAAATTAAATTTGCCCCTTGGATTCTTGGCCTGGATGGCAGCGGTCTCTTTTGGGGAGAGCATTTGTGGTCAGTTGTTTTGGACCACAGGGGTTACAAATGTTTTGACTTCATCATGTGTGATTAGCTGCACTCGTCTGTGGGAAAATTGTCTTAATTTTAACAGATTGATAAACTCTTATATTGAATGTGTCACATTAAAAAGAGATTAATTGTATTTTAGTAATGAAATGGATTTATCCATTCTGGTTCAAGTCTTGCTTTGCAGAGACAGAAAAGGGAAAGAAGACAGAGAACCAAAAATCTCTTCCGCATTTCTTTAGCCAGGAAGTCTAAACTAGAGTTCAGATGCACTCTTGTAATCATGTCACCTCAACTCTTTATCTCACATCATACATGTTCTTTGTTCATCTGTTTTTACATAGATAGCATGTCTGCTACAAATTAGGCCACTTTGCATTTCATTTCAATAGCTTTAATGTAGAATTTTAAATCCAACTTAAAAAATAAAACAAAAGATTTTCAGGCTGGAAATTGCTCTCCAAGTAATGGTAGCTGCAAATTAAATTACAGGGAGAGAAAATGATGCCACAAGCCCCACATAGCTCTCCAAGAGAAGACAGGACTTTGGTCCTTCTAGGAAACTATTGAAAATTAGTTTGTAAATGACAAAATTAAGTTTTTCTGTGTGTGTATGTGTGTGTGTGTGTGTGTGTGTGTGTGTGTGTGTGTGTGTGTGTGGTGTGCATGAACATGTGCCTGTGGAGGTCAGAGAAACACTTTTTTATTCCCTTCCCTTCCCTTCCCTTCCCTTCCCTTCCCTTCCCTTCCCTTCCCTGCCCTGCCCTGCCCTGCCCTGCCCTGCCCTGCCCTCCCCTTCCCTTCCCTCCCCTCCCCTTCCCTCCCCTCCCCTTCCCTTCCCATATGGGTCCTGGAGATGAACTCAGGTTGTCTGACTAGTCAGCAAGTGGCTTTGTATACTTAAATATTTCACAGGGCCATCCACCTTACTTTTGAAACCCAGAATCACTGTTTTGACCTGAGGAAAGATAGCCAGCAAGCTCCTGTGATCTGTTTTTTTGTTTGTTTGTTTGTTTGTTTTTTTAAACTGGTCTCTGCCAAGCACTGGAGTTACAGAGTTTGGTCATGCAAGGTCTGAATTCAAGTCCCCAGGCCTGGAGAGCAAGTTCTCTCTCCACTATACCCTTTCTTTAACCCTTGTCAGCTACGATGTTAGATAATTTTCTCTTTATGTTATTTCCATATTTTCCTAAGCAATTTTGATTATTAATCTTTACAAGTGAAACCAACTCGAACCAGAGCAGTCCATTTGGGACAGGAAGTAGCTGCCTCTAAGTGGTTCATCTATAATTTTTCACTATTTTTACTCCCACTTATATGCAAAAATTGCTTTCAGAGAAAAATGTTTCGCCCTCATGCTGAAACAACAGTGAGTTCATGTTGTGTATATGTGAAAATCAAGCTTGTTCATCTGAGCCTGCATGAGAGCAAAACTATCCTGATGGGCTTTTGATAACATGGAACATGCCTCTGCCATTGCTAAGGTGAGCACTTAATATTTACTTTCTAAAACTATACTAAAATAGACTGTAATATTAAAATATCACACACATTTTTATTTCTTCTTGCCTGTGTCTAATTAATGTTTATTCCCAGATTGTGACATATCATAATACCCATAATACAAGTCTGTAAATCATATTTGTGAGAAAAAATTTAAAGTATATTGCTAAGTTCTGAAGCAATAGAAAAGGCCATATAAAACATTCATATTTATTACTACCTAGAAGCCACAGTTCTTCCAATATAACTCATTTTCCAAACTGCAAGGAAATGGTTCATGTTATAAAATATGAATGATTACTTTAAAAAAAGCTATGTCTTCCCCACAAAGCACCAGACTTATATCCTATGATTTCAAAAGGGCATTCTATGTGCTCTTTTATTTGATAATATTTCTAGAAAGTCATTTCAATTCAAATGAACCTCGATCCAGGCAAGTGCATCGGGACGCAGAGGCCCGGATTTGGAGTTTAGTTTGTAGGGCACCAGAGAAGTATTTAGGGGCCATAAGTCATTATCATTAAATAAATTTAATCTGAGGACCTCTGTGTCTGTGGCACCGAAGTAGGCGTTGGAGTGATTTATGGCACGGCATTAAACATATTGAATCTGTTTCCATTTCAACTTTGGAGAAGGGCTTGGGAGCAATTTGGATTTGGAAGGAGTTGATCCCTATGCAAAAATGTGAGGGGCCCTGGTTGCAGATTTCTCTAAAATTTCTAGTAATTATATTTTAACAAGAGCAAGCCAGAACTTAAAAATATGGTATTTCTGCAAATGTGGCCCTAAACATTAGTCGAGTGTGGGTATTGACCTAAAGAAAGTACGATATGCTCAGAATAATTGGGGTCCAAGCATTCGTCAGTGGTCTCATCTCTCATTTTCCAAAACAGCATTTCTGAGAGTCTGTTCAAAGGAAAATTTCATAGAAAATCTGACAGAAGGAAAGGCAGCATGGTGTGGGAAAATTTCTGCAACGTGGACCATGAAATGCTACTTTCTTGGAATTTCACAATGCATAGCAAGATAATAAGAGTTCTGAGCAGACCCTCATAAAACAGAGTGGATTGTTACTGGTACTGTCTTCAACTAACTGAGATAACCAGCTACCTTTTGATCAGCATGACAAAATATGCCAAGGGCACGATAGTAGCATCTATATCTTGGTGGTAACCAACAGCATTCAGTTGGACTGACGGTCCTCTCAATATGAGGAAAATAATGCCTGGTACTGTCAACTTAGTCAACTACTCATGACAGATGCTGCCATTGAACATAGAGGGGAACCTCCTACTGCCGCTTCCCTAAACCAGTATACTTTTAACTACATCTTAAATATGTGTCCCTATATCCCTCGATATGTGTATGTTCCACCTCTTATCAATGAAGCTTCTTTTTGCAGCAGATAAAGACAGTTATAAAAATTAACAACTGGTTAAAATACAAACAATAAATGACTTTGGGGATTCTGGCCCCAGTGGATAGCTCTACAATAAAACCCTCCTATTTCACTTCGTGGGGATGGGGTGGAAAGATTGTAGTAGCCAGAGGACCAGGGTGTCTGTTGAGAAGCCATGTCTTCTCTATACAAAGGGAGGCTGAGCTCACTACATCTTAACCATGTGATGCGGGCCGTAAACAAGACTCACACAATGAAAATACCAGTTGGCTTGACAGCATGAGAGGGACCTTTACTAACGCGTCCGTCTTCAGTGAGGAGCTATAGGCAGTTCTGGCTACTGAGAGAGGGAGAATGAGTCTTCCCCAAGGATGAGTTGTGCAATTGGTTGTCTAATACAGGGTAGTTGGCCCTAAAAACATAAAAATATGAGAAGCACTCAACGATCAGGCTGTACGTAGAGATTTATTAGTCTTTATAAGTAAAATAATAATAAAGAAGATGATAAAAATGGCAATAATATATGGAAGCAGAAGAAGTGCTTTGCAGTGCGGGAGGAGGAATGGTAGGAGGGTGAAGTAGGAGAGGGTAGCAGAAGACAGAAGAGGATCAAAATATATTAGATATATGTATGAAATGTCAAAATAAAACTGATTCGTTTGTATGCTTAGCAAGTGCCAAATAAAAGAGAAAAAAATTCCTGTTAGCACAGAATTTCCAAGCCTATGAAGTCATGTTTTACAGAGGTGACTTAGGAACATTTTATTGAGAACTTGCACTAGACACATTAATAACGTTTTGTCATTGTGAAGTTTCTATATGGTTCTGGGTAGAGGTGCCTCATAGCCCAACTATAGCTAATGCAGCAGCCTGAAGGCAATCAGGTGAGAAATCAACTCCACTAGAAGGCAATCATATGTTATCCAGCAGTCTCTCTGCTATAACTCGAACACTCACACATTTGTCACTCCACGGTGCCCACCCACCATTACATCAGCCAAAAGCTACCCTACGGAAGTCATAGAAGCCAGGAGATTTTTCACTCGATGAACTTGCAAGAAATGTCCACATTAAGAAATAGCAAGAGGGCTGAGAGATGGCTCAGAGGTTAAGAGCCCTGTCTGTTCTCCCAGAGGTCCTAAGTTCAAATCCCAGCAACCAAATGGTAACTTGTAGGCATCTATAGTGGGACCTGATGCCCTCTCTGGCATAAGGTTGTACATGCAGATAGAGTTCTCCTACACATCAAAGAAAGACAGAAAGGGAGGAAGAATGAAAGAAAGAAAGAAACAAAGAAAGAAAAGAAGGAAGGAAGAAAGAAAGAAAGAAAAGAGAGAAAGAAAATATAGAAAAAAAAGAAACAGAATGAAGTAAACTTGCTACTCAAATAATGTTTAACATTTGGAGTGGGGGTGTCTCTGACGAGTGGGAAGTGCTTCTGACTCTTTTATCTGCTCTTGGGACCCTTTTTTCTCCTACTGGGTTGCTTCGATCATTCTTGATGTGAGGATTTGTACCTAGCCCTATTCTAACTTAGCCCGATTGTAACTTGTCATGCCTTGATTGGTTGATATTCCTGGGAGGCCTGCTCTTTTCATATATGTACTAAGCAGGTAAGACAGGAGTTATTTAAGCCTGTTTACACCCAAGATGATACTCCATGAATTACTGGAGGAAGCTCCTGATGAGGTTAAACTCTCTTCCGTGTTTTGTGCTTGTCAGCCCATATAGCTTGTGTAAGTCAATCTCCAAAAGATAATTACAGTGGAATTCTCTGCTGGAGCCCACAAGTATTATACAGTAGATGTACAGTTGACAGATCTATCAGAATAATCCACCGGAAGTGTATACTTCCACATCCACATGGAGTAACGTGTTTTGCAGAGCTACGAGAACACTTGTCTTTTAGAAAGTCACTGTCAAATCTGTAAAAACCTAGGGAAGCCATGACTTTTCCTTCAAAGTGGGATCATTCCCAAAACACCTCAGCAGTGCATCTTCTCCTGTGAGGGCAATGGAATGACCTTTCCATTCCTAGACCTTAGAGCAAGAACATCCACTCTTTGTTCTAACAGTCAAGTTACGTAGCTCATTTTCCAAAATCACCTGCTAACAGACCAGGTAAGAATTTCAAAAGGTTAGGAAAACACTGCCCTTACCAGGGTGGGGGTTAGTCCAGGTTCAGGGACATTTAGTGACTGTATCTAAAGGTTTGGAATGTCAGGTATTTCCCTTGGGTGCTGACTCTCTCCTAGGTGGCTTCACCTGTCCTGGAGTGCTGCTTTGTCAGGTTCACCCTGCCCCTTTTTGTGATTCTAAAATGCATGTGAGGCCATTGTTTCGCCTATGGAATTTCCCAACCACGTCTGTAAAACCTAGTGGAGATTGCCCCTTTTTTTCCATTTCTCCTACTCTCTGCCTCTTTGCCCAAAGGAATAAAGAACATGTAGCGATAACACAGGTAAGTTGATTTATTTCATTTTACTCTCAGATCCCATTAGCCAGGTTTTCCCCTGCTATGGCAACCTGGTAGGGGTGCTGAGGCTGGTACTTAAGGCCTCTGATAACTCTCTCTTTATTTATTGTATCGTTAACATATGAATCAATTTTATTCCTGACCATCTTCAGTAATAACTGTCTCGCACCTGTAATAGGAGGTACGCTGATGATTACAACTAAGAAAATTCGTTGTGACTTGGGAAGGAGTCTAGTTTATCTTCCATTGAGCTCTCAGAGTTCTCCATCATTTTCCACTTCTAATCACTGGTTTCCAATCGCTTTCCTGTGTTGTTAGATCATTGCCTATAAATTATGTACAACAGAAGTACAGCATATAGCACCACGCCTCAAACAAATATGTATTATTTACAGTGTCACAGGTGAGCTATTGAAAGCAATGATATGATTTGCCAAAAATTCGATTTCAAAAGTAACTTGTCTAGAATGCTGAACCAGTACAAAAGTGGCCTTTTTTCTGCTGTTTAGATTTTTTTAGTAATAAATGTATATTACAATAAAATATTTCATATAAACACTGCATTATTAATGTGGCTTGTACTTGCCCTAGGGCAGCAAAGCACAAATGGTTCATTTAAATTCTGAGCTCTTCCAACAGCACACACAGCACTTCTGATAGTCCTGTGTGAAAAGACGGCACCTTTATTCTCTCTCTATTCTGCTTGCCTACTATATGCCGGTACATTGCCCACAGTATCTAATGCTCTATAAATATATAAATATAAATATAAATACAGTATTTAATGTTTTACCACTAAATATAAATACAGTATTTAATGCTCTACCACTAAATATAAATTACCCTCATTTATGACAAACTAGTATTATTTAACATTGCTATTACTTAAAAAATACATGCATGTGGGTGAATTTTTTCTAGTTCTGCAAATTTTCTTACTTATGTACTTTTTCTTGATCACAACCAATCAGTTTTAAATGGTGACAAATGCATCATCCTTATATTATACTTTAGCACAGTTCTAGGCCAGGAGAATTCACACAACACTGTCACTTCATGCTTGGGACATAAATAATAAAGAATTGCCAAAGAGGAAAACAGGCTAAGAAAGTGGTCACTCTTGGCAATTACATTTTACCACATGAGATTAAGGGACAGAATCCTTTTACCACACCGTTTATCAAACTCACATGTATTACATTATATCATTTCCATTACATATTACCTAGTGGTTAATTAAAACTTACAGAATGGTATTCATTACAAAGTGTTAATCAATACTTGCAATCCATTTACCTTGAGCGTGGAGATCAATTTCTAGAAGTGATATTAATAAGCTGTTTGCTGTCTACTTTTTTTTTTTTGGCTAAGGTCGACTTTTGGTTAGTCTAAAATTGTAAACTGTCTTTAATGGAATAATCATAAAAAGGTTCTTATTAACAGCTTTCCAGCCAATTCAATTTTACTTCATTTCTATGCCCAGCTCCAACCTGTTGCTTCTGCGTCTGTGTTGCTGTATTCTTGCATGTAGGGGGCAGAATCAAGAATTTTATTACCATTACAGCACTCTTTAGCCAAGTGGCATTCATCTATGGACTGCAAAATTTGGGTTAGAATTATCCATTAAGTGGGTGTGTCGGGCAGAAGTGTCTAAAGGCTTATTAGTTTCAAAGAGACCAGAGGCGATGAGCCCTCTTAGATCAGTAGTTCTCAACCTGGGCGTCATGAACCTTTGGGGGTCAAATGACCCTTTCACAGGGTCATCTAAGACCATCAGGAAATTCAGATATTTACATTATGATCACAATAGTAGCAAAATTACAGCTATGAAGGAGCAATGAATGTAATTTTATTGGTTGGGAGGTCACCACAGCATGAATAATTATATTAAAGAGTCTCAGCATTAGGAAGGCTAAGAACCACTGTCTACAACCCTTCACAAGAGACTTGCTGGTGCTACCTGGAGAGTTCAAGTGATTTCCAGTTTGAGTGGGGGAAAGTGTGGAGCAGAGGGGAGGAGGAAGAAATTCCTTTATTAAGAGCTCCTCCCCCAGAGGTCACGCATAATTCAGGGCCAGGTTCTATTTGTCACGGCATAAAGTGCGTGATTCTGAAGCATGCCCTGGAGCTTTTTAAAATGGAGCAAGCCGTGATGGTGCAAGCTTGTAATCCCAACACCGGGGATGCTGAGACAGGACGATTATAAGTCTGAGGTCAACCTATGATAAATAGGGAGCCACTATTCCAATAAACACATAAACAACTTACCTACAATTTACAATTTATAGTAGTAATTTGGAGTACATGATGCCTGGGACTAAATAACCTCCAAGAAATCTTCAAGTACTATAGGATGTTGTAGGGTTTCGTTTTAATTTTGTTTTTTTCTTTTGTTTTGTTTTATAACATAGAGTTTCTCTGTGTAGCCTTGACTATCATAGAACTAGCTCTATAATCAGATTGGCCTCAAACTCTGAGATCTTCCTGCCTCTGCTTCCAGAGTGCTGGGATTAAAGGCAGGTGCCACCATATTTGGCTTTATTATAGAACCTTGAACAAGATATTTAGTCTTGTTTGGAATCCCTTCGTCAGAAAAAAGCTGGTAATAACTATATTGTCTTTTAGGGTCATGGTAGTGATTAAATCTGGATATAGGAAGAATGTGTCCAGCCTATAGTGGGTCTTTAATAAATTTTAGCTATTACTGTTATCAAATAGTCTTGGCAAGGTGAGGGATTTAAATCCTTGCTATCTAAACATCAGCTAGATTATGGCAGGGAGAACTGTGTTCAAGTATGCTCTTCACTCTTGGCAATGTTGTGAATCATGAGGAAGCCTCTGCTACACATTGCTTACCTGTCATTGGTGGTTATTTGGAGGCAAACACTCCACTAGGCAATAGAGAATATTTCCTATCTCTCTCTGATTCTGTTTTCAAGGATCTTGCTATCAAGGAGAAAGGACAAAATGAAAAGCTATCAAGCTGTTTAAAGTTAGCTTCCTGGCGTTATGAGAGTTGAAGTCCTTGAGTAAGAGACACAGGTAAAGGGCACAACAGGACACTCCAGGAAGAAGAAATAGGAAGAGTGGCCGAGATAAAGAAGGAGAAATTGTCATGTGCTTAAGGAAAAAAACCTTATGTTTTCGTTAAAGTTTTAATAGCCACTATCTTATAAAATAAACTTATTTTAAAATAGAACAATTTCAGATGTGAATTAATATAAAATCATACTACTACCTTGTGATTCCTGAGTAGATATACCTAGTGTCCCTTTAAAGGGAAAATCTGGATATAAATACACCCGCAGGGCAGGTTCCATGTGATAAATGGACTTTTGCTACTCTATATTTAAGAACTGAAAAGTTGGAGTGAGAGCATTGCCTAAAGCTTGGCCTCCGTGTTCTAAAGGAGCCTAGCTCTAACCATAAGACATCAAGGAAGGGATTCAATGCACTTCCGTTGCTTAATAAGCCCAACTGTAGTAATATTTGGCTTGTGTTTTGACAAATAAAGGTTGCCTGAAGATCAGAATGCAGAACTAAGACACTAGGGGTCGGGGAGTGATGGTGTACACCTTTAATCCCAGGATTTGGGAGGCAGAGACAGCGGGATCTCTGCTAGTTCAAGGCCGCCCTGGGCTCCCTGAGACTGGATCTTTCTGAAAGAGAAACAGAGCTCACACAAAGGTGATCCCAGCACTTGGGATGCCACACCTTTAATCCCAGCACTAGGGAGGTGGAGACGGGAGTGACAGGGCTGGGTGGAGAGAGGAATACAAGGTTGAGTATACAGGAGCTCAGTGGGGTCTGAATCAGTCAGTCAGAGGAGGCAGGCAGAGGATGCAGTCTGAGGATGCAGTTTGAGGTGGCAGGCAGAGAACAGGATCACCCTTTTGGTCTGAGGATTTGATAGCAATAAAAGGTCTCTCTCTAATGGCTGGCTGCATTTCTATCCTGATCTCTCAGCTTTCACCCCCTGGTATCTGACTCTGGGATTTTATTAAGAACCGTTAGAATTTGTGCTACATTTAACAGCATTTTTCTTTAACAGCCCTGGAAAACTAGCCTAAAATTATAAATAGAGAAGGGAGGAGATAGATCCGGATTTAGATTGGTAGAATTAGGGGAAAGTAATCTCATTATGCTTAGATAGAATGGAGGGAACGCAAATGCAGAGAAAAACGGACGGAGAGTTCTGGGGATGTGGCTCACCAGAGTGCTTGCCCTGAAAGTAGGAGGCCAGGCATTGACTAACCCAAGCCTGGTGGTGTGATTCCAGCACAGGAGAGGTGGGGGCAGGGCATCAGAAGTTCAGTGTCACCCTCAGCTACCCAGCAAGTATAAAATCAACCCGAGGATGAGCCCCTGGGTGACTGAAAAAGACGTAGGCATATATTCATACACACCCATTTGCACATAGTGATTCTGTTCAATATGAAAGCACATACAAGCGGCATACAAAGCTTTATGTATATATGTGTGTGCATTTGCGTATGTATATGTGTAAAGATAAATTCACAAATCACGTTGTTTTAGTGATTCTCATAGAGACAGGGAGATGCTATGCAGTGTTCCAAGGGACAGAGCCCTCAATAGACCTACTCATTTGTGATGACTGTGACCACAACTGCGGTCACCCTGACAGGTGCTATATAGAGCCATTTATATTCTAGACTCTCTGGAGGAATTCACCAAAATGTGCTTCTCTTGGGAGATGGGATGAAGGAAAAAAGAATAAGACCAACTTGAGTTTATATCTTTGTTCTATTTGTATTTTAAGCTGTTGATGTGCTTCTTTAGTGATATTTTAAGCACTTAACACCTACAAACTTTCAAAAGTATCGATGGAGAAGTTTATAAGAAGGATCTCTAGAGAGAAAGATAGCAGACATAGATGCTATAAAGAGGAAATGGGAAAGATGGGGTGCTTTGCTGGGGGAGGGATGAAGAGGGTAATATACAGGGAGGGGGTAAATAACAGAAAACATGTCAGAAAATGGTATAAATAATTATCATTTTATTTTTATTTAATATATAATATATATGACCTCATTTTCTAGTAGGTTCATTTCAGATAGGATTTTATATAAGGTTGTACTGGAATAGGGTTGTTCCCTAATACTATATGACTGGTGTCCCCAAATCAGTCATTCATTGTTTAACTATAACAATTATATATAATCATTATAATAACATATAATATGCAATGATATCCTATGTAATTGTTAACATTATATATACAATTGTTATATATGACATTTACACCTATTATATACTATATTTATATATGTATATATTTTTAAATGAAGTTATTGCACTTGGGGTGATAAGGCATTCCCCAAGAGTCATAGACTAACAAAATCCCCAGTACCAGAATCAGAAACTTCCTTGCTCATCACAGGAGTCCACAAGACTCCCTAAAGAATAAAGGCTATTGCCATTGTCCTTGAGTGCCTCCTACACAAGTTCTTATTGCTGGAGGCACCACACACTGCAAAGTCCTTGGAGCCATTGATATGACTGGAAGTCTCTACCCTGAAGAGTAACGCTCATAGCACAGGAAGGTACTAGGCAATTTGCCAAGCGATAAGATCATCAATAGTCCTACAAGCTTAGATATGTATGAACTACAGCAACGACCAGAAAAGCAAGAAATCCTCAGAGCTGTTACAGTGGCACATCAATCCTGAGCTTAATCAACAGTCATCTGATTGGACTGGATGCCCATTGAACAAGATGGAAATCATGCCTGGTGCTGTAAGTGTAGTCAACTACCCATGACATAGAACCTAGGGGAGAAACTGGCACTGCCACATTCCTAAACCAATATAACCTTGAATTACATTCTACAGGCTTATCCTTGTATCTACAAATAAGAGTACTCCCCGCTCTTTGTCAGAGAAGCGTATGCTTGTAGCAGAATAAGACCATTACAGAAAGCCAAACCTGATGAAAATGGAAAGAACAACTGAGTTTGGAGAACCTAGCCATAGTTGATGATTACACAATATAACTCCTAAAACATGGGGGAACATCCTGAGGAGGGGCGAGAAGGATTCTAAGAGCCAGAGGATCAGAATGTGTGATGCGGAATTTTGTCTTCTGGTTGTTTCTGTGCTAGTGGGTTGTCATCCAAAATTCTGCCTTCTGTGGATGACAGGGAAGCCATGTCCATGAAACATCAACAATATAATTGCAAGACCACGTGACATACCAAAGTGGACAGGGGGAAGCTCTTTCAAAAACTCAGTCCTGGATGAAGAACTATAGAAAATTAATAACTGATGAGAGAGGGAAAATCAGTTTTACCCACTGATGAGCCCCCTAATGCATCTAATATCAAGTGGTCAGTCCTAAAATAATATTTGTGGGCAACACTAAATGAACTCTGTAGGTTTTAAGGACCTGTGTGTGCATATAAGAAGAGGGTACGGGAGGAGTTGGAAGAAGAGGATGATATAAATCTAGTACTCATATATGAAATTCTAAGGTAGAAGTAAAATTTTATATTAATAAGGTCATGAGTTGTAGGGACTAAGTGAACAAACAGTGGATTCTAACAAGTGGAATATAGAGATTTCATTTGGTTAACTCCAGGAATATAAACTTGATGATTTTCTCCCTGAGCCTCAGTTTCATGGTAAATGAAATGGAAATTAAGTTAGTAGAGTCAGTTTGAGAAAGAGTCAATCTCAGGCAGATACATGGCTCTAGTAATGCCTACTAACTCAATTACCAACTTACTTTACAAAAGGAAGAACGTACGCACTAACGGAGTTGACAAACACTTTTTAGCAAACATTCGTTATCTGCAGGACTCCGGTAGCACATGGAGAGAAGACCAAGTGCACAGAAAGGGGAATACAGCTGGGGCACACACCGCTATTCGGAGAGAGAGCTCAGGAGTGAGCACACTGTGGAGCTGACCCACCGCTGAGCCTTGTCAGGAGACTGAGAGAGCATGGCAGCACCCAGTTAACAGGAAGGTCTACACCTGAAGTGATAGCGCCAAGGACAACAGCTGCTAACTCATGGTGGGGTCTTCTAAGTACTTTTGATGTGCTGATCCGTTTGAAGCTCAGACATTTCTTCTACCTACCGTTATCTGCTACACATGAACAGATCAGGACACCGAAGTATAAGAATATCAAGAAAATTGCCCTGACTAATTAGATAGGAAATAGTGCAGAGAGAATTTGAATGGGGAACTTCAGCCAATCACATTCTGCTTAGGGTGTGTCCCCCTGGGGTCACACAAAACAAAAGATTCACGTGTGCTTGCTGCTTCCTCTCTTTTGCCCCCTGCATCCCCTGATCGCTGGAACCCTGGTTTTGTAAGTTTTCCTTTCTTCTGCTTATTAAAGCTAAATCTTTTATATTAAGCTAGTCTGGTTAATTTTTAACTACCGATTGACCATGGCCTTCAGTACAGCCAATCTCATCATCATGGCACAACCTCAGTGAATGATAACAAAGAACTCTATGATCAAAGAGTCCAAAATGGCGTCTTAGGAATTGATCAAAGAAGATACTGGAGTTCCTGAAGAAGAAAACCACCACAGTCATCTGGAAAGATAAAAGACATGACACACTAAATACTAGAAAAGGAGAGTTTAGGGGACTGGACAATGTCAGGAAGAGAGAGTGTGCAATTTAAGGAGAAGTTGACTCCTCCCTTACAAGCTTTACTTCATCCCTCAACTCCATCCTGGATGTTGGAGTCAGACTTCATTCTGAAAATGTCTTCCTTTGGTTTTTAAGGTATTCTCCCAATTTCAGCTTGTTGAAATCTATAGTAATTGAAGGTCAAGATAAACAGTTATATTTCAATGTATTGCTCGATATTCTCATGTGCAATTTTTAAATTTTCCCAGCTGTTTGTTATCTAACTGTAGCACATCTTTTCACTCACGGGTAAAAAGACCTTAATAAGCATGGGCATAAAGTGTGCGGGAGAGATTAAAGACAGACATGCAAAGAGAAAGGGGGGATACAATGATTGAGAAGAAACAATGGGCAGGTGTCCATGATTTAAAGTGAACTGTTGATGGATTTTTTAAATTATAAAAGCAGGATGCAGAGTGGCTTCAAATCCATGGGATTTGGAGAAACTGGAATGTGTTAGGTAGGAGGCTAAAAACCCAGGAGAGAGTCATTCTCCATTTCTACCCTGTGGCGCCCTTTGGAGACTGAATGTCAGGAGGATACCTAGGGTTTTACGGGCATTTTGGGACTTAGCAAATAAAGGAACTGTGTGGGCTATTGGTGATCCTGATTTATGCATTGGAGCCTGAGTAGACCAGGTCATCTAGAATTATGAACAATTTTTCTGTAAGATCTATTTGAGGCAATGGGTGGTCTAAACACAATTTCATTGACGGGAAATTGTACTAGTGTAACAGAAAAATCTGGGGGTGGAAAAATGTTCACTAACTCTTCTGGTCCATCTATCTTGTTAATTTTAGGGTATCATTATATTTCAGGGTTTTACAATTTTTATACTTTAATTGGTCAATGGCATTTATTCTCAATATTATTTAGTGGATCTCAGTGTTGTGAAGACGTGTTACATTAGTTTACGCTGCAGAATATTACTTTAATGATGTGAACGTGTGTTACGTTTGTTTCTGATGCCTTTGTGAATGATGTAAAGTTGTGTGGCATTTGGTTCTGCTGAATTTGTTTAGCTGTGTAAAGATGTGATGCACTTTTTTCACCTTGCCTGCCAAAGGCACCTGATTGGCCTAATAAAAAGCAGAACAGCCAATAGCTAGTTCAGAGAAGAATGGGTGTGGCAGGCAGCCAGAGAGAACAAGTAAGAGGAGAAATGTGGACCCCCTGGAAAAGGAGAGAGAGAACCAGGGAGAAAGAGAGGGCCATGACAGCGGTAGAAGCCAGACAGTCACCAGTCAGTCAGATATGGAGGGAGCAGACAGAAAAGGTAAAAAGCCCCGAGGCAAAATGTAGATGAAGAAAAACAGATTAGAATAAGAGCTCAACTAAAGCCAAGCATTCAAAACTAATAATAAGTCTCCATGTCATGATTTGGGAACTGGTTGATGGCCCAAAAGAAAGCTCTGGTACATTTTAGAACAGTTAAACTTCCTTTACCCTGTTTGTGTTAATAGAAATGAGAAGGTGTGAAAGTAATCTGAAGGGAAATTGTAGAAAATCAATGCATGCATCCCTCAAGGAGACTATAAAGCACTTAATTGTTTATTGTTCTGTGACTTCCTTTAGACCATTCATTAAGCAGCTAATATGAGACACATATGGTTCAATTGTTCTGTGTCTTCTTGGTATTAAAATTATTCAGCAGAGAACATCATTTAGAATTATGACATGATGTCCTAATAAGAGAATAGAGTCTTGGGCTTGTTCCCAGACCAAGGTCAAGAACAAAGTCGTACCCTCAGATTTTTGGGATGCCAGCGTGCAAGAGAGCGTACAAGGGTGCTTGTTGGAAAGCTGTAAATGGAAGTACTGAGTGGTGAATGATGGTATTAAATAAGCTGCAGGGTAAGCATGGTCTTTGGAAATGATTGACCATGCATTACAGTGCAATGGGCGTGGCTTACCGGTGGGAGTGACTTTTGACTAAGAAAATCAACTGGAAGCAACTAATTCATTTTAACTAAGCTTTTGTTGCTGTTGTTTGTTTGTTTGTTTGTTTATTGTTGACTTAGAACTGAATAAAAATGTCGGAAGAATACCTTGACTTTCCCAGCTTTGTTTTGAGATCAAAGCAAAACATTTCTCATGTGAGCCGGCGTGCCAGAGTGGGCTGTAAAAAAAAACAAAAAACAAAAAAAAAACAAAAACAAAAAAAAACCCCTCTATTTGACTTTGACATTGAAAGTAAATATGTCCCACCCACAATAAATGTAGGTTAATGAGCAGACCGAAAGAAGAATTCCAATCCTGCGGTAGTTATTGTTCCTCTCACTCATAGTTTGTAAACGTCTGGAAAGATGTAGACTCATTCCTCAACCCTACCTTCTCTGTTAAAAAGCAGTGAAGTTACTACGTGGACATTTTGAAACAATTTGAGTCTGTTATCGTGTGCATTATCAGTTTTGATAAGGCCAAGTTCAAGAACGGAAAAGCAATATGCACTCTTTACAAACTGCCGGTCCTCATCTGACTGCCAAACATGTACCTTTTTAGCCATGCACGAGGACTCTTTGGGGAGTGGAAATGGCAAAAGAAAGAAGGAAAATCTACTTCACGTTTTATGGACTTATTAAGAGGAAGTCTTTCCTTCCATTAGCTGTGGAAAAGACCTCCATTAATATACAAACTGAGGCAGGGAACTGGAGCAGACACCAGCAACTGCACCTCCCAAGGTAACCATATCCGCATATCAGTAATCGGGTTTCTGAATTTTAACGGTGGTTTCCAAACAGGGCTCATGATTCAGTGGGGGGCAGTAAAACTTTACACCGTGTGTTTAAGACTTTTGGTCTCTTGGTGCACGCTTTGATTACAGCTTTGCTCACGGTACTCGACCAAAGACTCGAAATCACGCCAGACGTTCAACAGAACAGGCTTTGAGTACGAAGGGGCAACAGGGAGTTTCAGAGACAAATTAAAGTGGGATTTTTGTCAAGTGTTATTGTCTTTAAAAATTTCATAATTTTCTGTAAGATTTTTACGTGAAAAGACAATTTATTCACATTATTCAATTTATTCATATCCCCCAAGAATCTTTTCTTGTGGCTTTTCTTTTAGCCATTTGAAAAATGAAAGGGAAAGAAGCAAGTTATTTGGACTAAGAATCAAACGTTTTCTCTTGAACAGGCAAGGTTGTCAATCAGTTTAAGTAAGACTGGCAAAAAATATTATGTTCATGCATGGCAGAAAGCCATTTTATGTCATTAAATATTCTTGCCATTATATAACTGATTTAATATTTTGCTTTCAAATTTTGAAAAGAATTTATCTTCAAATAAGTTGAAAATTTTACCCTTCTTCCTTCAGTTTATATACAGGAGGTGAGGTTCAAACTGTAATACAATTTCTTATTTCCAATGACTGGCACATATATTGCTAGTATTGGCAAAAGCTCATTAGCCTCTGACTTTTATTAAGGAAAAAAGTTCAGTTTTGTCAATATTTGAATATAAAGTAAGAAAATAAGGAATGGAATTGGATTCTTAGAAATGAAGACTCGAATATTCCATAGCATAAAGTCCAGTGAACATTAGATTTTACATGGGTTCCTGTAGACTGGTTCATTCATAATGCCTCAACAGGTAGACTATATTGAATTAGGGATTTTTCTTTCTATGAATGTAAGAGCAGATGTGCTTTGTACCAAATGATTTCATATTTCAATGTGACAAAATAGATGAGCCACATAAAGCCTAATCTCAGTTGCAAATTGCAAGCTGGAATAAGTTCCAAAATAGTAAACAATTAGCTGCTTTATTTTCTTTTTAATAAGACTAAATTTCCCGATAATATCTACTGGCATCATCTTGGCTAATAAAAATCTGTTTAATAGGATTTGCCATTTTTCCAATTGCTATCACGATCAGGTTTGCATTTTGATTATCTCTAAGCTTTGCCTCAATTTTCTCATAGAAAAGCTCTCGGTGGTAATTGCTTTAACATTTATTCCAGGTCAAGTGGTTAAGTATGAATAATGATCTGTCAAAAGTGTACAGTAACGCCGTCAATAGAGCAATTACCATTTAGCTAGAGATTATTATGGCAAAAGAGCACATGAACTGGGCACAGTAAACAGAGCAACAGAGGAAACAGGGCAAAGGGATTGAGTGTTTGCAAAACCTGTGTGTTTGCTACATGCTCCCGACAGATATTAATTGTCTTTCAAGACCAATTAACCATAGCCCTCAATGGTCTTCCTAGTACAGAACAAATTAGGTACTTTTCATTACTGATAAAAGAAAACACACATTTGTCCAGCTTATGCTTAATATTCCGATAAAGGTTGTCTCCCTTACATGTTCTGCAGTGGTATTTGTTCCTGCCTGCTCTCTGTTTCTTCTAGGAAGGCCCGCACAGAGTATTTTACTTGTCTATCACAATGAATCACCATTAAATTAATGCTAATGGGAGGTGACAACACCGGCTCTCGTTGTCAATTTCACTACAAAGACCCAATCCTTCAACGTGTTTTTCTGTCGAGGACACAATGAATAACCCTATAACTCAATCCAGCACTACTTGGGGGAAAGGTGATAAAGAGGAAATATGATGTTTATCCAGTCAACATACTATGGTGTGGCTGTTCCCTTAATATCTGTGTTCAGGGGGAAGCCTTAAACCCAGTCTTCAAGGGAAAGTGAAAAACAGCTCTTTGCTGAGAGGAAATTCTGTAGCCTGTAACATTTCAACACTTCCTGAGTAATCTTCAGGTCACGAGGAGCACGCTCTCGTTCAGCTTACCTTATATGTTCAGTGACGGATAGTCAGTTGGAAGAAATAGTGTCTCATTTTAATTTTCGTGGAAATGAATCCAGAAAATTGGCCACAGGTTACCAGAATTTTCTTTCATGTTTCTTTGCTCACTCACCTATTCAGGAAATAGCGCTTTGATTCCACTCTGTAGAAAATGATGATATGTAACCCAGTGCAGGTTACAGACCTGGGGTAAAATCAAAACTCACTCAGTAGCTGCCACCATGAGTTTTTTGGTTTGGCTTTTGTTTTTGTTTTGTGAGACAGATTTCTCTGTGTAGCTCTGGTTGTCCTGTAACTATCTCTGTAGACCAGGCTGGCCTCAAACTCAGAGATCCGCTTGCTTTTGCCTCCTGAGTGCTCAGATTGTGTGCCACCTCTATCCAATGGTGACTATGACTTATTTAATTCCAGCCTTAATTTTCTCACCTACAATGTGGGGTAATTACTATACAGCATTTACTTATTAGGTACATGCAATGATAGACCTGTGATGTGTTAGGAAGACAACTTGGTACATTTGATAAATGTCAATGGTTTAATAAAATCTGAAGACAATGTTACAGAACTCTGCCCTCACTCTCAGTATGGAATAGGATTTTTATGTAGCACATGAAACAAGGCATGTGGTGTCCACTAGGGTGGTGAGGGCTTGAGTTTGCAGTACACATGTCTGAATGGAGATTCTCAGAGTCTTTCCCCCATTGGAGGCTGCCCCAGTCCATAGGAGCTGTGGAATTTCCTCTTTGTTTTCTCTAATGCACAAATATATTGAGATCTGTTCTACAGTTCTCATGTGTTTTATCCACCAGTGGGTCTACTAGTCTCCTGAAATATTTTTCATCCTATTATTTCTTTCATTATAAAAATATCTATGCAACTCCAAAAGATTCTGTTTTCTTCTGAATTTCTCACACGTTCTTAAGTTAGTATGCATTTTAAGTTCTCAAAAAAAAAGAAATAAATAAAAGGACTCATATACATAGATTCCCCAATTCACTAGACTTCACAATTCCTTCCTGTTTTTAAATTTACTGGCCTGTAATCTAAAGTGTTCTCATCTCAGCTGAACGCTGACTCTTCTCAATAATTACTTCCAACACTTCCATTTACCTCTGAGTTCCACGTAATCAGAGCCCAAGCTGTGGGGCCAGTCTTCCTGCATTTGTTCCCTCAAGCACCTTATGTGCTTAGAGGACTAGGCTCCCAAAGTTTCCGGTTCCTCACTGTCAAACAAGAGTGTGTGAGAGACCAGAACATCATGGTGTTGTTACAAAGGATGCCAACATTCAGCTTACGTGGCATATATAAATCTCCACATATACTTCAGTCACAGTAAGATTTACCTGCTCCTTACTTCTTGAAATCCTCACTTCCCATTATCATTTTTAAAGTCTTTTTATCTTGGCACTACCTTTTCTTGGTGGATACTTTATTGCATTAAAATCCGATGGTCCCTTTAGTGTTTGGTTTCCTTCCTGTCAAGGTTCAGTTCTTGGTTCTGGCCCATCTGCTTTTGCACTCTTCTTCAGAGAAAAACAGAGAAGAGAACCAACTGTTTCCTATTCCTTATTGTTTCCTAGGAGGCATGTTTAGCTCCTTTGGATCCACGTTTAAAACTGCCGGAGTGTTTCTTTAAGAAATGAACTCAAGTAACCCTGCCGCCATTCTTCTCAGGGACCCACTTACACTCACATTACTTCTTGCATATGGCGCCACAATTAATTTATATTATCACCTAGAAGTTTGGATTCCTTCCATCCTACCTAATCACTTTGTCTTACTGTTTACTATTGTTTAGTCTTTCCTATGGTGCCTTCTATTATCCAATACCATGTCCTCTCTGTTCTTACATCTGTCCTGAAGTTGTTTTAAGATATAGTTTGAATTCCTCACTATCATTCTTCAGTCCTTGCCTTGAGATAATTGTTTCTATTTTTTTAATTTATTTTAGTTTTATTGAAAAGGGATTCTTTTCTCATATAATATATCGTGTTTACAATTTTCCATCCCTTTACCCCTCCCAACTCCTCCTCATTCCTCCTCCCGATCTATTTTCTTTCTGTCTCTCTTTAGAACAGGTTTCTAAGAGGCAATAACCGCACCTGATAAAATAAAATATAATAAAAGAAAGCAAAAGTCATCACATCAAGGCTGGATCCAACAAAAGGAGAAGAGCCCTAAGAGTAGGCACGTGAATCAGAGACCTACCCCTTCACACACCCAGGAGTCTCATAAAAACACTAATATGAAAGCTTTAATATGCACACGGAGAACCCAGTATAGACCTGTGATGGCCCTGTCTTGCTGTTCCTGTCTCTGTCATTTCATATGAGCCTTGCTCAATTGTTTCAGAGAACCTTGTGCTCTTGATGTCCTCCAACCCCTCTGGTTCTTACACCCTTTCCACCTCCTCTTCTGCAGGGTTGCCTGAGCTCCGATGGAGGGAGATTTACTGGGAACTTCTCACACACCGCTGTGCGTCTCAAGGACTTCTCCCCCTTCTCTCTGGACAGTGTCTCACTGTGGGTCTGTGTTTGTTCCGACAGTAGCTGTCAGAGGGCATTACCGATAACTGAGCCATCAACTTTGTTCTACAGCGTCCCTTGCAGACAGGTGTCACGTCATTCTAGGTCCTGGTTAATCGGGTAACAGCACAAGCTTTACACGCCATTCTCAAGGTTTGCCATTAGAGGGCCAATGCTTGTGAATCTGTCTTCTTTTGAAATCTTTTTAGCTGGAGATCAGGACCAACCTATCAAGATCTACCATGAATCCAGAAATGGAAATTTGGATTAAGAGTGAAAGAGCCCCTCAAAAGCACTATTATTTGAGATATACTCAAATATGGCTGTTGATATCCTTCATAGGAAGAAAGAAGAGTCTATCCTATGTAAAGACTTGGGCGTGTGGTCTTTTGTTACTAAAGCATAGGCAGGGGGTCATTATGTCACTTCTTCCTTCACTCCGGCTCAGTGAAATCCTGTTTGTTCCTCAAAGGTCTCGTACACTTACCACTTCTGGCTTTTCATGTATTATTCCTTCTTTTTAGCATACATCTTCTAGTATCTTTCTCTCCCTAACCTGAAACTCCCCTGTGGTTATATTTTGTTTTTTGTAGTAACAAATAAAGCTTGCCAGAAGATTAGAGTGAAGAGCTAGTCACACTAATTAGCCTTAGAGGCCAGGTAGTGTTGGCACACACCTTTAAGCAGCAAGTGCACTCAGGAGGCAGATGGATCTCTGTGAGTTCAAGGCCACCCTGGGCTACATAAAACTGAGCCAGTCAAAAAGAGAGACTGAGTCAAGCAGTCATGGCTCATACCTTTAATCCCAGTACATGAGAGCACTTTAATCTGAGCACTAGGGTGGTGGAGACAGGAAGGGATGTGGCTGGGCAGAGAGAGAAATATAAGGTGGGAAGAGTAAGGAGCTAGGGACATTGAGTCTGAGGATTCGAGGAGATAGGATCTTGTCCCCATGGTCTGAGGATTCGGTAGATTTAAAAGGTGTCTCTAGAAGCTGGCTCCTTTACTTCTCTGATCTTTCAGTTTTCACCTCTAATATCTGACTCCAGATTTATATTTAATAGGGCTAATTAGACTTGCATTACACTGTAGTAAATCCCTCAGATTTCATTGCAAGGATACTTCCTTTGTGATGTATTCAGGACCATCTTCCTCGATTCCAGACTGTCAAAGGGACCTGGGACATATCTCCCAAAGATCTGGTCCTTTCCAGTCAAGGTACTGAACACCAGTGATTTTTTTAAAAATCATTCGTGTTGAGTGGTAGTGGTAGGCTTCAGGAACCCAGGAATTGCTGTTGTCTCACAGTTGGCTCTTCCCTGCTTTGCAGGTTGTCGGGCATAAAATAGACCTTCAATACATCTTCGTTGTATAAGATTCAATTCAAACTCAGCATGATCAAAACCCAGTTAATTATCTTCTCTCCTTAGCCCCAGCTGCTTTCTCTCCTTTGATTTATGTCTTAGTTAATGGCAATTCCATCTCTCCAGTTACCCTAAATAGAAAACGAGAGATCTACGCTTCTCTGTCTTCTCCTTTCTTCACTTTTCCGTCTACTTCTCCGTGGAGTTATTTTAAAGCTCCCTTTTATATAATGGCTACATTTTCTTCGTTTTTAACTGCCGCTGCCTTTATTTACTTGAACTCGCCCAACAGTTCAATTCCCACTTTTCTTCCTATGAATAGTTTTTATGTGTTTCAAGTTTTCTTCTTCAACCACCATAGATGATTATACTAATATCCATCTTACTAAAGTCTTTCCAGGTCTACTGCAGATATCTGATATTCTATCTCACAATAAATATGGTCCTGCTACAATTTCTACACTCACAGATTTTTATGACCTTAGTCTAAGCCAGTATTTTTCTCACCTTGAGAGAAGGGGCTTATAAAAAATATTCTTCCAACCAGTGTCTAAAAGAAGCAAATACTTCTAAGCTGGTGAAAGTATGAATTAGTGATCTGAGAAACCTTGGTTTAGCCAAGATAAACTTCTTGATATAACCCAAATAAATATATCATGCTATCTCTCTCCAATGAGCACACAACATTTTCACATCCTGTAATAATCTTCCTCTAATCAAGCTCAAATGTCTCCAAACTGTGGCGTCTTATTTAGATCTTCTGAGTTATAGTGAGGATAAATCACAGAGACCTAAAATTTCTGGGGTCATGTGTTTGGAGTTTATTCCTGGACCCCACGGGCAAAAGAGAATCAGAGTAGAACTAGTGGATACAAAATTGTCACATATATTAATCATATTCATATGGGAGGAGTTACTAGAAAACTTTGAAAATCTGAAGGAGAATGATATTAGCAAGAAAACCCTTATAAATGAGTTTTAAAATGACATTCAAAAGAGAGAGGCACAAAGAAATTTTAAGGATAATATAAGACACTGCCCAATTCTCTGGACTAAATGATCGGGTAGATGGTGATTCCAACAAATAGAAGCCAGTGCTAGAACTATACTAACAATGAGACAGGCAAAGGTTTGATACCCCTCTAGCAACTTCTGAAGAGGGGTAGTTGGTCCAGTAGCATTGGCAGCTCTTCTCATCTTTTCAGAAATGCAGGTTTGGGAACTTACTACAGACCTATGGAATCATGGAATTTGGGGTGGGCTCAACAATCTGATTTATCACATGTCTTTGGAACTAGTGAATTCTGTGGAACTCTGAGACTCCCTAACAAAACGGAAGACTTTCTGCATAAAGGGAGGGTCCTAATCAGTTACTGCCCATAACGGCAGTATTAGAGTATTCTCGGTGCTATACTCAAGAAAGATCTAATTTTGCGATAGCAACATCAAAATACATAACTTTGAGTCATTATATGTTATTTCATACATTTGAATTTTGAATTTGAGTAAATAATCTTCATAATGATTCAATAAAGTAGGGTCTCACCTTTAAACATTAATTTCTCAAGAGTGTACAAAAGTCCTATCAGTGGCCAGTTTGTAGAATAGTGAAGACTGAGTATGATCCTAAATGTTAAGACAGTTAGAACCCTGTTGCTTTTCACTGAATTAAGGTATTGTTCTCACAAGTTTGGAAAGGCATTGGATGAAAAGGCTGCTTTTTAAAAAACAAAAAACAAAAAGCAAGCATTGCGTTAGTTACATTTCTATTGCTGTGATAAAATGCCATAACCAAGGCAGCTTATAAAAGATGTTTATAGCTAGGTGATGGTGCATGCCTTTAATCCCAGCACTTGGGAAGCAAAGGCAGGGGGTAGGCAGATGTCTGTGAGTTCGAGGCCAGCCTGGTCTACAAGAGCTACTTTCCAGGGCAGCTTCCAAAGATACAGAGAAACCCTGTCTCAAAAAACGAAACCAAAAATGGTATTTATTTAGGCTGATAGTTGCAGAGTGTTTGATTCCATAGTTGTGGGCAAAAGGCATGGCATCAGGAATATGTGAGAGCTCACATCTTCAATCACATGCAGAAGGCCAAAAGATCTCACTGCAGAGAGTGGGAGGCCTTTGAAATCTCAAGATTGTGTCCAGGGACATCCCCTCTCCAATAGAACCATGCCTCTTAATTCTTTCCAAATGACCCCAACTGGGAACCAAATATTCAAATACCCAAGACTTAGTTGACATCTCTTTCAAGCCATGAGGAATGTAGCAGAGCATATTGTTGGTTGTCGTTATATCTTAGGGACATGAGGTTTACAATATCTTTCCACATTAAGAGGGAGAAGTCAATATAACAGAAATGATCATGCATATTCAAGATGCATGGGAATGAATATGTAATTCCTACATCAGTGTTGGAGTGGTGTTTGTCCAACATAGGATCCATGCAGTTCGATTAATACACAATAGGTTTCATGTGACTATACGTTAGAGATAAGAACACAAAGAACTTTCAAGGTAAAATACCGAAAAAACACATGAGTTGCAGCATTTAGCCTTTGTCTTAATGAAGGAGACATGAGGTCATTTTTAGAAAGAATGCAGGGTTGCGGGAGAAACCCGGATGAAAGATGTCAGAATACTTACAGCAACCTGTGTTTCACAATGCGACTATTGACTTCAGCAAAGTGCAACAGTTCTCTTGGTCAAGTAATGATGACTTTAGAAACCTTTCCCGTTCAGGCAATGTCAGAATGAATTATGGGCCTCCTTCAAGCATGTCCCAGAGATGACTATAGCAACTGGAGTTGTTGTTAGCCCTCTAAAGTGGCTGTGATTGGCCAAGAGGCAAAAGGAATGAGAGTTAAAGATGAGGAACAATTTGTTTCAATGCAAGAGGACAAAAAATTACATTCTAAAAGATTTTATATTAGGTAGCAAAGGCCATTGAGATGAACAGGTATTACACTGGCACATGAAATGAAAATCTTTAAAAATAACCTCTTTAGAATAGCAACGAAAGTATTTGAAGTGGAACCTGAGTCAAAATATACTGGGATTCCTTTGCACAAGGAGCTCTTACTGTTAATAAAGTGCTTATTAGACAGATCTGAATATCCATTTTATTTATAATAGTTGACTAGGAATCCAAAGAGCTATACTAAGTAACATATCAAAGACAATACCAACTTATTCACATTTTTGGAACTTCTAAAACTTCAGACCTTCCTGATGTGTATCCCTTGTTTTTCTGTTACTGTTATAAAGTATAATGATCAGAGCAACTGAAAAAAAAGGAAAGCTAATGGGGACAGAGGAATACATGTCCATCAACACCACAGAGGAAGAGCAGCCAGCAAGCGCCAGGCACAGAGGCAAAAATACGAGGGCCCACATGTGCATCCAGAAGCAAGAAACAGAGCAAATGAAAATGGCATGAATCTTTAAACTCTAAAAGTCCAACCTCAGGGACATTCTTCCTCCAGTAACAACGTACTTCCTAAGCCTCCCCAAACATATATCAACAGGTAACTGAGTATTCAACGCCAAAATTATAGGAGAACAATCTTATTCAAACCAGCATACGGTGTTTGCTTTAATAGTACTGTTTTTCTAGTTACTTACCTACACTGAGTTTTCAAACTACTGCTATCACACTGGAATTAGACATTGCTGCTTCTTATGACAGTTAATTATTACTAAAACGATGTCCCTATTTAGGCTAGTTTTGGAGAACTTAAACCGTGTTAATTTTTATATTCGTCTTGCTTTTATGATCTTTAAATTCATACCATTAATAGGAACCATAAAGTTTACAATGCATTCATTAACCGTAGATTAATGTTTACTTCACTTTTATCCTTTTCTAAAACTTTTTAAAGATCTCTGTACTTGGCTATCTATGCAAGAAGGCATACATTGTTCATTACAAGGCTAGAGAAGCAGTTCTACCAAATCTTTGAAATGTAGCCAAGAGCTAAAGGAACTGAACACATGTAAGTTGTCTCTGAAACAGCAGCTTGCTTTTGATTTTAAATAGATAGGACCCATAATAAAGATCAAGCTGTAACTATTCCATTGCTTTCCCAATATTACATGCAATTTTGATGTGCAAATATGGAATTTCACACTTGCCCCTTTTCCATCAGTAAAGGGGTAGTCATCACTCCTCCCACCTCGGACTTATCTCATTACCCTTCCCACTGCTTTATCTCTGCTAGAAATGTCAAGATCTCTGTTATTCAGTTAATGGCACAAAATGATACCCAAGTTAACTAAACCATAGTGCATCACGGCACACTCTCTCTGCATGCGAAACCTAGCCAATCTATTATAGGTAATACTGTTCATAAGAACTGCAAAATTATAGGTGACATGAAAACCAACTGATGGTAGCCATGGCAACTGAGATATACAGAAAACAAAAGAAAGAATCATCGGTCTTCACATAGTTAGGTTGAGGGTTAAAAAGCCCTCTACGTAGAAGTTTCTAGACACATTAAAAATGTTTAAAAAGCCTTACATCACCCTGTGTCACCCTGTGTAATGACAATACACACACACTACATATATATATATGTGTGTGTGTGTATGTATATATATTATATGTATATATGTGTATATAGATATACTGGTTATTTACATGTATTTTTTAAATATGCTTTTCTCTAAAGTTTAAACCTTATTTGAAGCAGAATTCTCAGATTCTAATAGTGGGATTATGAAGCAGACATTATCAATTCATGTATGTCTTGTTTAGCTTTCAGGAAGTCTGTATTAGAAATGCAGTATCCTGGGAATTTAGCGAGTCTGAGAGACATGCCAGTTTGAGGCTATCAGACATAATCTGTGAGTGACAGATATTTCTTTCCTACTATCAAATCTCCTCAGATTTTATAATCAGAAGCCCACATGCTCTGAAAATGTCTACCTGACTTGTCTAGTGAGTGACTTTTGAAAAACAAAGTTTGCCTCTGCTGTCAAAACCCCTCACACAGTGATAATCACTTCTACCAGAATTCCTTCTATTTCAGCAACGATTTTCTCCCAGGTACAACTTTTAAGGACCTGCAACTTTGTCTTGATCCAACTTGATTGAGATGCCACATTATCTCTCTCCCACCACGGTTCTGCTTAGCAGATACCATAGACAATGATTTTATTATAAAGTGTCGCCCAGTTTCTGCACTGTCAAATAACATTTTTCCCAAAGTGATGTAAAAATGAATGAAATTTACTAAGTGGTACTGAAAAACATTTTCACACTAAAGTAAACCTGTTTTGGTGTAAAACCAACAAATCATTGCTTGTTTCAACACCCCCCTAACTTTGCAGAGACATATCATTGCCACTCCTTCCTGCCATTTGACACTCTGAATGGTACCAAACTATACTGCCCATGCTGAAATACCCCAACATTTTTTTTTTGGCCTCTTGAATTCAAGACACCAAGACATACAGACACTGATACAAACTTATCAACTCCTAAGCACTTAGAACATACTACATCAGCAATCTGGGCCATCACCGAAATGGCCATTGTGAAGACAGCTGAGAAAAAGCCTTCAGCACACATGACATATGGCTTTTCCTCACCTGATCCCATTCATGTGACATCTATTGGTATTGATGGACACGTGGTGGAGCATGACTGGAGGCTCCCTATTAGTCACTATAATCACTAGCTTAAATGACGTAAGAGAGGCTCTGCTCTGACAATGTGAGCCAACACAATCTATTTTTGTAAGCAGATAACCTTTATTCAGCGAGTCAGATGCATTTTCAAAAATTGGAAATTCCTCCTCTAATGGAATTATGAGTAAAAATGATACTTGAAAGCAAAAGGTTGTAATTGTCCAAAGTAGTCATCAGAACCATAGCTCAAATTTGAAATACATGTGATTTTGTAGTCTAACAGATATAGAAGAAAATTGCTGAATAATGGATTATTCTAAATAACATATATCTTTATAGAATTCTTGTTTATAATTGCTCTATTGTTCTTGATTTTGGCTTCTCAGTCAGGATCTAGACAGCAATGATGCATAATCTTGATTCAGGTATCTTAGTTAATTTTACAGTTTGTCAAAGCTTAGGACAGGATTCCCAGTCTCTTATTATTATGCAGAAAGACTCAAGTTGAGAGTTAGTTTTCCAGGTAGAAAGTTCCAGGTTTGTCTTCACAGTCCAATGTTCACTGAACACAAAAGAGCTCCCTTATTCCATTCCTGGAAAATTCAAATCCTTTTATAAATTGGGAAGCAACTGTGTTTAATTAAACTGGTCGCAGGTGAAAATGGATCCCAAAGATATCATTCAATAAACTGGTAGAATCTTGGTGACATCAAGTTGTACACATGCCAACAGATATTATTTGGGGAGGTAAAGGCACTTTGTATTGGGTCAGATCTCTAAGTGCATTGTCAAGGTAGGTGACAGCTGAGGACTGTCAGTACACTGGACGGAAGTTTCCTGAATGACTCAGAAGCAACTTTCACCCAGGGCTGGGGAAACCCTTTTGTTTTCAGAAATTTAACCTTTCTTTAGAATGTGTGTAAACTTTATGGTGGCAGTAGGACTAGAACCTTGTCCCCACTCTGGCCTTTAGCCGCACCCCTATAAATCGGAAAGTTATAAAACCTAAAGGAGTAGTGTTCCGCACACAAGAGTTGCTACACCGGAGTAGGCAAATGAAGCCGGGAGTCCGCTACGCTGTCCCCAGTCAAGCCAATTCTGCATGCCACAGAACACATAACAGTCCCCATCATACACCTAATTGTGTACCACGGGGCTACAGGGGTACGTTCCTGCCAGTCACCCGTTGGTGAGCTGCAGCATGTCCCGGAACAACAGAATCGAGTACCCTTGTAAGTTTATCCTTGACAGTAGATTGCCAGAACTCAGAGTAACAAGGATGCCTTTTCTCAACAGTCTCCAAGTGTCCGAGACAAACAATTGAATCCAAACAGGAATCTCAGTGAAATTGCAGGCACAGTATTCTGTGTCTGTTTCCCTTTAGAGTGGCTGCTGGTTGATTTCCCTCAGCGCCTTCCTGTGTCTTCGCTACTGAGAAAAGAAAAGGAGGGTCTCAGCTTGTTTTCTTCACACCACTCTGGTTTCCTACTGCACTTCCTACGGAAACGTCCTCTTGCTTGCCCCGGTTTCTACATATTTACGACTCCCGTTTCTCTTCTGGAGGAGCGGTTCCCACTTCACAGTTCTTGCAAATTTCTTGACACATTTCTGGACTGTTTTGTTGTTGTTGTCTTTTTTCCCCCTCGTTGCTGTTTCATTTGTGAATGGAGTGACAAAGCAAACACAGGACCAGAGCGTGAGCATACGGACAGATTCTGAGAACCGCGCGTGAGGACAGTCGCCATATTGCACTGTGTTGCTAAACTTCTTAATTCATGTGGACTAATATTTATTAACATATTGCAGAGACAAATTTTCCCCTCCAACAGCTGCTTCATAGGAAATGAATTTTTTTACATAGTTCTGAAAAAAAATAAATGCTTATATGCCTTGAGAAGTTTATAAATCATTTGGAATCCATCAGGAACACAAGAGAACTAACTACGTGACCCATCAAACAAAACAAATGTAGATGCACACGCATGTCAGCTATACATACATGTTGCTTTGCACTGTCCTTTGAGAAATTTATCTGTCAAGTCACTGCTTGGACTTAGGTGATTGTGTTGGGTCTTTTCACTTTTTTTTGAGGATTTTTATCTTTTTTCCTCTTTATTCTTCTTAAATGATGTTATCAGTAAATAGTAGACTTAATAGTCCATATGCCTTGTGAATCAATGACATGAGAAACATCTGCATTGTGGGTTGTCTACTTTCTCAGGCCGCTTTTCTTAAAGTCTTGATGAGAATCTACCATTCAGTACTAAGTTTTACCATCCATCAGTTTAATCCTCTTATGATTCTATTGTCTGTTTAAATGAATTATTTTCATACTTGGACCGTGTCGCTTTCACCATCGGAAAAGTCAAAGGGTTTTTGTCAAACTGCCATTCTGATGCAGCTGTACTTTATGAAGGCAAGATGGCACGGAGATGGGGCACTCCTTCAGACTCGGGGTTCACAGGTATGAACTCCAGCTGGTGTCCACCATCAATGCTAGCTACTCCTTCCCCGTAGTGCTTTAATTTGAGTAACATTTAAAAATTATAGATGATTCCGTTCCTCCGTGAACATTTCAGGAGGACAAGCGAGGTGGCCAAGGATGCCCGACAGACATGCACTGTGTCCCATCCTTAGATGTGAAACTGAGATAAACTGACGTCAGGAAACTCTTCAACACTTCTTGCTCCATGCTTCAGGACTCACTCGGCAGTTCTTCTTCCTCTTTTTTTATATAACAGAACCAAATGACCTTCCTTCTACTCCACCCTTGCGTGTTCAGCACACCATTCCCTATGATGTCACAGTTTCTCTCTAGATCACTATCACATGCAACAAAGATAATATTGTCTTCTCTGAGCCACGGAGAAAACATACATTTAGAGCGGACTTTCTTGGTACAAGGGGTTCAGGTGGGGTGTCCGGTGGATAAGAATGAGTGAGGGAAAAGAAGTATGATTAAAATATATCATCTGCATGCATGAAGTTGCCAGAATAAACAGAATTTCATTTCCTGCACATAAAATAAAAAGAGAAATCCTAAAAAGTGTACTAGAGCCAAGCCGGGGAAGAGAGGCTATAAGTGAGCATGCTCAGACAATTCCTTATGTGCCTTCTGTGTCATCATGGCATCCACAAAACACCGTGCTAGCAACCTCAGCGACTAGAATCTTTATATGATCTATTCGTACTAAGCTAGGTCACACCGTGGTGAGTGCCTGCCCTGTATCATTTGCAAGTGCATAAGCCTGTCATTTGATGACATCTGTGGAAATCAGTCCACATCGGATGGATATTAGAAGTCCATTCTGTGAAGGGTAGTTTATGTGGGTGGTACACAAGTGAATTTTCCATGCCTTATGGCGGTTCTAAATCCTGAGGGATTTCACCCCTGAAAACCTGCAGGTTATTAAGGAGAACATTTTAATTGGGAAGACGTTTTTCTTAACGTCACCACGAAGCTCTCACATATATAATTTCTGAGATCACCTTTGGCCTTATTAAAGAGATGGGCATCACCTTGGCAGTCTGCCAGTCTTCCCGTTCAGCGGCTGCTTTAAATGATAAATTGCATATTTTTGTTAGTGGCGTCGATGCTTCATTCTCTAGTTCCTTCATATCACTTGGATGAGTTCCATCTGGCTGGTGATTTATTGCAAAGTAATCTTTGTTCCATCAACTCCCCCCCTCCCCACCACCTCCATGATTTTAAGTATTTCACCTTCAACCGCAGGGAAGGGTAACCCAAGCACTACAATGATTTTAAGAAAAGCTGAGAAATGTGACGATTGCCTATCACATTCAACGTTCAAGTGGCACCCTAGTGGGACAGCTTCTCCTGGGTCCATAAATCACCTGCTCCTCGGCTCTCAGCTGTGACTATATATAGTAAGGCACAATGTTTGTGTTCTTCTATGACTAGAATTCTGGGAAAACTGCTCATATTTGCCCCTGAGAAGAGGCAAGACCAAGGTGGACAAATCAGTCCCCCAAATTATAATTTTGTAAAGAGATGTATTTAAACAATACAGATCTTTCTCTGCCAAGTACGTTTGTGTTAATATTTTTCAAAACATTTTTATCTTTCAATTTTCACCAGAGGTGGAAAATTATTCATCTGTGAATCTTCAAGTTTTTTTTTTTTTTTGAGATGACCTCTCTTGTATCATAAAGGTAGCTTCAAATTTACTATGTAGCTGAAGATGGCCTTGAACTCCCGATTCTCTTGCCTCGACCTCCAAAGTGCTGCTGTGATTGCAGGTATAGGTTAACCTGCCCACTTTGTGTATCTGTGTATGTAAGCAAGTCTTGTGCATTGCTAAGCCAAAAGAAAAGTACTTTTCTGATATTCATTTGTCCCAGTAATATTTTTTCTTTGCCTTTTCTACCTTTCATTTACCGTTATCCCTGACCTTATTAGAATGTCTCCCTAAGCTGAGCAGGTGACCAGGATACACCCAAAGAGTTTACCAAAACGCAGATTTCTAGATTATCTTGTAATCTAGATTTCTAGGTTAGTCTCAAATTTTTAGAGTCAGTAGTTCTAGTTTAGGGAGTGGTAACGTGTGTGTGTGTGTATGTGTATGAGAATGTGAGTGTATGAGTGTGCGTCCACATATGACTTGTGGTGTCTTTCTCTGTAGTTCTCAACCTATGTTTTTGAAATAGGCCCTCTTTCACTGAACCAAGATCTTGCCAAATTGATTAGTCAGTATGGTGCAGTGATTCCTTTGCCACAAAACCCTTCGGTCACACATACACACCATACTGCACTTTATGTGGGTGCGGGGCTTCAACTAGATTTTTATGTGCAGCAAGAACTATACTGATGGAGCCGTATCCACAGTCCCCGATGACTGACATTCTGACAAGCTCCCAGGTGATATCGCATCCATCAACTCTATGACAGCACTGTAAACATTGTAAACATCAGATCTTTCTTGGTTTCCCTTTGCACGGTATGTTCTCAGTTATCTGTTTGGGGTGTGCCTCCCAGGATTTGACTGGCACATTTGAAAACCTTTTCCCATTTAGTACAGATAACACTGTACCATTACTCACAAAGTGACAAGGGGAAAGCATTGTAAACATCTACATGGCCTGGCACACTGATGCCCGAGAACACAGGGCAAAATCAAAAGTATTTGTGGCAACACAGTAGTTAGGGTAAGGGTACAACTCAGAGTATGGGAGACTATGCTAACTCTATGCTGTCCCACGACGATAACATCATCAAAGTTGGTTGTATAAACGAAATGTGATTGCATTCAGATGGTCTCATTCAGTCTATACATTGTATAAATCAATTTTAAACACTCCTGATGGATTCTTTTAAAGATATTCTCAGTGTAAAAATAAAATAACAGCATGGTATTCAATTATATTATTATAATATCATTCCATATAGATTATTATGCTAGTTTTCTGTGGCTTTACCTCTTTTAGCATTTGATTTTCCATTGCCTATTATTCTCAAATCTAGGTTAAATCCTTCAACTATCTGTCTACTATGCAAGATTCATAGATTACTAAAAGTATAATGTCTTAGAGGAAAATATTTGAAGATGTTTTCAAGAGACCAGAATGAATTAAGACAAAATAAATTCCTAACCATTTTTTTTATCTAACAACTTCGTCAGTTAATCACCTGAAAATGCATGAGGTTCGGCGTGACCAGAGTGAGTTCTGAGTTTCGCGCATAAAGAGATACGATTTTTGCAACATACTCTTTGGGCCATACAAAATACCAATTATTGAAACCTGAATATTTATCCAAAAGTTAGCTGTTCATTTATCCTATAGAAGACCAAAATATGTAAGGTCTTTTGTGCTAATTTCAAGGTGCTCTGAAATAGACATTTTTAGATATACATGGCAGTTTTACATAAGATTTAAATATTATACCTCCTACTTCTATGATGATAATTACAGCTAATATATTTTCTGAGAAAGATTGCACAGGCTAAGAAAAAAATCTAGAACAAACAGAAAAATAAAAAAATACCTAACTAACCCTAGAACTAACTGTTCTTATGATAAATATTTAAGTTTGTAAAGCAGTAGTAAGTCATGGGTGGGAGAATAAGCTTTTGACTTTAGAAGTTCAACCTCTAACTTGGATTCATAATCTACATAACATACTGTAACAGGGACAGCATGCTGCCGAAGCTCCTTCTGCTCCTTCAGCCAAGAGCCCTTTAAGATACCAGCCCACTTGGGCGTGGTCTCTTTGGCTTGTGAAAGCAGAGGTAGCTGGTAGCCGGTAGCCGTGTGGTCCCTCTCTTGCTTCAGACTCTGCTTCTGGCTACCAGACTCTTTGCCTGGTAGTGCAGAGGGCTGTTGTCTAGGATGGTGATCTGTAAGTTTTTTCCCTTTAAACAAATAACCCTTTTATTAATCATAATTCCAAACTGGTGTGGGATTGTTTTGTGACTTACTTCTTTACCAGCAGGAGTGTAGAAGAGGTGGTGCTGATCCTATTTTTTATCCTCAAACAATATAGAGTGACATAAAAACACCAGGGAAATTACGTATTTTTTAATCACTTGAATGTCACCTCCAAAACTCACATTGAACACTCAATTCAACATTATGGCAAAATATAAGAGATAGGACCAAATGGAAGGAGATGGCTCAGTGGGTAAAGAGCTTGCTCGGTAAGAATTAGGACCTGTCTTTAAATTCATAGGATTCACATAAAACTGGACATAGTAACATATGTCATTGCGCCAAAACTGCTATTTTGAGATGAAAGGCAAAGACAGAAAAATTGCTGGAGGGTCGTGGGTCAACTATCCTAGTGTATGTACCCACAAGAAACAAGAGAAACCTTGTCTGTAAACAAAGTGAAAGCGAGGACTGACTCTCAGGTTTGTCTTCTGACCTCCACCCATGCGGCATGGCACATGTTCATGTGTATTTCCATATACAAACCCACATGTGTGTACACACATACATACATACACACATTTACACATGATGAACATACAGAAAAGAAATCACAAAATCAAACAGAAAGAGGGGGAGCATTAAGAAGCAATTGGGCCATGAGTACTCAGTACTCAAGAACGGTCAGAGCCTTGGTTGCAGAGATGTGCTGATCGTTGACAGGGGGGCTTGGGAATAGAAACAAAAACTTTTCCAAGTTTTCTCTCTGTGTCTCTTGGGAAGTTATTTGCCTTTCCACAATGCTGTGATGTAGCAAAGTCTTTCTTGCAGAATCTGGGACCCTGCTCTTGGACATCCCAACCTATAGAATTATAAGCTAAATAGGTGTCTCTTGCTTATTAATCTACAGACTCTATGGCATTAATAAAACAACAGAAACTAAGACAACTAAAACCATAGCTTCTAAGCTTCAACTGCCTTATTGGCATATAAATTACATGGTAATAATGAGACTTAGTGCTTAGGCTAGAGAAAATTTAATCTACTACCCCTTTATTTATGATTTATTTATGATTAACCAATATATATTCTGTGTCGATCAATCTAGGTATTGTGAGATACTACACCATTACTAACAACTACCTTAACTAGAATTATAATCATAGTCCAATTTTAAACAAACCAATTTTAAATGTAACAGTGATGAGAATTCCTAGGCAAAAGGAAAAGCACAATTTCTTAAATTGTCTCCAACCCATCTTTGCCACTAAACTGCTACAGAGCAAGCCTTCAGATTGTTCAAACACAGTTGAATAGAATATACCCACCTCATTCTAACTCTATGTTAAGCCATCAAACCATATATATCCATCCACCCACACATCCAACAATTTTTTTAGATTTTCATCAATCTTTTCATTCAAAAATTATTTATGCTTTCATCGCTAAAAATGAGCTTTGCATTAAAACAAAATTTAAGTCTTGTGACTGATTCACTTGGTGTGAATGACGCAAGGTAATGAAAAGAATTATAAGAATTCAATACACTGTTAATATAGTAAGAACTTGTTGTGCACAGGATATTTGTGTCTTTTTAAAATTCATATGCCAAAATTATCCCTCCCAGTGTGATGATTTTAAGAGGTGGGGTCCTGGTAAGGTTATTGGGTTATTAGAGCAGAACCCTTATGAGAAGGAATTAATGTCTTATTAAACTCACCCCTTAGCACTCTCCTGTACTTTCCCAGCTATGGATAAACAACATTGAGGGACTTTACCAGGGAATGGAGTGATCTGGGTCTTCTCTGGCTCTCACACTCTGAGACATTGCATTTCTGCTGTTTGCAAGTCACTCAGTCTATGCCATTTTCTTGATCACACCAAACTAACCTAAGCAGTTGTACTGAAGGACTGGAACTGTGGAGTGTACAAACAAAAATCTATCCCACCAAGGCTTTCGTTCTTTCTTTTATAGAGTAAAGATTTTATTTTGGAAAATAGCTGTAGGCACATAATGTCTTAGCTTCTCACATGGCCAGGTGGAAAAGAAGTGATGCATGGTTCACTATTGTTATATAAACCAGTCTAACTGACCCCTTGTATTCATTTTTCACATGCTAGACTTCCAAGGCCACATCCAGGTGGAGTTAATACATGTGTTATTTTTCTTAATCACCATATGGAGGTAGGTTGATTGCTAATCGTGAACACTCATTTAAGAATTATACTTTTATTTTCAGGAAATAGTGAAATTTGGGAAGATTTTTTAACAGAAGCTAATTTATAAATTAATCCATAAATTAAAAAAACATACAAAACAAAGCAAAACAGCAGTTCTTGGAGATGGGGGTTAATTTTGTGTAGTGTTGTGTGTTAATATGTGAATCTATATGTACATACATGCATCTATATGAACCTTCAAATAGATAGAGTTTCTTTTCATTATTTATTTTCCCCTGGAGAACACTGACTGGTACAACTAAAAGTCATTGCCTTTGCTTATAGGGAAAGATGTTTGGAGACAAGTTAATTACAGAATATCAACGTATCTATTTGTTATTAAGAATGGAATGTTCTAAATTGTATTGAGGTAGGAAGAGCCATGTTGATTGTTGATGTCACCATGTCAGGGATGGAGGGCCCAGATCTCATAAAAGCTGCAGAGTTTAATACCATAATTTAATCTTTGCTTCCTAACTGTGGGTGAAATACGAAAAGCTGCCTCATACTTCTGCCGCCATGACTTCTCCATTGTTATGGACTATGCCCTCCACATGTGGGCACAAACTGGGTAAGACCTTGGAGGGTATGTTTGCAGTTAAGAAAAAAACATAATCCCAGAACTAAAGCAAGTTCTAAGAACCTCCAGTATGAACCTCTTGCTAAGATGAGAGAGGGTGAGGGAAGAGGTCTGCCCAGGAGCACCCAGGGAGGCAGGAAGACAAGGGAAACAGAAGACTGACTTGAAAACAAGATTTAGGTTCTCCCTGCCTGAGAAAAATATCAATAAATGGGGAATGAAGAAGTACAAAGCTTCATTATTGCAACTGAGGAGAGACTAAGAAGGGAAGAAGACACCAGAGCCATTTTGATAATTCCTTCAAAGAGTTTTGCTGGGAGAAGAAGGGAGTAGCTGACATAAAAAAAAAATAAAAGCTTGTCCATGTGTTGATGCTAAGTAAGTTAAGTGGAGACACAGGATGAGGAAAAGTTATGTATGGAGTCTCAAGTGTCAATAACAGGAACTAAGGCCTTGAGAAATCATTCAGGGCTCTGTGAACAGAGGCAATTCTCATTTAGAGTCACAGTCAGCCAGGCTGGGGAGCATGGAGATGACAGGCGAAGCCATAGGAGCCTGTGATGCTATCCCATGATTGAGTCAAAAATGTTCACACCTTGCCAATCTTGACAGTCACTGAATTCTCTTCCTGCACCCCAAACACATCCTTCCTCTTTCCTCTATGGCATTCATTCCTTCATCTTTATTTATTTTCTGATGAGAATTTAATCAATGTTTGCAACTTTAGCTATTATCTCCCTGGCACTGGGTCTTCAAACTTCCATATTTTCTACTCCACTCAAATCTAGGCATCCTCCCTTCACACCCAGTTCCAGAATACATGTCATGAGGTTCCACCCATCTGTGCCTTCTTGTCTCCACTTCCCTCTGCCAATCTTCACAAGCAAATTTGATACTTGTGTTAACTTGAGTTTCATAGTCTAAATCTAGGCCAAAGTTCTTTTCTAGAGTTTAAACATGTTCACTAATTCCAGCCTTTCAGAGTGGAGGAACTTTTCCAGGAACACTTGGATGGCTGGTTCCTTTAGTATCATAGTATCTGACAATGTGAAGCTTGCATTCCCACCTAGTAGGTTCCCTAGAAGGGACAAGTACTTTTTCCATGATGAGCCCCAGTTTCTCTTTACTTACATATTGCCTATCTATGTGACCCGTGGAAGCATTTTCCTTATGACCCCTACTCACTGAAGAAAAATCTAAGACCATTTATCAGATTGAATTCAGAGACACTCAATGGTCCTCATTTCAGAAGATAATCCAAACGCTGATGGTATCAGGAGGGACCCATTTCTGGATGTTTGGAACCCATCTGTTTTTTAAAACAAAGCTTTCTTCTTGATTGCAACATCCCATTTTTCAGGGAAACCTCTTAAACCAGAAGATAAACAACTTGGAATAACTTTAGGAAGTCTCTGAATTCCTAAAGATTCACTAGGCTCTTCCTTCCAGAGAGTAAATATACAGTCAGCTGAGAGTCACTGTCAAACCAGCCAAGCTGCAAAAACTCAAGACTGGATCAGCTGCCTGGAACGCAGAAAGCAGACAGGCTGCCTAAAAGAGGCTTAAACTGTCTCAAACACTGGGAGGAACACCTTACAACCTCGACTGCCTTCAGAGTGGGCAGTGTACTCTGGGTCCCCAGCTTTGGTGAACTGGCACCAGTGCTGAGCTGGACTTTGAGTCACTTCTGCCCTGTAAGTGATCCATCACTTGGATTCCTGTGAGTATCCTCAACAAAGCTCACTGGTTTACCAAGCTGGAATCCAGATGGTGGCATCAGTACTTTGGTCTGTCACGAGCTCTCTATCGGGGATGAGAAGACTTGTGTGTGCTTCATCTCCTAGGAAGCCTTGTCACAGCACCATCCGGGTCCTCAGACGTGTATGATTATCTTCACCATCTCAGCTGTTTAAAGAGATGTATCTGTGCTATACTTTAGCACAGTGTCCTTAGCCTAAGTTAAATGGTATGGCCCCTATTAAGAAATATCCCTATCACCTCCAAAGTAGAAATTACCTCACAATGTTCATGGTTCAGACCACACGAGGCTATCACAGAAATTAGGACAAGAACCAAGAACATGGCATCTGCAGTTTTCTGGGGTTCTTCGTACATACAGGCTCTTTTAAGACTTTTAATATCAAACTACCCCCCAAACACCTATTTTATCTTCAGTTATTCCTTTCTGCTCATTTAATTGATAACAATTCTCAAATATCTAAATTCAGTTCAGTTTCTGTTTGATTTAATTCTTGTTGTTACCTTTCTAGGAGGTAGTAATTACATCTGTCTGTCTGTCTTATATGGGCACAGTGGTTGGTACAATCCCTGAGACACAGAAGGCATTTAACAACATGTAATGTTTGCTCACTGTTCTCACGCATATACACATGAGAACTCGTGTGTGTGTGTGTGTGTGTGTGTGTGTGTGTGTGTGTGTGTGTATGCATGGGCATATGTACTTGTCTACACATGTGGGTGTATATGCATACTTGTATATGTATATGTCATATTTGTATATTTGTATTTGTATATTAGCATGGAGAAGAGAATGAATAATAGGATTTAGTTTCAATCTTCAAAAATGGCAAACCTTTTGTAGGGTCAACTGTGACACCCAAACACTTTATGATATCATTTACCTGAGCCATCGCCCCAAGCCTATGGTGACTCCAGCTATGAACTTGTGTCACGACACTACTTTACAACTTAAAAACCAAAACACAACAGAAAAACTTCTTGATGTCTTTGTTCACACAAAATTCTACAAAGAATCAGGTGTGTAAACCAGGTAACCAGTGAAGCCGGACCATAGTGCGAACGTAGAAGTATTAGGACGCAATCATGGCCAACCTGGCCACACTCCTAGTTTAAGTATGACAGTTGCGCATCTAAGACCATCTCAGCTGAAGAAGAAAAAAATTCTTTTATCCACCTCAGAGGCAGCATGTGTTAAAATCCCTAGACAATAATAAATTCAGTGGGATCATTTGATGTAAGCTGAATCCTGACAAGACATATTGTTTTCTTTTCTAACTTATGTCGGAGTATGAGTCCTACTCAGTGTTTATTTTCCTCCCCATGTCAACATATATCTAACATTTGTATCCACAATTAGCTAAACTAGTAATAGAAGCAGAATTAATTATGTAGCAATCACAATAAAAAATTTAAGTCACGGAAATTCATTTTTCAACTTTCTCATTTGCTATGCCCACATGCATCCCTTCTGCTGATAAAGAGGGAATTTTGACTGCTAAATCCCATCAGAATTAATGTGGATTCCTCTTGTAAATCTCATGGGTATGAATAAGAAATAAACAACCTTATTTTCAGGGATGAGTCTCACAATATTTATATAGCTCTGTTAGTGGAATGCATATGTTTATTGCTTCTTCTTCTTATGTCATCAAAAATTGGTGAGGACTGTACATTTTTTTCATGAAAGGATTTATGAAGTATGTTCATGTCAAAATAATACATGCAACTTTCTAATTAATCTACGAAAGTAAAATTTAAAAATCACTGTAAGTTATTTTAAGAGTTAAGCAAAATCAAAACTGTAAACAGTCATGCCAGAGTTTTGTGAAAACCAGAGTAGAACCTAATAAGATTCATTAAGGAAATGGATATATTAATTTAAAGTGATTGAAATTTTGATGTAAATTATGGATCATCCATTAGAGCAAAGGCATTGAACACATTAATCTAAAAGAGCAATAGAGGGATATCTTATTTCCTACCAGAGAATATATATATATATATCTCCTTAGCTCACTCCTAGGGGTTAGATCAATCAATGGAGGCATATGGTACTTGCAATAGAAAATCCATAGGAAAACAGATAACATATGGTTTGCCTTTGCAAGGTATGCTGCGTGAGAAACGTATTTCACACCTTTCCTCTCAATTATAAATGGTTAGAAAAGACTCTTTGGGGGGGGTGCTGAATTAAAAGGAAAAGAATCAGACCTATACTTTGAAAATAGATCCCTCGCAGAATCCAAAATCTTTCAATCCATGAAAAAATGAAGGCCACACATTGGCTACTTTAATATCTCTTTGCTAGGGTGGACGTTCAAGGAGCGAAGGGCTGTTTACAGCCCCATAAGGCCAGGAGCGATGAAAGGAAATTTACAGTTGGCAAAGGCAAATATGTAAATAAGGTTTATAGCTTACTCCAAACATCAGCATTCTGAACTGTGACAGGACAGAATATCCGCTAACAGAATGTAATCACAGCCAAAGTTAGCTGCCGTCAGTGTGTTGCACTATCAGTGTGACAGAGACGAAGATGGAAGTCACGTTTCTCTCTGAAAAGCTGAGTAAAAAGGTGGAAGGAAAAAAAGATATTTTTTACTCTCCCTGTATAAAATATCCACATGACCTTAATGTAAATGAACACATCGCATTAAGGAATTGATAAAAGGCTTTACTTTTGTGCAAGACAGAGTTTGACATGAATCAGCTTAGTATTCCAAAGTAGATAAGATGTAGCTTGCTGGAACTGGTTGTGGGTGGGAACAAAAGTTGCCCAGTCTAATTTATGCTTCTCATGCTAAAAGATCCAGAGAATAGGAAATCCCCCAAATCCAGAATACAACATTTTTTAGAAAAAAAAAATGGACATCTAAGTAGTGTTTCAGACATTGCTTCTAAGTTTTCACAATCATTTATTCCTCAAATATTGCTCCACAGTCCTCATTGAATTAGACAGAACAAACTCTTCTGGATGAGCTATGATTTATAATAGTTTTATAATTCATTTTAGAACTGAGATGCATTCAATATTTTCTTCGTGAAAGCCCTGGAAACCTTAATATTTGCAGAAACATCAACCATTGTTAGAGATGTGACTTTTTATGGACCTGTTGCGTTTGACCAAGCAAGAAGAAAAAAAAAATCAAAGTTGGATATGCCATTATCAAAAATGAAAATTCATAATCTCACTGTAACTCATTTATACCTCAGGATACAAAAACTAACATTTGGCAAATAGCGATTGGTTACTGCGTGTGTTCACTCTCTCCAAGTCTAAGTGAGATTTCTTTTACTTGACCCTTTTCCTTAGGTGAATTTTATATGATTTGCTAAATGTTGAACAATGAATTCACAACATTTATGGGGAGTGTTCTGACACACATTTGTGACTGGGGGGCTCACAGTGTGCACGGCACAATCCTGCTTCAGCAGCCACAGGAGTTTAATGACAATGGACACAGACCAATCACAATGTAAACTTCTCCCAGGCCAGAGGAACTGCCCAGTTCTAGGGCAGAAGTAGTTAAATTTTACAAAGGAACTTGGGGTTGATAGAGGGGACTTTCACCGATACATGTTGGTCTATAGTCCCTGAAGCAAGGGGGCAGCAATTGCACAGTGGTACATGTTCCAGTCATTGCAAAGATGAAGGTTGAAGATTCACTTTGTTGAAACTGTTTGGTTTGGCATAAGAGGTCCAGCCCAAAAATGTATTCGTGGAGTCCTTTTATAACCCCCTTACTTTCATATACAGGATCCTTTAATAGAATTTCATCTGTCTCAGGATTTAGAGAAGTCAAGTCCAACAGAGATGTTACCCTATGGAAGCTATACTACCCTAAATAAATAAAATCATGGTTACGGTAGGATCTTGTGGGAATCACAACATAGAACTTGTGAGAAAGATCACTTTCTAATTCATTATGTGTGTGATGTTTTAGCAAATATTCTGACTTATAAAGATCTTACCTAGTTTTCTCATTTTGGCACACCTGAACTGCAGTGCTGAGTTATGGTTTATTCGATATAGTCAAAGATTTTTGGAAGCTCATACAGTTGTAGCATATAGTGATCTATTTTATTCTGTATACCTAGAACATATTCTCAGGAGTTAGTGCCAACACAAACTTGTGGAATAGCCAGAGGTTTCCCCTACTCTATAACACTACCTATTGTGCGCTCCAGCTCTCTTAGAATTGCTTTTCTCCCCGCACCTACACGACCCTAGAGATTATATGAGCGCTTAGAAACGGCTCCTACATTGACACAGCAACACCAACTTCTTCCATAACGCATCTGTGGCCAGAACTCCCAAAGGGTTCTTATTTCTGCCCCTTTCCAATGCACAGTGCACATAGCCTGTATATTCATATCCCCTTGGTTTAGTGGGACTGTGAGGAGCAGTGCTACATTGCACTGTACAAGAAAAATAAAAAAAAAATTTGCAGATGATGTTACAGTTATCACATGACCAGACTATGAATAAACAAAAGAAAGAGAGTCTAGGATGGACCTGACCTCTCATGTAAACATTAAGAAAACGGGGCCCTCCAGGCAGAAAGAAACTACAACAATGAGATGCCTTAAATGTGGTCTCAGCAAGGATCTGGCATTGGTCTCCAGGATTTCTAAGTGGTCCATTGCTAGTCTTCCACAGGACATAGACTAAGGATGGTGTCTGCCATCAAGAAGGAGGTAGACTATTTCTACAGCAAGGGAGTTTGCAAAGGGATAATCTGGTTAAATTTCTAGATGAAAGGTTCTCCTGAGTAACTCTGATTCCATCCTTCTGGGGACCCAAGCAAGAAGTCCACTTTTATGACCAACAGAACTCCAAAATAATGATAAAATCTTGTGTTAAGCTGGTGTGGGTTTTGGTGAATGATTAGACCTCTATGGAAAATTGGTGCAGCGCTTGGATCTTGGAAAGAATAATGTACATACTTGATTTGTTTGCAAATTTCAAGTATGTGGCTGTCATATTATAATAATGTCATACAATAATGTCAATTATTAATAGACATTGTCTTTGTTTTCAGTAAAATGCTGTGCATAATAGTTTTAGATTTATCTTTCTATAATTTAGTGTATTAAGACTCCTGTGCTAAAGATATCCTGATTTCCAAACTTTTACTCTTCTGTCTTAGAAGATGAGGAACATAAGCTTCCTTTAGAAATTTTCTAATGCATGACAGTTTTAGTTGTTCATACACAAATATAGATATATCTATCTATGCATCTATGTATCTATCTATATCTATATCTATATCTATCTCTCTCTCTATATATATGTATCTATATTAAAGTTTTATTGCTTCTACTACCTGTCCAGTCCCAAGCATGAACAGCTCTCCCCTGGATTTCAGGATATACATACATTGTCCTGTTTTCATCCTGCCCTGGTAGGATGTATTCTCCACATACTTAGTAATATTCAAATGCACCTCGGATTATATCATTTTCCAGCCCCTACTTTTCAACATAAACTCTCAGTAAGACCCCAAGTCCATCTGAAGGTTCGCTATTTACCTTTCTGTTCTGAATTCCTGTCACTGCCAACTGTTCTGAGTCCTTCAGCAACACTGGTCTTGCCCTGGCTGGACATGCTTTACTGTTTTCAAAACCAGAGCCCTCATCTGCACGTTCTTTTCCACCTCTGCTTGGGTCTTTCTTCCTTCTCCTTTGCTTTCCTCAGCTGTGGCAGAGCCAGGTGGGACAGAAGGTTGGATGAACTCAATTGGCAAAGATTTGCAGAGATGGCTTTGAGTCCACATGTGTTTTATCAGGTAAAGTCATTGGAAAACCAATGTAGCTTATTATCCATGTCTCCACTGTGTCAACCCCATGAAAGGGATTGACAACATAAACCCTTTACAGAAGGCATACATCAAAGTTTATATTGGTACAGAGGATTTCTTCTTATTCTATTGCCATAAGATTTTTGATATGATTTTACCATAGGAGATACATGCAGCATTATAAGAAAGCAAATTATAAATTAGAAGGAGGGGGTCATTTATCTGCTACCTGATCAGTCAGAGAGCTACAGCTACTCTGGCGGTAGTTCACTAGTGGCAAGGTACACTAAATCAGCAGAAAGTTTCCTCCATTCCCACAAATGAAAATTTGCATTTTCTGATTTAATCAAACCCATGGGGAAATGTCTAGAAAATGGTGGTGTCGTCTCAAGGCTTCCTATGTAACCAGTGAGTAGTTTATAAAATCATTGGCACTTCTATTCCTAGCAAGTGTGATACACTGTTGCCAGAAATGGGCCGACCGTTCTTTCAGCACTGAACCATGGTCTTTGCCACGAACTCTGTTGCTGTTCCCATCTTCCCTATTACCTATCCCCCAAACCTGCTTTCCTTTTGCTTAGCAGGGTTCACAGTCTCTTCCCAAGACTTCTGGCATTACTTTCTTCTGGTAGTCCTAAAATTGCTCTTTCAAGATGTGTGCACTAGACTCCCTGAGTAAAATCAGATTAGGGAGAAGGAAAGCCAGCTGTGTCTTGTCGAAAGTGCGAGAGTGCCGTCTTTCCAATCATTCCAACTGCCGTGAGAATGAGCCAATGAGATTAAGTTGGTCCCATGCAACAGGATCAAAGTAATGGTGTTTGTTTGGATTAGTTAAATTTTAAGATGGTGGGTAAGGGACAAATGGGACCATGCAAACTACAGATAAAGACAATGCTTTGTCAAACTCACTCTTGCCTCGACTCAGTAACCTCTTAAACATTCTTGAGGTATTATTTTTAATGTCATAAAAATCACTGTATAGCTGTATATGCTGTTTCACGATGGATATGAAGTTCTTCAAGATATTTTATGTTTTCTGATCCTTGCAAAGAAAATCATTTTGTGAAGAAAACAAAAGTGTGAGGGAAAAAAAAACTTGCAATTATTATTGCTGCATAAAGATGTGATCCAATGTTTATTTGTTTGTTTATTTATTGATTGATTAGCTTGCTTTCTTCTGGGACACCATAAAGCATCCTCTGCCTGCTTCTTGAAAGTTACATGTGACCATAAGATTGCCATTGACCAATAAAGTAGGAGCAGAAGCCTTAAGAGCCAGTGTGTCACCAAACAACCTTCACCCTTCCCTTTCTGCCTGTCCTGGGTGACAATATAGTACAAGCTACCTGGTGCAGCCCCCTTTGTTTTAACGTGAGGATAGATCAAACCCACCATCCAGGTGGCCAGACAGGAGCCTGTGGCTGGAGCTGGGGTTGTCTCTGAGCCCACAGTGCCCTTCATCTTGCCAGATGGAGATGGTTTGTGCTCACTCTTCGGTATGGTGAATGCTTACTCAGTCTGAAGTGCTACTCCTCCCTCCCTGACAGCTGTTCAGAATCCTGAAGAGGGAAATCCGTTTTTCTCTGTGAGCGACATCAAATTTTGGGTAAGTTATCACCCTGTCTTATAAAATATCGTGTAGACAATTTTCTATACCTCATAATTCACAATGAGCTAACTTTGTACATCAGCTTCCAAATCGCTTAATATCTAAGTAAATATCTCTGCAGGTTGGTCATTAAAATTATGAGTTGGACATGAATTATTCCTGCTGTTGCATTTATATGTTAATCTCCAAGGAATGTAACAAGTAGCTGTTTATGAAGTATAAGAAAGCCCACAGCTCAGAATGATTTTATCAGTGGCTCCAGCACACTGGAACTGGTGGCTCTATGCTGATTCTGTGAAGTTTTAGGAATAATTGTCACATCTGCTGTCTTAATAAGTATAATTTAAGAGCATTGATAACAAATGTTTCTCAAACTTGGAAGGAAGGATAACTATGTGCTTCCCCACCCCCATCTTTCTGTTAGTTAACTGCTTACTGTGTCCTATGAAGTGAGCTGTTCCTCCATTTTTCTGTAGAACTTTTCTCAGACAGACACACAACCTTTATACAAGCTAGGACTTTCTATGTAATGACTCGCTTGCTCCTTGTCCTGAAACTGTAAGGCGGTATAAATTGGATAGTATAATTATTTTCTCATTTTGCTGATGAGAAACCTGGTGATCAAGTAACCCATCTAATATCACAAAGAATACAAACAGAAGAAAAGCTGTATTCAAGCAATGAGTGGAAGATTTGATAACCTTAGTTTTTATCAAGTTTATATGATTAAAATGAAATCACAAAGTTTCTCTTCATTCAAGCTGATTCAATGTTATGGTTCCTTGAACCTATTGTAAGTGAATTCACTGAGGTCAAACATTGCCTTCCACATAAATTTTTTCAAGATATACTGGAAGTATATTCACTGGAGGTAGTTACACATCAAAGTCCTAATGAGTATTAAGCTATTCATTGTACTAAGTTAAGGATGAATCTTAGCCAAGTTAGAGGCATAATAAATTTTCTAGCTTCCCGAAAGCCAGGAATTAATTTATCAAAATGGGAAAGTACCTATATTCCGTTTTGGTCCCTGTGACAAAATATGTCATAGAAGCAATTAATGGAGAAATACTTACTTTCGCTCACAGTTTCTGGGAACACTATCCACCATTGGTAGGGTAGGCCATGAGACTGTTGTAGCTTCATTTGTAACATTGGAAACAATAGGATGGTCATCACTTCTTGGTAGAATTGTTAGCAGAGAAGATGGGAAGTAGGTTCAAGCTATACTCCTCAAGGACCACATCCAGTGGTCTGTATCTTCCAGCTTGGCCCTACTTCCCAAAGTTTCCACAGCCTCCTTAACAGTATCAACAACTAAGGGACAAGCATTCAAACACATGAGTCCTTGAGGGTATTCCCCATTCAAATAGTAACATCATCAGAGAACCAAAGTGTGGGAGGTTAGTTTCAGTTTGCTGTCTCTTGTTGTGGTAAAAAAGCACCTTGGAAAGATACGAATTATTTCAGTTTATAGGTTACAGTCCATAATAAATGTAGGCCAGTGTAGGAGCTCAGGAAGGAACTAAAGCAATTACCATAGAACACTTGTTTTCAACCTGTGTGTTACAACCCCCTTGGGGGTCACAAAGGTCACCTAAGACGATGGGAAAACACAGATATTTACATTATGATTTATAACAGTCACAAAATTACAGTTGTGAAGTAGCAACTAAAATAATTTTATGGTTGGGGTCACCACAACATGAAGCACTATGCAAAAAGTCACAGCACTTGAAAGTTTGGGGACCAGTGCCGTAGAGGAACACTAATTACTGTCTCAATACCCATAGCTTGTTTAGCCTGCTTTCTTATACAACCCAGTGAGTGGCACTATCCAGATCAGGTTGGTTCCTAACACACCCAACATCAATCAAGAAATGCCTCGTAAGTCAATCTGACGGAGGCAACTCCTCAGTTTAGCTTCCCTCTTCCTGGAAAAGTCTAACTTATATTAGCTTGACAAAACAACAATAACAAAAACAAATCTCAACGAAAGTCAGACAATTACATAAGAAATGAAAACTGAAAGACTCCCTGAAACCTAACCAACAGAGGTAGATAAGATGAATCTAATAGATATGATCATCATTTCAGAAGATGTCAAATGTTGAAAGAACCCTTCTAAACATACAAAAGCCACACTGCATAATAGTCTCCTTATTGCCAACAAGATTAAAAAAATACTGATAACAAGTACTATCAGTAGTTATTAGAATCTAGTTTCTCAAATATTCTATTTTTTTATATTTATTATTTGTAGTTTCATATGAGAAACTGATACTTCAAAAGGGAAATCTTTGATCAGGGGAACTGGGAGTGTTGATTATACATAGATGAATTTAAGGAACATGTTTTGACTTTTGATTTTTGATTGACTGACTGATTGATGATAATTAACTTCATAATGCAATCTACTAGCAACAAGAGAGAGAAAACAAAGTATGGCAAGGGAATTGCAGCAGAGTCCACAAACGCTTTTCTACCCTGACGTTCATAGCTTTACAGGCATTTGTAGATTTCAGTGACCCCATGTTATAACTCCAGAGAGGCTAATCTTGAGAACTCACCATCTTGAAAAAGTTCAAATAAAGAATTAATTCAATGTCTACCCTACTCAGGGTTTACCTTACAAGGAACATATTTTCCAGGATGGGGTCATTTTTAACCTTGATGAATGTATTGTTTAGACCCATCTCTCCACTCACGTCTGTTTGTGCTAAATAAATTAGCTTGGTTACCTGGTAATTGCTTCTGTATGGATGGGCAAATACATTTTCCTGTTTATTTCTCAGCTTCATGAACTTAAAAACACTTCTACATCAGGGACCCTGCCTCACTTCTGAATCTCAGTTTAATACAAATTTAAAAGTCAATGGCATTCATGGTTCTTTACTTGGGCATTGATAACTTAATTTACTGTTTGGGCGGCTTTTATACTCTGGACTCTGTGGCTATCTTTAATATCTAGTTACACATGATGTTATCTGACTTCTGAGAATTTTAGAGAAAGGAGGCAACATATAAAAATATTAAATGATTCTCTTTGTGAGACCCTTGACAGAGATCATGGAAGGAATTATAGACCATCTGAGGTTTCCACTTTCAGGACGCTATCATAAAAGCAGACTGCTTAGTGGCAGGGATCAAAGAGCAAGCCAGCAGGTAATTAAAGTTAATTGATGCATTATTATTCTCTGCATTGTAGCATTTACATATAGAAGAAATGACCTGTGGTTATTGTAAAATATATTTACTTCTTCCTTTTTACTTATGCCATCTTAATATGTACATAAAAAAAGTTAAGTTAATATCAGTTAAGTCTGTGCCAAGTTAAAAGAGTTAACTAACTGGAAAAGTCAAGACACAGTTGTATTTTTATTTATTCTGTTATAACTATCCATAAATGACTAACGCATTCTTCAATATTTTCTACTTTCTCTGTGTCATAGTCTAACATGTTCCATATGAGAAGCTAACAAAGGACTGAGTGACTCCAATAAGAACAGCTAACATTTCCTGAAATTGCGTGTTCAAACCCACACATGACTAATGTTCTAGCTACTGTGCTTTCGTTGTTCAGGTTATAACTTGAGATCTATTTTTACAAGATGGATATTAATTTTGGGGATCCTAAATATAATTTCTCTCTTTAAGAACGAATCACAGAGTGTGTGTGTGCAAATATGTATATATGACAAATATCAACAGCTGACGCCAACACAGTGATGGGGAGGGCTTAATAAAGACGTGTGAAGGACTTGGAGCCAACTGCTTTGTGGTGGACGCTTGGTGAATGCCTGCCGAAAGTAGCCATAAGTGTAGAAAGGTCCCTCAGGAGTACCTGTGGTCTTACAAGAGGCAAAATCCACCTCACAGACCACATGAGAGATCCCTGAGTAATATTTAGTATTCCAGTCACACTCTCCTTTTCCCTTTGGCTTCCTGTAGCTTTCCCATTGGCTGGGAGTCAGAGGTCAAGGTTCGGAGGTTGGAAAAAATGGAATGGTGATCAGAACCTGGAGTTTTGTTTTTCTTTTAGCCCTTTGGTTTGGACCTTTTTCCATATTAAAATTCCCCTTTATTTTCAACACACTTATCCTCTCTTCCTGAATCACCATATCGCAGAAGCGGAAGTCCAAGTCACTCCAAAACTCCGAGCTTCTTACTATAGATCCTTCATGTAACAACTACCTGTACATACAGGATCCAGACCAATGTGCTTTCATAAGGCAAGAACACCCCAATAGAAAGTGGGTTCAGGCCTTCCCTTTGCAGTGAAAATCTTGGAAAGAAGGATTATGTCTATAGAATATGATCTAAGTCTAATCCTCAGAATTCTCCAAACTGGCTTAGAAACCTTTCGTGGCTATCACTGCCTCCCAAATTTTGGACTCAAAATAGACTCCTACTACAAGTGCCACAGCTGCTGATATCAGCAACTTGTAGGAAGCTAAAATCAACACTGTCAGGGAGCAAAATTGGCCTCTGGTCACCAGCTGATGGGCTCATACCCCCAACTCCCTCTTCCTGCAGCAATCAAGGCCAGGATGATTATGTCTGCTGATGTGTTTCACCTCCCAAGGAACTCTTTAGGTCTTCTTAGAAAGTTCTGGCTGCCCTATCTGTTGTAAGTGCTTCTGAGAGGGCCTAGCTAATTGCTTGTTGGCTGTATGAGTCAGCCAGAAAGCAATGATAGGCCTGAAATTGGAGCAAGCCATCACTGTTGATAAATTGGCTCTGGACTCAACCCACACCGCCTTCAGGAACTCTTAAGGGCCACAATCTGTCACAGTTGTAGGTGGCTTAGATAAGGTGCCTGCTGCAAGCAGAAGTGAGTGTCAAAATCTAAATCACTGTCTGCAAGCTTTGTATTGTCATTCTTGGTTTTCGGAGATGACACCTGTGATGCAGACTGTTCTGTGTGTAGAGCAAGACTGGACAGTGATGTATGACTTCAAGTTCAATCTGCACTGTGTGTTCCTTAGGTTTCTGCTTAGCTTGCCGCTGCCTCCTCTAGTTGTAGAGCTACCAAACTATCAAATTCTTGTTTCCCTGCTCCATCAAATAAGCAATGTTTGCTCTCATAAGGCCCTTCTCAGAGGTGACACTGGCTTTCCTAGTGAATTGGTAGCAGTTTAATTGACACATGGTAGTCGAGGAGGGTCACATATCAGCTGCCCGGGTCTAAGGCGAACTTTGGCTTTGCAGAAATTAGCACTATTGGACTTAGAGGAACTGGATTTCTAGTCGTTGTTGACTAGTTAGTTGACAACCATGTAACGCCAAACGCACACCGCCCAAAGGCTTTCACTGTAAATAAATCAAATCGTCAGTGTAAGGAAAAGTTCACTTCCTGTAACTTCACATACTTAAATCTTCAATTGTCCCTCCAGCCTCTGCTCCCTACCTCTTTGTTCCTTATTGCACAGCATATGATGGTGGCCCTGCCTTTGTCCCATTTCTAATTCTCCAGTCTCTGTTAAAGAGGAAAAAAATATAATGATCATTTTACAGATGCCCTACACATATTCCCTGCCCCTGGATTACTACTGATGATATCAACATAGAAATAGTACCCCGTGACACTTACTAAGATGAAATAAGCCTTGTATTTTATTTATTTGTTGGTATCACCTTTACCTTTGTGCCTCTAGAAACTTCAGGTTCTGGCACAGTTCTTCCAAAAGAGAACTTGTTAATCGCTGAATGTATTTATCTAAATCTAAATTCTACTGGCTCACCAATTATATGTCCATTAATCTGTTTACAATACTTACACGCAAAATTTTGTGCGGACTGCTGTGCTTGAGAATTTTCTAGTGTGCACCTGAGTCCTGAATGATCGGGTCTATGAAGACTCTGAGGATCACTTTTTGTAGAAAGACTTTGTGCTGTTTCATTTTGAGCATCTATTCAACTTGATTAAGTAATTCCCAGAATGTTTGTGAAACATTATTTCTGGTTGTGTCAGCAAGGGTATTTCTGGAAGACACTAGCATTCGAACCAGTGACCCCATAAAGACAATTCACCCTCGCTCATTGGAAGTAGGCACAACCCACACACGAGGAGCCACATGGGAAACACAGTGCTAGCAAACATGAATATGACGGTTCTTCCTGTCTTCTGATGCTGGATCTCCTAAAGTCACTTGCTCTGATTAGGTCTCTGGGTTCTCAGGGCTAGCCCCTGCAACCTGTCAGGTTCTCACACTTCTGAGGGGAACGTCTCTGGTGCCCTGCTCCTCAGACTTTCTGACCTGTGCTAAGCCATACTTTCCACTTTCCTGGTTCTCCAGCTTTTAAATGGTCTGTCATGAGATTTCTCATCTCCCCTCCTCATTGCAAGAGCATATTTCTAGACAGTTTATTTCCCTTCATGGTAGGGTTTTCCTTGAAAATGTCACTTAAGATGGGTTCTAAAGTTCCCTCAGATCTGAAAAAAAAATGTTAACAAAAGACTATATTGAGCCTTCCTTCAATATATGAATATATTGATTTTAACATAAATTAAAATAGCATACTAAAACTTCTCAAATGATTAAACCAAATGAAAAAATAACTGTGACTATAGACTTTTCTAATGTTTATTTATTTATTTAATTTTATTATTTTATTTTATGTATATGTGTGTCTCCGTGGGGCAGAAGAGGGTGTTAGAACTCCTGGAAGAAGAAGAGTTAGAGGGAGCTGTGGGTTCTGTGAACCAAGCTTGGGGTCTCTGCAAGAGCAACACTGATCTTAATATTTGAGCCATTTCTCCAGTCGTGGCATCTTTTCTTCCTATTGTTACATCTCACACCTGAAGAACAGAGAAGAACAAATCTAACTGGTATGCTCCTCTCTCTGTCTTGTATTCCACTTCCTTCCCCCACTCTCTCTCTTTCAAATGTATTCTAATAACTGTGAAACTGATGTAGGCAATGAGACTCTTCATTAGAGCAGTTATCACAAATACTAAAATTCTTTCTGCTTCTGTTTTATCACTGAGACTTCCTGCGTTTTTAGGCACTACAACGATTTCCTCAAAGGAAGAAGTATTAATCCCTAGTAGATGCTAAAATATCTTTCCTGCAGGCAGAGTTTTCAAATGTTTCATGCTCTTTTGTCTTGCCTAGTGCCACAACCACTATGAACACAACCAGTTAACATATTTTGTTCATTCGGTACCTTCTGACCTATAGAATTAATATTTTAAACTAGGAAAAATTCTCATTAAGTAGTAGTGGGAGTTTTGCTGGTATAAAAAGCCCTTACAATGTATTTGGCGTTGCTGGGACTTGCAATATTGGATGTTTGATGTACCCATTCTATTTTCCTTTCCTCTGAAATAATTCATTTTCCTTCTAAATGGAATCATGAAAATACTTAATAAAAATGGTAATACATCCAAGGGCACATAGTTATAGCCGAAGGATTGATGTAGAGGAAGTTTTAGTAGGGGGTGGGGAAGAGCAGCTGAAGGAGGGGTTGGGGTATTCATTAAGTGATAGTAGACTTCACGGCGTTTTCCTTTTGAAAAATACTTAGCTGTGGTCAGAATTCTTTTTGTAAATTTTATCTGGGATTAATGTGTGTTTCTCTGGTGTGTCACAAATCAATCAGAGTATAGTGGAGAGCTGCTATTTAGAAAATTAAGCTTGGGAATAATTTTGAAAGCATAATCTTTCACATATCAGTTCTAGTAAGCATTTGAACTAGAGGCCTAAAGCCAATCACTCCGTTAACAGGGAAATGGTCTAATATTATGCTTAACTTTTCATAGGAGACATGGAGTCATAGCCTGAGAACACACATGTTCATTGACAGGCTTTGAATTGTGCATTTTTTCTCTGTATCATGTTCTTCACTACCAAAGGTAAAGGAAAAGGTTTTCTTGCTGAGAGACACTCAAGCCATCAATATTACTCTGATATCCAGTGTATTCTCTAACCATCTAACTCAATTTCTACCCCATCCTGATCTTGTTTGTCACAGAGGACAGGATGCCCGTGGGACAAATGTCTTCAGGTGTGTTAGCCAAAACCTGATGGATATCAGATGACTACCATGGCAACAGCTAGTCAACATCTAACTTCCCTTGAAACAAATCTGTAGGTAAGTGATATGCCACAACCTTACCATACTTGAAAATTCCCCAGAGGATAACTAAAAATAAAATCATAAACAAAACAGACTCCAAGGAAGTTTCTCAGTGGGTAACGTGTTTGCAAACGCTGTGCAATTGGTAGGACCCAAGTCTGGATGTCTAGACTCTACGTAATGCCAGATGTGACAGCACACATCTGTAGTCTCAGTGTTATCACTGAGACTGGAGGAAGAGGAAGGAGCATTCTAGAAAGCTCTTGGAATAGCTAGCTACCTTGGTATGTGGTTAATGAAAAACAAGAAACATTCTCTCAAACAAGGGAGAAGATGAATATCTCTATTCCTTGTCCTTGGACACTTGTGCCATGGTATGACTGCTCACATTTCTCTCTCTCTCTCTCTCTCTCTCTCTCTCTCTCTCTCTCTCTCTCTCTCTCTCTCACACACACACACACACACACACACACACACACACACAGAGAGAGAGAGAGAGAGAGAGAGAGAGAGAGAGAGTCTTGATAAAGCTTGAATATTTCTTCCATTCATTAGTCTATCGTTATACCTCAATGCTTTTAGTCCATGCCTATTAATACTTTGATGAATTCTAAACTTCGGAAATGTGGTGAAGGGGCTGATTTGTGAATTGATCTCCCACTTCTTTACTTGTTAAGACTAAGGTCGCTTCAAAGCTTACTTGGGGCTCAATCTCTTATTGTTGGCTCTCTGATTCTAAGAAAGAAATAAAGGAGCCATTCAGGTATTGGTGGTCACAACACAACTCCATCTACGAACTTTCTGGGGTTATCTGCATGCTTCTCTCATCTCAGTAGACTGCCCCTTCCTGGTGGCTGATCTTTCATCTCTATTATTGTCATCATTTCAATTAGGAAAGTCACAGTGGAGGAAAATTATGGCCCCAGAGTTAATTATTGCAAAGTGTACTGAGGTAGAGGTTTTGTTTTGTTATTTTTTTTTGACATTCAGAACCACATCCACTGAATTCTATAAAATACCACCACTTCATCTTGATGGCACCTATAGACTGAGAAGTCTATTTGTCTTTCAGTAAAGACAGATAAGGACACTGAGTGTTGGTACTGTGTTCTATTTCCAAAAATCTTTGGGCTACATTATCCTTCGCAATGAGGTCAGAACCACTTGAGGTTTATTGTCTGGAATCTTGAATTCCATCTAAACCTTTGGTATCGGAAATTCTGGATGAGGATCTCAGAAATCAGAATTACACATTTAGTTAGTTGTTTTGGATGATCTCTCCCAATGTATTGTATCTCCAATAAATAACCAAAAAGTATATACTTGTCTACCAAAGTAAATCTGCAAAGAGCCTATTTTAGTTAAGATATTCAAAAGAAAGTCTAAAGAATATAGTATAAATTGTAATTGTTCTTAATAAAAAACCAGAATCAGATATTAGGGGGTGGAAGCTGAGAGACCAGAGAAGCAGATAGCCAGTCTTTAGAGAGGCCTTTTACCTCTGCCAGTGCTCAGACCAAAAGGGACAGTCCTCGGACTGTCTCCTCAAATAGCATCCTCTGATTGCATCCTCAGACTGTATCTCCAGACGGCAGCTCCTGCCTCCTCCTGCCTTATATTCTCTCTCAGCCAAGCCATATCCCTGCCTATTTCTACCTCCCTAGGACTGGGATTAAGGGCACGGGACTCCCAAGTAGTGGAATTAAAAGTGTGAGCCACCACAGCCTGGCCTCTAATGGCTTAGTTCTGCACTCTGATCTTCAGGTAAGCTTTATTTGTTAAAATACAAACAAAATATTACTACAAAAGACAATGAAGTTGATAAAAAGATAAATGGTGATAATATGACATTTTACATTTTTGTAAATACCTTCATTGTGTGACTTAGAAAATACACTGGATGTTTTTTAAAATGTCCTTTTGTAGTTTGTCATAGAGTTAAAGGACATGTGACTTTTGTACATTCCCAGTCCAGGTATGAAAGAAAAAGAGTAAAAATGTCTAACAGTATCTCAGAATTACAAATAAATACAATTTGATCTTAAGAGACTACAAAAGAATTCCTTGAGGCAAAGTGTAAAACTTAATATTTATAGTTAGCTTGACTAGATTATGAATCATCTAGGAAAACTTATCCTTGGGCACATTTCCAGAAAAGTCTAAGGAGGCAAGGCCCACCCAAAAACAGATGTCTTGAGACTCAAATTTAATGAAGTAGAGAACACAGTAGAACACCAGAACCCATCCCTTTCTCCTTCTGACTGTGGCTTCAATGTGATGCAAGGCCTCTTGCTTTGTCCACTACGGTAGACTGCACCCCATCAGATAAGCCAAGATAAACTCCTTTCCCCTTAAGTTGATCCTCACGTATGTTAGCACAGTCACAGAAAACTAATTAATGTAGAGATAAGTACTAAGAAGCGGGGCCGTTGTTGTGATAAACCTGACTATATGGTTCTTAGGCTTTGGGAAGTAGATTATGGTGAAGAATGTGGAAGTCTTTGTATTTACTGCCTACAGAAGCGCTACTATAAGGAAATGGAGCCTAATGGTCCATTCTGGTGGGAGTTTGGATGACCTAACCGATAAGAAAAGTGGCAACAGCACAGGGATCGCGCATAGGATTTCAGGGAAAATACATTTAGGAACGAGCTTGAGGCCAGTGTTGAATCGAGCTTCATCCCTCTCTTGTTCTGAGACGAGACTGCATCAGAAAGTGATGGACTGATCTGTTTAGTAGAGGAAATGACTAAGTTGGATAATTCAGACTCTTACATGTTTACTTCTTACTGCTCTTATACAGATCTACAGTTAATAGATAAACACACATAGCAGAATTATGCAAAACAGCATACAGTCTAGTAAGGTAAAGAATGTAAGCTCAAAACTGTAGATGAGAAAAGTTTAGAGTAACTTACTGTTAGAGTAACACCATTAAAGGAAACATATTCTACATGGGACAACGGGAAAGGTGTCCTGAGAGCACGGATGTACCCGTGAAAGTCTACTACTTGCGAGAATAAAAATTCTGTCAGAAGGAAAGGGTATAGATTGAGAATCCCACCACAAAGTTCCCTATTTGAGAATAAATAAAATGTTTACCCCGTGGCTAGTCTGGAAGGTGCATACGGGCCAGTGCAACTGTCATCTGCCAAGGTTCAGATATCTCAAAATGGCAGAGAGCATGGCCGCATCCTTCACATTGTCCCAGTTTTTCAGAGGATTCAAGAGTGAGTGTCACAGGAATGTACATCAAGATTTCAGAAGGCTGCTGAGTCCAAGTAATAGAAGGTGAAGCTGAACTTTCTCCAAACATTCCCTGAGAAACCCTTGAGTAAAGTTGCGAAGGTAAAGCCTAAGTTGTAGGGAGACCCCTAAATGTTCAAGTGACATCCACAAAGGAAATCTGCAAGAATGGAGCGAATCCAAAGACTGGAGGTGCGTGTGTTATAGGAGGCAAAGGTGGAGTGGTGCCCAAGGCTTTTGGAATTCACTTGATCCTACCAAGAACTCCAGATGTTGGACATGGACCTAGAGTAATGTATTCTAGCCCTTCTTCCTGCCCTTTTTGAGTGAGAATATTTACTCTTTGCCGTTGTATGTACTGACAGCATGGGACTTAGTGGCTTTTGCTGTTGTTATTATTTTAGCAGGGCCTCATAGTCAAGAGATTGGACTTGACTCTTAGAAGAGAATTTGGGTTTTTGAAGAGTTTTTTAACAGCCAGTATCCTGTTAAAATTTTTGAGGACTTTTTACAGTTGAACTTAATTTATTTTGCATTCTGAGTTAAGCATAAGACTTTAGGGGACAGCACTGGTGGGTTATAATTCAGAGCATTGCATTTGGGTATTAGGTTGACATTGATAAAATTGAGATGATCAACATTCTTTGTCAACCTGACTAGACTTAGAATCATCTAGCCCATGTTCCTCTGGGTGTTTTCAGAAAGGTTTAACAGTGGAGGAAGGAACCACCTTAAATGTGCCAGGACTACCACTGGCTGGCATCCAAGACTTATTTTGCTGCTTATTATTAAAAGCAGCAAGTGTGAGAGATCAGAGTACATCTTTTTGTTTGTTTGTTTCTTGACTGTGGACAAAATGTGGCCATCCACTCCATGCTTCTGTTGCTATGACCTCCACACTATGATGAGCTACAGTTCCTCATACTGTCAGCCACTTTTTTCTTCCTTTTTAAATTACTTCTTGCCAGATATTTGGTCATAGCAACAAAGGAATCAAGGCAATATATGTAGATTGGGAGTTATGGACTTCTATTAAGCTAGCAAGGTTCAAAGCTAATTTGGCTGATACTTATTTGTTTGTGTTTTGAGTCAAGATCTCACCGTTACAAACTCAGAGCTCTCCTAGAATCTGCAGTCTCCCTGTTTTTGTATCCTGAGTGTTGGAGTTACAGGGGTATGCCACATATGCAGCCTGGATACATTTTACTATTTCTCTCTCATGACCATCTTGTGAGAGAGAAATTGTTACGGTCATTTTCCAATTTCACAATTGAAGAAATAGAGGTGGAGAGAAGTGATATTCATGCAAGCTCAGTGGAATTATGGGCGTTAAACATAGTCATTATTCCTAGAACCTCAAATTGTATCCTCATCCTAGCTTGCCTCTGGGTTAAGAAAGCAGAGAGTGAGGTTATTCCTAGGGCATCTAAATAAGAACTCAGGCAATTAGCAAAGCCTTGAGAGATGGCCTCTTAATAGCCATGAGTCCTTTAGTTCATTACTAAGCTCAGTTTTCTCAGTAAGGGGATGGTTTCTGAAGGAAGGTCCCTTTTACTAAGACAAACCATGACTTCTGAAGAAAGGGAGTTGCAGATCTGGAAACAAGCCGGGAAAGGTCCAGCCGGCTTGTCGGGGTTTCTGTCTCACCCGGTACCCAACAGCAGGCAAGTTCCAAAGAAAATCACACAGAGTCTACATTAGGTTATAAAATGATTGGCCCATTAGCTCAGTCTTTTTACTAACTAATTCTTACATCTTACGGTAACCCTGAATTTTTGTCTGTGTTAGCCATGTGGCTCAGTACCTTTTCCAGCGGGGCAGGTTACATCTTGCTTCTCTGTGGTCTGGGCAGGAATGGAGGAATGGACTTCCTCTTTCCTAGCCTTCTCCTGTTCTCATAGCCCCGCCTCTACTTCCTGTCTGGTTGACCCGCCTATACTTCCTGCCTGGTCAATCAGCGCTTTATTAAAATACATGATTGACAGAATCCAGATAATTCTCCCACACCAAGACAAGAAGAAGTGTTTTCCACATTTAGTAAAGATTGTTCCTAGAGAAACAAAGGTCTTCAGTAGGGCAGAACTCACAAAAACTTGGATTCTTTTGGTGAGTGTTTAACCCCAAAAACTACAGGTTGAGGGTTGGAAATATCTATCTTTATAGAATATTGGAGGAATTTCTAAAAGTTGCTAGGTAGGGAAACAATCTTCCTTCAAAATGTATCACAAGTACAAGCTTATAACAGTTTTTAGGCACTCTTTCTTTGCTTTAACCACATAGAATTCAACTTCTCAAGGAATGGTCAAACTGGAGTTGTATATTCTTATTTAAATAATAGTATTCTCAGTACACAATATTTTAAATTTGTTATCTAGATATATTATTTTCTCATTTAAGGAATGTTGGTTTATTAGTAAGTTAGTATACTATGTGTTAAACTTTTAGGCAAAGTCTTCTTACTACCCAGTATTTCAACAGATTAGTTATTTTATCAAATCAAGAGGGAGGAAGTAGAGAACATACAGAACCACACACACACACACACACACACACACACACGTTTCTTAAAGTTTAAGAAAAATAGTAAAAGGTACAACCCCAACTGCTACTGTTATAAGGGCATTGGCAGTGAAGAAGTTAAACATTTTCTGATTTTTCTCACATCTTAACCAAAGAATCATTTGGATCTCTAAGCTGTTTCTAATTAGGTGTTAATGACCTCAAGTTGTGTGAGGTTTACCATGTTCTGTACCTCATTTGATATCCCCCCCTGGGCTAAAACAATACCAAGAGAACTCAAATGAAGATAAAATACACCTCCACGTCCCCCATGGTTATTGGATCAGAGATATATAAATACAGAGAAGTCCAGAGGGAAAGATTATTATTAACACTACTTCCATGACCTGTGTGAACCCAGAAATGAAAGTAATTATAGAGCCTTAGTGTGCTGGGTGAGGGGACCCTCCTCCGCAGAAATCATGAATGAAACAGACATGCAGAGGACCCTAGAATTTCAGAGGCTAGATATTTGGGTCTAATGGAGCCTCTGAGCAGAAGAATTATAGAAAAGCAACATATGGTCTCTGAAGGAGGCTTCAGAAAAATAATTTTCCTCCTGGGTAAGAAGGCCCTTGTTGTCTTCAACATTCACAGAAAGAATTAATCAAATAAAAATAATCACATAAGAGGACATGTACCTATGTATGTAAACATATATGTGGTGTTTAACAGCAAATTACCACCACTGTCTGTGAATTTTCCAAAGTGATCCTATACAGGATTTGGAATAAATTCCAAATGATAAAATTTATCCTTTAATGTGTGAGTCCCGTGGCTACTCTGTCTATACACCTGAGTCCTGGATGCAGCTGTTTTTTATCTAGGAATGGCCAATAATGAAATATTTAGTTTTCAGTACTCTTTGGTGCAACATTTTATTTTTTGTATTTTAAAGTTTACACTCATTATAACTCTATAATTGGCAAAGACTAATACTAAGGACTCATTTGCTTGTTAAAAATTAAAACAACTCAACAGATTTTAGCCAAAGATGAAAAAGAATAAGAGTTACCAAACAAAAGACCAAGTGTTAAAAAACAATATGGATTACTTTGAAGGACTATTAAATCAATAAATTTGGATTATACTAAAATAAAGTGACCTGGGTATCATTAAAGGAAAAGAAGAAAAAAAGCAACAAGAAAAACGAAAGGCCAACAATATGCCATTACAGCAGATCAACTGAACTGGTAAACTCACCATGATGAAAATGAAGTAATTCACTTTGAACTAACTCTGCTTGACACCTCTAATGTGCCTAAGGATCATCTGTGGCAAGCCCAGAGGAAATTTGTTGTGCTTCAGTTAGCAAGAAAACTTAGAAATCTTTACTCTTTCAAAGATGAACATAGATAACAGAAGAAATTACAAAGGTTTGGCCACGCTTATTATTTGTTCAGCCTACAAATAGTCAAGTCACGTCACTTAAACATGAGTGCGGTTTCTCTGGGTGTGCTAATTTAAACACCACAAAATCCCCATTAGTCAATATATTTAGATTATTCACAGGACCAAACTTGCTGCTTAGGATGAATCTAGAATATAATCAACTGTGATATAATCCTGATAAAATAATTTCTCTAACTTGAGAAACCTATATACTCAGGTAAGATCATTAGTAATTAAAACCAGAGACAAATTGGCCTTTTGATCTGTCCAAGTGGACCATCCACATGGCACTATATTTCATTTGTTTTGTTGTGTTGAAAAACCAATCTGTTAAGAACAGATGTTTGGCTATTCTTTTTTTTTTTGTGTGTGTGTGTGTGTGGGTGGGGAGAATTGTAGCATAATTAAGGAGTCCTAATGATGATCCTGTAGTTCTTGCTGTTCTCAAATAATTATGCAACTCCAATTTTGGTACCAAGATGTTGGGTCTTCATATTAGAGTACCTACGGGATAGTAAAACACCAACAAACAAACAAGCCCAAACACTCTAAATTATACCCTTCCTTCCTTCCTTCACCTCCTTCCCCATACCACATTTAATTATAAGTTTATTTTACGGCCCATTTCTACAGGTTAATCAGCTTCTCATCGCTCATTTCTACTATTTCCCTTGCAGAAATGAATCCTGGCCTGTACTTCAGTGTGCAAACGCCATCCTTTTCGGTGCTTTTATGCCGTCGTGTAAAAGGCAGCAGATTCAGGCACATGAAACTAGGCTAAAACGCTGTAATATAACTACACTAGGTTGACAAAGCTCTACAAAGCTCAGGATTAAAATTCAGTCACGCATGCAAAAAAATGTAATAAATGAATGAAAATGTATGTTATGGGTCATTTCTGCTTCAATAGCGGCCCTGTGCAGTGGAATCCAAATAGCAACCGTCATCTCACACACGCCTCGCAAATGAAATAACATTAGGTTTTCTGGGAACCTAATGACACACAGCTAGCACAGAATGAGGACTGTGCCCACGGATTTGTTTCATGCAAACATCCAGGGCGTGAAGAGACAGACAACTTATCAGTCAAAAGAGAGGACTCCATTTAAAGCTGTTGCCGCACCGAGGTGGCTCGTCTCCATTTCTCAGCTAAATAGAGGCTTTCTTTTTCACTTCCCATAAAGTCCTCAACTTGCTCAAGCTTTCTAATAAATTGCAAACTCTGTAACAATATATCTTCTATTATGCCGCTTGTTACTCTACTAAGACAGGAAATTAAAGCAATAAAACACTTTCAAAATGATAGGGTACACTCAGGCAGTCATTTTTCTTACGTTCCAGTATTATTCTTCAAAGGGCCTTTTATGATACTAATATTAAATTCTTTGAAGTTGGGAGAATCTGTTGAAAGTGTTGAATTTCTGAAATATAGCGCTCAGATATTGCATCCACTCATGCATTTATTAAAGCTGAATATGGGATAGAAAATTTTAAAATACAGAATACAATACAGCTAAATAATACATGATCAGCTGTATTTCACATCCACATTAGAGGGTCCACTGTGTGGAAATTTGATTTAATACTCGGGAAAGTCTATTTTGTTGCTTCTCACCTTCTGTGGCTCAATGTACAACACATGTGGCCATTCATTTAAAAGGCTGGAACACCGCAAAACAGAGCTCCTGAACCGAACACCATAATGGTCACTTATGCAGCGTGCTCATATAAAGGAAATTGAATCAGGCTTACAAGGCAGTGCATTCTTTATTAACCTCCTGGAAAAAGGTCAGACAACCGTTCTCTTAATGGCAGGAACACTGTGTGAAAAAAAAAAAAAAGGCTAAAAGAGAGTTGCAAGAAAAGGCAATAGATCCCAGGCAGGATATTAAACAATTGTATTAAAAAGCTTATAGGGAGAGGTGGGAAAGTGCCCTTGTCATTGAATCTTAGGGGAGGAAAAAAGTCTCTCATTTTCTTTTCAGCAATAAACATATCTGTCCAACGTCATGGTAAAAGAAGAAAGGAAAGAACAAATGAGCAAATCAGAAACCACTGCAAATATGCAAAGAGAGGGGTGTCCAGAAAAAACAGGCCTTCCGTCTTCCCTTTCTATTTTAGTGTGCATTTCCCCCCACAGTTCTCCCTCTTTCTCCCTGTCTCCATTCCTCTGTCCCTTTCTTCCTTGATTTGCAAAGATTTGCAAAAAGATCAGAATGAAACATGGGCACTCCCCGCCCCCAAGACTGAGCAAAACCTCGTTTTTTTCATCGAGTAAAACTGCAGAGTCGCTTGTTCCAAGCAGGAATCCTCCTCTTTGGAGACACCCAAATGGTTGATCTCTTTCTCCATGTGTCATTTTAAACAACTGCTATTTAGCAGGTGCGAATGTTCCAATTAAACAGCAAGTGCTTTTTGAGGCGCTCCTAAGAGCTTTTATCATGCCAGGCTCCATCCCAACCCACTAGCTTTCCTCGCTCAACTGATTAGGGTCACCACTTTAAAATTAGAAAACGAAGCCCTTGAACCCTTTGTCACAGCTATAGATACACTTCCTAACATTAAAGGATCTTCCGCACTCCAGAGGGAAGTCACACTGAGCCTGCGTGCCGCCACTAATTTACTGCGCTTCTTTACCGATTTCTATTTCTGTCTCAAAAAAAAAATCTTTTTGATATTTTCTGAAACATTGTCCTAAATTTTCCATAATAAAATTAACCAGCCCAATCTGAGGCATTTGTTCGCAATAACTTATGTGTTCCTTCTCATCTGACACAGTTCCTCTCTGTTGGAGTTCCAAAGCAATCAACTACCTGGGGATACTTTTCCTCAGAGACCTTTCTTAGCGCACTACATCAATTAACACAAAAGCAATCTTGGACCCCCTCCAATACATGGCACTACCATCTGGTCTCCTTGGAACCTCACGGAGAGGGGCAGATTTCAATTTGTCAAAACAATGCAAATTCCCCGAATTATTTTCGAATTATGCATGTGTACTTTAATGTCATGCTCATTCATCTCGTAAAAAGGTACTTTGTAAATATCTCTTAATGGATTCTCCAGTTGTGTCCCCCCTCCCTTTAAAACTGTTATTTTTCTTTCTCTCTTACTTAAGTCTGAGGAATTTACCTATAAAATATAAGTGTTTGTAATACGCAAGGACAATAAACAATTAGGTGTTTTACTTCCCATGGATCCACATGCCCTAGCGATTACTATATGAACACACTTTCGAGAAAGCAAAATAGTGGATATCGTAGGAGAGACAGTGAGAAGATACTTGAATAAAAGAATATTGTTCCTGATCAAATAAAGGAATTGATTTGAAGGTATTAATGAATGAAGTCATTTTCACCCAGCATAATGAATTGATCTGGCAGAATACCTTGGCCTGGAAAATTCTGACATGTGAAAAGAGCTGTCTGCACTGGCCAGTTCAACAGCCACTGCCACACGTGGCTATTTAATTTCAACTCTAAAATAACAAATAATCACTGGCTAGATTTCAGGTACCCCATTAGCCACAGATGGTAGTGACTAGCATATCAGATTGCCCAAATAGAAAATATCCCCCTCACTGCAGAGATTTCTATTGGATATTGTGAGCACAATTGAATCTGAAGAGTGTACCAGAAGTATTCTTGGTTTAAAAGGAAGAAAATGTCCACCCAAATGATTAGAAATATAAAATTCCAATTGCTTATTCACTTAGTGAGGGAAGGTCTTCCCTGATGGCTCAAAGTACCACTGAAAGATGAAGGAACACGTTAGTTCACTCAGGTTTGTAGATTTGAATAGACTGATTTCATTTCACTCCTTTGGATTGGCTGGCTAGGACCCATCCTACTCTCCGCTGTTAGTAATTCCCCTCCCGCCATCTCCACCCTTGTACCTGTGAATAGTCTTGGACTGACACCCGGAGCTCTCTCATCTATCTACCAGGTAAGAAGAATAGGTTAAAAACTGCTCTTCCCTGGAGATCCCAATGTCCAGGTCTCATCAGGAACCACTGCAGTCCTATGTGTAAATGCTCAGAAACAAGAAGTTGTTCCTTTTTTTTGCTAGAAATGCTGAGAGTGAGACACATGAGAACAGTCGGTCTTACTGTGCAAAGGAGGAGAACAGGTGGCCACAATACTAACAGTTAGAACAGACAATGTAAGAGACCAGGACTGTGAACGAGAGAAAATGGTCCATTGATGCACAAAACCATATATTTACCTAATTCATCCAATTTCTCATATTGTTGTGTGTATTACAACATTCTCTCTCTTCAATAGGTAAACATACACTAAGATCTAGGCCCAGAAAATAACCTAACATTGCATAGGTTAGAACAACAAGTAGATTTCATATTAACTAGATTCCAGAACATCCCCAACCAAAGGAAGGGTTCTTTCAGAGGCTCTGGATAGGAACAAGCTTGCCAAATTGAAAGAATAAAAGGAAGAACATCGCTAGAAGTGATAACAGGGTTGGTGCAGCAAGAGACAGAGACACAATTTGAAGTTTATATTACCAGCAGTGGGAACACATTGAGTGCCAGCATTTAGTATTGTGGCATCTGTTTGCCTATTGCAACAAGCTGGAAAAGATAAGGCTGGAAATATGGTGACTTCTGAAAAATCCCAGGTAGTAGGTTTGGATGGACTGGACCAAGATGGCAAAAGGAGGGCAGGAGAATGTGGGGTGCTGCAAACTAAGGATGGAAAGAATAGAAGAGAATACTGAATTCAAGTGGCTTTATTTTTTTTTCTGCTGAGATTGGATGGATGCTTACTCCCTAAGGAGAAAAAAATGAAGCTGAACTCAGGACAGCACCCCTGGTCATTTGATGGACAGGATAATGTGTACAGTCCAAATTAGGTTCAAACCTACAATTGAATCTTAGACTTACAAAGTGGGAATGTGCCTCGAGGAAACATCTACTAACAAGTTAACTGAAGTTTGAATCCCACAGGCCCAACACTATCAAAAGATTTTAACTGCTATGTTGTTTTTGGACAATTAGGGTACCATTTATTAGGTTATAATAATGTTCCAAAAATATCACTTTTAAGATGAGATGATTCTATTCTAGAACTTTCCTGGTTCTCAGTCTTTTTTTGTTATGCTTAAGAAAATTACTTTGGTTTTACTGAACATGTCTACTTCTGCACTGTGTTGTTCAGTATGTCTCTTTGTGTTTTTCTTTGATTACCATGGGACCTAATGTAGCTATATACTTTTGTATACTAATTCTGTGCTTTTATGTTATTTCAAGTCACATAGTAAATCTAAAACCATTTCATACTACATCAATAAGAGTAACTATTAGTAAATGAATACTTTGGGGTTTAACATACAACAATTTTCATAAAATAGGAACTATTCTATGTCCCCATTTTACAAATTAGAAAATAAAGTACTATGGGAGTAAGCAACATCTCAAGGTCATGGAGTACTAAGAATTGACCTAGAAAATTTCTAACCAGATTCCTTGGTCTCATTTTGTGCTTTCTTTTAAGAACTACCATTTCAATTCAATATATTAATTTTGACCAATTGGTGGAAAATAAAAACACAGTACATGCATGCCACACATGAGACATTCTTTCCTTTCTGATTGGAAACAGTCATTTTAGTAAAATGGTAGCTATGAGAGCGGTGACCGTGGTTAGAATAACTATAGGATGGATGGGCAATCTTTTTTTAACTTGTTTGGACAGCTTGTGGCACTGACAAATGTGCCCTTACACTTGACATTCACAACAGAGGGGTTTTTTTCCCTTCCTGTTTTAAGTGTGTAGAGGCAGCCTCACCGGGTAGCAGAGAGATAGTAAGGAATTCTAAGACTGGTATAATGGTTTCTGTAGCAGTTGGCTTTTCCACTGTGAAAGGAGACATCTGAGAAAGACAACTTCAACAAGGAAGGACTTCTTCTGGGTTATAATTTCCAGTGATCCAGCCCAGTTTACTTAGCTTTGCGGCTTTGGCATATGATGGGGCAGAACACTATTTCAAGAAGGGTGCAGCAAGGGGACCTTGTCCAATTCATGGAAATTAGGAAGAAGAAGAGGAAGAGGAGGATGAGGAGGAGGGTGAGGAAGGGAAGGGGAAGAGGTAAAGGAAGAAGTGGAGGGGGAGACCTGACAGACAGACAGATGGACAGAGTTCTCAAAGGCATGTGCCCAGTGACGTCCTTTCTCTAGCCAGGCCACTGTATCCCAGAAGTTCATCCATCTATGAATTCATTGAGTTTATGGATGGATTAATCCACTAATGAATCATTACCCTTATTTTGTAATGAATTTTCACAAGTGCTACCAGCTGGGCACCAAACCTTTAACACCTGAAGCCTTTTGAGCAGACATTTCATTTTTAAACTCTAATGCCTCTAGAGATCTGTTTCTCTCTCTATGAAAGCAAGTCTCTGTTGAAATAGTCATTTTGTTTTGGTCATTCAATGCCGGTCCTTAGAAGACAGCTTTCTTTAGTTATAACCAGTTAGGTCCATGTAACTCAAAGCTCCAACCACAACTTCAATTTCATTAGGCAAAATGAAGTCATCTTTATTTCAAGCCTTCTTTCATCTAAAATATTAGTAATAGCAGGTTCATTTTTTTTCTGAAGCTGCAATTGTGAGCTCTGTTTTCCTACATGATTTTTTTTCCTATGAACTTTAAGATCCTGAAGGCAGAGAGTATGCCTTTATGTTTCTTTATATTGAGCAAAGCAGCTTTATCCTTGTGGGCAACAGGTATTTGGAATGTAGGAAGAATTATATTAATGTTTTATATTTCTGATTTTTGTATTATTTTTTACTGGAAGTTCAAGGCATCATTATAGGGTGATTTTATCATACTCCTTGAAGCTAAATTTGCTTTTTTTCTTTGACTTCACCTTCATTTAGAATTCTAAGTCCTGGAACATGTGGATGACATTGATGTCTTTGTCTTATTTTAGTGTTGATTTTGCTGGTGTTAGTTTGAGGTTCGACCTTAACTGTAGGAACTAGTAATAATGATATCAGGCTTTCTAGCTGACAATTCTTTCACATCCTTTCTTCCTTAGACTGTCTGACTATACAACGACAGTTGTATTAGGCCTTTCGAAGCTTTTCTGCTCTCAAGCATCACACCACAATATATGCAAGATCAGCTGATTGTCTCAACTGAAAGTTAAAAAAAACGGATACTGCTTCATCTAGAGGCAGTAATGAATATGGCTATAATTTCAACAACGATGGCATTTTGTCATTAAGAGCCTTTTCATTTTCTATGATCTTCATGTTGAGTCATCTAGATAGCCTGGTTACATCCCTAATAAACGAGGGAAAGAGAGCAGGAAATAGCCATCTCACAGGTGGCAGGGCACATATTTGCGGTTTCGGAACCTCCTTTAGGCAACCCAGTTGAAGGCTGCATGATGAACGAGCAGCCACTGATTGGTCCTATTGTGCATTTGTGATTCTTCTTCATTTTGTTTTTAAATCCTCCCTTTAGTATGCAGAAGATACTTCTGGCGGTCCAAAGCTGATGTGTGACACACGTACCAAGTCAAAATAGAACAATGAGTTTTTACTCCCTGACTTGTTGGACTGATGCAGTTTCTTAGAGTGTCCCATATGTCACCAATTGCCAAGAGTTGTTCACATTTATTCCTTAAAACCCAAACCTTGACCTTCAGAAGTACCATACAAGGAGTGACAGAGACAATCCTATTCTTCTACATTTTATTCCTTATTTATCCCCCTCCCTGTACCCTCCTTTCTCTCTCCCTACTGTTCTTGAGAATAAAGACTTGCCTAGCATCCCACCAGATGACTTCCGACAGACATTTCCAGTTTCTGATGGCGCAGAGTTTTCATTGCAAGGTTTCAAGTTCAGACTGCATAATAAACAGTTATCACTAATTGTTTAAAAAGTCTTGTCAAAAAAAATCCTACCCCTAATAACGGTTGCCTGTGTCTAAGAGTAAATGCAATGAAGGTTATTACCACTCGACAATCTCAGTCGGCCCCTAGGAGAAACAAACCAGAGGCAGCAATAGAATGTCATAATAACCTTTTATTGGTAAAACCACACGTAAAACATAATACTTAGTGAGTTCCACTATAGAGGTCAGCAGAATCCTTTTCTTATTCATGTTGAAGTAGAAATCAGTATACCCAGCTTTGGAAAACACACCTATTTAACGAGATAAACATTTATATATTTTCTAACCAGAAATTCCATTTTAAATATACTGTTTGCTTAAAGTTGTTTTTAGCTCCACAGAAAGGGGATTACAGTGGGTTGCATTATAGTTCCCCAGAGAAGTGCTCACTAGCAACTTAGAAGTGGGCCCTTATTTCAAAAAGGGTATTTAGAGAAGTAACTTAAGGATCTCTAGATATTATTGTCCTAGATTAGGGTGTAACCTAAAGCCAACAACATGTGATTTTATAAATTAATTGAAGGGACACGGAGGAGGCTGTGTGAAGACTGAGGAAGACACTGAAATTCTGCGGCTTGAGGGCATAATTAGTATTGTTTTTTGAAATATGCCTTCCTACCCCCAGTAGGTATATTAAAGCCCACATCAGCACCATCCCAGAATGAAACTGCATTTACGCACAGTCTTTCACCAGTTAAGCCGGACAAAGAGAAGTCATCAAACGTGAGCCGCAGTTCAGCCTGATTGGTGTTTTTCAAGAGGAGGGGAGCTAGAGATAGACACATATAGGTTGAGGGACCATATGAGGATGCCTAGAAGATCGTCCTCTTCTGGCTAACACCAACGAGACCTCACATGAATCCAACCCTAATAACATCTTGATCCTGTGCTTTCAACATCCAGTACTGCAAGAAAATAGAGTCCTGGCCTTGAGATCACCCAAGCTTATAGTGCTGTGGCAACTATAACTGAACATCCCAAAGGTTGCTTGTGATGGCATGGAACAGCAATATAGAACACAGAGGAGCCTGGTAGGTACTTACAGTTACTGAAGAGTGCAGGTTGTCAAAGTAAAGATACAGGGCAATGATTTAGTCCCCTGTTGTTACAAGAAATTTTTATTTAGTCCCAGTTTAGGTTCAGGGAGGTCCTGCATCCTGGTCTAGCTTCCGATTGCTCTGCTTCTCATAGACTTAGTAGTTTGAGGGACAGAATGGTTCCTTTAACTTATGGATTGGTGTGTTCCTGGGGAAAAAGGTGGGGTCTCTGGGCAGGAATTTGATTCTGGGAGTGGGTGTTGCTGAATTTATAACATTAGTATTTAGAGTTAATTCTGTCTGAGCCTCCATTGTTCTCTTAGTCTGACCTTAGAAGCAGGTTTATATGAAGAAGAATATTTAGTCATGTGTGGTGGCACACACCTCCAATCCCTGCTCTCTGGAGCTAGGGGCAAGAAGATCATGGCAAGACCTAGCTCAAAAAATTGGAAGAATAGAGTAGAAATCTAGTATTAGAACACAATCTTTGTTGAAAAGCCCTGGGTTTGTGCTCTAACACTGGATAGAGAAAGAGAAAGAGAGGGGAAAATGAGAATGAGAGATGAGGAATGAGGTGCAGTAGGAGAGAGAGAGAGAGAGAGAGAAGGGGGAAGAATGTGTGTCATTATAACAGTATTATACATAATGGCAAAATTTAGAAACTCAAATGTCTACAGTAGTGGGATAATAAATTCAAATGGTAACTCAAATGTCTACAGTAGTGGGATAATAAATTCAAATGGTATTACATAGTAGGCCCCTTGTCATAGTGATGGAGCCTAGTGGTTAAAAATCTAGTGGATAATTGAAATATGGTAGGATTAAATCCTACATATACTTTGGTTTTGTCTATACCATATTATTTACACACACACATAGACACACATATATGTTAAAGTTTGACTTACAAATTAAACATAGTAATAGACTAGAACTGACTAGCATGTTAATATAGAAACATTCTAGCAATATGCACTTCTTAAAGTTGTTTAGAACGTAAATTATTTATTCCAAAAAAATATTCATGTGAGGTGATAGTTGAACCCGTGTTTGGTAATCTGAACCCCAAAGAACAAATCCAAGTTGAATGGGGACCACTTTATTATGTGGCAGTCAAAAATGATTGATTGTTACCTTAGCCATGTAACACTGAATGACAAGCCAATGGATTGTATATTGCATACTTTGTAATAAATTAAAAAACTATCAAACTTAAAACACATTATTTTTATGGTACACAGATCTCTCTACAGAGAAAGGAGGGGATGCATGTAAGACTCGGGTGAGAGGTTAACTTGGGTCTGGGGAACAGAGGACTCAGGATAAGGAAGCCATTTATAGGGAGATATAAGTCACTATAACAATCTAGCCATGGGCTTGAATGATGTGCTCCTGAGAATTAATGTACTTTTTCTAACAAACATAAAAAAGAGCAAATAATAGAGATGTATGATTAAAAAAGCAAGACTTTTAGGTAATGTGCTTCATTAAAATTAAGTAAAATTTGTTATTGCATTACTAGTATAATATTAATAATATATTATACATCATATCACCTATTGTGATAATAATAATTATTACTATTATTATGGATGTATGTATATGTGAGCTTATGGGCATGCATGTGCCATGGCCTTAGTTTGGTGGTCAGCAGACAATCCTTGGCAAGTGATTCTCTCCTTTCACTGTGGAACTCTAAGGTCCATCTCAGGACATCAGACCTGGGCAGCATCTTTACCTCCTAAGTCCTCTCACGTGTCCCTCATTATGTTTGAATGCAGAGGTGAATGCCTCTACCAAGAACCTTACACAATTCAGAGGAGTACAGGGGCAAGAAGTAGGGACCCGTATGAACCACAGATTATTTACCGAGCAGTCAATGTTCTGCGTTTTATATACATACAAATGTAGCTGTGCTGTTAGCCTAGATGTTTCAAAAGAAGGATAATGTATGCAAGTTACTTTATCTGAAATATGGCCAGATAATTTGCCTGTGACAAAGGGCTGGAGAATGTAATTTCTTGTGGCTTTTGAAGAAGTTTTCCTGTTTGCTCCCCTTAACAACTATCGGAGGTTACAGTGCCCTGCTGCTGCTGTTGCTTTTGCTCCAGTTTTGAATGTGTCTCTTTATGATTACAGAGTGAATCACGGGAGCCACGTCTCTGTGCTGTATTCCCAGCATCTGTACGTAATGAAGGGAACGCACACTCATTCAGTTGGGGTGCCTTGAGATAATGAGGCCCGTGAAAAGAAGCTCGGCTCAATGTGATTCCCTCATTCCCTGTGAACTGGGGGGAAAACTTTCTCGCCAAGCTTGTTAGGACTGCGGCAGATAGCTAGACAGTTTTGCTCTACCTGAATGTTGACACAACCTTTCGCCCCACTTGTCAGTTTCCACCACACTTGGGGAAAAATTAGGACTAAATTGCATGCCAAGTTCCAGGTACCTAAGTTGTCTCCGAGTTAACATTATCTGTGTATTAAAGGGGGCAATGTGAAAGAAAAAGGAAAATTTTTGTTGCTCTCAGAATGTGCACCACAGGTATAATGAGATTATTGCACATACATTTGAAAAACCGGCATGGTGAAAATCGGACTCCTATAATCTCCATTCTTCATAATGGTTGCAAAACAGGCAAGTTGTTCTTTGCATTAACAAGCAAATGATCTCTTTATTTGTGCTTCCGTTGTCATTCTGATCAGAATTTCAGAGCTGTGTTATGACAAGATGCAATCTCTCCCACGTTCGTAGCCTCATTTTTATTCTATTGCATGCTTGTTTAATGATAAAACCAAGACATATTAAATATTGCCCTTCTGACAGTAGAATGTGTGCAACTTGTGCAAAAACTGAAACAGTTTGCCTTAACTATAGAGTTTCAACTTTTTGCTAGAAGATCTTAACAAATCACTGGGACATATTACTCAATCTCAGGAAATATAAAATATGCCCTTTTAAAATGTTTTTTAAATTTTTTTAAATTAACTTTTCAAATGATCCATAAAAACCAAACACAATGCATAGTACTAGGGTAAACTATGAATTGACAATTCATGGATGTTTACAACAGTGTGCATATGTTTCTCTCTCTTTCTTCTCTCCCTTCCTGCCTTCCTCTCTCACTTTTTCTTTCTTTCTTTCTTTCTTTCTTTCTTTCTTTCTTTCTTTCTTTCTTTCTTCCTTCCTTCCTTCCTTCCTTCCTTCCTTCCTTCCTTTTTTTCTTCCTTCCTCCCTCCCTCACTCCCTCCCTCTTTCTCTCTCTCTCTTTCTTTCTTTCTTGATAGGATTTCTCTGTAGCTTTGGAGTCTGTCCTGGAACTAGCTCTTGTAGACCAGGCTGGACCCAAATGCACAGAGATCTGCTTGCCTCTGTCTCCTGATTGCTGGGATTAAAGGTGTGCACCACCACTGCCAGGCTGAGGTATTTATTTCTTTAAACAGTTAAACACATATAAAATGCCTCCATCCTGCTTTTAAATTGTACAGGGAATTACTCTTACTTAAATGAACTCTTCTTTAATTCAAGAAAGTCTGAAGAGGAGTCGGTTGAAGGTTTCTTCTGTCTAGGCACAGAGGACAACCCTGTGGGTATCTCACACAACATTCTGTGGGGTTCACCATTGAATGTGCTTGCCAGAAGCTGGATGTAGAGTACTGTTAGCTGGGGCAACCCATAGAACAGTATCAAAGTCACCCCACATTCCAGTTGTGGGGATTATCAATCTCGCTCTCAGATGACATACACTAAAAATAGGGCAGCTAAGGTTCACCAGCCACAGTAGCTCTTTATTTGGGACTGAAAAAGCAAAATAGTTTTTCCTTTCCTGAAACCTTCCATCGTAACTCTGAATTATTGATTAATGGAAACATTCAGAGATGAGATACATTCTGGACTTCTCTATCTATGTTAATCAAAACTACAGCTTCTGCTCTTCCCAGTGTGTTTCAAAACAACAGGAGTGCTGATTTATTGAGGGAGCCAATGGTAAGCTGCTTTACAACACTCTTTCTCGAGGGAGACTCAGTGGTATATCAATTAGGCAATATGTGGCATGCTAAAATATTTTATCGACAACTGTTAAGGAATATTTAAATGGGATTAAAATATAGTCCTAGATATGCTAATTCTTTGAAAAAGGGAGAAAAGAGAAATGTGCTTCAACAGGGAGAAATTTAATAAAAAAATACACTATAGCTATGCTTTTAGAGAAAAAACAAAGAGAACAGAATAGAAAAGAAGCAGTTTTGTCTTCCAGTCCTAAAGTGATAAGCTTTGACTGCTGGCCAGTCAGATATGCTTGAAATTAGTCTAGGATCTGCTTATGTTTTCTCACAAATGCATTTTATAGATGACTGACTCTCTCCTAGATAGTAAGACTAGATCAATATTTTTCCCTTAAAAAGAAAAAGGAAAAACCTTCTCTTTGCAGCACACTGAGCCCATCACAAAAAAGCCACAACCAGTCCAAATGAAGAGGTGTGGAGTCCAGCCTCAGCAGATGCAGCCACAATGCAACTCTTGCACTTCAGGCTTTGGGATCATTGCGGAAGAGGGGCAGAGAGCTTTTAAGAGTCAGAGAATCAGGGAGCTTGAAGCGAGGTTGCATCTCTTGCAATATGGAAAGATGCACCCATGAAATCTCAGCCCTGTGACTATCTAAATATGAGCTGAGCAAACACAGCAGTAGTCAGGTTATCATGGGGAGTTGGAGAGGGAGTGGAGAACAGGACACCTTGACCTTATACAAAGAGCAACTGAGTCTTTCTGAAAAGCCATTGACTATGATACTGGGACTTGTTTCCTCTGCATATACTGGATTTTGGGGATCCAGTCTGTTTGGATACTCACGTTCCTGGACCTGGAGGGAGGGGGGAGGAACTTGAACTTCCCACAGGACAGGAAGCCCTGACTGCCCTAAGGGACGAAGAGGGAGGAGGAGAGGGAGTGGGGGGAGTGGGGGGAGTGGGAGGGTGTTGGGAAGAGGGGCGGAAATGGAAACTTTTATAATTTAATAAAATTTACTTTAAAAAAATTATAAATAACCAAAAAAAAGAGCAACTGAGAACTAAGACAATGAGAAGAGTGGGAGAAGCAATTCTCCCAAGAGAAGAAGACACCAATTGGTTATCCAATACCAACGGTCAGCACTGAAAACATACCTACCAGTGATGTTATACAGACAAAACACGTTAAATTTATATATTTTGAAGAATAAGGCACATATATGCATATATTTTCGTTCATTAATTTGAAAGACAGCAAAGAATATGTGTGAGGGCTTGAGGGAGGAGAGGGGAGAAGGACATGTTAAAATTATGCTATTATCTCCAAAAGAGAAAATAAAAAATAAAAGGGAAATAAATAGATATTGGTTCCGAACTTACTATTCTTTATCACAAAGATCAGTGTGGGTTTAGTATTTGCCAGGGCACACATTTAATGATATGGAAACAAAGGTTCACAAAACGATGCTGATATAACTAAACAAATTGTATGTATATAAAGTATATGTGTATATATAGTGCATAAAATGTGTTTATGTGTGTGTGTGCCAGGGTGTATGTGTGTATATTTAACTACAAATGATATTGCCAGGCTTTTTGAGGTTTCTCAAAACACATCCTAGACATGACATTGACTACATCTAGAGAAAAGTTAGAAAGCATCTCCTCTATTACACTAGAAGTTTATAAAGGAGAATCTTTATTGTTTTCTTTAAGGTGATACAAACATGAATTTTCTCAGAGGATAAGAAATAAGCATTATATGTTCATAGCAGCTTTGTTTGTCATAGCCAGAACCTGGAAACAACCTAAATGCTCCTCAACTGAAGAATAGATAAGGAAAATGTGGTACATTTACACAATGGAGTACTACCCAGCAGAAAAAAATAATGACATCTTGAATTTTGCAGGAAAATGGATGAAGCTAGAAAGCATTATTTTGAGTGAGGTAACCCAGATCCAGAAAGACAATTATCACATGTACTCACTCATAGGTGGTTTTAGAACACAAAGCAAAGAAAACCAGCCTACAAACCACAATCCCAGAGAACTTAGACAACAATATGGACACTAAGAAAGACTTACATAGATCTAATCTACATAGGAAGTAGAAAAAGACAGGATATACTGAGTAAATTGGGTGCATGGGGACCTTGGGGGAGGGTAAGCGGGAAGGGGAAAGACAGGGAGCAGAGAAAAATATAGAGCTCAATAAAAATCAATTTTAAAAATGTTAAAAAAAAGAAATGAAATGAGCAGGTGGTGGTGGTTCATGCCTTTAATCCCAGCACTCAGGAGGCAGAAGCAGGCAGATTTCTGTGAGTTCGAGGTTAGCCTGGTCTACAGAGCTAGTTTCAGGATAGGTTCCAAAGCTAGAGAAACCTTGTCTCAAAAAAAAAAAAACCAAGAGAGGGAGAGAGAGAGAGAGAGACAGAGAGAGAGAGACAGAGAGAGAGAGAGAGAGAGAGAGAGACAGAGAGACAGAGAGACAGAGAGACAGAGAGACAGAGAGACAGAGAGACAGAGAGAAAGAAATAAGCAGTCACTCGTTTACAAGATATGTTGTGCAGCTCCTCTGGGACAGGCCTTGCTCTAGAGCTATATATGAAGGTGAGGAGCACAATTTAAATCAAGCCCACATTTTCAAAGTTCTTAAAAACATAATGATGAGTGAGTGATCATAAACACAACAGATAACAAATTGAGAGATGCCTGGAAGCTTCAATGTAAGGCAAAGACACATAATGCGACCTGGATAGGGCACTCTAGCAGGGAGAGTTCACTATGCCCACCTGAGCGATATTAACTGATCTGACATCCCCACGTGGCACAGGGGGGTGTTACACCAGTATATCACAAACTAAACTACCAAGCAGAAGCATAAACAATGAAAATGTCCTCTAGGATAGACTCTATTTGCCAATTTATATAAAAAAGATAGCTGTGTAGAGAGAAGTGGACAGAGCAGAGACAAAATCTCATTAAAACAAAGGTTCTTATTCATTATGGATAAGATTCTGGGTCTCAAACTAGCTTTCAACTGAGACCCACATACCTGCTCCTCTTGCCATACTTCTGATAGAAAACTGGTAAACAATCCCAGGGTGTTGGATATAATACCATTCTCAGTAGAAATTCATCCAGGGCAAGCAGGGGTAATGAAAGATGGATAGAGAGGTGAGCCGAGAAAGCCAGCATGGTGGGTGAGGCATCCCAGTGGTTTCCAAAAGCAAAATCTTGGATAGTTTAGGCTTCAAAGAGAAAAGCCGCTGTGTAGCATCAACACAGAGAAACCAAGTTGGCCCATAAAACCCCTTAAGAAAGGGCGGAACCACTCCGGATACTGATGGTTTATGATCTTAGAAACTGTGAGCCATGACCCCACAAAAGGCACTGGCATTGAATGCAGATGCCAGGAAAAGTTTGGCAATTCTTAAAGGTTTTTGAATTCCCAGCCACCAAAAAGTAATTAAGAGTGAAATTCGTCATGGGTCTCAGGTGTTTCTGGCTCTGTTTACCTTGTTGTGTCATTGGCTTCACTGTCTCCTTGGTTCTAAACACAGGACCTGAATGAATATCGTCTGCCATACGATGGTGGCCAATAAACTCTTCCTGCAACAGCCTGGCTCAGATTCAAGGCTATAGTAAGTAACGAATGACAATGTTTTCAGTCTACGGACAAGGTGTTTTCCTCTTATCAAAACATAAGGGTTTAATTAGGAAAAGTAAAGATGATTTTCCTACCATCATTGTCCAACAAGCAAGTGTCAAATTAGCCTGAGTTTGAACTGTATTGTGTTAGAATTTTATCTAATCATACATTCATCCATCCATCTCTATCTATTTATCTATCTATCTATCTATCTATCTATCTATCTATCTATCTATCTATCTATCTATCATCTGTCTGTCTGTCTGTCTGTCTGTCTGTCTCTCTATCTATCTATCTATCTATCTATCTATCTATCTATCTATCTATCATCTGTCTGTCTGTCTGTCTGTCTCTCTATCTATCTATCTATCCATCCTCTATCTGCCACTGTCCTTCATCTATCTACCTTCATACCATCTATCTATATAAGACAGAACCTCATTGTCTATTTCGTTTTTGGTCTACAGTTCTATGTAGAACTAGCCTCAAACTTGCAATTTTTCTTCTTGTTTTTCAAGTGCTACACTTTTATTCAGGAGCTACTCACCACGCCTAGGTCTTGACTCTTTCATTTCTAGTCACTGGTGCATGGAAGAACTGAAGCACTCACAATCAGTTTCATTAACACCAACAGCATGCAACGCTACAGGATTTACTCACAGGTCCTGTGTTTATCTTAGTGATCACTGTGTTCAGACCAATAGAAGGTAGATATAGCATAATTCATTCTTATTCATCATTTAAAGTTTTTATCTAACACCAAACAGAAAAAAGTTATTAGTCACTGTAAATGTTACTCATGACTTCAGCCATCACATTGGTGATGCTTGAATTCTTTATCCCCAGAGCTGGTCTTTCTTTGGTCTTCACGTGATGGTAATCACCTTTTGGCAGGGTTGAATTAAGAAATGTATGCTGTGTCTCCTTATCGCTTATGTACTTTTAAATAAGGCAATAGTAAAATATAAGGTGACACCAAGGTTCTATTCTTTTGTGATTTTCAATAGTTTTATTTTTGACATAGCAAGTATACCCTTCAATATTTTTTCACGTTGCAACTTAGATTATTTTTACACAGTCATGTGCACTATGTATTTCCATTTTAAGACATGGTCATTGCCTCAAGTATAACCCATCTCCAACTGTACTCATCAATTTTTTCCTAACAAAGCAGTGTTGCTTTTAGACCAGCGCTCTTAACTATTTTGGATTGAGTCCCTCTGAAAGGCTGATGAAGCCTATAGACCTCCAAAAAAAAAAAAATACACAGAAATACATATGCAAATATTTTCGCCTGCTTAATTTTCTTTCCCTCCATGCTCATTTCAAGCACATAGCTAGATTGGGAGAGCCTGCGAAGCGTCAGGTCACGTTTGCTCTTGATTTTCATAATGATCACTTACTAATCGTAAAATGGAAATGGCTCCAAACTGTGCAAATAAAACAAAATAAGCCTTAATTCCGCTCAAAACAACTTTTTAATGAAGAGGCTTATTGTTTAGTTTGTATGAGAAGTGATTGTAGCATAACTGTAAATGAGTAAATAATCTCAAAAGGCAACTGATTGAAGATGTGTGCTTTGATAGAAAAAGTGAAGGAAATCCACACTCACAAAGGAAGGCTAAAGCAAATAGAAGCTGAACTCCCATGGCTGACTTTGTCAACTGAGGGGTAGGCTTGTCAAGGCGTGTAAGAATCCCCATCCCATCATTTCCTTTGTATCTGAGTCAAAGAGGACATTGTGATGAGGGCTGAATCATTGAGACCATCTGTGTTAACAGCGAAAGGATTACAATTCGCTGTTTCAATTTTAAAGCCTTCAGAGCAGAAGTAACCTTCAGAGAAGTTCTGCAGATTTCTGCCTGCTGAGAAATTGAAAGTCTTGCTTCCTCTTGACACCAGTCTCCAGAAATGTTTCTTCCACAGTGAAAAGTCTGCATTCTTCCCTTCCCTTCCTGCTCTCTCTTTCCAGAGAGGCAGCGGGGACAAAAGAAAGCAGCTTTTCACCGGTCTCCAAAATAGCGACTTCAGAGACTTGAATCAAAAGTTTTACTCATCCTTGCAACTGAAAATACTGGCTTGGAAGCCAAGACAGGAGCTGACCACCTCCTGACACAAAGTCCCAAGAGAGGCTTTTTTCTCTGTAAACAAACACCTCTGTTGCCTAGATTCAGTGAGAGGCTCTGACAATGTGAGTTTTTGTGTGATCAGGTAAATTACATTTTTAATAAATGATTTTTCTCTGTATAGTTACCTAAAAAAATCCTTGTAGTTTCTTCTTTCTGAGAAGGAGCAGATATTGTGAATTTGTGTGTGTGTGTGTGTGTGTGTGTGTGTGTGTGTGAGAGAGAGAGAGAGAGAGAGAGAGAGAGAGCATGTGTGTGTATGTACTTGTGCGTGTGTGTGAGACTATGCTATGTGTTTGTGTGTAAAAGCTTACTGATGTGTAACTAATATACATCAGTTACATGAATTTAAACATACAGTCTAATCCTTGCAGCAATATACACAATTGTCCTCCAAAGGTTTTTGAAGCCCCTATGTATTTTTGCCCTTCGATTTCTTCCAGACCACTGTCCCTAAGTAACCACTAATCTATTTTTCTAAAGTAAAATGAAAATATTCTATATGTCAAAAATGAGAGATAAAACTGAAAAATAAATGGAAACCTAGAGACATACTTGTAACATTTCACAGACTCCTAAGCGAGAGGTTTCTTTCTGGAGTAAAGCTGCCCCCCCCTCTCCTAGAAGGACGGTTTCATTTTTAGCATCAAGCACTGGAAGGTGACACAGAAAGGAGTATTTTCTAGACCTTGTTAGAGTGACGCTTACCTTCAGGCTTCCTCGCATAATTTAGTGGCTATATTTAAAACTTGTCATTTTGTTCAATTAAGTATATAATTGTTTCATCTGTGGATCATCATTTTTCTATGCCGTGTAAAACATGAATGTATGGTTTTGTGTTGTGGATCAGTTTTATGTTAATTTAGTTCTCATGTCCTGCCCCCCCCATAAACAAATAAAACCTTAATTAGGAAAAGTTTTTCTGTGTTTTATTTCTATTCCTTTTCAGTGTTTTGCATTTTCTTTCTCAGCACAATCCTTACCGTATTTTGTTTTATCTCAATTGTTTCAAAGCCTCTATGTAAAGTCGGTACATAATCTGTCATTCCCTAAAACAAACTTGTATTGAGAAACAATGCTAAACTCAAGATATAACATATATAATTTCTTTTCTGCAGTTAGTCCCAAAAGTATTTCACAAACCAAGTCACAAAAATGAAATTAGATAGGGTCACAAATCAGAGCAACCCACGATAAAAATATAGGGTATGCAGGCATGAGGCTTTCAGATGAGAAAAATGTTAAAGTTGTTTACTTAAAATCCCCTATCAGATTTATTTTGTCCAGTCTCCTTTTCCAAGAAGAATTACTACCAAAATCATTTAGGACAGATGGTTGCCTCTATTTTTAAAATGTTCTAGAATCGATAATTTCACAGGCTCCTTTGGTAGCCTGCTTCAGCGTTTAATGACTCTTACACTCAAGACGGTCTTCCTTATGTCTAATATATGATATCTAAATAATGAAATACACTGAGTGAAATAGGGGGGATAATTTTAACTCTCATAAGCTGCTGGAACTAGAGACCTAAACAATTTTTCAATGAGACACACGACTCAATTATCTCCCCTCTGAAGTTGACATCTCCATCCCTGACCTCTCACCCTCTTTAGAAGTCTATAATTCTTACTTTCCACAGGATATTGTCTACCGAATAGCCTACAGACAGTTGAAATTTTAACTAATCACAATAGAGTAGTTTTACTTAAGCAATGCAATTTCCTTGAGATTGTAATTTTCCATTTTCGCCTGCTGAATTTCCACTCTGTCTCTGCCTCTCTCTGGGTGTATGATTGCGACACAAATTCAACAAGCTGCTATAGCTAACCATTGATTAGCTTATAGACATCCTTTGCTGAAGGTCCTAGAAGTTTCATTCCCAATCTACTTGCTTTTTAGCTCTCAGTTGGAGCCTCCATCCGTTCCCGACAGTAGTGGGCCCGTTCTCACCACAGAGTTTGGGATATCCATGACACTATTCGGCACATGGCTCCCTGCTGTCTCTCTCCCTCCAGCAGGTCACACATCGAGAGTGATGGCGACGGGTTAAGTTATTATTCTTCAGTTTCTTTTAGGTGTCAGGGGAACCTTTCAGAAGCGTTTGGAGATAATGAACTGTTAGGGGAGAAGCTTTGGGAGTGTCCTTTCCTAGGGTATGTGAACTTTACATGCTTCGAATGTGAGGGAAGGGATTGCTTTCCGAGAGTGTTCATCTCACATCTCCCCACAGTATATTCTCCCTCTTCTCCTCGCCCCCCTCAGTCCCTACTGGATTCAACTGAGTGGCCATGGGTCTGCAAAGACTCAGCAAAAAAAGCCTAGGAGGTCTGCGTATGTACCTGGCTCTTCGGTGCCCACACGCAGATTACTGTGCCCTCCCGACTTGAAAAGTGCCTCCCTGTCCCTGACACACAACACGCTTTCCTCCAGTCTCGAGACTGACAAGAACCGTAGCATTCGACTCCTGAAGGATTCTCATCCATCTCACTCAGAAAAGGAGGCATCGAATACTCATAAATCCAAGGAAGGTAGGTGTCTAAAGAGTGCAATTAAGTCTTTTGCCACTCTGTGCTGAGCAAACTGTTTTGAAGTCATCATTCTTGATGAAAGACAATGATACCAAAGCTACCTCCCCACGTTTGAAAAGGTTTCAGTATCCACCTTAGTAACTAAGGGGCAGTACATCTTTTGGTTATAAAGAGAGTTCCCAGAGCTCAAAGGTCTCAGCTGGTCCAGCCGTTTTCTGCCAGTCACGCTGGAACCCATCCTCCAGTTTCTTTCTGCCCCCTTCTTCATCAGTAAGTTGGGAAGCACACCAGCCCCATAGGCTCTTGTTAGTCCTGATCATCAGCTACCACATCAATGCTGTGAAGTATAGCCAGTACTCACTGATAGGCGACAGAAGATACTAAACTGAAGTTACATTTTCTAGACTTCACACACTAAGAAAGAGAATAGAGTAGAGCTTCTTCAAAGAGAGGAGTAGTTCATACAAGCCTATAGAGATGGAAACCTGACAGATTTGATGCTCATTACGCGGGCCTAGACTTATTAAATAAAAATGTGGTTTCCTGGTTGGACAACAGCATGGGTAAGAGGAGAGTAATGAAGTGAAGATTTACTTTTCATTGTGAATGCTAATAGAAGAATAAAGAAACACACTGGGTTGAATTAATGTGCTGATGACCAATAATAGCCTCATTAACCATCTGGCTAAGATGGTTATATAACTTATTTTAAGAAAAAACAGTAGCCATTTTTCTTTTGCATTTAAGGCAACTCTAACACATGGCTGGGTATTTGAATTGAGTCAGTTCTGGGGTGATCCTCATTGACTTGTTTTATCTTAATTGTCTGAGTCTAGTTCCTTTTCTTCGCATTGATTCATGGTCTGTTTAGTCCTCACAGTGAAGTGAGGTGGATGTGCTTATTATTTCTCTTCTGCAGCAGCAGGTACGACCACAGTCAGGATCAGAAGGGATCTTGGGACTTCCTGGAGTCTTTGAAGCATCCCTTGATGCACTGATGATCTATGTTATTCTGTAATCTTGAGCTCCATAGGGATACCTTGGGAATTCACCTATCAGGGGAAACGTTTTGAAATCCATTTTTCCACAAGGATGATGCAGCAAGTCAAAATTTTGACAGGAAATACAGTGAATTCAAGTCTCTTCCTCCATCTGAGACAGGTGAAAACAGGTAAAATAAATGATTACTTTTCAGTTGCTCTGTATCTAAGGGCAGCATTTTATTAATGACTCAAAAGAAAGATGGAAGCCAATTTTTCAACCAAATTATGATATTACAGATCCTTCAGCAATCTGTAGAACTTCAGGCTGATCTGGAGTCTTTGGACATTAGTCAATCCATTACTAATACTAGGCAATATATAGGATTTTCTGTGAAAACAAGCTATATTATTTCATATTAATTAATAGGAAAGAAATAATATGTTGAGAATATTATCAGGTGGGGCAAAAGTTTAATGACTTGGAAGTGGTTTATAGAGGCTGGATGCACCATCATCTTAGCAACAAACACTTGATTGGGAGAATCTTAGGCATCCATTTGAAATGAGTGCATTTGTTGCTAACTTCAAGGGTTTAATGATAATTGTGTTGCATTATATCTTTTTTTAAAAAAAAAAAAAAAGAAAAGAAAACACATGACCAAATGCCCTTTTGCCTTGCCGGAGGGAAAGTACAATGCCAAACAGTCTCTTTATTTAGTAGGTCATAACATTTAAGATAGAGTTTTCTCCGTATGTTACATTAACTGATACATCTAAGTAGCTCGATGTACATTTATTGGACTTTGAGATCTGTTTTCTCACACATTTTGCCTGATAGATGAATAAACAAATGATGCCAAAAGCTTCAGGCAATGATAGTCACATAAGGACAACAAATAAGAGAATAGAGGCTAGAATTGAATTCAGATGCTGCACTTGTTTTCTCTGAATATTCAATACAGTCTATTTTTGAAAACTGCGAATAAAGATAATATTTTTTAAAAAATTCATCCCATCCATGAAAAAAAAAAGAAAATGCTCTGCAACTTCTAAAGGAGTGATTCTGATAAAAATTGAAACCCATATGCTTAGTTGCATAGGCTACATGCATGCAGTATAAAATCCTGAAGATGTATCTAGTAGTAAAACTATAAGGAATTTTTTGATATGTTTTTAATTGAAATAGAATTATATCACTTTCACCTCCACTTCCCTCCTCCAGCCCCTCATAGTCACCCATTATGAACCACTTCCATGCACCCTACTATGAAGTTGATATCCTCTTTCTCTTTGATTATTATCTACATATGCGTGCACACACACACACACACACACACACACACACACACACACACCTCCAGAGTCTACTTTTGTTGTTGATGTGTATCAGATTTGAAAGCTGGCCACTTTGGATTGGACAGTCAGTAGGAGGGAGGCTCATCCTTAAGAATTCTCCTACTCCTGGTTGTCATTAGTTGCCTATACTTCTTTGTCAAGGGATAAAACCCTTCACAAAATGTACTCCTTTTGTATGAACATGTCCGTTGATGCTGTCATAGTTTCAGTCACGTTAATGTTATTTCTAGGAGAGACTCAGCATCCTTACTTAGGAAAATCATTGAAAAACTGGGATATGGAGAAAAGTTTCAATACTAGACACGCTTATGCTGCACCGATCTCTTACTGTGAGTTCATGAGGATTCATATTCTTTAGCTTGCGAGCATCTCTGTGGATTAATTTAGTTCCGAAGTAATGCCAAGAACAACCTATCCCTCATAGCCAAGCCATCTAAATACATAAAAAGCTGTGCTCCAGGGGAAAAGAAAATCTGAAATAGGTGCTCTTGTTTGTACACACTGCTGACATCGCCAAAGGGAAAAATGAAGCTTAATTGTAATTATTTACAGATAAGTCTTTTATTTTAAAATTTATAGAACAAATAATACTTGAGAAGAAAACTTAGTGTGGAATTTTGAGCACTTGCTTTGAATTTGAAATTTTTTCACTTACGTTCAGAAGGATAGTGTACACATTACAACGGCGGCATTAATTTAAAATATTTTGTTTAAGAAGTGAGATGTTTAAGGAAGAAAACTGTAACCCAAGATGCTATTTGGCTTATGCCTTTTCTGTTATTTACATGGAAGATAATTTACAAAAGCATAAAACAAGAAATATAGTGACACCTCCTGAAGCTATTAGAGGGGTTAACTGGGGGTGGGAGCACTTATCCACCACGTAATGACTGCAGTCATTCTCATGACTCTGTCGCTGCTCAGATGAATAATTCTTCCCTCGCGTGGTGGTCCGGTATGATATTCTTCAGATTTCCAACCACAGACTTAATTTAGATGGCAAAAGGAATTGCCCACAGCACTAAGCTAGGGTACTGAGGCTAAGGAAAGACAAAAAAAAGGCGAGTAGAGGCTAATGTTACAGGAAGACCTAAGGGAGCTGTAGAGAAACTTCATCAGCAATTAGGTCTGAAGACAGAGTTGCTTATCCCTGTTTCAGAGAACCAAAGACGTTCTGGCTTCGGTAGTAGAATACTTGAGCCTATAAGCCGGCGGTTCTCAACCTATAGGTCACGACCCCTTTGAGGGTCACATGTCAAATATCTTGCATATCAGATATGGTAGCAGAAAATATATGCAGATCTGAGGAGTATCTGCATATCAGATTGTTTTGAAAAGACAGAAATAATCAATAGTTCAATATGACTGAATTTCTTAAAAGAAGAAAGCAAAGATTTACAGCCAAATAAAGAACAAGTTCCCAACTCCTGATTTTTATTTTTAGTATAAAATAAAAAAATAAAAATATTCTCCTGCTCCAGAAGGATATTTATGAGACTTAATTATATAAACCAATTTAGGTACCTATCACAATGACTAGTAGTTGCCCGTGTTTTCCTGTACCCTGAAGGATGGCTATGCAACGACCAGGCCATATAGCTTCCCATAACTAGGTCAGTCGTAAAATTCGTTGCCTGGAACATGACAATTTGGAGCGTGCCAGGAGAAAGGTGTCAAGTGGCATGTGTAGCCAGCAAAGATGACGGTGATCAGCAGTTAGTGAGAATTGTCCATCTGAGCTACAGACAATTACCTCAGCACCTCCCTTTGTAGGATGCCCCAGAGGAACTGCACCTAGAGTGCTCTGACATAATTCTGCTCTAATAACATGGATCATTTTCAAGCATAAAGATATCATGTAGAAAATCCCATGGCTATTCTTTTATTGCAAAAGTAATATCTGCATAAGGTAACAGACTTTAAATACTACAGAAGGGTATAAAACAAAAGATAAAATTCTTCCAACTATTGCATGACTTGTACTGCCCAGAGGAATTATTTCCTCTTTGTAGTTATGAATATGTTGTCAGTGCTGCAGAGGTAATAATAAACTTCATATCTTAAGGACGATGAGCATATTTAGGATGCGTCACTTTGGTTCAGGACATACAATTTTCCTCAAAGGTGAATTTTTCAAAACTACTCCTCCTTCAAGGCCAATGACCTCACTAAAGAGCTGGCAGGTTTCCTCTCTAACTGTGAAGACCTTGGCCACCAGTAGGGGGGAGTCCTTGTGTGGTATGACTGGCTGTGTGACCCTGGTCGGTTCCTCTTAAGTTCCTGTCTCATTACTGACACTGAACGAGTTTGATTTCAGACTCCTAACGGTAGGATGCTATTTTTGTGGGATGAAGCTGCTGCCATCTCCATCCTGATGAGCCCAATGCCCCTGCACCTGGGAGGATTCCAGCTCATTTTTGGTAAAGCGCGCTGACATCAGGCAATTCAGACTCATCCCAGAGAGCAAGTGCATAAGCTCACTCTTGCTCACATAATCTGTCACAAATGACTTTCCCCTCTCGTTTCATGCTCTCTTCTTTTCCTCAATGCAAAGCATGTGTGCAATCAGCTGTGAGTGTGAGGGCCAGGTCAGTGCCCTGTGCAAAGAAAAATAGCAACCAAGGACTTGGAAAACATTGTTGAGTTGGCCATCGTGAGCTTGGGAAACTAGGGACAAGGACTACCTTTAGCCATTAACAACTTTATTCAAAAGCAAGCATGTGTCCTTACAATATGAGCCTGTGCTCACTGAGAATTAATTGCTCAACATAAGTAAACTTGGGGCACAGTATCTTTCTTTGGAGAAGAGAAACCCCAAGGAAGATGCTCATAACCGAAAAATAGCAGGGGAAAAATTTTCCCGTGAGCCCAAAATTAATTTTGATACATCTTAAATAAATAAGCACAGCGTACTGTGAGATTTGGAGAGGGGAAAACACCTGGTCTTTTGTGATGTTTCTTATAAAGTTTGCAAACTGCAACGGAACAGAAAGTGGGAAGATGGAGATTTTCTTGCTCTTTGCTCGTCCCTCAACCCATTTCCTGGTCTCAGTTTTCTATGTTGGGGGGTGCTATTATTTCTGTTTACCCGATGCGGGAAAGCATAGGCATAAATGATATGTTCACAGTTACATACCTTACAAGTTTCGGGAAAACAATAAATCTAAAGCAACTTGGCTCTGTGAATAAGTACTGTTACGACACACCAACCAAAACATTGAAGTACGTTAGAGAGAAAGATGACTTGGTCGTTTGGACAGTTCTCTGGGATAGAAACCTGAACCACACACACAGTTCTGCTTTCAGTGCCCCATTTGACAAAATCTCTCTCATTCTTAGACTCTGAGTGATTCTAAAAGCACAGAGAACACCAGATTTGCTCAATACAATATTTATGAAGACAGGGTACCAAGCCTCGGATATTTCCTGTCTGGCTGAATCGTGAGCCAAGTTTATTCCAATTTTACATGGGACCAAGCTCAGGCCCAGGCTAAATGGTGAGTGGGAAACATGTCTCATCTTCTCTTCCCTCTTTGTCCTTTAATTCCTCCATATCTTTGTAAGCTGCTCTCCTACTAGGAGACATTTCCTTTTTACTTTCTCCCTCCTCGCTGGGATAAAAACAATGAGTGGTGTGAACCTAGCAGATCCTGGGACCTTGACCATCTTTGATGAGGGTTATCAAATTCTCAAATCATCATTGATTACCGGAAGTTACTTCTGCGAGAAAGTGACTCTCTACACAGAGACACTCGACTTTGTTCTTTCAGATGTCCATGGAGAATCACCCTGGTTCTCAATGGGATTGTGGGTATCAGAGAGACTCTGCCTGGACTCAAGAGCTTCTGAGGAGGAAAGAGCCACAGTCATGTATCCTCTACCCTGTGAGTGTACCTACTGGGGAGCAATGGTAATGCCATCAAAGTCTTCCTCCCCTTCCAGTCACACAAATCCCTGAGCATTTTTAACTTAACCCAAGTGAGTTAAGTTAGCAAAAGTAAAACAAAACAAAAGCTCAAAAAAGCAAACAAGACACTTCTCCATTCTAGACAAAAGCAAGCCTTCTGGAATGGTCTCGGTGGTGAGTGTGGGAGGATGCAGGACAGGCTGAAATTCCGGTTTAGGAATTCCCCTCAGCTTCACACACTTCTTCCATTTGAAGGCTTCTCTCATCCTGACCATCTGCATTTCTGGGAAAAGATGCTGAGTTGAAAGTTGCTCTATGGATTTGGAGATGATCTGCATTTCAAAGCTCAAAGTCACCAATTCGGTATAGTTTGTTGTAAAGATTGACCGAGAAACTGAGAAATGCCCATCTTAGCAGCTTCTCTAGAGGGTGGAATGCATTCATTCTCCTTAGCCACCTGCCGATAACGTCTAAGAAATAGTATTGATGTGTATGAATTAGAAGCAGTTGGGTTTTTTGGTATTTTTCAGAGGATTCACCCTGCCCCAGAAAAAGTGGCTTATCAAGAAACATTCTGGGAAATAAAATGAGTGCTATTCCTAGGGATTCTACGATTCAGAACCAGAAATTGGTAGCCGGTGGGATGGGGAGGAGTTCAACAATCATGGTGGCTGCAGTGTTAAGAATAGATTGAGTTTGAGTCCTGTGTGTCCCTAAGGGAAGTTCTGTCTGGTTCATGGCAGACTCAGTAGCTGATTGCCCACCTTCTTTCCATCTTCCTGCTGGCTAATCTTCCATGAATGGCAGTGTGGAGAAAACCAATGGGAAATCATGGATAGGGAATCAGACAAACAGGAAACATAGCCATAAACACGGCAGGTTTGCTTCAATTAGTAATGAGATCCACACTAGGGGAAGCTCACTGTAGACAGCTTTTTCTAGTGGCTTATGTGTTAGGGACTGTATCATGCTCAAATTCCCCCTAGATCTATTTGAAGTCACAACCTCCTGTACTTTGGAATGCATCTGTTTAGAGACACTGTTGCTATGGAGCTAATTAATGTAAAAAGAATTATTTGGCAGGAGAGGGGACAACCCTGTGTAAATCTAGTCCTCATGAGAAGAGGTTTAGAAGACAGATAACAAACATGAAGACATGACCACATAAAAGCACAACAAGATTTGACAGCCAAGCTTGTGCAATGTGGAATAATCCACCCCTCCTCATCCCTGGACATTGAACTTCTAGTTTGCAGAGCTGTGGGAGTGATATAGGGGTCCCTCTGTATGCTGTAAATATGTTTTATTATCATTGGTTAACAAGGAAGCTACTTTCAGCCAATGGCTTAACAGAATATAGCAAGGCTGGAAACGATATATAGAGAGAGTAGGCAAAGTCAGAGAGAAGCCAGGTAGCCACCACAGGGGACGCCAGACACCAGATGCCAGACTGAACCTTCCCAGTAGGCCACAACCACACGGCGATACACAGATTAATAGAAAGGGGTTAATTTAAGATGTAAGAGCTAGCTAGGAATGTGCTAGAGTCATTGGCCAAGCAGTGTTGCAAATAATATAGTTTCAGTGTTATAATTTTGGATCTGTGTGGTCAGGAAACAAACAAGTGGTCTCCGCCTCTGTGGGAAGATAGGATTCTGCTGTTGAAGCCAGTAAGTCAGATGCTTTGTTATCGCAACTTGAAGAGATGGACTGCTGGCCTTCAGCAGCCAGTTCTGAGTTATCTCCAGAAACAAAGTTGGAAGCCTAGAGAAATGGGGACACTCTGGCCAATGACATCGTTGGGAGTTAGACCTGACTGCTAAGACTTAGGCTTCAAGGGCCCAGAGAATTCCAACACCACCATGCTTCTCCTTCATTAGCAGATATGGCACAGTGCTCAAAGGTTGACCCACTTGAAGAAAAGGAAAAGGAAAGCAAAATAAAACAAAAACCAAACAGTTGAATTTTTCCTCAGAGAAAATGCAGACATATGGGAACTGAGGAACCTTTTCTAAATTACAATTGTTAATTGGTTTTTCAGAGGACAGTATATACTTTAAGAATGGTCAAATTGTAATTGATTCCATTTAAGTCTTATTTTTGAGATTATAATAGAATTCCAGCATTTCTCCCAACCCTTACCTTTTTCCAAAGCCTCCCATGTACCCCTCCCTGTGCTCCTTTAAATTCACGAACTTCTAATTTCATTAATTGCTGTTGCATGCATATATGTTTCTCTATATACATATACACTTCTCAATATAAACGGTTCAATTTGTAAAGTACCTCATATATATGTATATATACACATGCGACATATACGTTTATATACATATGCATACACACATATCTATCTATCTATCTATCTATCTATCTATCTATATATATCTGTTTTCATAGTTGACCCTTTGGCACTGGAAAACCAATTAGTGTACTTTTCCCTCAGGAAAACCACCACAGGGAAAATCACTTCTCCTGTTCCCAGCTTTCTTCATTTTCCTAATTGTTTTTCCTGTAGGGTTGAGGACTCATGGATTTTTCTCTGTCTACTTTGGCATGTTTATGAGTATCATCCTTGTTTGGCTCACATTTAGGTGATCAATCTGGTGAGACTTTGAGGGTGTAGCTTCTGATACTACTAGGAGACACTTTTTTTGAGTAACCACATATGTAGTTGTGTGGGTTGTATTTGGGTGTATGCATACACGTGGTGTGTGTGTGTGTGTGTGTGTGTGTGTGTGTGTGTGTGTGTGTGCCTGAGTGTATATGTGTGTGTGGCCAGAGGTTGGTTGGTGTTGGGCATTGTCCTTAACTGCTCTACAATTTATTTATTGAAGAAAAGTAGATCTCTTAACCCAGTGTGTCTTTGCCTTAGGGATTCCGGAGACGACAGACCTGTAGCCTCAACAACTAGGTTTTGTAAAAATTAGTACTTGGGCAGTCCTCACAATTGTATACAATCACTGAACCATCTCCTTAGCCTAAAACTTTAATATATGATTTGCATGGTAAAATACTCTACTCCCTTCCTTTTAAAATCAAATAAAGTTGAATTGATAAAAAATACCCATTTTCTATTTTACAAACAAAACTTAGTGGGTCATAATTATTTCGGTTGTGCAATGGAATTTACATAAAAGATTAAATATCATTTATGACTTGAACTAGTCCTGTTGTTGATGAGAAAATACAAAAAGATAAATAAATATTTTGCTTGGCATTTTGAAAATGGAATTGAGGCATTGATCTACTATACAGAGAGCAAAGAGAGGAAGAATGAGTAGAGGAGAGTGGTAGATACAACCTTAAGATGTTTACAATTATTTGAAAGGAGTTTAGAAGGAATGAATAAAAACGTAAGAGGAAGATGACTGTCATGAAGTTCATTGGTAGAACCCTTGTCTAGAAGGGTTCATTGCAAAGACATGAGTTTCATTACCAGCAAAACATACACACAAAAATATATATACACACACAAACAAAGACACCACACACACACTGGGTGGCAGGGAGAAGGAGGGAAAGAAGGAGAGAGAGAGAGAGAGAGAGAGAGAGAGAGAGAGAGAGAGAGAGAGAGAGAGAGAGTAAGCTATTGTCTTCAAGCATTTCAATTTATAAAAGCAACCAAAGCCTGATCAGGCCATACACACAAAACACTTACAGGAATTGAAGTTAGGTACTTGAAGCAAATTGAAGGATTCCAAGCAAAAGTAGAAATCGCAACTCCTAAAACAATCTAAAGGAGATGAGAATGGGAACCACTTTAGAAAACATACTTGAGTATTTAGATGAAGTCTTAGGCCTTCTTGAGTTGCTAGCAGTTTAAAAATATTTGTGCAAAATCTTTCTAGGAAAAGAAGTACCCAGAATAATTGATTAAAGTTACGATGATTTTTCAATGACTGACAAGGAAAACTTAAGGTTGGCCCCTTGTTAACATTTATAATTTATTGTCATCTCTGTAATTTTTATGTAACCCCTCAATAATTTTTTTTGAAACTAGAACTTAGGTAATTTACCTTCTCCACTCCATTTTCAGTTATTATTTTTTTTAAATGAGGGACTTCATGGTATCACCTTCTTATTTGGTTCAGAGTTCCTCTAACTTCTACTTATGACATCCTATTTCAAAATAAGGTAACACTTGCTTTAATATGTGAGGCAAACACTCAAATCTATGTGGCACTGTTATAACTTCATTCCTTTCATCTTTTCTTATGAATTTTGTCTCCTTCAGCCTTTACACACCTTTTTAATTTCTGAATCAGTGATTATACCCTAATGCAAAGAGAAAACATTTCTATGGAAGTTATGTGAGTTTTATTTCCCTTGATAGTCAAGACTTCCAGAAAAGGGGCTGGGCAAAAACTTCTGAGAGAAACTTTCTTCGGCTGAGCAGAGCCGAAGCAATACCAGAGCAATTCTGGTTGGAGCAATACCAGAAGCCGCTGTCGGTCTCTCACTGTTCATTCCACGGTGTTAAATCCTGAGACGTTTCAGTTTTATTAATGGCTTCTTTCCTGAGTCCTCAATATTTGTAAGATTTATGAACACATCTCCAAGGGTCTCATTGTGCAAAGTATGCTTGCATGTTGTTCTGAAGAGATTTTCCTGCTGGCAAAATCCCCTTTCCTTTCTGCAGTTTATTTGGGAGAAGTTCATTCTGAGGAATGTACTTGTAGCAGCAAATGGGCTTGCTTTGCAAACAGGGGCAAGGGAGGGATAAGAGTGTAAGTTCAAACTTGTCTACTTTAAAAGAATATATTGAAGCATAATTAATCTGGCATAACAGCTGTGGGATAGCGATTTGTACCCTGATTTGTATTTTAATAAAATGCTGATTGGCCAGTAGCCAGGCAGGAAGTATAGCAGGACAACCAGGCAGGAAGTAGAAGCAGGGCAATAAGAACAGGAGAATTCTGGAAAGAAGAAAGCTTGGTAATCATTTCTTTTCTAACATAACCTAATATCATTATTGGGTAGTATTGCAGTTTGAATGTGAAATGTTACCGATAACCTTGTCTATTTGAATACTTGTTCCTCTGGTAGCACTGTTAGGGAATTCTACAGGAACTCTGGGAAGTGGAGACTTGTTGGCAGAAGGGGTTGGGCTTTGGTTTTATAGTTGGGTCCTAGTTCCTACTCTGTCTCTGTCTCTGTCTCTGTCTCTGTCTCTGTCTCTGTCTCTCTCTCTGTCTCTCTCTCTCTCCATCTCTCTTTGCTTCCTGTGTGTGAAAGAAACAAGGTTGACCAGCCTCATTCTCCTACAGTCCTGCCCCCCATTTCATAAAGGACTGGGTCCCTCTGAGACACAGGTAGAAGTGAAAGTAAACCTTTGCTCCCCAAACTTGCGTTATTTCAGGGTATTAGCAGAAAAGTAATTAATATGTGTGGTTTCAAATGTTGTCAGTAAATTCTGTGTGCATTTTTGCCAAGGTTGTAGGAGGGATAGGGAAGAACAGAAAGGAAAGGAGACAGAGAAGGTTGGGACAGAGGAGGATGGAGGGAGGGCAGTGGAGAGAGGGATCATCACTGGGCAATACAATTAGTCTTTCTCTAGTTCCTTTTTAACATTTAATGCCTTCCCTAATTCATATCTTTCTTATTGTCTAACATATACAGCTTCACACCATTAATCCCACTTAATATTATAATTAAATAAAATCATAATGATTAATCCCGTGGCCATATAAATTAAAACAAAGGGCCATATGTGCAAAAGAAAAGGTATTTAAAGGGTCTACAGAATGTACGGAGTAGTTGATGAGTCTCATTGACACTTAAACCAAACCATGTTATTTTCTAGCTGAATATAGACATATTCTTGCTGTGTAAGCTTTTGTATATTATGTTATGCATACATTTTTATTTTTAACATATTTTTGTATATTATGTTATGCATACATTTTTATTTTTAACATATTTTTGTATATTATGTTATACATACATTTTTATTTTTAAGATATTTTCAAAAGACAAAAAATAGCAATATGTTTTCAAAAAGCAACGAGAAAACCCTGTTGGGATTTTCTCCCCAGCCCCTGGAGAGCACAGAGCAACTCTATAGATTACTTTTCCCAAGACCCCCAGTCCCTTTGTTTAGCCTTTTTGTTCTTAGAAAAGTTTTCGGCAAACATCCACAGTTTGGAAACTGCTGAACTTAATATATAAATTGGATATATAGATCCTCCTATTTAGCAATGTGCTTAGAAACTTGCTTAATTCCATATTTCATCACAGTGGTTATTCTCTGCAGCTCTCAGGTTTTCAGTTTCTATGGATAAAATTGAAGAAAAAACTGTACTATTGTGTAAAAGTGAACACTTCTGTTTGAGATAAAATGTGTTCAAATGATCTCATAATCATGCTGGCCAAATATCTAGGCATGTCTTCTATCTCCTTCCTTTTTGGTTTTATTCATTTGAAAAAAAAAACAGAACTAACAATAGCGTGCCGTGAGCAATGCCCCTTTTCTGAACACCTTTGACATATACTGATGAAAATAGAGACAAGTATTAAAAAGAACAAACTATTGTCTTTACCAGGTTATTTTATGTACTATTTGAGAACACAGAGTCTTATATTTTGATGATTATGACAAAATAGCTTTTAAACAACTGTATTTATATTCGTAAATGAGGTAAATAGCTCATAATATGTAATAAATGTCTGCCTTACACTCTTTGCTAACTAAGCTGTTTCATATTTGTTTGAAGTTCTTCCCTAATCTCCTTTTCCTCTATTATTTTACCCATTACTTCTTTGATACTTAAATGTACTCAGATGTTTTTCTGTGATAAACTACTGAAGATTAACAACTATTGGTCTTCTCAATCCACTGTCTTCTTCCCAGGAAGACAATAGGTCCGTAGCCTTCTCCAAGGCAACTCGTGGAGGTATGATGTGACTCTTTCCTCAAAGACAGGCTTTTGAGCTGGGCCCCCAGTGATCTGGCCTCTCATAAGCCAGGCAGTCAGAAGTGCCTCAGAGAACGAGACATGTTTTCTCCCCTGTTTGATGCTCCTGGCATCTCTTCTTGGCGGGATCAGAACATCATGTCCATTTGTTCTGACCTGCACCTTCTTACACTGGGAACTTTCCTAAATCAACCCTTGGGGATCTCATCTTGTCTTGGATAGCTACACCAGGAAACAGTCTCACAAAACAATACTTTTTTTTTTTTTATTTGTCTTCCAGAACAGAGTACTCTTCTCTGTTTCGCCTACTAGCACCTACTAAAGTTTCCTTTCTGACTATAACCCCCGTTCCATTTGCATTCCCATCCATCCCTGTCTGTGTGCACTGTTTAGTTCTTTGTCTCCCTGTTTAACATATTACTGTTTCTATCTGCATTATTTCCTTATTCATCCTCAATCCTTAAGCCTGTAGCTCACCTATACTGCATGTTCTCAAATATTAATACATGAAAGCCAGTACCTAGGCAGACTGAATTCCCTAGTATTGAAGCATGTTTCTTTTCTGATGAAGCAGATGTAAGCTGACTCTTATTGTTCCTGACATCTAGTGGCAGGAAGAAAAACTATCCTGAGACCAGAAAGTAATGTCATTGGTTGGCTGAAGTCCAAACAATTGAAAATGGCCAAATGCCTACTTTGGGGGCCTAGGAAAATTTACAGGCATAGAACAACTTTAAGTTATTTCACATGAGATGTATATATCAGTGAGAACTCGGGTAAATCTCAGCCTGAAGACAGAAATATGATAAGATAGGCTAGCAGACCCCAAGTAGATAAATAAGTTAGACAGTGGGCTGAACCTCCCCCCCTGAAGAAATTCATTTTTTTCTTATATCTTGTTAAATCTACTTACAGAAAAATATGTACATATGAAAACTTACTAAACCCTCAACCTGTTGAGAGTAGGGTTTAGAATATGAATGCTGGAAATGAACATCCAGGTTTACCACTGAATGACAATAAACTTGAACTGAAACTAAACTTGAACTTTAACCAAATAACACAATAAATGATGTCCATATCATATCATACTTTTGGAAGGTCAAGTGGAGTTAGGGAATGGGGAAAAGTCACTTTTATACCTTTTACCCTTTTCTCACCATGCCTTTGGTAGTTTTTAAATGGAAAAGACATGCTATGAAATATTCTAGGAAATTTGAAGTAGACTAAAGAGGAAAGAGACAGACTGTCTTGCCTTTGGGAGAGTAAGGGCTCTTGCAGGTCTACTCTACAAAAGCTGTGGGTTTATGGATACTTCTTATCCAGATAAAGTCTCCTCTCAGAAAAGTTCATATCTTGGTAGCTCAGAAAGGATTATGGGGAGTAGAGTCCACATTCCCAAGAGCAACACTCTGAAGTCGGCTGTTCAAAGCAGTTGACAGGACTATCAGAAATTCTGAGAACTCCATTGTCAGAAGGGGAAAAAAGTCTTCTAAAGATAGTTCCAAGGTTCCTTGAAGAAGTAAGGGATGTATGGGGAAGGTTACTCATTGACTGAGGCGACAAAGGGAACATAGGCACACAGTTTCCCACAATGACAAAAATCATTCAAGAAAAAGTACAACTGACTGTCCAGAACCCTGAAACCTGTCAATCATAGAAAAGGAAAAAGTGAATTAGATTTTTTTTACTCAATTTTCAAGAAACCCACCTAGTTTCTTGTGTGATTTATGACTTCCTCTTTCATAGTAGAGAGAACATCTCTGATAAGTGCGTTGGCAGAAGTTTTCACAGGTATTATAGACAGAAGATATAGCTATAGGCTATATTGCCTTATAGATTTAAAGACCTGGATATATTACATCAACATTATGATCACAGTCTGTTCTCACAATGAGTAATATTATACATTGTCATATATGTCACCTGTGGAGAATAATACCTGAATAGACAACTTAAAAAAAGAAAGAAAGATTTATTTTGGCCCATTTTGTGGTTGGCTATAAGAAAATCACAGACAAAATGCCACGGCATAGTAAACCTTCTTCCCCAGTGGCAGCCAGGCAGGATGGATGTGAATATAGTCATAGACTTCCTTCTCTTCTTTTGGTTTCATTTTTACTCCCTACATACTGGGTGGTGACATTACATCCATATCAGGCAGTTTTCCTTATCCGTGTCCCTGGAAATGCCTTCACAACAGATTCTCTTTGGTCTGTTATTAACCTAGGCAGCTCACTGCCAAATTCCATTGAGAACTAAGATTAACTGTCATAAAAATGCACTTAAATTCAATATAATCTAGAGACATGCTTGGTAGATTGGAGACATTGAAACATATTTTACTCTACAGGATTGCCACCAAGTTCTATTCTATGAAGATACAAATATGGAATCTTGGTCAAAATTTTTTTTTGAAAGTAAATTTTATTAAATTATAAAAGTTTCCATTTCCGCCCCTCTTCCCAACACCCTCCCACTCCCCCCACTCCCTCTCCTCCTCCCTCTTAATGATCAAACCAGATTCTCGGAATTTGGCCGGATTCTCTGAATGTGGCTGGCCCAAAGTCTTTCTGAAAAGCCATTGACTATGATACTTGGTCAAATTTTTAACCCATCTTCTATTGGTTACTTATCTATTGCTATGGAAGGAAAAAAATGACCAAGGTTACTTTTAAAAGAAAACATTTAACAGGGCTTTTAGTTTCAGAGGGTTAGAGGCCACAATGGCATATGAAAAGCATGGCTGCAGGAACAGTTGAGTGCTCATATCTTGATCCAAAAGTAGGATGCACAGAAAAAACTCATACTAAGGATGTCCCATGTCTAAAATTCCAAGGCCCATCTCCTTGATGCACCTCCTCCAATAAGGTCACACTTTCTACCCTTTCCCAAACAGTTTCACCAATAACTAAGTCTTCAAGCATATCTGCCTACTAGAGTCACTCTCATTGAAACCACCACACTGCTCATTGGGTACATCAAAAGAAATAAAACCCCCTCATTGTCTCATTTAGCATTATGATTAGAACTATTTTCAACCACTTTTGTTGTTTTGTCAAAAAGCCCCAATTAAGGAAATTGGCATTGCTTAGTTACAAAAACAGAAATTTGAGGGCATCTGCTTAATATGGTGATTATATAATTTGTTAATCCCCTTAGATTTTTCTCTCTTTCTAAAGTTACATGAGCCAAGTCAAAAAAATATTACATTTTCAAGAAATTCACAGGATGCATGTGCATATATTTGTGTAAATTCAGTTTTATGAATTGGGAGGTGAAACTTCATCACTTTCTAAACATAATTCATGAACTGAATTTTGAAAGGTGTTGGATGCTATTCCTTCCAGTGATGAAGTGGCATATATAATATTGCAGGCAGACCAATAGTTGCCAACTTGCCAGCAATTGCTGCAGTATCTCCTCTGGGAACCACTGGATACAGTGCAATTAAAGGCAGTTGCCCTTCATGTACCTACTCTACTGTCACCAAGGTTTTTTGAAGAGGCTGGAAGACTTGATGCCCAGCAGGCAGGAGGAGGAAAGGCTAGGATGAAGACTTCCTGCTTGGATTTTTTTTTCATATCCTTACAGGCTGTCCTTGCACTCTTGATATGGTTGGAAATTTCACGGCAGAACTAGTTTTATCCAGCCTGACCAAGACCCCACCAATTAGTGTGGCAAGGTAGAAAAGACTGATCTTGCCATAGTCTCAAGGAAGGCCTAGAAATCAACTAAGAAATTGTTAGTCGCCCTGAAAGGGTTTCTGAATGAAAAGGGATGGATCTGACTTAGATGTACTGTGAATGGGTAGCTGGGTAGACAGCTGGGAAGCCAGACATCCCCGAGAATAATAACAAAACTGAAGACCAGATGAGTCTTATAAACCGCAGCTGGTAGCTGTGTGGGCAGTTACCAGATGAGAACCATATGTCTTCCAACACCATGATCTCGCAAGCTGCTCAGAGCTCTCCTGTTGCCCTGAGGTGGGGAGGGGGGAGCGAGCAATTGCTAATTGACAGCACCAGACATTGACTTACAAAGACCTTTCCCGTCACGTGGAATGGAAAGCCAAGTCAGAATTTCACTTTAGTAATAGGAAAATGATATTTTAAAAATCATGTTTAGAAGAATTTGACTCCATTAGTGTGTGTAACTCCCTTTATCGAAATTTCTCCAGTATATCTCATGGTAGGAAGCTATTCGGGTGTTTGAAAGAACACAATTTCCCTGCTCAATAATTCAAGGAAACTATGGCAGTTCAAGGCACTAATGACTGTTCTAAGAAGTCTTGTAAGAAGAAAATCTCTCTAATATTACTTCAACTCATATTTCCCTAAGTCATTTAAGTACAAAACAACTTTCCTTTGTCACACATCAATAAACATCTCTATATCCCTATAATATGATATCTGCGTGTCCATGTTGTGTGATATTTTGATCACATTCTGAAAATAAAGTTTGCTTTGGGTCAGAGGGCAGAGCTAGCCACTAGTTGACCAAAATTAACCATAGAAGTTTTGGAGAAACGGGCAGATCAGAGGCAGGAAGTAGTAAGGCAGGTCAGAGAGAGGATCTCAACCCTTTTGGATTGAGGAACAGAGGAGGGATGAGGTGGTTTCTCTCCTTTTTGATCATTCATGTACGATACACTGGTATCATAGGCCCTGTTTTTTATTGATAAAAAATAATTAGATAAACACATCATGTCTCTTGTTCTATATATATTGTAATTTCTTCCCCATGTCCTGATAATCTCCCATAAAAACTATTATATTGGCTTATTATATTGTGTTTATTAATTATATACTTGTTTGTTGTGGAACAGGTTCCTTTGAGATTAAAAGACTCCATCCTATAGGAATCTCCTTCATTAGGAAGGTAAAGAACTCAAAATAGCATCAGGAAGTTCCTGAAACTGACCAGGTTCATTAGACTCCTCCCTACCAGAGTAAGCAATAAAAGCTGAGAGTCTGCCCCAGAAGGAAGGAAACTGGGCTGTAAAGAACAAGGTCAGAGAAGCAAAACTACAAAGAAGCCTCTGATATAAGAACAGCTGCCTGCAAGAGGTGTAGACCAATTTAGGCACCTGGGAAAGACACCCTCCAACCTGTTGAGCTGCTTCAGTCTGTCTGTGCAGTGTGCTTCAGGTTCCCAGATTCCAGGTTCCCAGATTTGTGAGCTGTCACATGCTGAGTGTGGGCTTTTGTGGTGCTGCTATCTTAGACTTATTTCTGCTCATATAAGCAACCCCAATAAAACTCACTGAGTTACAGAATTGGAGATTGGTGGTATGTATACTTTGATCTGTCTTGTGTTCCTTATCTGGGATGAGTACATATATGTGTTGCATCTCCCTAAAAAATGTTTTGTCACACAGCACTGCCCTCCACACTATAGGATTTTCTTATTGTTGGCCGTAATTGCTTTGATCTCTAAAACTTACTGTATTAGTTAGCCTTTTGTTGCTGTGATAAATACCAGGCCAAAAGCAACTAGGGGAGAAAGGGGTTTAGTACATCTCGTAGGTTAGTCTAGTTATGGTAAGCCCTCAAAACCGGAACCTGAAGGCAAAAGCTGAAGCAGATGCCGTGAAAGAGCACTACTCACTGGCTTGCCCTTCCCATGACTTGTTCAGCTTGCTTTCCTACACAAGTCAGCTTCAATTTGGTGTGGCTTTGAGGTTCCCTTCCACAGCAATTACCAATCAAGAAAATGCCCCCGACACATCCCCAAAGCTGACCTGATGGAGACAATTTCTCAGCTGACTTTCCTAGTCATGGTGACTCTAGTTTGTGCCAAGTAGAGAAACTCTCCTAGTACACGTAGCATACTGCTTAGTAGGGAGTAACCAGTACATATAGCATTCTCCTTAGTAGGGAGTAACCAGCACATATAGCATACTCCTTGGTAGGGAGTAACCAGTACATATAGCATACTCCTTAGTAGGGAGTAACCAGTAAAATTCATGTCTTAGACATGTTTCGTTTTAGAAAAAAATTTCATGCCTACGTTTAAATATGTATAGGAGCCTTTGATTGCTCCCAAAAGATTGAAATCCTAAACAGAGCTCTATCTCAGGCATTCCAGGGTGCCCGGCCTGGTTGCCCATTCTTTTGTAGCCCACTGTATGGGCCTTGAGAGTTTCTGATTGCTCCTAAAGATTGAAATCCTAGTGTTCCATCTCAGGCTTGTCAGGATGCCACTCCTGGTTGCCAATCTTTTCTAGTCCACAGTATGGGCACCTAATAGTCATAGGACAATTTGGGGAACAAAAAGAAGCATATAACTTTGGGAATCATTTGAGCAGAAAAAAAATGTCTCTTTTGAAAAATGATACCATTGTAAACAGTATGAACAACCTATATATTCTCTTAGTAGAAAGTTACATATTCAGAAATAAATCAGTAAGCTGAAATAGTAACTTGATATATATCTGGGGCCTTAGAAGTCCTTGGGTATGAAGATTTAACACTCAAGCAGACATATATTGGTAAAAACTGCTAATAGCTTCTTTATTGAGCGAAATTCATACCAGAGTTCTCACATCTGCCCACCAAGATGTTACACAGAATAAAGTAGAGCTTCATTAATTCTGTAAAGGTGAACCTGCCTAATGCCAATGACTTGCCCAGCAGGACACTGTGGCTTATGTAAATGGATGCCTTCATTAAGGATACAAAAATATTTTGCAAATTATGGGAGGTCAGAGTTAGTGGTTGACTGGGTTTAGCTGTGAACTCCTTTATTAATACTCCATACTTTATATCAGAGACTCATCCTGACCACTGGGAGGGACAGATGAAGGAAAGATATTTTTATATTCGTTCATATGATATGGTTCAGTGTTTAAAGACAACAGAAGTACATGCTGTTAATCATATTTTACACTTGAGCACACTGGACATCAAATTTGTCTCAATATTTAAAAACTTAGTTTATTAACTTAGATGCCCCTGAATTTCAAACCCTGTTCTATCCTTTTGCAATATCTCCAACACTCAATCCCTTTCCTTGTGAGTATTATGTCAAAAACAAGCAAAACTCAGTGTTATCATTGTAAGTTAGCTATGAGTTTCGTTTATCACTGGCTATGAGGATTAGTAATATTTTAATGAAGGACTCTTCTTATGCTGAAACATTTAAAAGCCTTTCTTTATTGGAAGGTTAAGATATACAAAAAAAAATTCAGTTTAAATAAATCATAGACCGAGTCAATGGACCAGAACAAAAAAGGTTGGGCATATGTACATATCTAAAAATGTTATATTATTGCTTATACACTTTGAGTCAGAAATTCTACTTTCCAAAAATCATTTTAAAGAGTTTACTTGGAGCATTAGAAGAGCCATGCTCACTAAAACACACACACATACACACACACACACACAGACACACACAGACACACACACACACACATAGACACACACACAGACACACACACACACAGACACACACACACAGACACACACACACACAGACACACACACACAGAGATACACACACACACAATTCTTTGGAAACTAGGTTCTCATTTTGAAGTGACACCTAACCTTGAACCTAACACACATTCATATTACTGTCATTAATAACAAAAATTAGAAACCAAAGTGCAACATCTGGCTTTAGAGTTATATGTTACGCACCTAACAGAATCACATCACATGTCTAAGTTGCAGAATTTGTGTCCCACATTTCAACTCTCGGGGCTGTGCTGTTGGATGTAGCAGCAGGCTGTAAGACAGCAATGTCCAGAAACTGCATGAAAGGATAATATCTGTTAACCTGCTAAAGAAAGTTTTAATGATTTTAAAGCAAACATTTTCATTACTTTTTATTTTCGTGTTCATTTTTTACAATGAAATTACATCAACAGAAAAAAATGTCTAACTGCTTATCAAAAATAATACTATACTCTTTCCAATTTCAGTATGTGTGTGTGTGTGTGTGTGTGTGTGTGAGAGAGAGAGAGAGAGAGAGAGAGAGAGAGAGAGACAGAGAGAGAGAGAGAGACAGAGAGAGAGAGAGAGAGGTAGAAGAGAGATACTAGTTCACATTGCATACTTCCCTCCCCAATTGCATGTGTGCATGCACGTACACCCACCCCCCCCCACACACACTCACACACACGGAACAGATTCTATAATGGCATCTCTGAAAATCTTATAGAAAAATACAAGCAATAGTTCAAAATAGGCTGCAAAATGAATTGGATCAATTTCTGACTCATAGGTCAATACACACTTTCATTTTGGGAGATTTTCATTTTTAGTTTTGTTTTTTGCTATTTCGAACTAACAGTTCCTTTATTTCAGTCTCAGGATTATATCACTAAATACTCAGTAGGTCATCAGAATTTATCAGAAGCAACACATTTTAAAACCTAATGTTTCCCTTCATCATTAGTGGATAATTACTTCAATTGCCCTTTAGGAATCACTTTGCTTATCCATATTCACTGGGATTGTAGATAATTTATTTAGTTTTCAAAGCAAATCAAATCCTTCAGTTAGATCTTCAGTTCTACCCTCTGAAATATCAATGGTAAAAGGTAAACAAAGGGTGGATGGTTCCATGCACTGCCAGGAAAGTTTAACTACCGTCACTTTAGCATATTTACAGTTAAATAATCATCAATATCCATGATGTCATTTCTAATCTACATAGGAAGTAGAAAACGACATTTCTGAGTATTTCTAAGGCACTCAAATAGAAATGCCATTGAAATTTTATTTCGACTATGATCAACTAAGCAATGGTTACAATATTTTTTTTTAAATTGGATATTATTGTATTTTAATTCTTTTTTTTTAAAGTAAATTTTATTAAATTATAAAAGTTTCCATTTCCGCCGGACTGAACGAGGACGTGATCTAACCAGATTCTCAGAATTTGGCCGGACTCTCTGAATGTGACTGGCCCGAAGTCTTCCTGAAAAGCCATTGACTATTTTAATTCTTTTAAGGGTGTCCAAGCATGCAAGGAATTTCTTAACCATAGGGTTTGATTAACCCATTGTCAGCTTGGCTCATACTCCACTGTAGTCAGCTACATAGATCACTTCATCTGTGCATCTGGAGCACTGCCAGGTGTGCCAGTGTATCAGTATCTGACTGCTGATAGATGTTACATCCCTCTAACACAGGCCTGGCTGCCACCACCAATAACACAGAATGGTTCTCCCAGGCATACCTGTACACTGTAAAGGCATCCATTAGGACTGACAGAAAACTGTCTGCTTGGATTATGGGATGGTTTATGAGAGAGGGTTTCCATAAGTGCTTGGCTAATAGTTTATAATCCTCTATTGAACAGTTCATAAACTAATTTATAACCCATGTCATGGTACAGATTTTCATCCTACCAGAGCTGTGGCTGCACTGTTTATTCATCTCAGACAGTTGTGGGTTTTGCAAGCATCTCCGAGTTTATTGTTGAACTCGATTGTGGAGCAATCAGTGCTTTGACATCGCATCACACACTCCAACTTCAAATCTATATTTTTGTCCACAAGATTGAGTGTGTTGACAAATTTTTTGGCGAAGAACTTCTATATTTTGTGTCAAGTGAGACTCTTGTCTGATGCCTTTACAAAGTACTTGTGAAATTGATCTTTCATATAGATTTTTTTCATACACTTCTTCAATATCTGAATCTTCTCAATAGTACTTAGACATCAAGAAATCAAATCCCTTCAAAATCTCCAGAGGATTACATCTCCCAACTACATCGGGGATCATTAAACACAGTAAACCAACTATCATTTGAAGGAGTACTGTTGGCTTCAGCTATCACCATAGAAACTCCCAAGCCTCTGTGGCCCTTTTCATCTTTCAGCACACCTTAAGAGTCCATTCTAAGTGTCTGCACTTCTGCAAATCCAACAAGGCATACTATGTAACTTTCTATGAAGAAATATTTAGAATCATGTGCAATGCCCATTATATCCATACTTTTATGAACAAACCCCCAAACATATTAAATGACTTAAATTTTAAATTTTTTTTCAAAATGTTGTTTACTTTTAATCTTCCAAACCCATCTCTCACATAAAAGTTGAAAGGGGGCTATTAATTTTGAATCTGATGCCATGCATACTATCACTGCAGTGAGTGAAACTGGCCTCACATGAGGACATGAGGACCAGGTAGTCCCTTCTAAATACTGACATCTGGGTACATTGTCCCTGTTTTGTGTGCACACAAAAGAGTGGAAAGCAGATCGATGGAGCAACTCTACACTTTTATTTATTTGTTAAGTAAATAGTACTTTTTGCCCCCTTCATCCTATTCAACCCTGATATCATTCTTTTATTATTTTCATGAGTACACATATTTAATTTTTTTATCAAGGTGGTTAAGGGTAAAAGATCCCATGTGTGGGAATTTTTTTAAAGAAAATACTAGAGCCAAAATTTCAGCTACATCTATGACTAAGCCACCATTAATAACAAGGATTTTTACATCAAGGCTGTAGGGGAAAGAGGGAATATTGTAAGAAATCAAAGAGTTTTGGAGAGCTTTCGTAGGGTAAGAAAGGTTACATTTTCTCATTAAACTGAATTTGGTGTACTATGCACTTGAGATGTTGCAAGTTATAAAGTCTAAACTTAAAAAAATGAAGACAATGCACATTTTTACAAAAGCAAAAATGGAAAATGTTATGAAATCTCATGGTAATGACCCACTGAGACAAGAATAATGGAATAATTTTACCAACAATGCATCAACACTTAGGATGAGTAATTCATAATAAGAAAGAATTGAGGGGAGAATATAGAAAGCAAGAAACCACAGATGCATTCACATGGGCCATACTCAGATGGTAAAGCCTTCGACTAAGAATGCACAGTAAACTTAGTTATGATTAAAAAAATGTTAAATAAATGATTTTTTAAATGATATAAACTTCAAAACTCATCTGCTTGATTCTTAGTACTGAGTTCCTTAGTACACTGTTAGAACAGCAATATGTGAGGGTATATAAATGTAAATTACACTTTATAAATTCCTGTCAAATGCTCATAAATTTATGCTATAAAATTGACATGCTACATATTACTCAATTGTATGAAAAACTAACTAATTAGAATACATTGAATAGACAATTAGTAAGTTATTGTACATAAATTCTACTTCAGTTCTATGCCTCAGACTCTTACAGCATTAACATTCTGTCAGGTCCTAAAGATGTATGTAAGGACAAAGATACAGACAAAGTTTTCTAAAGTTAAAGACAAAAAATGCTAAATAAAATTAATTTATAAATATTTCTGGTGATTTCTTTGGCAACACAAATTATACTGTCTATAAATTTAGAGCAAAGAGGCGTTAAACATATATATATATATATATATATATATATATATGTCAAGAATAAAATGTCTCTAAGATAATATGGAATGCCAAGACACATGGAAAATGTACTTTAAATTGAAGTCTTTTGATGTGCCAGCTGGCCATAACTGGGCCCACCTTGGTAAGTAGCTATCAATATCCTTGTTCTGTTTTGAGTTTAAGAGTCAACTTTCATGATCCATTGTTCTAAGATAGCATGTGGTTATGCATCCGAGATTTGGTCAAGGTTATGCTAGCATGGGAGACACAGGCCAATTCCAGATCTCTTCTGGCTATATCTTTCCCATTCTTTCTTTCTATACAGGGTCTGGTCAAATCTATTGGATGTAGAGGGAAACTCCAATGCTCCGAGAGATTGGGAAGGGCAGCTACGAGATACAAGTGCTTGGTCTTGAGGCAGATTGATTCTCAATTTTTTGAGAAACTGCCATACTGATTTCCAAACTGGCTATATGAATTTCCCCTTCCATCCGCAATGGAGAAGTGTTCCCCTAACTCTGCATTCTTTCCAGCAGAAGCTATAATCGATGTTTTTGATCTTAGTCATTCTGAGTGGTGTAAGATGGGATACCACTTCTTGACATATATCCAAAGGATGCACACTCATACCACAAGGACACTTGCTCAGTTGTGTTCATAGCAACATTATTCACAGTAGCCAGAAACTAGAAATAACCTAGATGTCCCTCACCCGAAAAATGGATAAAGAAAATGTGGTACATTTACACAATGGAGTACTACTCAGGAGTAAAAATCAATGACATCTTGAAATTTGCAGGCAAATGGACTGGAACTAGAAAAAAAAAACATTGGGAGTGAGGTAACCCAGACTCAGAGAGACAATCACAGTATCTACTCACTCATAAGTGGATATCAGATGTAAAACAAAAGATTTCCAACCTATAGTCCACTATCCCAGAAAAGGTAGGTAACAAAGAGAACCCTCAAGGAGACATACAGGGATCCCCCAGAGAAGGGGAAATAGGCAAGATCTCCTGAGGAAACTGAGAGGGGGAGCAGGAGGGGGGAGGAGAACATGAGGAAATGGGATAGCTGAGAAAGGAAAGTACAAAGAGGGAGACCAAAGGAAAAAAAATATCCTGATTGAGGGAGCCATTACAGGACTAGTGAGAAACCTGGAAGAAGCATCTTTCCAGGAATCCACAAGGATGACCCCAGCTAAGGTCCTAAGCAATGGTACAGAGGATGCCTGAACAGGCCTTCCCCTGTAATAAGATTGATGGCTACCTTAATTGTCATCATAAAACCTTCATCCAGCAAGGGTTGGAAGCTGATTGCAGAGATTCACAGCTAAGCACTGGACTGAGCTCCCAGAGTCCAACTGAAGAGAGGGAAGAGAAATATGAGCAATGGGTCAAGACCATGATGGGGAAACCCACAGAGACAGCTGACCTGAGCTAGTGGGAGCTCACTGACTCCAGATTGACAGCAGGGGAACCTGCTGAGGATCAAACAGGGCCCTCTCTGAATGTGGGTGACAGTTGTGTGACTGTCTGTGGGGCCACTGGCAGTGGGACCAGGATTTATCCATAGTGTTTGAATTGACTTTTTGGAGCCCATTCCCCCTGGAGGGACACAGAGTAGAGCACCTCCATCCTCACTCGAGTGCTGTGCCAGAGTTTGTTGACCGCCCGTGGGAGCCTTACCCTCTCTGAGGAGTGAATGGGGGTGGGAGAGAGATGGGGGGAGCAAGAGGAAGGGAGGGAGAGGGAAATGGGATTAGTCTGTAAAATGAGAAAAAAATTGTTTTAAGAAATAAAAGCAAACAAATAAAAATATACAAGTGTTCTTGGCTATTTGGTGGAGAGAACTGACTGATCCAGGCTGGAGAAGAGTTACACTGACATTTATATAACAGGTAGCCCATTAAAAGGGGTTTGTGATAAAATATACTTAACCTGATTCACAGGCAAGGAAAATTTCCAGGTTGGGAAGAGAAATAATATCTCTGCAAATTTCTAAACTAACTAAGTTGCTTATGCTGATAGTTTTGCTTTCAATCAATTGAATATGACCGCCTACTGTCATTTCAATTCAGTTTCAAATGTCTACACACAGAATATCTTTGAAATAAAGCTATCACATGAAAAATGCTAAATAACTTACTTGCATATCCACTTAGAGTGAGAAGCAACTAAATGTTTGTGGTTAAGATCACAGAGACACAGATCTTACAGTAAGATGGAACTCGGTTTCTATCCTCTTTTGTTGTAGTTACTAACTGTATGCCCCTGGGCTGACTTAAATCTTAAATTTCTCTCTCTCTCTCTCTCTCTCTCTCTCTCTCTCTCTCTCTCTCTCTCTCTCTTTTTCTTTCTCTCTCTTTTTTCCCTCCTTCCCTCCCTCCCTCCTCTCCTCTCCCCTCTCTCTCTCTTACTCTCCCACCTTTTCGCTCACATATGCACCTCTCACTTGACGAAAATAATAGTACTTTCTTCATGATTATAAGGCTGAAAAATAGCATTCTTTTCAGGGGACTGCATCTCCTCACCACCCAGGAATCACTCAGTAAGAGTTTGCCTCCGGATTGGTGTTCTTAATGAAATCCAATGTGCCAGTGCTGGCACATACTTCAAAGCAGGTCTATCAAGTGATAAACAGATGAAGTTATTAGCTTCTATAGCTTAGGAATTTTAAAGGCAATTCCAGCTAAAGGGAATACCAAGTGCTTGACAGCTCAGAGTAAACTGATTTTTACAAAAGATACCGACAGAGACGTGATGCCCACTCCTTTTTCTGTAAAGTTCCTTGGCTTGGAAAGTCTTGTTCCTCCTGGACAACCTGCTTGCATGAGGGCCCCTACCTTAAAGTCAAAGTTTAGCAAATCCTCAATAACAGTATGAAACCTTTTCCATTTGAAAGGTCTGGGGAGACTCATAATCATACAACAAGTTTTCTTCCATTATTGGCACACCAAACCCTCAAACAATCAAGTAAGCTAAATGAACAACAAGTTTTTAAGACTATTCATAAGGTACCATGGAGACCAGACCCTGGAAATGGGGGGCATGTCTGGTTTGTGACAGTCACCATACAAAGATAGTGTGTGGTATTTTTAATTCTGTTAAGAGGATTACATAAGTTCGGAAATTGACTAGAACATCTTGAATATTCTCAGTTCACGCTCATGATTAAGAATGGTAGCATCATTATTTTCAAGTTTATCATCAAACTATTAATATATGCATAATAGTGCATGATATGCAACCAATTTCCTGAAGAAATTTAGCTGAGTAGATCATTAGCAGGAAGGAACTTCATCCTCCCCTTAACTTTCCCACCTTAAATCTTTTCTTTCAAATGTCCTCTTGAACTCCTTTTCCAGTTGGTCAAAGTTGACACGGGGCAGATCTCTGCGGATTTCTAACAACTCTTCAACAACCCAAGTCTTGATCACTTTACCATGGTTTCTGCCCTATAATTAAATGGCCTCCAAATATTAACCCCGCTGTACATGTCTACTTGTCCTCACAGAGCTGACTTCTGACTCGGGCTTCATTGTTTTGCCATTTTCCCTTTGTCATTTTCCTCCTGCCTCCCCAAATGCAGGGTCATCATGTCAAATGTCAGTCATCAGAGCTATAAGAGAGAGAACAGGGGGCAGTAAGAAGCGGCAGCTGAATGAGACTATGTGAAAGGACTTGGGGAGCTGAAAGTGGGTGCCAATAGTCTCAGCAGTCATTCACAATAATGGGGTACATGGGGAAGACCTGAATTACAGGTTGACCAACAGGGTAAACATCCCCTTGTTTTATTAGTAATTGTTTGACAGTATGATGGACCAAAATGTGACTTTCATGAAGACAGGAACCTGACCTAGCTCCTTCATTCCTGAATTCCCAAGGCCTACCACATGGTTATTGTATGAAGTGATAGAAAGAGAATGGAGGGAATGAAAGACCGCACAGGGAATGAGATGGAGAAGGAGAGAGGTTCCAATGAACCTTTGAAATTCTTCCGTCTTCAGGAGGAGGATTCTAGGGTCCAGAAACTTGATTAATTGTATCAAGACCTCTGAACCACAAACTCCCATCTGCCAAGAACAACAGAACTCAAGTATAAAGAAGACACTTAAGGTCGAATAAGCCTCAGTAATGTAAAACGCAAACCTGCTAGCTTTATAAGGGAATTTAGAGAGAGTCTATCAGTCTACCTCAGCTTGTCCAGAAGAACGTGGGTGCATGTGCATGCCTGGATGTGCTCATGCATGTGTGTGTATGCATGTCTTGGTGTGGGCATGCATGAATGAATACACACGCATGCCTATGTGGGGAAATTTCTCTTAATTATACATTCAAACGAACAACCAAAGTGATGCTAAATAATCTCAATACAGAAATGTTTTTATACCTTAGAAATTTGTTTTAAGGAGGTCATTTGGCTGCCTGTCCCCCCTCCCCCCCTTCCCACTCCTGCAATTTCTCTCTCTTAATCTTTAACACAGTAAACCTTTCTCGTCTCAAACACTGATAACATAATAAAGCCTGCTTTCCCCCAAGTGACTGGAAATTCAAAAACGATACAAAGCCAGAGCCTGTGATATGACACGTTCTGAAAATAATAATTCATAGAAGCATTTGGTTTATAGAAAATCATTACAAGCTTAAGGGTACTTTAGTGATTGTTTTGAGCAAGCTCTTACCAGGAACTAATGAGGACCGAGCCAGGGATTAGAGACATTGCATTCACCAGCAACTCTGCTTCTGTTGTGCCATGACTTTAGAACAATAAAGGAGAGGGTGTTGGCAAGGTGCTGCAAGCAATAATGATACAAGGAATGTTTCTGAGATGATCCTCCCCTTATGCCCTCAGTCATGCCATCCTTGATCTGGGGGAAAATGAAGAGATCTTTGCTGTCAAAAAGCAAAGTGCTATAAATTTGGCCCCCTGAGACATCAAGAATGACTTATTGCATAAATATTTTCTAAGGAATTAATAAAAATTTACCTTATCCTATTTTCTTCTAGTTCCTGGGGTATCTGTGATATTGTCTAGGATTCACCCTAAAGAATGAACTTGTTCTTTTTACTGCAGAGGTATGAATAAAGTTCTTCATATTAAAATCCATGAAAATAATTTGAAATATGGAAATGACTTGTGCCAAGGAAAGCATCCTGAATATTTTTAAAAACCCTATTCTGTCATAATATTTACTGGGGAAAAGGTATATGTATAAATATCTACTAACTGCTTTCTTAGTGAGGCAAAGTAAAGGAAGGCAAAGAATTAGCAGCTCCACTTCAAACAATGTTTAGATTTATCATTGAAACGTTTTATTCACTATTTTCCAGCACAGTTCAGTGACGATTTAGGCCATCTCTTTCAAACACTATTTGGGACAACAATTGCCCTATATCACTGACAGAGACTATTCTCCATGAAGTTTTCTGGAGTGATTGAGATAAAAATAAAAATGTTCTGATATTTCCCCCCAGGAAAGTGCCAGTAGTTTCCAAAGCTCAAATAAGCTTTAACTACATCCAACAGAGCAAACCTTCATAGCGTATTATTAGTGTGATCAAAAAGGATCAAAACATATTTCCAGGAAGCCCTAAGTACCAGCCCACGCTAAACATTATCATGTGAGCGTGGCATACTGAGTTCTCGGCGGCTGAGCGTGTGTCTACTGCAAATGGAAAGGCAGAAACTTCAAGTGAGACCTTTATTAATTACCACAGCAAAAATATTTTTTCCTTCCCTGGATGTGGCTTTACCTCCTTCGGAGCTTGTATTATGTTTTCAAGGAAAACCAAAACAAAATATAGTTTTACTTAATCCAGGAATAATTGAGGCAGAATAACAGCCTACACACTTTTGCCAGTTTCTGTTGCTATCAAGAGAGGCAGTAACATGGTGCCATTACCTGCTTCTCAGGGTTAAAGAAAAGAGTCCTCAGCCTGTCCCGTGATCTTGTAAACCCATTAAGATGTTTGATGCTATATAAATGGAGATACTCTGCCTTTGACAAGGAGAGTCTGAGAGACTAAATTGCACTAATTACCTGCTTAGGAGCAGCCATTTATTTCCAAGGCTGGTAGGGAAAGGATGTCCTGTTATTCATCAATTATGAGTAGTTTATGGTATAGCATAGGCTTTGTGTCAGATAGAGCTGAGTTCAAATCCTACCACGAGTCGTTACTACCGATGTCTGTGTGTTATGGAGTAATTCTGTGGTTTCTGCAGGCCTCTGCTTAGGAAATTGGAATTGTTACAGGGGAAATAGACAAGCACTGAGGAATGTTAATAACATATAGAGAACTCACGCATCCACTATGCTATTCTTAGAGATGTATTTTGTTCCACAAACATGTAGTCATATTACACACATACACAAGCAAAGCGAAAGAGGAGGGGCACTCTGTGTAGCCTACTTGGCCTGGAATTTGTAATCCTTCTGCCTAAGTTTGTTTATTCGTGGGGTAACAGAGAGACAGCACAGTCTGGCATATGTATATTTTAAAAGATAAGTCATCTACACTTCCAAAGACCTCTAGATACACAGTATATATCAACTCGTTAGTGTTTGTGTGACATTTTATCATATTGAGTGCTGAGCCAGTACTGTTTTCCCACTGCAATCGTAATATTAAAAACTTAGTGTTTTCTCATTCAATTCTTATGATAATCTTTATTTTTGAGATTATATAATTACTACACTTCTTCCCTTCTGTCTCCCTACAAACCCTTCCATATATCCTTCCCCTCTCTCCTTCAAATTCAGGACCATCTTTTCACTAATCATTACTATGTGTATGTATGTATACGTATACACATACATATTTCAGAATATAACCTGTGGTAGACTTGGATACTTATCTTACAGAGAAATCCAGTCTAGCCTGCCAGAACCAACGAGATCATGGTCTGCTACCATTGTTGGAGAATTGGCATTTCATTTGGGTTTTGCTGAAAATCAAGTAGTATTAGTCATTTACTTTGATCCAATAGAAAAATATTTGTAAAATAATTTAGATTTCTCCAAAGAAAATTATTCAAGTCAGAGGATTAGTGCTACTATAATTTGACTCTTATATTTGTGAAAATACAGCATCTGATTCTCATGAACGAAGTTGCTCTGAGGACTCTCTGACAGGATATTTTGCGATTTTCATTACAGCACGCTGCCTCCTACACACTGTAACTCTGATGTTTAGGTTGCCACATTTCCTAGTCAATTGAAAGTGTTACCTTATACTTTATTGGAAAACCAGAAGTGTAAAATGAACTCCAAGCACTTTTATCACCGTGGGAAATGCTGACGAGACACATTATATCTTTAAGCTGTTAAGAGAAAAACAAATGTGTGGATTCTTAAACCACTCTGGGTATTAGGTGTATCAAAATCAGAAAGATTTAGTACTTAAAAAATATTTACAGAGTACGAAATCCAGCTTCCACATTTTATAGGCTGAGGAAACTAGTGTTATCTGTCCCCAAGTGGCCTAAAAGGGATGCAAGTGTGCCAATCAAAGCCAGTCAAACATTGAACAATGTCCAGCAAAGATGACTTGAGGAGCCACCCTCTGAAAAGAAGGAGCAAGAGAATCACTCTGAGCCCTTTTATGACTTCATGTAAACAAAAATCTTGTCATTATTTAAGAAGTTGAACTATGTGATAACGAGCAATAATTGCACAAATATGCCATGTGACTAATATTGAAGAGGAAGAAGAATCTAACCATTCAAAAGAGGTGCTGAGGCTGGCTCATCAAAGACTCGCACTGCCAGGAAGGAAGTAGTAGCTTGTGGTAGCTTGTCAGACAAGCTCATCAGCGTCACAAAGGTGTGTCATTTTAAAAAACACAGGATGAATAGGCCAATTTATTAACACTGATGAGAAGAATTAAAAACATTACCAATCTATGTAGGGAGAAGGAAACAAGGAGGCTGACTGACAAACTCCCTGTCATGAACAACACAACCAACTCCTTTTCTCTACATGGGAATCTCAGAGATGACACGGAGATCACCTTGTGATCCAAATGGGTGGTCATCAACTCCAGTTGTCACTGTTGAAACTTAGTTTTTAACAGAATTGTCTGTTGTAGTAGGCAGAGCAGACTGCAACCTGCTTAACCCCTGAAATAATCACACAGAAACTGTATTCATTGAATTACTGCCTGGCCCATTATCTCCAGCCTCTTATTGGCTAACTCTCACATCTTGATTTAACCCATCTCCATTAATGTGTATCGCCACTTGACTGTGACTTACAGGCATGAGTCTAACCAGCTTCCGTCTTGGGCAGGAAAACCATGGCGTCTGCCTGTCTCGGCTTTCTTCCCCGCCTACCTGAGTTTCACCCTATCAACAAGGCCAAGGCAGTTTCTTTAATAACCAATGAAAGCAACAAAAATACAGAAGGATATCCTACACCAATTGTCTGTAGCCTCTTCTCTGGTGGGGAAGAAGCAATGGAGAATGTATGTTTATTCAAGCTGAAAAACTAGGTGGTATTTCAAGCCTTCTCACTGCCAGTTTTAGAAGGAAGAAAAAAACTCAGACATTTCCAAGATCTCAATCCAAATAGGAGGATTCCTCTGACTGAAAAGAGTATCTCTCCTATTTGGGCTTCAATTTTTTTTTGGTTTTTCTTGATTCTAAGAAAAGAAGATTTATAAGTATTATCATTAATTTTATTACATTTGTCTAATTATTTACCCTATCATCTATCTTTCTATCATCTACCTATGTATCTATCATCTCTCTGTGTTTTTCTCTGTATCTGTCTACTATCTATCATATATGTGTTTATCTCCTATCTATCTATCTATCTATCTATCTATCTATCTATCTATCTATCATCTATCTATTATCTATCATCTAATCTTTATACTCCTTTTTCACCTTTAATTCTATGTAACAAAAGTCCTGAAGAGGAATCATTAAAGGTCAGTAATTACAGGCAACAATTGATGTTTACTCCAATGATTAATTATCTTGTGTTATGTCTCTATTAATATTCTGAGAATGGTGTTTTCTTTCTGTTGTGACTGACAGTCAAGTTTCTGCTTCTAAGCTTAGTCTCACGGTTGTGTGATGAAAAGCTCCAAAGATTTCCCATTAAGGCACATGGAGAAAGATTTCCCTAAGACCTTTGCTTGGTTGATTTTCAACCATGTGTCACCTAAGTAGGATTAAAAATAGAAGCAAGCATTTGAAAGTTTAACCATCATTGGGGAAAACATCATTTTTTACAATACCGAATAAGCTCAAAGTAATTATGACATTGGTTCGCTTTTTGATGTGAAGAACGATCTGTTATTTAATTGACTTGTCTCTAATTGATTGATCTGTAGACACGTTTATGATTATTTCTTCAATCCTGTGACCAGAACATCGACATGGCTTTTACCTCTTATGAGTGGCTTTCAATTCTTGTAAGTTTTTGCATATTCATAAATGACTTGTGAATTTCCATTTTTCTCTTGAAGTTTTTGAGTTTGTACTAGCTTGATATTATATGCCCTTGATTGATCTTTTGAAATAATTTAGTTTACTCTATAACTTCTTTTTTTTAACTTTTTTAGGAAATTGATTTAACTTCATTTTTCAAAGATAGTATTACTTTCTAAACTTCTGACATTTTTAAAGGAGTTATTTCTTTCTCTCTATAAAATACCATTTGTGTTTCTGAACATATTAGTTATACTTAATTTGAAATGTTATGCCACTTCCATTTTTGCCATTTTCCAATTTTCTAATTTTGTTCTGCCTTTCTGCTTTGGCTCTAAACAGTTTTTCTCATAGGTGTTGAGATTCCTGATTGTCTCTTTAATTTTAAGGCCAAACTAGTGAAATGAAAAGGGAACATGTTTCTGCACCTGGACAGAAATTATTGGTTACGCTGTTTGAGTCCATATTGTCTCATTGTCTCAGAGAGTGCTGTGACCACCAGCAATGTCCAGGGGAAACAGAGGTGACAAGAGCCGCAGAAGTAACACCATTCCATCCCAACGAAACCAAACCACATTAAGTTAAAAGCCTACAGAGAGGGCAGGCTGGTTGTTCATGTGAAAACCCCCACAGCATATTAGCTAACCTCTGTCTAGGAAGAGCTGAACTTCTCGAAGGTGACATTCCAGTTCAATTACTTTTCCTTAAAATAATCAATGTAACGAACAAAGTGCTTTTAATGACAAATGAGTCTTCAGATGCTGACTTTTCATGATGGCTGGGCATGTGATAATCCCAGGTTTCTTAAAAATTGTGATGTATCTTTGACTAATTAGAAGGTCCAGGGATATGTTCCTGGAGAATGAGGGAACAGATCAGGCTCCAGAGGACACTCATGCACACAACAGCTTTGTACACAATGGATAAGAATACAAATCCTTGAGATGGCCACTCGAGAGAAAATGCCAGGCCAACAAAGGCTATAATGGGCCATGCATGAAGGTTTCCTGTGTGTATTCTAAAGACCAAGTGAGGAGACTGGTCCCACCGTCTCTATACACATGCTTTTGGAAAAAACAACAGTGCCTCTCCATGGGTCTCTTTTATAGAAAAAGAACAATGGGTGTAGCAATATAACAAGCAATACAGAACCTCATAGATTTACTTCTTTCTGCTAGTCAAGCAAATAACAAGCACAATGCAATTAAGAGGACAGAAGTAACAAGGATACTCCATAAAACAAGTTTATATATGTGTAATTTTTCTACTCCTAGTCAGCTCTAACAGAAAAAGATTACACATTTAGTTACTTAACATACAGACAGCAATCATCAGACACTAAAAGTACAAAGACTCCTCTAATAATTGGTGTTAGAACATGGCTGGCAATGCCTTTGCATTTCCTGTTGATTTACAAGAGAATAAATGTTTAGCAGAAGGAATGTGACATCCTGACATATGAGGTTCTAGCAGTTTGAAGAAAGCAGACCAAGACAGATAATTACAGAATTTATAACATTGTATTGTCATTTATTTGTTAAAAATGGCTTTAAGGCCCCTCGAAGCCTCATGGGAGCTCAGCACTTTTTAAATCCAACTAGTGTCATTAAATAAATGCTTCAGGAAGTTCGTAAATTTGGAGATAGATGATCCTTTAGCGCCCAGAATAAGGGCGAATGCTGTACTTTCCCCTTCAATTGCTCCTTGGTGGATTCTTGAGATGCCTTGTTCTGTCTGCCTTTTCTCAGACACAATGAGGCTACAAAGCATGTGTGGTTTTGGTGGGGTAGCAGTTAAGACCTTGTCAGGTGTGGGAGGAACTGTTATAGAGAAGAGCCATGTGCATTCAAGTTTTACATATTTGTTTACTAGCAACACAGGATGAGATAAACAGAGCACACAGCAAGGAACCTAGGATTAAACAAAATAAATCTCTCTTGACTCAAATCTAATAACTTGCTCCAAAAGCTCTCATAAATTATTAGCTTCAGAATCATTCAATGTGTCTGAGCCGTAGCGCGTGTCACTGGTGTACTTGAAGTTCACCTAAGAAACTGTATCATCAAAATGTGCCGACAAAAACTGCCGGCAGTAATGCCACCTCGCAATCAATCACATATCTGTTTCAGAATTATGAAGTGTCTGAGAGCTATAATTTCATCTTGCTTCTGCCTGCATATCATTTAAAATTTCACAGTCTCATGCAGAAAAAAGAAAGAAGGTAAAACCGTTTGTCAGCCGCAGTTCCCTCCTTATGAAGACCCACTGTTTTCACAATACCTTCTGGCTTTCTCGTTTTAATACGTGTCTCTGAACCCATCTCTTTTTTGTGGACTCCGTGTGGTCTGTAGTTTATGAACACAGTAGTATAGTCAATTCTCAATTATCAGCCTGAATGGAAGCCTATGGTGGGACCGGTAATCCAAAATCATTTTATATTTGACTTTCGAATACATTATGTGAATTTTCCCTGGGAGGTTTACCTTCCTGCTAATGCTTTGCTAGAACTAATATTAAAATATATTTGTATTCCTTGAACTCATGCCAATTGACAGCAGTAGGGTGCAACAAAGAAAGGGGTGGTAGTGGAAAGTTAGACTAGAATTAAATATTCCTACGAAGAACTGCATGTGAGTTTTCCCAATGTGGGTAATTGATAGTTGGTGACATACTTGCATTTTTTTTAAGTCCTAAAGGGAAACTATCACTTTGAAGTATCTAAATGCAGAAAACCATATTTTAAATTATTAAGTAAAAGCCAGGTTTTCATGTTAGCTAAGCTACTTAGATATGAGTTAGATATTCACTTATTTTAAGAAAAAATATGAAGTATTTGTACAGTGAGTTTTATAGTTCTAAATTTATTACTTTAGCATAAATCCACCTTGTCATTTTTGCTTTGATGCAATGGTAGAAAATGAACTGCTCATCATGCGTTATGAACAGATGATTTCTTAAGCATATTTGGCATTCTGGTGTAACAGAATTAAGGTGAAAATCCAAAATGAGTTTTGATGAGCGGCATTCCAGGACAGAGGAATGCACCTCAGGTCTCTCCCATGCCAGGCAGGCTCTCTACACTGAGATAGAGCGTCAGTCCTTTCTTTTATTTTAAGATGGGGAACAGTCTCTAAGTTGCACATGTTGACCTTGGCCTCACTGTAACAGAAGCATGACTTGAACTTACAGTTCTCCTGGTGTATCACAGTGTCTGTGAATATAAGACCACATAAACACACCCGGTTTGTATTACTATTTTGAAATATTTGGTTATTCATTTACCTTTTAATATGATTTATTTAAAGACCATATCCTGTGATAGTCATCAACATTTGACTGTTGTTTCCACCGGTGTAGCTATATAATGCTAAAATACTTTACAGCTTAAGGTATACTTTGTCGATTTCTGCTGGGATCCAGGTTGAATAATTGGAATACCAGTGTCTGGTGTATAATTAGCACTCGTACAAAGATCTATCAGTATACAAGGTCCGGTCAGCTGGACCAGGCACCTGATTGGCCCAGAGTTAGGTTGGGAAAAGTCACGTGGTGACTTAGCATTGTTAAAGGCAGAAAAACCACAATCTAAGAAAAACTAAAAGAACTGATCATTACAAGGTGAAAAGGTCGAGCTTTGGCTGAGGAATTGACTCCTTTGATCGCTTTTCAGACAATCCCTGAGACCATTCCTAAGACTGTTCTGTTCTTTGTCTCCCATTTCCATATCTTCTTCTTGGACTCTTCCATGCCTGTCTCCTTCCACACCAATATCACTCCCAATGTTTTCTAAGAGGCCCATATCTATCCACGAACTCTTTACTATTTCTGTCACCCATAACACCAATCTTGAAATGAAAGCTAGTCAGAATGGTGGTTTATTCATAAAGACATTTCGAGACAAAATGAATGAGCAAAAATAGTATGGAGAAAACGCTTTTATGGGGCAAAGTCTAAGTAAACTTTGGAAACTTTAGTTCTTTACATATATCATTTTTGGTAGTTATTTTCATTCAAACTTTAAGTGTGAGTAAAAGGTGGTTGAGACAGGAAGGGAGGAAAAACATGAAGAAGATGTTAATGTATTCTCTGGAAGGTCCTCTTTGATAAGTAGGTGAGTACAGCGGTTGCAGGCTGGCATTCTTGATGTAGTTCAATGAGGAAAGGCATTCGGTGCTTCTGAATAATGAACTACATAAAACACAATATCGATAATCTCATCCCAACTCTAAAACACTCAGAGTTATTAGAAATTTGCTAGGAAAGAGAATATCTTTTTGGTTAGAGATCAAAGGCTGGAGACCTTAGATGTGCTTTTCAATTAATCAATTAATTTCATACTATCAGAATAAGTTATGTAAGGCCAGGAAAAACCAGTTAATCGGAAATTTTCCAAGGTGATATCAAAAGGAGGAATTTCCTTTTAATCCATACCATTCTTGACTATATCCAATTCACCTGACATCTAAGGAATTCTAAACACACCCATTTGTCTCCATCTCTACTTTTATTTTCTTAATCTTAGAAATCCTAATTATTTCTTCAGAGTGACTGCAATAGGATTTGAGAGACACAGTTCCTTTCTCTACCATTGTTGTTCATAGTTACCCATAGTCCGTCATGAGAAGAATTCTGCCATCTATGCAAAGCCTATAAGGTCTCATCACTCCTAGCATCTTTCCCAAAGTTCTCTCATGGCCTTCAGGGAGCTTTGGTATAGAAATAAGTTACTAATTCTGCAGACAAATCTGGGACAGTTATCTGCCCAGCCAACTTCTCTCCAAGTGTAGGAAGTAACTGGGAAATTGTCATAGGCTTCTACTTCAGGCACCATTGAGAACTCTGACAGCCATATTTATATGCGAGTTCTTTCTGTCTTATATTGTGCTTAGCTGTCAGCTTTTATTTCCTATGCAATTTCAGTTTCTAAGGTCAAATCCTGGAGGTCTTTAGAAAGGTATTTCTGATAGATGCTTTGGCATGGGTTCCATAGTACCCTCTACTCATTCCACTTTCAGAATGTCTCTGTGACCATTCCTTCACTCTGTATTTCCTTCATCCCTGGGCCCTCTTCCTCCATGCTGTTCTACTTACTTGTAGTGATCTCCAATATTTATCATATGTATCTTGGTAGCCCGATTTCTTTAAAAATCCCTACAAGGCATTTAATGCACATATAGGTGATTATATAAATGTTTTTAAAAGGTAAATAGAAGATAAAAGATATAAAACTTATTTCAACCATGCTTGCTCTAAGCGCAGTACTAATCATTTTGCAAAGGCAGACTAATGCTACTGTGTTCATTATAAACAAACAAAACAGGTGACCACTTGGATGTTAATTTTAACACTTTAATCTTATACTTAATGATATTTCTACAGTTTCTTCTTTGTATTCATCTCTTACAGGAAGTCAGGAATTTTAAATTAAAACAATGGCATGCCCATGTTTAGTTCATTCAACTATAAAGTCAGTAGACTGTGCTGGTACAAACATTCTTGTGGTACCTATGTAACTACATGTCTTTTTCATTTCCAAACTGTATAGTCCCTTAAATATAGTAAGAAGGTATTTCATATCTGAAAAGCAAAATGTATTTAAGGTGTTACTAACTTTCCTTATTGTTTTTATTATTTTGTACTTGGAATTAAACACAGATCCTCACACAAGGTAGGAAAACTGTCTACCCCTAATCTGTATTTCAAAATAAATAATTTCATATTATATATTAGTGTAGTATAATACTGCTTATATATAAATGTATTTACTGTTAATTAAACCAAGAAAGGATGTTATCTTGCTAACCTAAGCTGAGTTAGACTTTTGTAGTTCCATACATATAAAATTTATGTGTTGTTCGTGAAAATGGACTTTTTGAGCCTCTTTCTTTACTAGCTCTGTGACATTGGGTGAATGATGTGACTTATCGGGATGTTTCTTAAGCATTGATATGGGGGCAGACAGACTCTCATTACCTCGAAGTTATGTATGGCATTGCTGATAATGCAGTGCCCAGAACACAAAACCTGTGCATTGACTGTTAGCGATTTCCTGTTCCCCTGATGTGTTTGGGTACAATAGCAATTTGTTTGAATGATCTCTGGCTTTTGGCTTTTCCCTGAGCCAGTTACTGGCTCTTTCTTCAGATGCCTAACCTCGTGAGGTTTACTGTGGCCATGTTTTCCCTTGGATCAGAAAAGGGACCCTTGGCTCCCTGGTCCCTTATACTCCTGCATTGCCTGTTTGACATTTGAAAGTTATAGGATTTACTTGGTGCCATAGTGCCTCCCAAAGAAGTTCTCCATAAAGGTACTTGGTCCAATTTCCAGGGTAAACTGTAGCAATCATAGCAATGTAATAATTTGCCCTGACCTTTAAACTAGGAGTAAGTAAACTTGGATGTGAATTCTCTCTGTCTTGTAGCCTCCTTTTCAAGACTACTCTGTTAGTATTTCCCAAATTTCCTTTTCCTCTGCCTCTTTTTGGAGGTGTGGGGGGAGTAAGGTTTATAGAGAACTTTGAACTTGGAAAAGACAAATAAAACATAAAAAGTCTTATTACATCCAGATTATTCCTTTTAAGAGTGAATCCATCCTTCATCAGGAGCCATTGGCCTAGCTGGTGTTGGTAAGTTAATGATTCTCTGATTAAGGTTTTATGATTCAATCTGTAACAGGGAGCAGGGTTCACAAGGGTCCTCTTCCCATTTCCTTATTTCATATTTCTTATTGCAAATTAATTATGTAATTTCATGAACCACTGCCCATTTTTTCATCCAGTTGGGGAAAGGATCATGTGCCAACCATGAGAAGATATTCTTTATTGAATAATTCCATACACTAGACCTTACTAGTAGAACAGAGTAATGGAATCTATTTCAAAGACATAGTAACTCCTAATGTTATAAGGTGCCCAGAGGGATAAAGTTAGTCAGTAGCCTTAATGTCTCTAGAATTAAGGCAATGGCAGAAATAAACAATCTGACCATTTTCTCATAGGAAAGCTAAGTATTATTTCTAATTTATCATTTCCTTGCCAAGTTGTTTATCATCTAAGTCATAGTTCAAGAAACCACAAGATAAAATAAAATCTTTATTTTATTGACTCTTAATTCTAAAACATAACAAATACATATACACATGTTTTATGGAAAACACACACTACACTACACACACATACATACACATACACACACATACACATGGCTCAAATGTATAATTTCAAAAACACAGATCTACAGTGATGAGTTCATACAATAATTTGAAATTATACATATTTTATCACTGTAGAATGATCCTCTCTTGAAGACACCGCAGATATGCCATCTTAGAGACAGTGGTCATATTTGGCACTTGAGAGGAGATAAAGGAGAAGTTTACTGAGAACTTAGGTATCATATGCAATACGATCAGATTTTACAGTACGTGCTCATACAGAATCAAGAAGGAAGGGAGCCAGGTAAAGGTATTGGTGACTTTAAAACAGCAAGAAGGGGATATGTCATGGCTAGAAGTGGAAATATATTGATCTTTAAACAGGTTGGCTACTGAGATTGTTTTTAAGAGCTCACAGTATACCAGAAGCTATGCTGTGTAAGGGGATTCAATAGGAAGTGAGTGTGACCGGTTTCTGAATTTTACTTGTATAATATAGTTTAGAAAGAGAAATCAAGCAAGTATTTATGTGTCTAAGTCTGGAATATGATGTTGGGTGAAAATGCTTATTGTGGAAATACAGCTAAACTCCGAGGTTGACTGTTATAGGTACAAATATCCTCCACTCTAAAAATAGCCTCATGAAAAGCAGTGGTTAGCATCAGATGCTTTCCCACCTGTGGGTTTACTGAGAGGCTTCCAAATTCAACATCTCATCCTACGGTCTATCAGTGGAGAAAGAGAGAAATGACAGAGACCATTTTTGTTGGGAAATGCAGAGTTCAAGTAGGAAGCTTTTTATTTCTCTCCAGGAGAAGTTAGGAGCTCTATTTCTCTACAATGTCAAGGTCACATAAGGGTGACTTGCACATGTAGGAGTGACAATATTCCCATTTTACTGGCACAGATTTAAAGAGCAGTTGATGAGTTTTAATTATTTATTCAAACAAAATATTTATTGAAATACACACCCTGTATTTCCTAGCTATGTTCTAATAACTAAACGATCAAGATGAATAAATCAAGGTGCAATGACCTCATATGCAAATTTTATTTTTGAATATTTGTTTTATGGTGCTATGTATATGTATCTGTTTGTATGTGTTAATTGAGATGGACAGTAAGTACGCACATAATTTGTCAACTATTAATGACCATTATAAAGAAAACCAAAGCATGATAGGGTAAACTAATGGGTGCCACCCCTTAGTGTAGGTGCTTTGGGGAGACTTTTTCCACTTGGTGAACTTCAAGAAAGGTCTAATGAAGCAGGACTGAGCAGCATAGATACTAGAGTATCATCTTAGCTGATAGAGGAATCAGAGAGCATGGAAGGCCTGAGGCATAGACATGCTTGGTATGCAGAGGAGCCTTCAAAAGTTCATTACACCTCTGGCAGGCCAGGAAGCCCTAGCAGTGAGAGGCTGTGGGGGAAATGCTATCTACTGCTGTGTAAACTTAAGGGAGGAGTAGGGCTGTCCTGGGACTATGCAAAGCTGGAGGAGCTCTTTGTGGCTGGTTATAACACATACCCAGTTGTCCTATAACGGAGTTGGCATGGAAGTCATGCTACACAAAATATATGGCCAAGCAGAGGAATCTATTGATGCAGGAAAAGAGAGCAAAACCAGCCCTCTTATTACTGAGGAATAAAGAAAGACCCCTGTACCCTCACCTCTCAGAAACATCCTCCAGGAGAACCCTGACTTAGAAGAAAGAGGAACAAGATCAAATCAGGTTTTTTCCCCACCCCCTCTCCCATCTCACTCTGGTGTGGGATCTCCTTGAGCTGTAGTTTCAGGTGGTTCTGAGGCATTCAATAGGGAATATGATTTAGATCCTCAGGAAGAGCAGTGAGCATGCTTAATTGCTGAGCCATCCTCCCAGCCCCATTACACCTTTTCCATAATGCATTGTATTGTGTTTTGCTTATATATACTTATATATATACTCTTTCCTTTCAAGGAGGATTAGTGTGAGTTGCAGTACCCAAATGCCTGAAAATCTATGTGTTGCCTAAGATACCATTTATAGAGTAAAAATCAGGGTTTATGGACAATAATGGAAACAGTGGGAGGCAAGAAGGAAGATTGTCGAGTAGTTGTAGTAGAAGGGTCCAACAGGTGTTGCAAAATGGATGAACGATAATCAATAGACATTCTGGAAATATTGCTAAAGAAATCTTTCTTACTATGGGATATCAGAAAGGCCTTCCAGATGAATTAAAACTTGGTCTCAAACTAAATGATAGAATGGACATTGTCAGACAAATAGAAGAAAAACGCATTCCAAGAGCAACTGTATCATGTGCTAAGATAGAAAGGCAAATACATTTGGGTGGGGGTCTTCAGCTATGTCCATACCTGCTCCCAAGTTCTCATGATGGCCTGGGAATTAAAATGCCTTAATTTAAAACATACTTAGTGTTGGGCTAGCAAGATGGCTCACCTGTTAAAGGCACTTGCTGCCAAGGATGATGGCCTGAGGTCCATGCCCAGAACTCACATACTAGAAGGAGAGAATTCACTGTCTCAACGTATCCTCTAGTGCACATGCAATAAAACACCAGCTCATGCTTTCTTCAAAATCAGCCATGTTGGAGACACAAAACAAGTCTTCCTGCATTCTATCTGACCAGACTGGGATAAAACTGGATGTAAGCAGCAATAGAAACTGCAGAAGGCACACAAATTTACGAAAACCAAAGAGCAAACCACTGAATGAAAATTAAATCAAGCAAAAAAATTAAATCACTAGAATTGAATGTAAATAAATACAAAGTGTATCAAAACAATGGGACCAATAAAGACAATTCTAAGGAAATTTCATAGCGCTAAGAGGTTAACTCAAAAAATTTTGAGAAATTTCAAGCTAATATCCTAATGATCCACATAAAGGCCTTGGAAAAATCAAAACTCAACACTCCAAATCAGTAGATGGAAAGATATAACCAAATTCAAGGCTGAAATAAATAAAATATACACAACAACAGAAAGAAAGAAAAACAAATACAAAGAAACAGTGAAATGAATTGTTGGTTATTTTTTAAAAAATAGCAATGCTGATAATTATTCAACCAAACTAAGGTCCCAAATAAACCAGAGAAAAATTAATAAAATTTGAGATGAAAAGGGAGACATTAAAATAGACAGTGAGAAAATTCAGAGTATCATAAAGACATGCTTTAAAACCCATATTCCACTAAATTGGAAAATCTAAAATAAAATAAAAGAAGTAAGACCACCAAGTTAAACAAAGGTAATTCCATAATCTAAGCAGATTCATGCCAACCAATAGGAGCCGTAATAAAAAAAGTCTTTCTGCTAAAGTTAGCCAAGGCCAGATGGATTCATCAAAGAATTCTATCAGACCTCTCTAGAAGAACTAGCACCAATATTCCTTAAATTATGTTTCAAAATAGAAAAAGAAGGGAAACTTCCAAGTTTTATGAAAGCAACATTACCATAATACTTATACCAAATAAAGACCCAACAAAAAATTATAGGCCTATCTCTCTGAGACACATAGATGCAAATTTTCTCAACAAAATACATCCACAACAGAAAGATCAACCACCATGATCAAATCAGTTTCATATCACAGATGCAGCAATATTTCAACTTATGTAAATGAATAAATAATCTGTCACATAAATAGAAAGGCAGCAACATGATCATCTCATTAAAATTGGAAAAGGTCTTTCACCAAAATCAACACATTTTTATGACAAAAGTCCCTGAAAAATAGGATACAAGGGACATATCTTAATACAGTAAAACTAATATGCAACAAAGTCATTGTTAACATCATACTAAATGGAGCAGAAAAAAATCAAAGCATTTCCACTAAAATCAAGAACAAGACATTGGTGCCTATTCTCTCAATTCCTATTCAATATAGTAGTCTTAAGCAGTACGAAGGTCTTAAGCAATAAAATGAGTGGCGGAGATGAAGGGGATACAAATAGACCATGAAAATGTGAAGTTTCGCCATTTGTAGATGTTATAATTCTATGTACAAAAGACCCTCAATTCAGCATCAGCACATTTCGACAGCTGATCAACACTTTCAACAAAGTAGTGGGATATGAAATTAACACAAATTAAATAGCTTTCCTCTATACCATCAACAATTGTACTAAACAAGAAATAATGAAAACAATACCATTCACTATAAACTCCAAGACAAACCAGTAAGTTTTATAACCATGAAACTAAAAGCCTGCCAAGCTTCCAGGTTAAATCACCAAAAAAGCTGAAGAAAATGTCAGAAGACAAAATTTCCATCTCCACCATTTATAGAATTACTAGTGTGAATGACCATTCTATCAAGGCAATCTGTAGATTCAGTATAGCCCATATGCAAATATCAATGCAATTCTTTACAGATTTTTTTTGTAAAATTAAATCACATATGAAGAAACAAGATGCCCAGAATAACAAAAATAATCCTAAACAATAAAAGAATTGCTGAATCTATCACCATCCCTGATTTTAAGTTATTGTAGCATTATAGTGTTAAAACAGCATGGTACTAGCGTAAAACCTAAGATTTTCATCAGTGAAGTCAAATTGATGGTTCACATATAAGCATACATTCCCAATGTTTGCCAAATAGATAAAAACCTTAGAGGAAAAAGGATAACACCAACAAATATTGTTTATCAAATTGAATGGAAACTTGTAAAAGAATGAAACTGAGTATTTATCTCTCATGCCAAACAAAACTCAACTCCAAATTGGTCAAGGAACTCAGCATAAAACCAAATACCCTAAATCTTTTACAGGAGAAATTAGGCCATATGCATAGGAAAGGGCTCCTGACCTCTGGTAGTATGGATATTAAAGCCAATAATTGATAAATGAGACCTCATAATACTAAAAAACTTCTGTCTGACAAAGGACACCACCATCTAAGTTAGGAGGTAGCCTACAGAATGGGGAAAGATTATTACCAGTACTCTGACGGGAGATTAGTGTCTGTAATGCACAAAGAGCAACAAGAACAACAAAACAAAACTAAGGATCAAGAAAACAAACAATTCCATTAAAAACTGGGACATAAAACTGAGCAGAAAGAGGAAATATAAATGGTTGAGAAGTTCAATACTAAATTGTCAACCCTGAAAACACAGATGTAAGTAACATTGTTCAAACTGAGCAGGTTATACTTGGGAGTGTGTGTGTGTGTGTGTGTGTGTGTGTGTGTGTGTGTGTGTGTGTATAAAACAAGAATTAATGAAAACAGTGGCCACAAACTGGAAAGAAACCAAAGAGGGATTTCTTTGATGATTTGGAGGGAACAGGAAGAAGGAAAAAATATTTAATTATATTATAATCTCAAAAACAAGAAATAATTCTCAAAAAGAGAAAAAAATTAACGTTCAATACTCCTAGCCATCAGGGCAGTAAAAACAACTTTGACATTCCATTTTACCCTTAGCAGAATAACTAATAGGAAAAAAAAAAACACGAATCGCAACAAATACTGGCACGAATGTGCAGAAAGGGAAACACTTTTGAAGCTATACCACTTCCTTGGCATATATCCCCAAAATAGGTAAAATAAAACAGAGAGCTATTTTATTACAGAAATATTTTTATCCATAATCTTTGATGCTCTAGTCACAATCACCAATAAAATGAAATAGCCTAGATGTCCATCAACCAATGAAAAACCAACAAAAATGTGACACATTTACACAGAGGAATATTATTCATCTCTAAAGAAAGATGAAGTTTGCAAGCAAATGGATGTAACTGGAAAACATCATATTAAGTGAGTTAATCCAGGCTCAGGAAGACAAATATCACATATTGTTTCTCATATGTGGGTGCTTGCTTTGATCTTTAGATGTGTATGTTTAAGCTGGAGCATCCACAGAAGTCACAAAAGTAATAAGGGACCGTGGGAGTATTTCAAGGGAGAGGGTATATAGTGTAGGTATGTTGAAAGAGAATAGGAAATAATAGAGCAAGAAGGGGTGATTGAACTGGGGGATGGGGGATCAGCTTGGAAGAGAGAGTGTGAGGGAGGACAAGTAACATTAAATGCCTTTGAAAAGCCAACATGGAGACAAGTTGTATAGAAGATTCCATCTGTATGTATGAAATTGCCCAGTAACAGTGACAACACCTCACCTAGCCATTATGGGCTACCCACCAAAAGCTCAGTGCCAAGTATGAGTTGCCTTCTCTGAAGCAGTTGCTAATGGGTTTCTACAGAATCCCGCACATTTCAGACTACTGCCTATGTGCTTGGTGATCCCCAGAACTTGATGCTAGGATTCTGTTGCTGAAGACACCACACACTTGAGTCATGGAACCCGGAGCAATCAAGCTAGTACTGAGCAGTAGTTTCATCACTGCTGGTTAGCTCTCATATCCACCTTGCCAAGGAAGAAAAGTAGTCACCAGTCTTACTCAGCTATGAACTCTTTGCATGAGCTAGATCAATAACTGCTCTGGCAAGTTTCATGGGAATAACCATACACTTGGATTGGATTTGAGGCTTGCTCTACATAAAGTAGTCATTCCTGGCACCCTTACCAGGGTGTTGTAAGGTATATTATAGACTGTGGGGTGAGCCTATTGCGTATGACCTACTGAATGGACTTCGTGTCACACTAACTCTCAGTGACTTCTCATTATACCTATAAAGGCGTGGTGCATCTCTCATTCCTCGTCAGACAAGTTTCTTTCTGTAACCGGTGGTGATTAGCATGGAGACCTGCAACTGATCACCATGCGGAGGACAAGTTCCCAAATATTCAAGAGACATCGGAGAACAGGGGGGTGCAAAGATTTTTAGAACCATAGACAGTGGAAAACAACCGCAAAACAACTTTCCAGCCTCAACAAAGGAGTTGCACATGTAAATTCACGGAGGTTCTGACAGCCTGCTGAAGACCTGAATAACAAGGTCTTCATCAAGCCAGACAAAAATGCCAGCATGGAAAGGGGAGATGGTCCAGAATTTCCAAACCTATCTGAGGTTAATAGCAATAGATTCTATTGCCACTGCAATCTACGCTTCTCCTTTGCAACACTTAACTTTGTAATTATTAGGATAATGTCTTCCTTCCTCTTTAAACTTAAAGCCCCATAACCAAAGAAACCAAGTTATACTGTTTGTTTCATCCCCAGAGTTTTTGACATAGGTTGGGATTGGTGGGTGCTCAGTAATTTACTATACTTTTCATCCACTGGATAAACTTTTGATGAAAAACAATATATTGTGGGGTAGTTGATTCCAACCATTAGAAGAAATATTATAGTAGAAAGACAAAACCATCAGAAATGAACCCCAGGGCACAAAGAACTATGTCTCTAAGCATTTGGAAGTTCGTTATGCAATCATTGAGAGTCTATTTCCTTCCTTCTTTTACCTAGACTTCAAGCTAGTTCTGATTACTATCTCATCCAGAAAGCAAAACACAGCCACATATCACTTAAATATTCGAGTGATGGAAAAATGAACATTTACATTGAATTTAAATAAGTATAATTTAATAATATTCATTTCGAGTAAAAAGGCCTGAGATTTTCAGAAAGTTCTTGGCAATGACATCATATCAAGAGCTGAGCAATTGGAGCCGATATGTACATAACAGTAGGGGGCTGGGGAGATGGTTAGATGGGTAAGTGTGTTATATGCAGGTGTGAAGGCTTGTGTTCAAATCACCAGAACACTTGTAAAGCCCTATGTTGTAGTACATGCCTATCATCCCAGCTTTCCTATATTGAGATGGGAAACAGGAGAATGCTTGAAAACTCGTGGGCCATCTAGCTTGCCGCACACAGCCATGAACAACAAGGGACACTGTCTGAAAGAAAGTGAGAGAGAATTGCCACCTGACACTGTACTCTGCTCTCCAAAAAATATACAGCAGCAGGTAGGTACTTAAACAAAAATGTGCACCCAGACAAACACACATATGTATCGTACACACATATTATGCACAGACATGTATATAAAATATACAAAATACTAGCAAAGGCCACATTCTTTTGTGTGAAACACAGAACTGCTCTTCACACAAGGTTGTTTATGAAGAGAAGAGAAAGGAGGCAAATCCATAAAGAAGTTCTGAGAGAAACATGTACACCATCTGTGTGGACAGGATCATACAAAGAACGGAAATTGAAGCATTTTTGTCTGAGTCACCATCTAGTAAAGATAAACTCTATTTTCAGGGCTAGATTTGTTTGGGGGATTCAGATTTTGCCCAATTTTAAAAGGGTGAGTGATCTAGTTTGTCGTGTGTAGAGTGTCCCCTTAAAACTTTTAAAGAGAATCTTGGGTTTATAAAAGGCTAGAATTGGCAAGGATTGAGCAACGGAGTCTCTGATATGAAAGCAAGCTCAACCTTAGGGCCAGCTTGGCTTATTGGACTGAAGATGCATCACCTGTGGAATGCAGTTCAGGTCAATGATAACTTTGCCATGTACTTTTACTCTGTGTAGTGAGTGTCAGCCTTCCTCCCCCATTCACTGACAGCTACTAATGAGAGTTCACTTCCTAAGATCATTACTGGAAATAAGTTCCCTTGTAAAAATTAATCTATTGGTGCAACATAATACAAAATTTTAATTATTCATTCATCTTATTTATTACCCTACATGTAGGGCTTTTAAGTATCTAACTGTCCTGATTTCAGAATGCATGCTTTTATGAACAGCGAGGAAGAAATAATACTTTAATACGCCTCTTCTCTGACATTTAAAAAGCCCTCTTTTAAAAAGTACGAAACAAAATACTTTTCATTTGGAGCATAAATTAGGATGCAATTTTGCACAGTTATTATTCTAGTTAATTCAGAAACATGAAGAGTGTTTGTGGGTACAAAATACTTCTTGATGTGCCCCCCAAAAGGCTTTGTGATATGCCCATTTTCTGCTCTTTGCTTTGTTTCCGCTGAATTTTTAACTGACTTTGGTCTTTACATGAGGCCATGTATGAAGTTTGCATTTTAGAGAGAGAACATCTACTCCTGTAAGGCTAACTCTTCTAAGAATTTAGTCAAATTCTATTTAATCACACAAATACTTGTCAAACCTATATTGTCCATAGCACTGGGCCTCCTGAATTCTGAAGTCAAATAGCTATCCCCTAAGTGTTTGTCCAGGCCAGAAATGTGGCAAAATGACCAGAGATTGACTTGATGAAATGGAACGCTTGGGTCCTCACATCAGCATATCATGTCCCAAGACAAGTGCGATAAATTTATTTATGTATCTTGTATAAGGAAGAGATTAGATGACTCTGACATTAATAACAATTATCTTTCAGCGTGATAGTATTTGGTTTTGTCGGAGGGTTTAATATTTTGTATTTTTCTTTTTCTTTTCTGTTTTGTTTTCTGAAAGAATTTATGTTATAGTAGTTACATCATCCACTTCTCTTTTTTCCTGAGTTTTCTGTTTGAGGTTGATCCTTATTACTGTGGAGGATGGGATATTAACTGAGTGACTCTCCCTTCTGCTGTGTGTTCACAGGGCCCCTGCTGTTTCCAGAGAGCAGTTTAGTTAGTTTGTTCTCTTGTCCAGATCAAAACATAAACAACATGTGACCCATTGTCCTTGTACAAGGTGGCTCTCACTAGTTTCAAGAACATGTTTAGACACTTTAGAAAGTGTACTATGGCTGAACAAGTGACTTTGGCATTAAAAGCCCTTGCTGGTCATTCTGAGGACAAATGATCTGTTCCTAGCACCCACTTTGGGGAGCACACTATTTATGATCATTTTGTCAGAACTTCTGATATTGCTCATTTGTAAAATATTCTTTAATACTTCTTAAACATGAAATATCCAGGAAAGCATGATTTATTTATTTTAGTCAGTTGGGGTCTCATGTTAAATAGAACAGTAGTTGAGGGTGGGGCACCATAGAACTAGCAGGACCAAGGAGAGTAACCTCTAGAACATGATAGGGGCAGTGCTTGCCCACGAGCCCAATTTAATGTTTACTGCTATAAAATTATAGCATCCATTAATGTATTTTCCCACTTATAGGAAGAAAATTGATAGAATAATCAAGTCATAGAAAGAGAGAGCTGAAGAAGGAGAGAGAATTGGAAAGAAAATGTGTTGCGAGAATCTCTAAGGACAATGAAGGGCAATTGATTATTAAGCTATAAACAGGTCTTCCTCTTAGCTATTCAATTTCTCATAATGCTTTGGTCATAGCATCCCACTTACAAATGGAGAGAATACCCAGGATCAGTACCTTGACCTCCACAGAAGTCTCAGAACGGTGTTAAAAAGAAGCCCATGAACTAAGAGCAAAGGATCATGCAGACATTCAACACGAGTCACCCAGATGAGTGATTCCAAGAAGCCTTTCAAGAATGACAATCAGTTCGAACCTGTTCCTGTGTGAATAAAGTTTGAAAGGTCAAAGTCTCTCCTAGGAACGGGCCAAGCAAGTAAAATGAAATAAAATTAACAGCCAGAGGAAAAACAAAGGTTCATGCTTATATCCAAGTGTGGATTTGACAAGGTCAAAGCAGACGGAGTTAGCAAGGAATATGTTTTAGATCCCAGGATACCTTATCATGGACTCGCTGGGTCTTTTGAAAATGATGGATTCTTTCCTCTTGCAGTTTGGATTATTTTGAAACCATAAAGCAAAGTAATCAAATTCTCCAGTATTTCTTTTTCTTTTGAGGTTGAAAGAATCATTCTGTTCAACCAGGGAAATTGGCCAGTAATTTAAATTTCAAATTATTCCAGAGGACAATTCCAACAGAACATTCCATGCTTGGATATTATTAAGTTTGATGGAATGATGATACTGTTGTGTATTTGAGCTTCTGAGCTCAACCCAAAATTTGGATTTAAGCATATACATTTTTCCTTTTGGGGAAGGTGAATTCAGGGATTCTAAAAGTCATGCCTTCCCTAGGCACTCTCAAATTACATTACTTGGCTAAGGTCTACCATGAACTATTCTTTTGGAGTGGAAAAAAACCATCAACCCAGATATAGGCCAGCATTCTTTTAGCTAGTACTACATTATCCATAGGGCAATGTAGGGAGTAGCACTCTGTTTGTCTTAGCTCTTCCCGAGGACACTAATCCAACCATTCCTACTAATGTGGAGAAGAGATATGCTAGGTCATAGCCCTGGGGCATTTATTGCCTTTGAGAAAGGGGTTCGGTATTAAGTAATCTGGTTGGCCACAGTTTCATTCTAAAACGTCTACAGAATAGAAACATTCAAGCCAGAATAAAAAAAGTAAATACATACAGGAACCAGTGGGTCAAGGGTTGGAATTTCTTGACATTAATATTACACAAATGAGTAGGAACACTTCATACTATAGGTTACCAAGTGAACCCTGGTCATTAGTCACAGCTCACCTAAGTGGCACGCCAATCTTATTTAAAGTCAGTAGTGTCTGTGCTGGAGAAGTTTTTCTTTTTGTCCTCTTTCCTTCTAAAGTCTTAATAAGCATTATAATGTCAACCTTGTGACACACTATTCAAAATGAACTGCTTAACAACCTGTATCAGACTTTGAGTTCATGTTTCCATCATAGGCAAGCCTTTTCTGGTAATCACTTGATTTGGAGGAAACGCAATCTTAGTTCCAGATGTGTATTTGTGAAGCTGAAAGGTTAGCAAGCCAAAATGACAACTTCTAAGCCTCCAAGGCTTGCTAGGTCTTCTAGTAGATGGACCCAACAGATGGACTGGTTGAAAGGAACACTGCAAAAACTCCCTTTTCCTCCCATTTGCTTCCCAACTCCTCTTTACCCCCTACGTAGTAAACCACCCTTCAAGCGTTGAAAACAAAACAGAATGATTTAATGGCTCCTGTTCTGTTTCATTATTTATACCCTTCTCATGTACCATACTAACCAAGGGATGCTCTTTGATGATTATATCTCCAAAGAACATTACTGTGATCACGGGATGTGCTGGGGAACCATAGATAATTAATCAGTCAAACTGAGAGATAGGGATAAAAATAACTTTTGTATTTTGCAAAAGTAAATTTAATGCATAAATCCTGCTAGGAGCTGATGAACCAAATAGAGCCCTAAACCCATAGCTAAGCAGTTATACTAAAGTTGATTGCACACCTATGCCTTCAATCCGAAAAAGAATGCATGACGGTCTAGTTTATGTCCACACTAGTTACACATTTTACCTTAATTCCAAGAGCACTTGGATTTGAGAAAGAGTTTTTCCAGGCATGGTAGTTTTTGTTATTCTAACAAATATATTAAGAAATGAACTATCAATTTATTTGAGATATTTTTTTACTTGTACTGTAACAAAATATTTCCAATCCTATCTGCAAAGTGGAGTGACAACTTCTATATTCCTATCTTCACAAACCCATGGACATCACCACAACTGTTCTTCCCCCACATAGTTACAGGTTAATGGTTACAAAGAAAAATTTGCATGACGTTAAGAACATTATTGTAGCATGGGTTATAAAGGAATCAGTGACCTTTGTCTTCTACAGCAGTACACCAGGGAGAATTCTGGGAGCTTAATGGAGAGGAAAAGGGAAGAGAAAATTGAATGGCCTTTTGTTTCTGGAGGTGAAAAAAAGAAAGAAAGAAAAGGAGAACCAACAAAGGCTTGTTTCCCTTCCCCTTTGTTAAATGAAAGCCCTTCCGAGCTGACTGAGCTTTTCCATGCTACTGTTTGAGTTCTGTGGCATGGTGTTCTGCGTGGCTTTGCTCTGACGACACCAAAGGAAGCTGCTACTTTTGAAGGCTAAAACTACTTTACAGTGCAGAGGGGACCTGTCGAAAGATTTCTGATCCTGGAGAAAGAACACCACACTCTCTTCTCTACTGAAACTTGCTTTAAGGAAAAAATTTGGTTACTCGTTTACCAATTTGCCTTGGAGTGGTCAGGACAAGGATATTTGGGAATATATGTAGCGAAACTAGAATTAAAAAAAGAAAAGGCACACCTGTTTTCTGAGTGTGCAGGCTTAATTACCTTGTGTCTAGTCTTCTCTCATGTAATCTATATCTAAAAATATATAGATAGATATGAATAGAGAACTAAAGAGATAAAAAAAGATATAGGTGCAGAGATAGATGATAGCTTGATCAATAGTAGATAGATAGACAGACAGATAGATAGATAGATAGATAGATGATAGATAGATAGATAGACAGACAGATAGATAGATGTAAGATAGATAGATAGATAGATAGATAGATAGATAGATAGATAGATAGATAGATGATAGCATTTGTGGGTGTTCCTCTCTCTTTATTCTTCATCTTGTCTTTGAAAAGTTCTTTGAGAAACTATTTTAATTCCTATGTCTGTCCATTCCTTAAGTCAACGCAGAAGCATGAATCCCTTATCTCGTTATCTATCTCTCCAAACTCACTGGTTTATCTTAGTTTAATGCTCCTAGAAACACGGGTCCTATCACATTGCTCTTGTAGTGGAAGGCATAATGCAACAGTTAGTCTATTTATTGCTATGCCTAATGGAAGACAAATGGAAAAATGGTTATAGATTTTCTTGGTACTTTTTTTTGGAAGATTAGCAGAGCTAATCAGAGTGCCACAGAGAAATTTTCATAAGATTATTCTAATCATGTAAGAACATTTTAAAATCCTAAAAAAGATAGTCAAATAATCATACTCATTGTGTGTGTGTAGAGGCTTTAAAGAATGCTGCTCAGATTTCTTAAGACCTTAGCGTTGATCCTAAAGTATGTTAGTCTTGATGCTGGAATAGGTTAAGTATTAGACTGCATTCTCTCTGTATATAGAAGCCAGCTTTTCAAGTTACTTTAATGAACTCAGGTTGAATAGACCACACCATACATGCTTGGTGATACTGACGTCGATGCAGAAGGACTATGTGTGGAACAGTCAGCATCTGAGGAAGTGATACCATAGCTTTCCGTTTACAGTGGGAGACTGGTCTAGCCACTGGGGCAGTCTGATTTGAAACAGTTCCAATGTTGAAATTTATGGCTGGGCCCAACATACATGCATGTCTTTTTTTTTTCACTGAATTTCAATTTCATGTGCCAAGCTAGTCTATTTCCTTCTGTTGAGGAAATATTGCAAATAAAATAGTAAATTTCTGCATAAAATTTGTCATTCACCTTATGTTATATTAATGTAGCTTCGTGTTTGCTTTTTTCTTTAGACAAACTTTTTCATGTAATATAACCACAGTGTATATTAAATAACACACATCATAAAACAAAACTTACATATTTAACAAGAACTATAAACAGCTAATGGCATTCTAAAGAGTAGGGGTTTTTTTGGCAGAGGAGAATTCAGAAAGAGTAAGAGGTCAACATCCAGAAAAAAGAAGCTGCTGTGTTTCTCTGGAATGCACGGATGCAATTGGTATGTGTATTCCAGGGCTCTGTTCAAGGGCTGTCGAATGTACTTAAAGAACAGAGCAGAGGTTTCAGGCGTGAAGAGCTCTGTCTTGATTTGGTCAAAAGCAGCCCAAACTGAACCTTTTGTTTTAATCTGAAGTATTCAGAGAAAGTCCCATGTACCACGTTCACACTAAAGAAAATTATGTTTCTGAGTGGTTGGGGGTTCTGGAGAGACATATGCCCATCACCGAAACACATGTAGCAAGCCCTCTGGGAGTCTCCTTTATCCTCCATGCTAATGAAGATTAAAGCATAAGAAAGTGCAGGCATCAGTTGAACTGATAATTAATGATGATTGATGATTTACTTTTAATTTATGCCATATAATTAATTCAGATAGAACATGCAGATGCTTAAAACTTCTGGGGCTGTGATACTGTTTAGTGTCCAAGGGGCACTGATAAGAGTACAATAAAGAACACATTGGAGCCCAATGTTATTTATAGAGTCATTTCCATCGGGTAACTATTTTAAGAGAAAAATCTCAACTATTTAAAATAATAAACCTTATCTTCTAGGTTCCATGTTTACCTTGGTTATTTTTTATTTCCTGAATGCCTTTGCTGCTATCTTGGGTAAAAAAACAAAAAAACAAAAACAAAACAAAACAAAACAAAAACTATTTAAGCAATTTCTCTTTTTGTTTTCTTTCAAAAACCCATATGGGATTTGTTTTGTTTTCTGCTGTACTTATGCATAGTGGTTTGTGTAGTCTTATTAAAATTGTTTCTCACATTTTTCTCATTCTCATAAGAGAGAAAACACACAAACCACACACACACACACACACACACTGAAACACCCTGACAGTGGCAACGAAGCAACGTTGGCAGCAGTATGCAGACAGAAATATCCCAAACTTCAGGCCGTAAATCCAGCAGAAGGAAACACATCAGCATTTCCTTCTGCCAGCGCAGCATAGCTGCGGGCTGCGCAGGTTGTTGCTATATTGTGCAGAAGTGGTGTGTCAGTACCACATCAAATGATAAGACTGTTTACAAGTGGTAAATTTAAGGTCTTTATGAGTCCTCAGAGTTTATCTCTCTACGGATGGCAAAGCTAGAAAGGAGCACAGGATTTGGGACTTTACCATCCCGCTGCAGAAAAGCTCAATGCTTCATTTGCTGACCCAGAACCTCGACGGCACGTGAGGAAGTAGGCAGCCTCCTGGGTCTCAGTGCCAGAAGGGCATTTACTGCCACAATTATCGGGGAATAAGACAGAAATTGTGTCCTGAGCAATTCTAAAGCTTCCGTGTACCAAATGGGTCACGTGGGCAGGCTCTGCATTTGGCTCCGGGAGTCCTTTACTAAACCTCCTCTCAGAGGTTAGATTCAGCAGCCTTTGCTTATTGAGGTATTTCTATTTAGGGGGCTTTTTATGGCTCTCAGGCAGAAGCATAGAGAAGTCAACAGCTAACATTTCTCCCCATAGTCAAAAAAAGAAAATACGCACAAAAGTTACCAATGTGTTACTTTTAAAACAATGATGTTTAATTTCTACAATTGCAAGATGATTACAATGAACCCTGAGGTAGAAAACATAGCAATGGGCTGTGAATATCACATTATTAAACATCACCATCACAGTCTTGAGCAGTTTATCTGCTCTAATGTAGAGGCTGTATCAAAGAACTCTATGATGTTTTAAAATTAATATGCATGTCTAACTTTTATATAAACAGGGCATGGACATACAGCATTTGACTTTTGATAGAGGATAAACAAAAGGGTATAAACGGCAGCCAATTTCTATGCAAAACTGCTCTGTACTAATTATGAGGAAAGTTATTAAGACCTCTGTAATTTCTTTTCAATAAGGAAACAATAAACAAACATTTTTAAATCTTCGTTTGTAAGTTACATCCAGCAGCTTGAGAAACATGTTAAAGTCATATCATCTCTGCTTCATTCTCTCTCTCTCTCTCTCTCTCTCTCTCTCTCTCTCTCTCTTTCTCTCATTGCTGCTCTCACATTCTGGATCCTGCTGGTACAATAAGTTTTCACAGTGAGGAGGTAGTTTACCACTGGATGTGCTTGCCTGACTGCGGATTCACAGCTCCAATAGCTGGCGCCTGCAACTCTCCTTCATCAAATCTAGCAAATATTTCCTTCTGTATTAATCCCCCACCCTCTCTGCGGTTTTGAGGCTTAACACAAACACTAAGTTTATTAATCATCTTTCCCAATGTTGCATCTTCAGGAATTGCTCAACGTGTTTAAACAGAACCCTGTCACTATTATGCTATGGGCAATTAGGACCTGGGCACTTTGTTACACAGCTGGCAGCCCGGATGGTAGAGGATAGTTCCAACTGTGTGACTGCAGCCACAGAGTTCTGTAATTCACAGACATAGAGAAATCCATTTATCAGCAGGGACTAGATGTGGCTAGCAAAGAAGTCACATAAACCCTTTAACATGCTAAAAAGCAAGCATCGCCTATACTTACGGAATGGCATTAAACAAAGTATATATAACAGTTTGTCCAACTCTAGGTCTAATTATATCTTGAAAGATTTTTAAAAGCCCGCTGCTGACAGTCTACATATCCTTTAGTGAGGGTTATCCAGTCTGAAATTTTACCACAAAAGCTAATGACCCTATTAACTCCAATTTGTTTACTCACCAGTCTGGAACAGACTCTTCCACAGGTACCTCTTTGATGTTCAAAATTAAGCTTCCTAGAGGCTTGAGAAATTAAATGCTAAAGGAGGTCAATTATACAACAGTTGCCTTAAAGACATGGATCGCCACTCCCATGTTGCTCTAAATTGACTAATTTTTTTCCCTTGATGAACAGATGAACACAAATACAACACGATTACTACTCAACACATGTTAAACCCTCCTCCTGATTTGCTTGGATGGGATGGAACACTTTGAATGTGTGCACCTGAGCGTGTGGGAAAGGGCTTAATTAAAACCTGGCATGTTTTTCAAGGCCTGTTCCTTAGGTAAAATCTGAAATGTACACCCAAACGGAGACAAATCAAAGGGAAAGGGCATGTTTGATAATACCGGAGAATTATTCTGTTATCACTTGTGAAGTCTCATATGGGAGAAATTGTTCTACACTGGATAGGGCATGTGAATCATTTGGACTCTCCCTGCGGTTCAGACATCAGCACTATTATGAAATAGTTGTGAAGTGGAAAAAGCGTTCTGGTTATTGGAAAATAAATGAACAAACCAATTGTAATACAACTGGAATGTGCTCGGGGAATAGACCCTACAACAGAGGTGTGTGTGCATAGAGATCTTTTTGTTAATATCCTGTGTCCTGTAGCTGATCTACAGTAATAATGAGGAGCAAAAGCATTTTACAGAGGTGGGACATTGCTCTGCAGAGGCAGAGCTAAGTTTTGTACTCGCTTTTCATTAGTGAGAAAATAATGTGTGTGTGTGTGTGTGTGTGTGTGTGTGTATGTGCTACATGTGCATGCACACACACATGCAGAGGATAGAGGAAATTTTCTTGTGTCTTATCCTATCTCTCCACCTTCTCTTCTCCCTTTCTTTACATGTACATATCCATGTCTGTCTGTGTCAGTGTCTATGTCTGTGTATGTGTGTGTCACTAGACCTTTTCAGCTGGACTTGTAAATGGATATGGCTACATAATACGCAAGAGCCAAACTTGACTGCTTTGAAAAAGCAATATGAACTCATGACTACTGAACTATCTCTGTCATTCTGCCATGTTAATTTTGGAGACAAGTTCTCTCACTGAACCTGAAGCCTGTGATTTCCTCTAGAATGACTGACCAGGGAGATCGCAGAATCTACCCAGTCCTTTCCCCCCACCATGGTTACAGGCACACAGAGACACACTGGTCTTTATGTGGACACTAGCATTCCTAATCCAAGTCTTTAAGCTTGCACATCAAGAGGTATATTCCCCAAGTCATCTCACTAGCTCCTTTGTGTGAGTTTTAATGATTACTAATTCAGAAACAGGGATTGCACATGTATTTTAGGGGCTGGAGATTCCACAAGATAATGGAACTGCTCATAAATCAAGAAAATGGGTCACGTGATTGGCGAGGTGGCTCAGTGGTTAAGAGTAGTGACCGTGCTTTGAAGGGACTTGGGTTCAATTTCCAGATCCCATTTGGCAGTTTCTATCAGACTGTAGCTCCAGTCCCAGAGTGTTTGATACAAGGTCTTCTTCTGTGCTCCGTGAGAACCATGCACGCATTTGGTGCACAGTCAGACATGTACAACATCGAAACACATTAAATCTTTTAAAGTTATTTTCGTTTTAAGAAAATGGGCTGCAAGATTAAATGTCCTAATCAGTGCTCCTAGGACTAGTTTATTCTTCCCTCTAACTCTTATTGACCCCATAAAGATATTTGTGTTCCTCATTCTCTACCTTCCATTGTTTCCATCCAGGTTTGGGTACCAAGAATATAACTGGATCTCTTTGTCAAGGGAATAGACTGCACATTACTGTCAGAGGCCAAGCAGAGTGTTTGAGGGTGCTTTACAATGAGTAAATTAGCAGAGCCCTGCTAATTGGGCAGCTATTAGCTTTAGGCTTTTGGCAGTGGAAAACACGTCAAAGCAGAGACTCATATTCATCCAAGTGTTAACAAAGGTAACTATCAGTCTTCAGCTCCAAACTGGATATCGGTGCCATCTATTGTGCAGGCATGGGAACACTTCGGAAGAAGGGGCTGAAAGACTGTAAGAGCTAAAGGATGTGGATGAAGTAAAATGCTGCCTTCTGGATACAAATAACCATTTCAATCATGAACACAGCACCTGTGGTCAACTGGGTGAGACCTGAACGAAACTGCTGCTTCTTCAGTCATGGCATTTCTCCTTCACAAGATGTTGGTGCAAACGCAACTGATCTCTCAGAGTCGTGACCATGTGACCCCAAACAACTTCTTTATGCTGTCCCTGCCTGTCACTCTGGTGTCCCTTCTTCACCAACATAGTCTAGACTCACTGTCACTAGTCGAGGGTTTCATGGGTCAAATCTGTGATACACTACACCACATGCCTCTTAGGTAAGGGCATGGAATTCTATTATTTTTCCTATTATCAGTCAAAAGGGACATTAAGATACTTTGGCTTATTGTCATATTTATCATCCATTTTCTGCCATGTCCTTAGCATTTTTTTTCATTTAAAAAGCAGAGTATTTTAAAGTATATACTTCAGAAACTGATATATGTATTATACTTCAATTTTTATCTAGACTATATAAGTCCTTTAAAAATCTCCAGTGATACTATTATTTCTAACAAATAAACAGGAATACTTAATATCTTCTTATATTTAAATTTTTGTTCAAAAATGCATTTTATCATTGGTTTCTTTGATTGTTCATTTTCTAATTTGTCTCTCTAACTGGACTTTTAGTAACATCTTTGCTGCATTGTTTTCTACTTTCCTGACTGTAAGGATAATGGCAGGACATATGTTATCATGTATTCACGGTCAAAAACAAGTTCTTTTTTTGATGATTTATCGATACATTCTAATTTGAGTCTTTAAAATATATATATAAATACAAAATTAAGTCATAACTTGAAGAAATAAGGTATACAAATAGGAGGAAAGCTACTTGGGAAAAAGAAGCTGAATAGAAATGGGAGGGGATGAGAGAGGTACAGAGGCATGTATCTTAGTGCTTACAAGTAAGAACTCTCAAACTGTATGAAACTAACTTAATATAAGTATATGGGAAATTCGTATTGGTTGAATGTAGGAATTCCAGAGTTGGGATTAAAAGACAAGAATCTCTATTCTGTCACTTAGATTTGGTACTTATTTTTTTTAATTTTTGAAATAGAACTAGTAGTAACAAATATCAACTTAAAAGTTTAATGAAGCAATTACATACAATGCTTAGATTGTTACATGGATTTCCATGAAAGGTCACTATACACTAATATGTACTATTACTCTGGTGAGTGGGCCTAAGCAAATAGCTGTTCAGTTTGTGATCTTGTTTCCATGTAGAATTGGTTTGGTGTCTGCTTTGATTGCAAGCAACAAAGAGATGAATCTATTTGGATACAGAGGCAAAATGAAAAGTCATCACTATTGCTTCTGTGCTTGTAATTGTGATAGTGTATTCATATTTTTTCATTAATTTTATTTTAAAAATAGTAAAATATTCAAGTTGGTATGTCTTCTTTCTGTGATTACCTCTTAAATATAGAGAGGGGAGCTGTGTACACATTCCCATGCCTAACCATGAATTCATTGGCAATTGTTAGCTCCTGGGACTAGAAAAGATATATATTTTTCTTAGGAGATAGACCTTGTAAGTAAACCACACTTAAATGAAAGATCATATATCTAAGACAGTACACAGACTTGAGGAAGGAAGGGTGAGGAAGGTGGAGAGGAACTGGGATGATTTGGTGGAGGAGTGTGTGTATGGTAACTCTCAGACAGGTAATTTCAAAAGAGAAGGAAATGATCCAAATGTCCGTTGCTGTACAGAAGCTTTTCCGTTTCATGAGGTTCTATTTATTAATGGTTCATCTTTGTGTTTGTGCTAACAGTGTTCTGTTCAGAAAGTCTTTTCCTGTGCCAGTGAATTCAAAGCTATTCTCAACTTTCTCTTCTTTCAGATTCAGCCTATCTGGTTTTATGTTGGTGTCTTGGATCCATTGGGAGTTGAGGTTTGTGCAGGGGCTAGGTATAAATCTCTTTGGATTCTTCTACATGCAGTTGTCCAGTTTGACCAGAACCATTTGTTGAAGATGCTGTATTTTCCAATGCATATTTCTGGTTTCTGTACTAAAGTCAGGCGTCCATAAGCGTGTGGATTTATGTCTGGGCCGTCAACTTGATTCCATTGATAGATAACATCTGTTTTATGCCTGTGCCATGCTGTCTTTAGTACTATAGTTCAGCAGTACAACTTGCAATCAGGGATGGTGATCTCCAGCAGTTATTTTATGGTTCAGGATTGATTTGGTTATCCTGGGTGTTATGTGCTTCCATACGAAGTTGAAAAGATCTGTGAAGAGTTGTGTTGGATTTTTGATGAGGACTGCATTGAATCTGTAGATTGCTTTTGGTAGGATGGTCAATTTTACTATATTAGTCCTATCAATTCATGAGCATGGGAGATTTCCATCTCTTAATTTTTTCAATTTCTTTCTTCTGTGTCTTGAAGTTATTACACAAGTCTTTCACTTGCTTGGTTATACTTATTCCTAGATATTTTATGTTATTTGAGGCTGCTGTGAAAGGTACTGTTTCCATGATTTCATTCTATTTTTTATTTGTAAATAGAAGGGCTATTGATTTTTGTGAGTGTATCGGGTTACTTTGCTGAAAGAGTTTATTAGCTGCTGGAGCTTCCTGGTGGAATTTTTGGATCACGTAAATATACTGTCATATAAACTGCAAGTAAAGAGACTTTGACTTCTTCCCTTCTTATTTATATTCATTCTCTTGATATCTTTAAGTTGTATTTTTGTTCTAGCTAAGACTTCAAGTTCTATATTGTACTGTTTCTGATTTTGATAGAAATGCTTTTAGTTTTTCTCCATTTATGTTGATGTTGGCTGTAGACTTGCTATAAACTACCTTTATTATGTTGTAATATCTCCCTTGTAAGGTAGTCTCTGTAATACTTTTATCATTAATAGATATTAAATTTTGAAAAAGACTTTTTCTGCATCTAATGAGATGACCATGTGGTTTCTGTCTTTCACTCTGTTTATATGGTGGGTTACATTTATTGATTTATGTATGTTGAATCAACCCTTCATCTCTGCGGTGAGGCCTACTTGATCATTGGTGTAGGAAGCCTTTCTGTATATGTGCTGCTTTTATTTGTTACTAAGGAAGTGACAGCTCAAGCTGATGAAAATATGAAGGAAGGGGAACACTTATTTATTTCTGGTGGGAGTTCAAGCTTGTACAATCACTGTGGAAAACATGGTTCAGTTACTCAGGAAAATGGAAATTATTCTACCTGAAGATACAACTCTACCACTCTTGGCTATATACCTAAAAGATACTTCATCCTACTCCAGAGACACTTGCTCAACCATGCTCATTGCCAAGGAATTGAACACAGACTAGATGTCCCTCAACAGATAGATGGATAAAGAAAAATGTGGCACATTGACCCAATGGAGTATTACTTCCCCATTAAAAATGAAACAAAATCATGAAACTCACAGGTAAGTGTTTGGAGATAGATAACATAATCCTCAGTGATGTAACCAAGATCCAGATAGACAAATATGTCATGTAATCACTTATTTGTGAATATTAGTCACAAATTCAAGTCAAATACAAACAAACGACAGTCCATAGAGTCACAGAGGCTAGGTATAGACTAGGGGACTAGAGAATGTCAGGTAGATCTCTCTTGGAAAACAAACTAAAATAGATAACTATTTATGGGTTGGGGAACTGGAACAGGAGGGTTAAGTGGCGGAGGAGAAGACAAAAGGGAAGATAAGGCCGAGACAGCTAAAATTATGGATCATTTGAGGGGCTAATATGGAAACCTAATTCAGTAGATGCTTCCTAAAATATATATGTATATGAAGGTGATCTAAATGAAATCTCCAAATATCAGTGGAGTCAAAACTCCCACTGGACATCTCTGGTCAGCAAATTCAGCTTTCAGTAATGGAAATGGGTTACATCTTTTAGAGTTGTTGGCCAAAAGGACCATGGGAACCCCTAAACAAATGTATGCATGAGAATCCTCCAAACAACCTAGACAGTTGCCAAGAGTATAGGCTACTCCCCACAAACTGAGGGTAAGGCTGTTGCTAAAGACAACAGCTACATAGCTCGTTGGGAGAAGTTAATCTAGTACCTACATAGAGCCTTCACCAATATAAGGTACATTTTCAGTAGATGTACTCTGCACACTACCACAAAAGAAAATGTATACATTACTTCAGCCATGAATCCTTGGCTAGATATTGGTGTCCTGATTGCAGGAAATGATAGTGTGAATGTGACACAAAGAGCTTGTGAGAGTAATCAATCAATAACTGAGTGGGCTTAAGGTTCACTTCAAGAGATGGAACCCATATCCAATATTGCTTGTGTTACCAAGAACCTAATACTAGATAGGCCAGGGACCTGGGATAAAATCAAGTACTATTGTTCCAAATACAAAGCAAATAATGTATAAATAAAACAACTCTGAGATTCCATCTTACACCTGTAAGAATGGCCAAGATCAAAAATACTGATGACAACTTATGCTGAAGAGGTTGTGGGGAAAAGGGAACACTTTTGCATTGCTGGTGGGAATGCAAGTTGTTACAGCCCCTTTGGATGTAAGTGTGGTGATTTCTCAGAAAATTAGGAAATAACCTTCCTCAAGACCCAGTAATACCACTTTTGGGTGTATATCCAAAGTATACTCAATCTTGACATAAGGACATGTGCTCAACTATGTTCATAGCAGCTTTATTTGTCATCGTCAAAACCTGGAAACAGCCTAAATGCCCCTCATCTGAAGAATGGATAAGGAAAATGTGGTACATTTACACAATGGAGTACTACACAGCAGAAAAAAATAATGACAGCTTGAATTTTGCAGGAAAATGGATGAAGCTAGAAAACATTATTTTGAGTGAAGTCACCCAGACACAGAAAGACAATTATCACATGTGCTCACTCATGGGTGGATTTTAAACATAAAGCAAAGAGAACCAGCCTACAAACCACAATCCCAGAGAACTTAGACAGCAATGAGGACACCAAGACTTACATAGATTAATCTACATGGGAAGTACAAAAAGACAAGGATCTCCTGAGTAAATTTGGAACATGGGGACCTTGGGGGAGGATTGAAGGAGGGCAACGAGAGGGAGGAGGGAAGAGGGAGAAGAGCAGAGAAAAATGTAGAGCTCAATAAAAATCAATAAAAAATAATGTATAAATAAAATTACTCCAAATTACATGCTGCTCTACATAGATCAGTCCTTTCTCAGTCATCATCAGAGAAGCATCTTCATGCAGCATTTAGGAGCAAAACATTATTCAGAGTGAGACTTTGTAACACTCAGCTCCAAATAGGATGCCTCCATTAGAACCCTCACCTCGTGACTCAGGGTACTCGTGCCAAGAGGAGACAGAAAGAATGCAAGAGCCAAAAGAGATAGATAATACCAAGAAAAAAAGTCTTCTAAATCAATAGGATGGATGCACATATGAACACACAGAGACTTACAACATTCAGAGGACATGCACAGATTGGAGCCATAGAGCTGAACAGAGAGGTGGACACATGTCCCCATCCCTAACCCAGAAGCAATCCCCAATTAATAAGCAGCTGCAAATGAAAATTTAGTTTCTTCCAAAGGAGCCTCACTAGGGAAACAAACTATTCTTAAAGGTAGGTTGTATGCCAAGTGTAGATGGTGAACAGAAAATGAACTCAGAAACATCTTTGGAGATCCCTTGTTTCATGATGTCATATTAAATCTTTTAAGTCAATTTTATTTTATTTATTTATTATTTTTTCTTTACTCTTCTGACCCCAAAGGTCCTTTGTGTGTATATTTTGGCTTCCATTTTTGCGTTTTTATGGGATTACTGAGTGTGTGAATGAACAAGTTTCTATTTCTTGTGCATTCTCTTAAACTTGTTTCCTTCTGTTTGGTTCTTTGTTTTATCCAGTTCTGATGTGTTATTTTTTGTTTTAATTTATTATTATCCCTTAAAGTCCATTTTTCCTAATTAGAGACAGAAAGGGGGCAATCCAGATGGTAGGGGAGGTGGGGAAGAACAGGGAGGAGCAGAGGGAGAATAAACCACAATCAGGAGATATTATGTCAAAAAAGTTTCTATTTTAAATAAAGTGAAGAAATTAATAAATGCATATCATATACTTAATTCATCTACAAAATATTTGGATATTATTAGCTAATGGTAATATTAATTTTAGAATCCAATCATTTATCATTCTTTTGTTCACATTGTTTTCATTCTGTATATATGACAATATATTGATCAATATCATTACCCTTTCAAGGAAATTTTTAATAAAGTTCAGACAAATAAGCAGCTTCAAAAAAAAAGGAAAGAAAGGAATTGCAATCTGACAGTCTTGTGGTGAACACAGCAGTGCCGTGTAATGAGTTTCCTTAATACTGAGAGTCAATAGTTGTTTTGCAAAACCCTCACCTGGACTGAGTTTTGGAAGTGTTTTCAGTGTTCCTCATTTGCAAAATCTGATTATTTATTTCAGAGTGAAACCCAGAGACCAGCTTCTCATGATGGGTTGGCAGCATCCATGCTGGCATCCTTGTGTTATTTATTCATATCATTGTTTCAATACTTTGTGTAAATCTCCTAGTTGACAAGAAAAATCATTTTCTAATAAAGTATTTTTGCACCAGCTTTGTTTTAAAAGAGAATGAAAATAAAGAAGAAACATCACGTTATCCCATGAAGATATATAATTATGGTTTATGCATTAGTTAAAAATACATTTCAAGTGAATTTAGACATAATGAAACATATTTCAGGATGGAATGTGGACTGCTCCCTTACTGGGAGCTTGTGTTGGGCTTGGAGGTGGTTGTATTTAGTAAACATTTAGACAATGTACTTTCTAGGAAATGGCCACAGGACAAGAAAGTTAGAAATAGAATTCAACGCTCTGAAAGTGCAGTCAAAGAGAGGCAGGAACAATAATATGAGCAAAGAGGTTGATACCATGATGGGTACACCCACTGACAGAGCTTACCTGAGCCAATGGGAGCTCACTGATTCCAGACTGATAGCAAGGAAACAGGCATAGGACCAAACTAGGTCCTCTGAAGGTGGGTGACAGTTGTTTGGCTGGGACAGTCTGTGGGGCCACTGGCAGTGGGACCAGGATTTATTCCTATTGCTTGAACTGGCTTTTTAGATCTCATTCTCTTTGGAGGTCTACTTTGCTTAGCCTAGATATAGTCGGGGGGGGGGGGAGTCTTGGTTCTTCCACAAAAGAAAGTGCTAGACTTTGTTGACTCCTCCTGGAAAGGCTTACCCTCTTTGAGGAGTGGATGGGGGGAAGGTGAAGGGAGCTGGAGGAAGGGAGGGAGTGGGAACTGAAATTGGTATGTAAAATGATAAAGGATTGTTTTAAAATATAAATTAATTAATTAATTTAAAAAATAAAGTACTAAACAAATAAAATTAAAGAAAAATAATTCAAGGCAAGGAGTAGATCTTGTTAAAACCTGGCTGATTCCATATAAAGATGGATCTCTTCTCTTGGTGCTCAGTGTTTGGTTTAGTGTGAAGACAGAGATCTGAGGTTGTCATAACTTTTATTAGACTAGTTCTTTTCAAAGTATCACTCTCCTGTTTGCTCTTCTCTATGGCCTTGACTAATACAAACCTACCAGAACATTTTCTTTCATTGACATATTTCATTGTTGTAGCTCATCCAATGGAATTCCATTTATTACTATGTGAGGACTGTAGAGTTTGATGTCTACATATACGTGTACATGTAGTGAGCAAATCAATGTAATAAGCAATGCAACTTTCAAACATTTATCTTTTCTTACTTTATTTAGCTGAGTAATTAAGTAGCATTAATGGAGAAAACTGAGTCAAGATCTGAGGGAAATCAGTTAATTAATTGTATTAGAATATGCTGGCTCAGTTGTAACTGCTCTGCTTCTCGAGAATAAAACATATAATCTACATAAATTTAGTTTTACAAAAATCACAAGACTTAGTATATAGGACACTTGTGTTTTCTCTGTATGTGAATATTCATATCCTTCAATTACAAATTATGAAACACCAAACCAGGCAAGGGCAGCTGTCCATATATAAGAGTTTAGCAGTTTAATGCACTTCAGAACCAAGGCCAAATGACACAAAATACTATAATAATGTCCCACTATGTTTTAGACAAATGTCTTTGGTAGTGGTTTTCCACCTTTCTAATACTGTGACCCTTTAATACAATTCCTCAAGTTGTGATGACTCCCAACCTTAAAATGATTTTTGTTGCTACTTTATAACTGCAAATTTAATAGTTATAAATCGTAATGTAAATATTTCCAGAGATAGAGGTCTGTCAAGTCGGTCATGGTGCCCAGATTGAGAATCTCTGGTCTACAGTATAAGCTGTTTTCAGCCATGGCCCTCTTTAAAGTAGTTAGTTTCATGAACATGAAGGTAAATATTGTTTCCTAAGAGAGATTTAATGTGCCGGGTGGTAGTGGTGCATGCCTTTAATCCCCACACTCAGGAGGCAGAGGCTGGAAGACCTCTGTGAGTTTCATGCCAGACTGGTCTACAGAGTGAGTTCCAGGACAGGCACCCAAGCTATGCAGAGAAATCCTGTCTTGAAAAATGAGAGAGGGAGAGAGAGAGAGAGAGAGAGAGAGAGATTTAATGCATTCTAGTACACTTACTATTTATTTCCTTCCATTTCTGCTTCCCCCAAACAATTACAGTCTCAATAAGAAAGCATCAACACTTAATTAGTATCTTTATACAGCTGCTGCTTAATAAATCAAGATGATAAATATATGTCTAATACACATTCTGGGCTATTTCTACTCTAAATGAGTCTAGACTTGTGCACCTGATGCATTGCATAGGAACTGGAGGGCAAATTAGCACCGTGATGGAAGAGTAAGACGTACTTCACTATTTATTATTTATGTTTGGTTGTTTCCTAGAGAAACACTTTTAAGTACCATAGAAGAGCTGGTTCATAGACTCTACTGCAGAAAATTTCTCTGAAGTGCAGGAGGCTGGGAGATAAATGGAAAAGTGGGTAGGTTAAATTTAGAAGTTGGTAAGCCTTGAGTCTTTCAAAACAGAAGATGTAAACTTTTATATTTAAATGTAAAGAAGGAAACCATGGCCCAAGAACTATATAGTAAAAAGGAATGAGTTATACTAATTTATAACTTTATAATATGTACTTCAGGAAATGAAGATGTATTCACTCCACACCTTTTCTCAGTCTTGCACAGAAGTAAGGAAAACGAAGGGGAGAGTCTTCTGCTTCTACTGGACTGGGACACAGATGAAAAGATCCAAGGGCAGGTTCAAGGAAACAGAACAGACTGTTTTACAAAAGAAAAAAATAGATGTGATAACAGTGCAGAAGTAACAGTACAACAGAGAGAGAGAGAGAGAGAGAGAGAGAGAGAGAGAGAGAGAGAGAGAGAGAGAGAGAGAAAGAAGGGGCTGCCATCCCGGTGGAGGAAGCAGAGTAGGGCCACCACTGAAATAAGAAACTTGGGCTGCCAGAGAAACTCTGCTCATGAACAATGTGGGCAGTAGAGGCAGAGGTGGAGTACATGAAATCATTTGAAGTGCCTTGAACTTATTCCTTAGGTGATCTGTTTGTTTATTTGTTGCTCCTGAATATATATTATATATACATATCAAGAACCTACTTGAAGAAAAGAAGAATTATTTTGGATATATATTCATATATAAAACATACACATATGTATATGTACCATACATCATATATCAACATACATGCATGTTGTCTTAGTTAGGGTTTTCTATTGCTGGGGGGAGCATGGCAAGTGTTATAAATAAAACTATTCATTGAGAAAGCTCGCTTTCTGTTTCAGAGGCTCATCCATTCTGATTGTGTAGGGAAGCACGGTGTCCTGCCGCAGACAGACATGGTGCTGGAGCTGAAAGTGCTACATCTCGCAGGCAATAAGAAGTCAACTGACTGTCACACTAAGGGACACTTGCGCCAAAGAGACCTCAAAGCCTGCCTCCACAGTGATACACTTTCAACAGATGATGTGGCCCAGATTAAAGGTGTGCCCTCAAGCCTCAAGGTCTGGATTCAAGGCGTGTGTCATCCAACCTCCTGCAGCAAGACCAGGCTTCCTCTAACAAGGCCATACCTCCTAAAAGTGCTACTCCCTATGAGCTTATGGGGTTTAAATACATTCAAACTACCACACATGTGCATATCTGTATCTATCATCTATCTATCTATCTATCTATCTATCTATCTATCTATCTATCTATCTATCTATCTATCTATCTATCATCTATCTGTCTATCTAACTACTAATGTTCATATATAAATATGTGGAAATTAGCACTGGATTCTGAAACTTTAAGGCCCACCGCTAGTTAACAGACTTCTTCCAGCAAGGCTTAATTTCCAAAGAGTTTACAACTTCCCAAATCTGTACCACAAGCGAGGGATCAAGTGTTCAAACATATAACCCTTTAGGGAACCTGTCACATTCAAGCCTATGTTGGGTGGACGGCTTTAGTGAAGGCTTTAAAACCTGGGTGCAATACTTGCTGTCCACCACCACAACACTTTGAGATCCATTCGCTCTTAATAATTAACACAGAGCTCTGTAATATTGGGCTGCCACCTGATTTCATCTCTGTCTCGTGTGAATTGCTATGCCTCTATAGGATGCAGAATTTCAGGCATTTCTGACCCTTGGGCTGCCCCAAAGACATTCACTTCTTTCCTTCTAGACTTCAGACTTCTTCCATGAGTGTCAAGTGTCGGTGCTTCTGAAAATGTCAGTGTTCTCTTTTTCTGTTGGTCTCTCAGGCAAGTAAACAAATAAGTAATTCAGGAACAGTTTCACAGCGCCAATAGTCAGAATGAAGCCACCAGGTGAAGGTACAAGGAGTGCCAGGAGATGAGAAAGATATATTCTGTTTCTAAAGACTATTTTGGCCAAGGATGGTAGAGAACTCCTGGAAATGCGTGCAGGAGGGAATCTGAGGCAGAAGGAACTAGAGTGCAAGCCAGCCAGGCCTACATAGTGAAATATGACTCAAAACATCACAAATAAATAAATAGGAGAATAGGTAAGGAAATAAACAAACAAAGAAAAGAGTTTGCTAAGCTTAGGAGGGTGTGTAGGAAAAATCTGCCAGGGCATACTTGCTATACCCGTACAATGTGTTCCTACCTTCCCGCTCATGAAGAGCATAGGGATATAAAACTCTCTGAGACCCCAGATTTTACTAGGACATTGTAGGCAAATTTTTTTGACTGGAAAAATTGAGAGTCTAAAGCATCTATCCATGGCTCTTATTGTCCATGGCTCATATTGTATGGGCTTGAAACTGAGCCAGTTTTTAGTGTAACTTGTTTTATTATATTGATGCAATAATTGCTTTGCTCATGATGTAAGGTATTCACTGTCACAGGGCTAATGTGTCTAGGAACAGTTCCTCACCAGAGGTAATGCATGATCCTTTGATGTAGGATGGGGAGGTCTTCCACACTGCACCCTTTATTTTGCCTGTCTTTAAACATCCATTCATAATCCTCAAATATTGTAACCTCAATTTCCCCCAGGATCCATGGAAGATTGGCTCAAGGACTCCAGCAGATGTCAAAACTTGTGGACAGTCAAGTTCCTTGATTAGTGGTATCATAGTTTCACAGAACCTCATATCATTCTGAACACTCTCAGACATTTCTAGATGACCTACGTTACCTAATTCAATGTGATGCTGCTAAATTAACGTTTGTATTATGTTGTTTAGTGACAAAGAAGACTCTATAGATGTTCAGTACAGACTAATTTTTTTAGGTACTTTCCACCTAAGTTCAATTCAGTGCAGAGGGAGAGAGAGAGAGAGAGAGAGAGAGAGAGAGAGAGAGAGAGGAGAGATTTATAGTTCAGAGGGCCTTCTTTTTGACCCTTTCTTTACCCTCCTCTGAAATTGAGCAAGTATTGCTTAGCATGCATGCAGACTTTCTTGCACAGAGGGACCCGAAAGTTGACTCAAAGCATTCCATTACAGATTTCAGCTCAGGATACGTCTTCTACATAGATTGTCAATCTAAGTACAAGATAATCAGGATAATTTAGGATGCATAGATTCAGTTTCAAAATATTAGTGTCCAGTGAAACAAAACAGGGGCTTTAAGAATTCCCTCAGGGATTTTAGCTTTCCGAAAACAAGATAAACATACCTGATCTTCAAGGCAAGTTATTCCTTCATACCAATTACAGTACAATTTCTAGAAGAATCTTTCTCTTTCTCTTTTCACATGCATTTTTTTGTTGATGTTTTATTTTGCATGCATGGGAGATACCACAGTGTATGTGTAAAAGTCTGAGGTCAACCAGTGGATGGATGTTTGTCTCTCTGGAAAGCTGGAGACTGACCTCAGGCTCAAGCTTGGTGGCAAGCACCCTCTCCTACTTTCCTACTGAACCATCTTCTCGGCAATTTTTTCCTTCTTAAATACTGCTTAGTACCAAACCCAAAGAAGTCCTCAGTCATTGCCCATTGCCACTGAGCTTCCTGTCCTAGACTCCTAGACTGCCTAGATCCTCTCTCTCTCTTTCTCTCTCTCTCTCTCTCTCTCTCTCTTTCTCTCTCTCTCTCTCTCTCTCTCTCTCTCTCTCTTTCTTTCTTCTTTGGCATTCTATTGTTAAATGTCTTAACAGATTAAATAATTTAAGTTCACTTATCATTGATACGTTTTACTCATTTATGAACGTGTTGATATGAATCTACTATAATAAAACACTTTATTCTTCAGGAGATTCTAAGGCAGACAGACCAAAGGGTTATGGGTGCTCCACAGGGAGCAAGGAAATCTCCCAAGACTAAATGCTTTTGATCTCAGACTAATTTTCCTACTTACTCAAAATGACCTGATTTATTTCTATGTATGAGTGTTCTGTCTGCATATTTCTGTGCACCACACGCATCCTGAGCCTATGGAGAGTGTAGGACTTACACACAGTTGTGAGCCTCCTTATGGGTGCTGGGAACTGAACTTGGGTCCTCAGGAACAGTAGAAAGTGCTTTTAATGGCTGAGGCTTCTCTCCAGTCTCTACACTAACTTTTAGAGGAAGGAGACAATCTGAAAAGATGTTTTTGTTGTTACAGTTCACAGCCACGAACTGTGACCTGTTTCTTCATTGTCTCTTGAGCTCCGAGACACTACCCTGCCTCCACTTGCACTCCGTGTCAAAGGCGGGGTACACACTCCCATGTAAAACATTTGTGCCACTATTGAACTCACTGAAGAACTGGTGCTCCGCTCTACGGAGTGAAATGGAATGTTGACGCAGATAAAGCTTGAAGGGAGGAAAGCGAGCATTTAATTAGGGGGTTCTGCGGGCATCTGTTCTCTGGCATTCTGTTTTCCTTTTATTTTACTATTTAACTGTGATGCTCTCCTCCACCGAAATAAATTACAGAGTTAGGAAAGTGCCCACGTTGCCTTTCACACTTTTGATTTTAGGAGAGACCTCAGTCTGAACTTGGTATATGCTGTGTAATGAGCTGTACAGATTCGTCCCCTCTTAGCTACCTTGTGTCAGCTTTCTCCAGTTATCCTGGACCTTGGGCACCTCCATGCAGCCTCTTTTTTCATGCTCTGCCTTTACCATGAGTGACATCATTTTCGTAGGGACTATAGAACCACACAGCTGGGGAGTTTGGCTTTGTCTATGCTGATACCTCATTGTTACTTAAGGCTATCAGCTGTGTACCAACCACCTACAGGAGAGTCACCCACTCCTCTGAATGAAATCTGTGAACAGCAGATTCTCCAGACCCAGAGGCTGAAAAGCTGCTTTGTGACAAGGAACAACTGTCATTGGAGGAGTCATTACAAAGAAACTCCTCACCCATGCATCACATTTGCTTCATCACTTTCAGAGATGCAAGATACACTCCCTTCCAATTGTCCATCCTCCGAAGAGGTGAAACATTTATCCCCAATAACTTAACAATTTATTCATCAAATTACTTCACTGGGCAGGCGCTTGACTTCTAGAAAAGAGAATGACATAGAGATTTCGGGTTTTGGATTCTCCAAAATAATTGTTCACGCTACACCTTCCCTTAAAGTATATAAGTGCCGTATTCCAGGTAGAACTTCTTTTCTCTCATACCTTTGGGTTAACTACTTAATTTTTTAAAATCTTGTAAACAAATTTGTCATCCTTTTCCAAGAGAGACCATAGAAGAATAGATGAGTGGGTGGCAGAAGGAAGAGCAAATGCCTGCATTAGGGGCTTGTTTTGATAGCCTTCCTTTTTTTTTTTTTAATCTTGGTCCAAAAAGAAAAAAAAAGTGTTTGAAATGAGCCCCATCGTCACTCTTGATGTCAGAAGTGCTTTGGATTCACTGAAAGGAACAGATTAAGAGCGAGCCATGAGAGAACAAGTCGGAATTTGACCTCTCTAACATCACCAGGGTAACTTGAAAATAGACCAAACTGTATTCACCATGGCAAAAGTGGGGCAAAATAAAGGGCTGGGCCATATTTGGTATTTTTAGCTTTTACCCACGTGACAATTAACAGTTTAATGCAATTTTCACTGTCACCGTTTCTACCTGGTGGCCGGCACTTGTCCTAAATTGTACGCCCAACGTTGGCCCTTGCGCAAGCCATCAGCAACACCGTAACCAGTGGAGTAAACAACTATGAAGTTAAATAAATAATTCATTTCTTTCCCTAGCATCCTCCCTACGGTCAGCCTTAAAATACTGCTTGTAAGGCATAATACCCACTTCAATCACGTCAGCTGCTGATCATTAATTGCTTCAGAAAAAGACAATATTTTCTCCGTCCTCTTTGGAGTTCCGGCGTGAATGGCGAAACGAAAGAGAGTGAAACTGAGTGAAACATGAAAAGCTTGATTTGTTAGGACCCCCGCTGCGTGCAAAGAGATCAAAGCTCAGAGGGAGGCTGTAGAACAGCCGAATGCACAGCGCTGAAACATGGCCTGTGGCAGCTGCTCTGGGCACTGGCTCACAACCCAGGTGTACCTCCAATTCCACTCTGCCAGCGGAATCTTGGGAGCGGGTTACCTCTCCTCTTCCTTCATTATTTCCACAGCAGTCACGGAGGAGATGCTGGCTCCATCCATCACAATGCACAAATTCACAGTGCGCAGATTCAGCACAGGCCTAATTAAAGCTTTTCCTTTCATTTGTGGAGATAATTAGACTTTCATCTCACCAGGAAGCTGCAGAAAGATCTATTTCTTTCTTCAATAAAAGCTACATCAAACAAAAGCAGATTTTAATCGCCTTTTCTTTGGGGCACGAGTCAATAATGAAAGATGTCATGGGTAACAAAAAATTGTGTGTGGAAAAAAAGAAAAAGAGGCGAAGAAAAAAAAAAAACGCCTAAGCAATGTTCTTTAATTAACATCATGTTTGCAAACACCATTAATTTCTCTCATTAAAATGATTTTTATCTGCAACTGATTGTTGATAAAACAATCGATTTGAGCGTCTCATCTGTTTCACCGCTATGCAAGAACCCATCTGCTGTGCTGTAAAGCAGTCACCATGCAGGCTGTTAGGCAACATGTGAGAACAATAAAAAATGCATGCGTGTGTGTCAGGGATTTGCGAGGTTGGCTGCAGGGCAAGGGCCACCTTTCCACAGGACATGTATAAAAAATGACTTGGTGTCAAGCGAAAGGACAAGATGTCAGGAAGATCAGAAGGGCAGAAGTAAAGACGTAAATTAATATGTGCAGGCAGAAAAGGCTCCATCTGTGTTTAGGAATCATTTTGTAAACAGATTCCAAAAAGGAAGGCAGGGAATTTAGATGCATTGAGCAGTGTGCCATTGACTGTTGTGATGTAATTTCAGATGACACACTGTGACTTGTCTCTTGTTTAAGACACTCGAAGGTTTTCAAAAGGTTTCAAAAATTTCTCTTGAATGTTACGTTGAGAAGTGGAAGTGTGGCTTCTGGGTTTTTTTTTTTTTTCCTGCTCTCAACTTTAGCCTTGTGAAGAGAAACAGGCCTGAGGGATGCAGACTCAGCTGCAGGATCCAGAATCAGCAGTGGGATCAAGCTTTAGGGGAAATAGAACAAGTGGCCGCTGCAAAAATCCAGTCAGAGCGAGGGCTCCGGGATCGAGAATGGATAAGGGAAGATATCTGGGTACAGGGAGGAAGAATTGATACAAATTCATATATTAAAGAAGAGAATTTAGCTTTTGGAAGGGACATATAGCATGATATTGTCCAAGTCTAGACATCTCTTCTAGGAGCTACGAAATGGTGTCTGCTACTAACTGCCCCCAAGGCTGCACTGAGTGGAAGCAATGATTGCTAAGGTTCTAAGAGTGAGCCACACCTTTCTTCAGTCAGCTCTGGATTCTTTCTTACTGACTTCTGCTCTTAGGTGACAATTCTGTAGCTCTGTTAGGGAGTGAAAGCTGGGGCTTCTCTTTGGTAGACATCCCTCTAACTTCTTGGTGATAAACACCCTGCCCTACAGGCACTCTTCAGATGGCCAGTCTTCCTTTTGTCCCTCTTTTTTTTTCTCCCATGATTCTTACTCTTTGCCGCCAAATATATTCCAGGGCATCAGTTTACCAATTAAGTTACTGTAGAAAGAAATGAAGAGTTTACCCAAGACATAAAAAGAATATGGCTCACGATGCATGTAATTGAGTTATCATGCCAAAGATGTAAAAATATCATTTTGTTTTCTAGGAAATAATTATATCCAACATGGGTTTGCGAGAGGGTCTTCTAATGTAGCCCTGGATGTCTTAGAATTTGACATGTACACCAGAGACTCACAGAAATCTTCCTATGACTGCCTTCTGAGTTCTGGGGTTCAAATTGCCACCACACCCAGTGAGAGTGATTTTTCAATCAAAAAAAAAAAATAAGTTCTGACAAAAAAAATCCTTAAATATTAAGGCCAGTGGAGAGTTTAGAATTTTCAGGAAGAGTATTTCCCTTCTCTGGTGTTGTCAGAAATTTAATATTATTTCATCAGTTCTTTACTTTTGTTAACTATTCTGCCTCTTAATTTCTTTGTTATAGATACTTTATGCCTAACAGAATCTTTTCTTCATAGCTAATACTCCAACAATTAAAATGATAAAACATTTCTCATTAATTCAACAATAATTTGTTCCCATGACTGGAAACATTTGTTCAATTTAACAAATATGTAAGTTACAAATAAAAAGCATGACTTTAGGGTCTCATTAAGTTCAAATTGATGAGTGAAGATATATACCCATTTGTTATTTATAGGATATAGGAGTATGTATGTATGTTAGGCAGACAGTCTCACAATACCTGACATTTAAAAGCAAATATAGATACATAGCAAAATCAAAATTGAAATTTTGTAGAGTTTCCTAATTGAATTCCTCAACTTCAAAAATCATTTGGTTTTAGATTATTAAATATACAGAGAGTCTTTTTTTGACATTTTTTTCTCAGTAAGATTAAAAATAGGCACCTTTCTCGTTGAGCCTCTCTCATTAGATGCTGTAGAAAGTTCAGCTGAAATCAACACAGAGACTGTGTTTCATTGTTATTTGCTGAACAGACAATATTGCGGTGGGGTACCACCACAACTAACTTTATCTTTCCAGGTTTAACCTATGGAAAATAACAGCTTTTTTGTTAAATACAAATAAATAAATAAAGTGTTTCACATAGAAATTAAGCTCTACCCTTGTGCAATTGAAGGAGCTGGGAACAGTACGATTTACTGCTGGATGCTGAAGTCTCAACTTAAGAAAAAAAAAAAAGCCAATCTTTTCAATTATCTACTCAGGAAGCACGGCCACACCTGCTGCCTGATAAAGCGCCCAGCATTTGAACAATTTCTTCCTGTTGGAAGAGCAAACAGGGCCATTTCCAATGAGAGTGTTGTCCATTAGCCCACAGATGAGAAGGGCTGAAGTGGTGCTCACCGGTCCCCAGAGATGGGGCTCCGCGCAGCACACCTGATATTGAGCCCAGCAAATTGGTGTCTCGAGGTCATTGCAGAAATCAGATTATGTGCATGACAACACAGGGCTCCACGGCTGTGCCATCTGCCTGGCCCACACCTGGCACATTTAACCCCAAATGCATCCCCCCTCCCCCACCCCCGGAGTCAAGAATCAGTGCGTTGTCTTGAGCCGGAGCTTCAGGCTGTGTCAGACAAAGATCAATTGCATGTCATCACTTGGGCTAGCAGGGCTAAGTAAACAAATTTATGATTGTATTAGGAATTAATATGACTTAGGGAAGCATCCAGCTGCTTAGTACTGTAGTATACAGCAGGGATCAGCTTGATCTCTTAACTACATGAGACGGTTTCTCAAAATACAATAATATTAACAGCACCTAAGTAAAAATGGGTAGACATGTAAACACGTAAGGAGATTTCTTTTTCTTTTTTTTTTTTTTTCCTTTTGGAGAGGACTTGACAATTTATTTTCCAAGTAATTGCCTGGCACAAAATTGTTTAGTTGAGGCTTTCCTGCAAAGTCTTACCTAACCACTAGTACAAGTTGAATTAAGGTGTGTTCTAGATCTTGAGGTTATATAGGAAAGAAGAAGGGTAAGGGTGAAATAAAAACTGATAGAGAAAGAGAAAACGGGGAAGAAGGTCAAGTGGGGGACAACAAGACGTTTATCTTTTGCTTTCTTAGAAAAGCAATCCAAACCAGCAGAGTCACCCTCTTTGCGAAACACTTGACCTTTCAGTTCACGCGCAAGCGATTGCTGTCACGAGCTGTGCATCAGAGGAGGGACAAAGAGAGAACAGAGCGTGCAGGAGAGACAAGCGAGACTGCGAACTACAGCTACTTCAGAAGTGCATCCCCCGTTCTGAGCAACTGGTGATTGGTTGGGGGTCTTCTGAAAGGTTGCTGTTTCTAAATCCAACCTGGCTTTTAATCAGAATCCAATTTCATTGCACTCGACAGTAAGTCCTGCGAGGACACACAGCGAAGGGACCTGGTTAACCGCCCCCAACCTCCTGCCTATGCGTAAACCAGGTTGACCCTAAGGCTGACAAAGGCACGGTGCCAACTTGGGGACTGTTTTGTCACTAACCCCTTGGATTTAACAGCAGGGAAGGTGGAAGTGCTGCTGGCATTTCGACAAGAGAAGGAGCTAAGCAGACTTCTCCGGGACTTTGAGACATCCCCAGCCAAGAAGCGCTGCTCTTGAAGAACATCGTGTCACTTTGATAGGGGCAGCTGCTGTGTTGGGTTGGGAGTTGATGCTCCCTGAAAGGAAGGGGTGGACAGGATTTCAGAATTGAAATCAGAGCTGAGGCACCCCAGAATGAGAGAAACTTCTGTCCCTACTCCTCTGGAAAGATCCTTGGGCATATGCTGACTTGAAATTGAGAAAGCTTTGCTTCCTCCCATAAGCAAGCCGACAAGATAAAGCCCCAAAGTTAGGGTTTTCCCTCAGTGGCTTGAGAGAAATCGTTTCTGCTTTGGGTCTGAAGAGTTCCTTGGGGGAAGGTGAGCACTTACACATGCTTACCCCACAATCTACATTTGAAAACAGTGTGGATCCTTTGTATTCTTCCCAAACTCTCTGAGTGTGTATGGTGTGAGCCTGTATGCTAGCTACTATGTGTGAGAGTGTGCACACACACATACTGAGGCTTCATGGAAACCTCTCGAGTCTTCTATAGATTCCCACTCTAGTTTTTGAAAGAAGTTCTTTCCCTGAACCTGGGTCTTGGGGATTTGGCAAGACTACATCTCTCTCGTAAGTCAGGACCACAGAGCTTCCATGTTCAGCTTGGATGTTATGCTGTTGAACGAAACTCAGGTTTCTCATGTGTGAGAAAGCAATTGTTGGTCTGTACTACCCTGCTCCCCTCTCTCTCAACTCTTTCAAGCCTCTTTCTGAGAGAATATTTGGTCACTAGATTTTGTGATGCACCAGTAAAACTCAACGTAGTATAAAGACAATCTGTATGTATCACAGTGTACTTTATTATACGAGTGATTCTCTATTTAAAGTTCATGTTAGATTTTCCAAGGTATCTTTCCATTGTTACAAAAAGACAAGTTCAGAGAAGGGACTCTGGAAGCAGTTGAGGGTAATGAATGGCTCAGACCAAAAAGAGATCTGAAGTCTTAGGATGGCAACCACCACATGCTATCCTAATTATTAATTATCAATAGGGGCCAACACTGTCAGAAATTCTCTCTGGGTACTTTGTGACATCATTTCTTCGCCTGTTCAAATTGCCTCCCACATTGCTTTACCTTAGCACACATGGGAGGCAGCATACCCATTTACTCCCCTATAAGGACATCTATTAATATCTTCCATACTCAGTTTGCTGAGTTTGTGGATGCAGGACTCGGTTGTTGAAGAGTAACTATATTATGACTCGTCTGGAAAGTGGGCCCACTACAAATCCTGGTTCTTCCTTTTCCTGTGTCTGGTCCAAACACTTCCTGTTGCTAACCCACCATTGGTTATGACATCTTTGTCTTCCAATGCGTGCCATCGATAATTGAGTTCCCATCATAGACTGTCATTTGTTTCTATTGAACTATCTGATCAACTCATTACATCGATCTGCTTTCCTCTTGGAGTTCACATTCTTCTAGGGAGACATTTAGAGTCATAACTGATTCTGGACATAGAAAGAAGAATTGGTCTGTGGACTATTATGTAGAAATACTCTTAGGACCGGTTGCTGGGTCATTACAATCCATTTTGAATGCGTTGGGACACCTCCCAGATCTTGGCTGCCTGTGGAACCTAACGCTATTCTTGGTTCAACCTCCCTTTACTAACTCCAACCATCAACAAGGCCCAAATCTACTGCCAACCTGTGAAGTTGCCACTCACAGTCTAGTCTCTTCTCTGCTGTGGCAATGACTTTTCTTTAATTGGCCAAGAGAGGCGATCTGGTGACATTGTGAGATGTGACAGGCAAGTCATTAGCTATGAGTTCCTCAGGTTAAAAAAAAAAAAAAAAAAAAAAAAAAAAAAAAAAAAAAAAAAAAAAAACGTCAATAAGAGGCAACTCAGCACCAAAGGGTAACACAAGAGCCCATGGACCAAACTGTCAGGCAAAGGTTGCACATTGAGATTTGGATTTGAAAAGAAATGTATCCCCAGTGACCAAAGTAAATTCAGTCCTGGACTGATGTCACGGGTTAAAAAGAATAGCCAGCGGTTACAAGGAAGATCCTGCGTGATTCAGGCTAACGTTGTCGAGCAGAATGCAATTATATTCTGAGTTAGGAGCTGCCTACTATTATCCATAAAAGTAAATACAGAGGGGAATGGAGGACATAAACACACGCATCTGATATCTCTGAGTGCAAAGCTGATTATACTAAGTAACTCAGAGGCAGCAATTTTTATACGTTCCCACTCTACCTGCATTTTCCAGTAATATATAATGGCCTTCTGATGTGCGAACTCAAAGTGACTGAAATTTATAGAGTATAAACATCTCAGGTGTGTGAGCATCTGACTGATGACTGGAGGATCATCCTGTCCAGATCTGTGACATTTCCAAGTAACACCACAAACAGCACAACGGGTTGGGAGGGCATCTAGTTTTCTTAAAGAGGCATCAAAACTTTTGATGAGAAACAATGTGTGAGTTAATGATCATTGATGTGACTGACTACCCACAGAAGTAACTTAAAGGATTGAGGGGCTGGCCCATATTTCAGAGGGTCTGGTCCTGCAGAGTGAGGAAGGCAGGGGAGTGGAGCGGACATTCTGTCCACGGGAGAAGCAGTGAAGCTTATTTTTACCTTGGTGGATCTGAAAGCAGAAAGCCCAGAACAGCACTAAACCACATAATCTTCTAGAGGTTTCTTGAGACCTATGGCCTCCAGGAGCTGGACCCATTTGCAAAGGTTTCATGGCCTCCCAACAGTGCCACCATGTGGGGACAAAATGTCCAACTACATGAGCCAGTAAGGGGCATTTCATATTCAAAACACACAAAACGCACATGTTGATCTCAATGCTTTACAAAAAAAAAAAATCAAAAAAATTAAATCTAACTGAAATTTGGAATCATGCATTTAAGTGGTATGATGGACTAAATTTTTTTGAGACAATTTTTTATTTTTTTCTTTTCCTTATGAGATGGATATGAGGTAGCAGTATATGGGTTAGTGACCCAAGTTTCTAACTTTTTATTCTTTTAATTAATTAAAATTTTGAAACTTTTTATTGCCACTTTGTGGATTTCACATTGTGCACCCTGATCCCATTCATCTCCCTGTCCCTTTATATCCTCCCTCTGCCCTTGCATCCTTCCCCCTTCCAAATAAAATGAAATAAAATTTTAAAAGAAAAAAAAATCTTGTCATCTAAGCTGTAGTGTGTCATGGTGAGTCAAACAATGTACTCTTTAGCCCATTCATTTTTACATGCAAGTGTTTATTCCAGTGAGTTATTGGTCTGGTTTCAGGACTGCCTCCAGCAGTTCATAGATGGGGAGGATGCTGATGTGGGTCACCTTATAGTCTTGGTTCTGGGCCTAGGAGGTAGGTGGTTTGGTCAGCCCTCTTAGCATAGTGAATCATTTATTATATTTATTTATTTATTTATTTTTGTTTTTTGAGACAGGGTTTCTCTGTAGCTTTGGAGCCTGTCCTGGAACTAGCTCTTGTAGACCAGGCTGGCCTCGAACTCACAGAGATCCGCCTGCCTCTGCCTCCCGAGTCCTGGAAATAAAGGCGTGTGCCATCATTGCCTGGCCTGCTTGAATTATTTTTTAGAATGTTTCTTCTAACATTCTGTATTTAGCTTTTTGAAAATTGTTACACCTGAATAAATACACATGCTGTAGCTCAAAAATAAAAATAAAGCCCATGAAGACTCATTATTGTTTATATATTTTTTTAATTTTTATATGTACATGAGTGTGTGTGTGTGTGTGTGTTTTGTAGGTCAAAGGTCAATAACTAGGATCTTTCTCAATTTTTCTCTACTTTATTTTTGGATACAGAATCTATCACTCAACTGAGTTCATTGAGTTCCTAAGCTGCTTGCCCAGAGAGATCCAGGGATCCATTTTCATATAAGAATGCTGGGGTTCTGAACTTAGGTCTTCTTGCTTCCACAGCATGTACTTTATTGATTAAGTCATCTCTCCAGCTTCATTTGTAATGTACTTAATGCGGAATAATTTTACCAACGTTAATATTGTCTACAGTCTACAGGGCATGCCCTGTTATTCCATCTAGCTTTCTCCTTACCTCATGCATAAGATTATGAATATTGGAATAATGTTTGCAAATTCCTGGGTACTGGCTGGGAGAGAGCATAATTCAGACATAATTCGAAGGCTTTTATTCTCCTTCTTCTCTATTTGTCATTCAAATAAGAGCTGCTAAGTACTACTCCACTCCTACCCATTTGCTCCCTCGTACCTACCAGGCACATAGCTACAACATTTTTCTTCAGAGTAATTAGATCTGCTATAAAGAATTTTCAAACCATTGTCTAGACTGGAGTTTATTGCCCAATATTATTGCTGCCTAAAAACATGTTGTATGTGTACGCATGTGCAAATGAACATGCACCACAATTTAATATATTCACTGTTGTAGTTCTAAATTTCAGTTTGAATGAAGAATGAAATGAGCCACAAAATATAGTAAGATTTCTCTCTATTTGCTTGTTACTGTCAATCTTCTAGGGGCCAAGTGTTTCTAACCATAGATGATATTTGCCCTAATCAGTACATTGATCAGAGTGATAGTCACAGAGTTTCCAAATCGTGGGTCCTGGCTGTCCATACTGTAGGGGTATGACGTCAATCCAGGTAGGCAAATAAAAAGTGTGATAGTGATACACAGAGTAGAATATATGAAGAATGTTTAATAATTATACACATTATTTTGTGACCATTTTATTTCATTTATGTATACTTTTGTATGTGAGCATGCCTAAGGTGAATCTCCTTTCATAACATGAATCACATTGAAACCCCAGACTGGGAAGTTGGGAATGGAGTGCCAACTCCATTCCTCTGCCTAATATTTCACTGGTTAATACTTTCTAGTTAGTAATAGTAATTCATGGTAATACTACTGACTTCCTTCTCCTGATATTCAGTAAGCAGATATTTAGACACTGTCTTAAAAGCTGTGATAAATATACTCACTCATAAATCATCACTGTTCTGCTCTAATGTTAAAGTCTGTTTTTGTCGTGATCTAATATTCTGAGTCTACATCCTCTCAGGGATAGTTTTATTCTTCAGTGATCCACAGACCGGTCACTTTTCTCTTTTACGTGTTAGTCCTGTATTTGACCATTGCTAAGGGTTCCTCACAGAATTTTATCATTATTTTCTTGGCAGCTTCTCATGTAGCATGTGTTATGTCAGCCTCAAGCATGTTGATCTTTAGTCTTAAGGAGACAAATGAAGAAATGTCTTGTGAGGTGGACTGTGTTGAACTGAAGGAAGGCCTCCATGTTTGATCTACCAAATCAGACTCCTAAGCCATTTTCTCCTTCCAGACTTTTGAATATGATTCTGTCACTATGATCCAAAACAATCTTCATATATTTAAACTTACTGTACAGGTTTTCTGTTACAGAACTTACAATCAACTAAAATGTAATTTCTACAGACATCACTACCAAGCCCTATTGGGTTTTCCCTTAAATTTACTTAAATTCTTTGATAGCCAGGGAAGTTTGATAGCCAAGATTATTCTTGTTAGAGAGTATGCCTTTTCTTCAAGGCTATGAAGACCCTTTCAAATATGGATAGAGTCATTCTATAAATTTTTAGTCAGTTACATGTTATTTAATAATTTCATGAATGCGTTGTTTATGATATTTAGGACACTGCAGTGGATTCTGGGCAAAAAGAAACACCTACTCTTAGTAAAAACTGACTGTGTTACCAAGTGTGCTGGTAACTGTATTTCTTTAAATGTTTCCTTGTAGAAAACCCATTAAACATGATGCTAAATTTGCAGACTACCTATCACTGAAAAGAAATAGCATTTTAACTCTTACATAACAACAAGATCTCAGAATACAACAAGAAGCAACAGTAATGACTACCACTCGAGGAGAGAAGCTTCAGACTTACAATGATGGACCACTAAAGGGAAAAAGCAAGTCAGGTATGGCGGCACATATCTGCAATCCCAGAATTTGGAAGTGGAACACGAATTTACCCAAGCTCAAGGTAAACTGGAGATGTGTAATAAGACTTGTCTCACAAAACAAAGACTTTGGGGGCTTAGTTCATTGGTAGAATGCTTGCATACCATACACCATGTGTCCATGCCCAATACAAAGGAAATAAAAAGCAAACCAAACAAATATATCCATCATTTAATAATGCTTAAAAGATATTGGGTATTGATGTTTTAAGACAAAAAAATATACTGTTCACTGATGCCTTTTCAATGGGACTTACAGGTCTTTTCTGCATCTGTCTCTTATTTTATGCTTGAGGGTCAAGGCCTGTTGCTTACTCTAGGCATTAAGTGAAATTGTCTATCACATATTCCTGAAGTTGTCTTTTCTTTTACATCAACCTCAAAGCCCCTTCATCTATCCCTCCACCCATCTCTACCATGCTTGCGAATAGAATCTTTCATATGTTAGTGTCCAAGTGGTTCAGAACTTGTAAAAGTGGGTGATCCGTAATTGCTGCATTGATGAGAGAGAACTGTCATCAAAACACAGTTGTTCCAGGGTAAAATACCTGAGTCACAATGAGTCAATATACTTGTATGTGTCCCAGTGAGTGCCTTATTATCAGATTAAATGAAACATTTAAATGTGTATGTCCATTTCTCATATGCTATATACTCTCAAGGATAGAAAACCATAAAGTCCTTAAAAATGCATTAATTTCAATTCTGTGTTTCAAGCAGTGCTCATAAAAATAAGTCTAAGAGTGTAAGGTTCTAGTGAATATGTGGGAAACATAATATAGATGTCATTTATAATTGGAATCTAAAATGTTGAATCACTTTTCACTGGAACTTATAAATAATAGTAATCTCTCTGTGTTCAGGGGGTTAGGGTTAGAAATTTTTACTGCCCACGAGATTGCTAGATCAACCTTTGATTATGCAGCTACAATTAACATACAGGGTAATATGTGAGTGTCATTTATCCTCAGGGCTCATAAGTATAAAAACAGTAACACACTGTGAAAGTAATGGTAACACTTAGAAGTCCCATTATTATTAATTCATTTGACATTCACTGTAATCACACCAGCCTTAATGAATTCATTTAGCATGTGCATAATATGTGTACTTCCAAGCAGGGTTCATTGTAAACCATTGCTCATGGATAAAGGATGACTATTTATAAGTAACACTTGAAATCATAAAATAAAAAGTGACAGATTGACATCTTAGTCTGTTGGCAAGAAGCAGTCTAAATAAAGAACAGTGATATAATTTTATGATATCACTAAAATTTTATTTTATTGTGATTTTATTTCAGGGGGTGGAGGTTGAACCTAGGGATTTGTTGCTTACTAAGCAAGTACTTTATTCCTAAACTATACTCTCAGCTTTGCGTGATCCTCAATTTTCAATTATGTATGGACTGTGGGTAAACTGATCTCTAAGGAAGTACACTTAGGTGTAATTGTGCAGAATATTCAGGAAAATTTGGAACAGCACATGGATGACTAAAATTGAATTTATAAATTATTATTGTAAATTATTATTACTAATTTTAGTAAGTTAACAAGCATGGAAACTCTAGAGAGAAGAAATTAACAAATACCTTTATGTAAGTAGCTTTCAAATATTGCACCATCAAATAGATAGCATTATCTGTAAAATAAGTAGCTAGAATGACATCTGCCAAACCTGCCTCCTTTTGTTCTGGCCATATTTAGGTTCTATTTTCTGTTCCCCCAATTCCCTCTTGGCTGTTATTTTCCTCTGAATCCACATGTTCATTTCTGTCAAAGATCAAAATGATCACAAAGTATATTCAATACTTTCTCATTAGTGACTGGAATTAATCACCATGGTTAGTGGTCTTCTGACCACTCCTTCGCAGCATGCTATTGTTTGACTGGCAACTTTTTTGAATTTATTTGGAAGATACTTCTTCTCTAGGAGTACATGAGATAAGCAATGTTCCATTGTGTCTTGTTTGTTCACTTTTTCTTCTTCTGTTGCTCTTTAAAAAAAACCCCTCCATTAAGTACCACAATTTTTCCCATGAGAAGTCTTCTCATTTTTCATGCACACACAGACATACACACGGGTTCTACCCTCTTGTCTAACATGACCCTTATTTTCCTTGTACTCTGCATTGTATTTTTCAGAGTGAATTTTTTGCACAGCAATGATAAGATCTCAATATATTTAAAATATATATGTATATATTACACACACACACAGTCTCCAATACATTCTGAAATGTTTCCAATTTACTTGGAATTTTGGTAAATAGTAAGTAAAATATTCCTTATTGTGATCTTTATCAGGATAGAAGCACGAGGTATTTAGACTTTCACTGGACACAGTAGGCAGATATGGAGTTTTCTAGAATTCTTTTATTTCTTCACACAACTTTTTTTTTCTGCTATATAGAAGCACCTAGAACTGTCCATACATTGTCCCTGACACCTGTGGGACTCTTTCTCATTCTGAATAAACTCCAATTTCTTTCTAGTTTGTAGCCAAGACTTGTCATACTTCTGGTAGTCTCTAGTTTCTCCATTTAAATGCCTATTTAAGAAAATAAACATTGTAGCTCTTATTTTCTTTAAAAACAGAATTGTTTTTCCAGTGAACTGAAGACAAGACCTGTGTCTAGCAGAGATCATTCTAAAATGGTTCCTAATTTTTCAACTCAATGCATAAAACGTGGTGTCTCCTCAAAATGCTGAGGGATGCAGGAATAGAGTCAGTGGTTGTGCTGGAGATGGGCAGCTAAGGAAACAAGAGATGCTTGGTTAAAAATGAAAAATAAGTGAGGTTGAGGAAAGAGGAATCTAGATAATTTTCCAAGATAGCATTGGCAGGACAAGCAAGCATCTATTGTGGAGAGTTTCAACAATATTTTGAAGACTGAGAACCAATAAAAGATTTTAATTGGGAATGATTTCACAAAGACAAGCATTGGACAGCTCATTGGGAGAAAATAAGTGAACTGTGTAGTAAGAAATTTTACATATGTTTTACTAGTTGTAAAGCCTTATTAAGATTTCTTTTAATTGTATGTGTGATTATTTGCCTTCAGACAAGCCTTGGCACCAGGTGTGTGCTCTGGTGCTCCCAGAGGCCAGAAGAGAGCATCAGATACCCCGGAGCTATAGTGACAGAGGGTTCAGAGCCACCGTGTGGGTGTAGGAAACAGAGCCTGAGTCCTCTGAAAGGGAAGCAAGGGCTCCTCTAAGTCACTGAGCCATCTATCCAGCCCCAGTCTGAAGCCTTTAATGAAGAGGCAAGTACAGAGAGAAAAGGCGTGATGGAATTCTACCAGGGAAAACTGATGAGATGTGGAGGCTAAGGAAGAAGGGATGCAGCATCCTAGCACAAGGATACGATGAGAAGGAAAATAAGAACAAGGTGGGAGACGGGCAGTTGCGGAGCTTTAAGCTGTGCGCGGCAGTTAAAGGAAGCATCTGACAAGTGGGGGAGATGGACACAGCAGCAGCATTGGTAGGAAACACTCTAGGACAGGCCATTGGGTGTGAATCAGGATGCCATCACTTGAAGTGTGCAACCTTGGGCGAGTCACCTAACTGTTCCGGCTGGATATGGTGAGCTGTGGACAAGTTCACGTTGTATGCGGTCCCCTGAATCTGCTCCAGCTCTCTGAACTACAAGTTTGCAAGGTCGAGAAATTTGCTATTATTGTTGTTACTGAGGCCACTGTTCCAGCTATTACTGTGAGCTAGAGGAAATGAACCCTGGAAAGAGGTAGGGAATGAACTCAGACACTCGGGCATATTGGAATGATAAAGAACTGTGAAAGCTTTAGGAGTCAAGTAGGTAACAATATTGCACACACATACACACACACACACACACACACACACACACACACTTGTGTTAACAGTAGAATTCTTAACATTTCTCTATGGAGATATTAAAAGCCATGTATAGGACTCATCTAGGAAAGTTTGACGCATGTTCTCTGATTTTGGTAACGTCATTCTTTTTATTTATTTATTTATTTATTAAAAATTTCCACCGCCTCCCTTTTCCCTCCCCCTCCCTGCCTCCCCCTCCTTCTCTAGTCTTAAGAGCAGACAGGGTACCCTGCCCCATGGGAAGTCCAAGGTCCTCCCCCCTCCATCCAGGTCTATAAAGGTGAGCATCCAAACAGACCAGGCTCCCACAAATTCAGACCAAACCTTCCACTGTTCATTTTTCACTATATATTATTTTCACTATTTAGAGTTTGGCACCCAAGCCTTTTTTTTTAATCACAGTGATTTGACATAGGTGATTTCTGTTTCTTTCCAAGTTTTTAAAGAACCTTGAAATCAATCAAATAAAGTGTGTAGGTATTTTTTTTCTTATTCAGTTTGCTGATTATCTGTATACACACACACACACACACACAGGGATACACACACAGAGACATACGCCAGCAAAGAGATAAACACAAAGAATTAAATCTTTGTACTCACTCCCCACGCATCATTAAGTCGGTTATACCTGGAAAAGAAGAACTCAGGAAATGTGTAGATTCTCTAGACTACTTCTCTCATACAGCAGATGACAACAAGGAACCAAGAAGATGAGCTGATTTGTCTGGGAGAGCACCAGAGTTTGTTTCCCTATCCTTTTGACAGCATTGTTTAGCTGGGATCCAAAATCATCAATCAAAGTAGAAAATCTCTGTCTAAAGTATCAACAAAGCTGAAAATATCACTTAGTAATTATTATATAACCAAAGAATAAAGTATTTACTAACTTTTATAATCATTGAAAACAAGTGATGGAACTTGCCAGAATAAGATTACTATATATTTTCTTCCCTATTTCATGCCTCTATACACAAAAAAGCATTGCAACAATTAGTGGGTTGTCTTTGTGTTTTCAGACTGTCAATACTGTCTATATTCGCTATTTCATTTCAGAAAATACGTCTGCTAGATTCAGACAGTTCTTTCTGAGGTGTGTTAAAATCATTGACATTTTGTGGGGGAAAAACCAAAACAGGTAACAGTGCTTAGTATTTTCTTAAAGTATGTTCAAATTTGATTTGATCATGCCTTAAAAAGTTTTTAAATTACAAAAGTGTTTTCAGTAATAGTGGTACAGTCCTTTTTTAATGCACTGAATGGTGCCTCCAATTTAAGCATCAAATATTATTATGACTATCTAGCCAGTGTAGAAACAAAACAAAATGACGCTTTCAGAGGAAAAGATGAAAATAATAAAAAGACAATATCTACCTATTTCTCCCCTCCAAGGCAGAAAATCTCAGCCCCATTTGAACAAATACTGTACTTTTAAGTTACCATTCATTAGATCAGGCAACGGAATTAAGGTCATATTTTCAAATGATTTCAAGTTTTGAAAATTTGGATTGAATAGTTAGGAAGTGAGATTCAATCTTTTATTTTGTAAAGACTTAATTTCCAGGATATAATAAATGAACTGAATGACATAAGGAGACAAATTGTTAATGAATAAAACTACAAATTAATGTTCACTTTCCTGACTCAAAGCAAAATCTCACATAGAATAATAGACTCCAATAGCACTCATCTTTGCTAACCGCCACAGTGAATTGGAAGAGAAACATTACTTACCACTATTCAGCAACCTTTAAAAGTGATTAATTCATAGGGCTACCTCTATTTCTCAAAAATATGCTAACATATAGACCCCACATAGTGAGAAATACTCCCTGTTTCTTCACTTGTTAGACATAATTTAAAAACATTTATGTTATAGTAGATTAGAAATTTGAGGCATAACCTATTTCTTATTATCAGTTCTTAAGGTTTATTTCTGAAATATGAGGTAAGTGGGATGGCAGAAGACATGATTATATATATATATATATATATATATGAAAATTATTTTAAACAAGCTTATTTACGCTTTAAGTTATTTTATAATTACTTTTATAATGTGAAGATGAATAATCCCATCAAATTATTATTGTGATCTCACTTTTTATTTCTATTCTTATATATATTTATTATATCTATTTATTTAGATATAAAAAGAATCTAAAAGACTATAACTAAAATTGGGCTTGAAATCTCTGTTTTTCCCTCCTTCCCCCACCCTTCTTTCCTTCCTTACTCCTCTTTTGTGTTGCTGTTCCTGTTGTAAGACATCTAACACTATAGCTGTGTATGCTCTGAAACTCAGGAAGGACCCTAGGCTTGCTGAGAATTGATATTCTTCATGTCGTCCTTTCCAGCACTGGGTCAGAGGAATATATCCCTAGACTATGTTTTCCATTGCTTTACAATAGAAAGACAATAAATTCCAAATCTACCTACAACTTAAAAAGTTTTACAGTTAATCTATAGCTTATTTTCTTAAATTCCAAACCTCTGACTACATCTCCGAGGCCCAGCTCACAAATAATGGTCACAATTAATCTGAAAGATATTACAAAGTAATTATAATCTTAAGATTCATTAAATAGCTAGCTTGTTTTATGGAAGAAAAAAACATAACGTTGCAGAAGGGTAGGGATGGGGTGACAGGTGCCTAGGAAATTTCAAGTCGCTTGAGAGTGTGCTACTTGAAAATCTGAAGACAGATGGGGCATTATTTGCTCCGTAGCACAACACTCAGGAGACTCATCAAAGGCTAAAAGTTCTACAGAGCGCACATCCCATTATAGATTCTCTTACGATAAAATACTGACTTGTGATGATGTTCTGATAATAGCAGGTACCATTATCATTAAATATATTTTTGTATATTTATAAATGTATTCATAATACAATTATATTTCTATTATATTGATATATTCATATTACTATTTATACTATAAGTATATATATATATATATATATATACACACACATACACACACACACACACACGTCTTACTAATTCAGCAGGATGCTCCTGCTGACATGATTTTCTGAACTGTGAATGGAATCATGATCAACTAGCCAGGATTTCTATAGCTCTTTCTGAGAAGTCCATTTGTGGACTTCTGTCGACTCTGTCCTCTTGCCCCGGATTAGGGCAATTAACAGCGTGTTCTTTGTGAACTGGATGCTCGGCCTTATCCTCTTCAGCTTTGCCAGGGTCCCAATAACGGATGCTGTTTAAGCTCATGAAGATGTTCTCCGTATTTGAATTGTCCCAGATACATTATTGACTGGATGGATGCCTCGGCACCTCCCCGTGGGCTGTCACAAACTTGCAAAGCAGGCCAAGTGGAGCCTGTAGATGGCAAAGTACCATCTGCTGTCACTGAGTGTCCCCAGGTATATATTAAAATATTCTCTCATCGCACTGAACGCAAAAATCTAGCTTATTGTGACATAAAAATATAACCATCGCTCCGTGCATGCTATGTTACAAGCCACGAGATTATGAAGAATTGTACTTAACTTATTGTCAGATTGAATGGAAGTGCTACAAAAATCAGTGCTGAAACATATGTGTGCTTTGTTGGATAATACAGAGATAGAAATTTAACTAAACTCTGGGCTATGGTAAGCTGAAAATAAGCCCCTCCACGACATTTGCCGTTTTTGTGACACTCGGACCAGGTTTTTAAAGTAAACTTAGCTACTTAGGAAATCGTAAAAGATGACAATTTGCAGTATGTGGGGTTCTAATTGTGCATACATATATTCACAAGCACAAACATGTGTATGTAGTAACTTCCTTCTACTGTTATTTTATTTCCTTGATGTAGTCAATTCTTTTATATACTTTTTCTAAATTAAAACTAGGATTTTTTCTAGACGATCGGAATAGAGGCTAGATCAAATGTTCAAGTATCTAAGGTGGGGTGTAACTAAACAAATCATTAAAAGTGGGGGCAATGTGCAATTCTTACTTAAACGATTTAATCTCATTTGTGTCTGAATTTGCCTATCATACAGTCACACACATACACATTAATAGTCAAATATGTGTAGACATACAGGCGTGCTTTTGTGAGCCCAACCTGGTTTCTCTATTTCTAAAACTGCATCAGGAACGTCCAGAGAGCTTTATAATAGCTGCTGCTTCCATGAAGCTTGCCTAGTGAGAGGAAACTCAGAATTACTATAATTAGGGATTTTTTTTTCTAGAGACAGTAAAATCCTAAGATTTCAGTATTGTTCACGGAACAGCGAAGTCATCAGATGAAAGGCGGCGGTGCAGGCAAACTCTGAGCATTCCCAGAATCATGATACAGTTATCCCCAGATGGATGAATGGCCTTCTCAGCACCCTGCAATGTGTAGTAAGGGTCCCCTCTGGTCACTGCCCACTGGGTCTGACAGAGTTCTCAAGAGTATATTATTGTCAGGATCTGAGGACTTTGATCTCACCATCAGTGGCTGTGCTGAGAAGGTACCGCTCCTGGGTCTTCATCTTCGCTGTTAGAGAACGCTAGAGAGGCCATTCAGTAAGCTTCCTGATGAAGCCACTGTCACTATATGGCAAACATTTCATCTTGAAAAAAAAAATGTGCTGAGGGTAATTTGCTGGTTCAAAAACTGTGCTCTCTATGTATAGCTTGCAGAATAAGGACCCTGAGTGATATAATGTGCTTGTGTTTGTGAGGCTACACAAACAGCTGTGTACTAGCAAAACAGAAATTTAGTCAGCAGGTTGGCTGATAAACTGTACATTTTTGTGGCAGGCCGTATAATCTATGATGTTAGTCAAGATGGCCATTGTTTTTAAATCGTCATTTAGGTGACTGCAAATTAACACACCTTCCAGAGGTTTTGAAAATTAGACTAAATTATCTTAAAATTGACATTTTCTATAGTTTTTTTCTAATTCAGAGTTAATTTTCTAAGAAGCACTCTTTATTTACTCATAAAATGAATCTCTTAATGAGAAAGATGATTTTTAATCTTTATTTTGGTGCCCAGCAATCTCTAAAATCCCACTCCGATGAGGATGTAAAGGGATAAATGATCAGAAAGGCTTGGAGACAACCTAATGAGAATATAAAGATTTACCATTGTACTGGAAATTTAGCAAATGCACACACAGCTTGACTTGTCTCCTCACGTATTGTACCGAGTAGGTAGTAAGTTATATTTGAATGTACCATTTTATCTAGACCCACAAAATCACCAGGCAAGATTAATAGCATTTTCCACACTTATAGAAAAACAGATCTCAGCCAATTTAAAGATTATTTTGGTTGGAAAACTAAGAATTCAAAAGGGTTCTTAAATGGCCACATCTTTCGTCTAGAGCTCTACTGCTATCTACAATGATCACGAAGTCCTATACCGTCATGTAATTCAAATCTTTGATGACTTTTCAGAGTCAATATTGCTGTAGGAGGTTTAGGAATCAAACTATCAGCATATGAAATCTTTTGTCCAATTGTTTCCCAAAGGCAGCATAGAAACACTTTGCATATTTGGACACCATACCTCCCTTGTCCTAGGACCCTTAAGGAGTACTTAAGAATAAGAGTCTGCTGGGTCCAGTACAAACTGACTGAAATCAGTGTTGAATAGAGTCTCCCAGGATCAATTTTAAGGTCGGTGTCTTCAGCTGTCGGTTGCTGTAAGGGCCAGATACTTTGAGAGGTTTACAGTATTGTTATGGTATTAATGCATAGCCCTCCCTAAAATTTATATGTTGTAATTCTAAGTGCAACTGATATAATATTAGGCTGGTCCTTTGGGACAAGAGCTTAGGACCAGGCAGCTAAGCCCTTATGAATAGGATTAGCGCCATATGAAAGAGACCCGGTAGAGCCCTCTTACTCATATATAGCTAAATGCATACTGAGAGTGTGCTGTCTATTAATCAAAAAGCTGGCTTCATCAGACCCCAGACTTTAAGCTTTGGTTTACCAGCTTCTAGAAGTGATACACCTTCTGTTGTCTACAGGACACATCAGTTTGTGTCATTTGTGGTAGCAGCCCAAAAGGGTCAAGACTGGTGTTTATTAGAGAGCCTCCTGACAGCTCAAACAGACCTTTAAAAGAAGAAGTTTTAAAACAGAAAATGACTATAATGTAATGCAGTGAGTTGTGTTTTGTATATACATATTATAATCTTGTTAGTATTTGATTGTCTATCTTCTGGCTAAAAATGTTTTGGATTCTCTAGCTGTATAAACACACACACACAACAAAGTTCTTGTGATACATCTTTCTTTATTCATAATATTTATATGCTAATAAACTAATTCATGCACTTCAGGTAACTTATAAATGTGACTTTTAAAGTACTCTCAGCATCTCCTCCGTGTTTAGATAAATTTTATCTATTGTGAGTCTTATTTACCTTTTTCTTTTGGTCACAAATTTAAAAAAACTCAAAAGGATATATTTCATCAAAATACACATAATTTCTTGTTTGCAGATTACATATTTAAAGCCATCTTAAATCATCAACACACAGCAGATGACACCGTAATTTTTCATTACCTTCAAATTTTAATATTTAAGGGTTATGTGGTTGCTATTTTCAGGCTTCCATTCTGGATGTACTCTACCACAGTGCTTTTCTTTTTAGTATGTGAAAGAAGCCATGCACCTTTGGAAACAGCAGCTGGTATTGGAAACTGTGACAGTATTGCTGCGGTATTGTAAACGGCAGTGCTATGAACGTACGTACTTTTCAAAGACCCATCTAATGTAAGCACATAAGAAAGGGCCCCAAAGCTTAAAAAGGCTTAACTTATTCTATCTGATTTTTATCTGTGATACATTTAGCTGAAGATAAGACAGGAGCCAGCTAATGACCTCCTTTTTTATATATCTAATTTCCAGTTATGGTTCAGTATTATCATATACACTTCTAAATGAGCCATATTCTTCACAGCTAATTGGTGGGGCCAGTGAAGTGGATCAGCATGCTACAGTACTTTGTCTTATTCCCAGTTTGAGTCCTTACTGGGTATTTAAGCTGACAATGTGAATGCGGCAAGCCTCCAGATCTCAGCTGTGCTGGCAACGAAGGCCACTCTGAGAGATGGGCAGCATGGCTCCTGTGTGTGGCATTCATCAGAGGAAGCTCTAAAGGGAGCCGAGTGTGGTTTTCTGCCTTCTGTACCTGGTGTGGACTGCCTTCATGCTGAGGTGTGTTGGGGAGTGAGGTCTGAGTCCGGTGTATTGGCAAGGTGGTGGAGTCTGAGTCGGGTACCTTGTCAAGGAAGGAAAGGTTGCTGATATTTTTTTCTGTTCTGCAAAGTCTTTTCACAAAACAGTGTCTTGAATAACCTCACACACGCACAAGCTTCTTCCTTTGAATGGCATCCTAATGTCTCTTCATAGAAAGTTGTAAATCTTAGAACAGAATTCTTCACTCATGGCTCTGTATATAAATGAAACTTTCCAAATGAGAAATCTTTCAATCAAACATTTTTTAAATTTTAGTTAGAACTGGTTTATTTTAAACAGATCTCTCAATCATTTGGAGTCATAAAGAGAATTCTATCTTTTATTATTATTCATTATTTTCGTTTGTTATATTCATTGTTTATATATTTTTCAATGAATTCATTGTCGGTCAACACTAAAGTGTTCGTTCACCCACTGTGACTACGCATCAATGCAATATGAATGTATTCACTATACTAATTATCTCTTCACGCCAATTGCAAGGGTTAATGATGTTTTCCACATTACGTACCTAAGATGTTTTCAGAAATTGAAAATCAGCATTAAAATATTTTGTTCCTGCATTTAAAAACAGATCTTTTGCTTCTGTTCATCAAATAAATTTGAATTAGTTTGTGTTTTACAACACTGAAAAATAAAAATCATACTTAAAAACAGCAAAAGTCCTCCTTTTTGGACCTTCAGCCCATCTGATACAGATTAGACATGTAACAGAGATACAAGCTAGCAGAAATCCTTCCTTTCTCATTCATCACTGTTTTATACAGAAGCATTACGGTTTCTAGTTTTGGTAAAAATGTATATTACAGATCTGCTGGCATATAGACAAGTTAGCATGCAGTTTAAAACTGCCATTGTTTCAATGGATATTGTACTATTTGGAATGAATGAGAAAAAATAAGAATTAAAATTAAAATTGTGTTCTGATTTAAATTTATAGAACGAGGATATCAGTGATAGTATTTCTAATCACTATGATCAGTTTGAAACTGGGTTTAACATTTCGTTTATCAATAAATTATCTTTGCTGACAGTCAAACTTTTAAGTACTGCTTAAAATTTAAAGAATTCTTTATTTGGAGTAATATTTCAGTTTTCTTTCTGTGAAAGAGATTTGGGCTTTAAGATAGGGATGCTGTTTTGTTTTCCCATTTGCTAAATAATCCTTGTAGAAATACCATTCACTTTAATTTTCATAACTCTATGTCAATATTTAATAGGCATAAGCAATCTTTTCTAGCATGGCTAGCTTGGCCTTACATGACAATAGGCAGGGAGGGAAATTACTTTCATTACTGACTCTTTTCCTTATCCTTTTCAAAAAGGAAGGAACTAATTCATCTGTTAGGCTACATATAAAAAATTAGTTCTGATCTTTATATAGTTGTGTAATTTAAATTAGTACCTGATTCTCTAAAGTCCACAATTTAGGACAGAACAGAATCTACTACAGCAGCCAATTAAACACTTACTGTAAGGTTAAGTTTTTCATTAAATCAATAGGCCCCCAGTGTCAGTTACGAAGCCCTAATTACTATGCAGTAAATTTAGATTGAATTTGAATTAAGGACTGATTTCAATCTAACCGCAGCATGTAAATATTGTAAATTACTAGAATTACAGTTCAATAAAATTGAATGGATTTCACTTTAGATAAACCAAATGCAAATGAGAAGAAAAAGACCTGATGAAATTCCTCCGAATATCCTGCCAACGAGCGTTACACATCGGATGGAAGAGGTTGTTTTGGCAATGAGCATGTCACAGCTCAATAATTCCACCTCCCTTTACTTTAGCATGTTTTAATATTTGATTATCTATAGTAAAAATGAATAAGTTTAATCTCTCCCGAGTGATCAAGTAAAATGATGGTTAATGTGACCGCTTACTGTGTTGTTTCAGTTTGATGACTGTATTACTGTGTTAAAACACAGTATGATATCAGGTTATCAGGATATAACTAGCTGGGATAAAACACACACAAACACACATGCATGCATGCATGCACACACACACACAGGCACTCATACAGGGAAACACAAAATAAGCCACAGTCTAAGCATGTCAGATCATTTTTAACTTAAGGAAAAAAAATGATAGACAAAAAATGAGCCCACATGAACTCTGTAATTTAAACATAAAACTGAAAAGAGTTGGCAGTATGTGACCACTATTGTTTGTGTGTGAATATTCTCTAAAGAGAATGTAGACATTCAAAAGATGTAATCAAGAGGTTAGGACAAGCTTTGGCAATTCAGTGTCTGTTTTCTCGTGGTTAGTTATGATAAATAAAGGTCTGCAAGATACAACAATCACCTTTAGAAATATAGTTTAATAAATGTGTAACATGGGGTAGACTTATGTAGACACCTCTCTTAACTTACCTTTCCTGACATTTGGTGATAGGAGAAGAGTTAAATCAACAACAATCAGTTGTTGGATTTCTTTTAAGGAACCTCTCATGACAATATTTAGAGGATGTCACACATACTTCATTTTTCAATTCTTTTTATACATTGGTTAAAGTTTAAATAGCTTACAAAGATGTGTAGGGGAGTCTGGAAGAATTTCACTTTATGATAGCTAAGGTTTTAATTTATAAAACAACTAAGAATATTTTTTATCTCTTTCTAATGAGGTTTAGCATAGGGTGAACTCACTGTTTGTACTCACAAATGATAGGATTGTGCTTTTCAATCACATGGAATGTCACAGCAGTTTGAATGCTGAAGCTAATAATTAAAAACACATTGCAGAGAAGCAACATTAACTGTCAAGGAAGATACAGTTTCTGGACAATTTAGTCTAAAAGTACCGGAGAGATATTTACTCAATATCAGCTTAAACAAGAAAACTAGATCCTTTGAAGATAAAGAAAAATATCTTTATAAAAAGAAGAAATTAAGATTCACATACAAATGTAGTTTCACATTTCTGGAATATTTTGCCCAAGAAGATCAATACAAAGAATAGTGATCAATATTTTAGGCTATAAAGATACCCTGTGGTTTTTTTTGGTGTACAAGGTAGATATTTTGTAGGTTAGGTATTGGATCATCAAAGCTAGAGCAATCTTTGCTTGTGAATTGCCTTTCTCTAATTCATTTATACTTACACTATTCCTTTAGATTTCAGTCAATGGATGGTAATACAAAGAATCATAAATTGTGCAGACATGAAAAATAAAATGCTAGTAAAACACAGAGGCAGAAAATATGTATTAGATCTTCAAACAAGAACATGGCAAAAAGAAAATAACAACAAAAGATGGGAATGTCTTTGATGTGAACAGAAGCCGATTATAGAGAGCTAAAGGCAGGGAGATTTATGTACCGTCATCAACAAAGCATCCATCTAAGGGAAAATTATACTTATACATAGACCAATATCTCACATGTACGAACTACAATGTGAAGCAACCACACATGTGTACATCCATGGTGCAGCTTACAGCCTGGCTCTTGTCTCTTCAGCTGTCACTGCTCGGTTACTATATAAACTTGAAGATGACCACAAACAATAACTTATTTACTGGATATGCAAACTAATGTTAAACTCCTTAACATTAATGAATGAATTAATTATGGTATAGTTAATCTCTATAAATCTGTCGACATTCAAGAAGGATAGACTGGCATTTGCTTTTAGAATTCTCTATCATATTTCCCCTGTCAGGTCAAAGAATCCAGTTGAATTTCTTAAGGACTTGTTATCAATCAATGCTTTCTGGCTGCTTTGAGGTTCCTGTAAGTGAGCTTGGTAACTTTTCTTTGAAGACTGACATCAGAGTAAAGTAGACAATATGAAATATTGTGGCCTCGACACATTGCTTGTAGGGATCTGTTTACTAGACATTATTGAAGGGACACAATAGTCTCTATTTATTCAAAAGTGCAGTGCATTCCAAAACCCTAGCAGATGTTTAAAGTCTTAGAGAGCAGTAAACTCTCTATAAATGATATTCTTCATATTCTTAACTATGATAAAATTGTAATATGATAAATAGTAGGAGGTCACCAACAAAAAGCGAAGTAAAATAGAACAACTATACTAATAAACTAATAAAAGCTGCAAATATTTTTTTCTCTTTTGCAGACATACATTATATAAATATGTGTGAGGTTTTTGTGTGTGTAGCGTATCATTTTGTTTTCTTAGTTAATCTTTTGGGTTTGCTGTTTGGTTGATTTGGGCTTGTTTGGTTTGGTTTGGTTTGAGAGCAAGTACTCTCAGGTAGCTCAGAGAAATAGGACTATATAGGATTATATATAGGATTGGTGCTGAGTGTGCAGGTGAAGTCACCACACCCATGTGTCTCTTTGCCTTGAAACTCTTGAACCTAGTATTATTTCCAGACTGTGGTTCACTTTGAGTATCAGAACATGGATAACAAGGATAAGGAGAGCTACTATACATGGAGATAAGAGCCAAATTTTAACTGGAAAGGTTGGCATATGTCTGTAATCCTGGATTTTGAGTGACAAAAGCAGGACTGAGTTTAAGTGGCTCCAGAGTGAGTTCCTGAACAATCCCAAGGTTTGAAGATAAAGTCAAGTTCATCATATGGATAATGAAAGCTACCTTTCATTGATGCTTTTGCTATTTGCTGGATATGAGCATGAATGATGGTCTGGTTTTGCATACAACAAGATTGTGTTTAGAGTGAAGGGATAAATGGCCCCTTTAGAGCCACCGATGTCCTGATGTTACTACCCCATAGCAGAAGAGAACACTTACTAAGAACACAGATTCTAGAATCGCATGCTCTCAGTCTGACTCTTTCTGCTTATGAATTTACGCAAGTTACTAAATCAAACAAGGAGGAAGTACCTGTACTTCTTCACTGTAAAACTGGGAGGATCACTATATGAGCAGATTTTGGCCCATAGGCACAGAAGTTTTCATGCTACACATAGAACTAGATTCACTGGACACTGCTTTAAGGTAAAGATATCACAAAGAGGAAATACCTTCCTTCATGGAAATTTACACAATAGAAAACAAAGCCTTAACATTGTCACATCAAGCCATCTATTCAAAAGAGGGGCCAAGACAGATACACTTAGATTGTTCCTGTGTCCTACGTTATCTTTGAGAAGGGTAGCACACTTGTGGTGGGAAATTTGTTCTTTCTATTGAGAATTTCATTCTGTAGACTATTGTTTTTGATATTTAAGTTAAAATGTACCAAAGATAAGTCTTAGTAAAAGAAAATCCACCAGCAGTTCCTTTTCAGGTTGTCTCATAAACTATATTTTAAAAATTTTAAACATTGTTCCTAAAGTACTCATGGTTTTACTAAAATACTTAGTTTTGCCTTCTAATGGTAAATTTTTTAAAGCTAAATTTATTGTAGCAGCTTCATAGTACATAACTATTACTATATAAAATTTCCAATTTTGAAGATCACAAATGTTTATGTAGATATATATTCATAATATATTTTTTACTTATATACTATGTAAATTATGTGCTATAAAACTATAAAGCATATTTATATTCAAATTATATGTAGATCAATAGTATATATCTTTGTATCTATATTTTCATAATTTATATCCAAATTATATGTGAATCTATAGTATATATCTTTGTATCTATGCTTCCATAAATATAGTTCATAGCCTTCTATATATAATTCTAAAACTGCATAACTTGTTCTTCATTTACTACACGAAGTTCCCACTCAATTTATAATCTTACACTAAAATATTTGAGGCCTCTTTGTACATATGTTAATTTTGGCAGAAAGAAATTAAAAACCTTCCATTTCAATAATGAAGCCAGCTTACTAATAGTAGATATATATTCTAGAATAATTTCAACAAATTGCAAATTATCATCCAAATAAAAACAATTTTATGTATAATTACCAACAAGCATTGATAACTGGAACAAATAAAAGGTATAACCTTTTATTGTTCAGTTTCTGTGTTCATTGCTAACTTTGTCCAACTAATTAGTTAAAAAAATACATTTCCCCATTATATACAAAAGGAGACAGCATTAGAAAAATTATCCTCTCTTTCTCTCTCTCTTTGTGTGTGTGTCTCTCTGTGTGTGTGTGTGTGTGTGTGTGTGTGTGTGTGTGTGTGTATGTGTGTGTGTTTATGACCTTCTGAATAAGGAACTGCATTTGATGGAACTCTGAGTAGACAGTATATATAAGCATGCCTGGTAGTGCATATCTTAAATCCCAGCAACATTCAGGAGGCTGAGGGTAGAAAACAGGGTCAGAGAATACAGGGCCTTAACTATGAAGCAAGTCTGTGGATATAATAAAATACCAAACCAACAGAAAACATCAAAACAAAGCAAAGCCATGAGACAACAACCCCCATAAAAGCATATCTTTATTATAAATAGCAAACAGAAAAAAATAAATAAACAAATAGGTGGCAGGTGCCTCCACAAGGGAACAGCGGTTGATTTCTCTTTTACGTCAAATAATTCCCACAAAGTCATAGCTGGGCCTGTAGGAATCTCAAAACTAGCTCTAAATTGATTCTATTTGTATGAACGAAAATGATGTTTATAAAATTAAAATGTTATTAGTTATTGCAATTACTGAGTAGAGTTTCAAACCCACAGCGACACTGAGCTCAGATTTTACAAAGCACATCCTTCATTCATTCGGTCTCATACTCACCCTGTGAGACATTCTAATTACTCCCGGACCATAGCTGAAGAAACCAAACTTGCATCCTGAAATGCAATTTGCTGTACATAGAATGCCCAGTCATAAGAATTAAAACTATAAGTAGAAAAATTGCCAAACGATATCTTCTCAACATTTACAAATTAGGGCAAAGGATGGTGTTACAAATCCTATTAATTATTTTCATATGGAATTACAATTCTATTTGCTTTTTGTCAGAGTGTAATAAAGCACGGGAACTTTTATTTTTATTTTAAGAGGAAGGAAGCTAGGGAAGCCGGTCTGGTAGTATAATGACTTTTTATTTTAAAGGGTTTTTATTTCCTTCTGGCAAAGACCGCAGGGTTTCTCTCTAAAATCCTGTTCCTAGTATTCAGACCCATGCTACATGTAGGTAATTTGTTATTTGCTTTGTGATGCGTGGTGAATTGAAGCATGGGGTTCTCGGAGAGAAGGCTTCCTAGGAACCTCAGCCTTTAGTGACACTTCTACCAAGGCAGCTAGTATCTACTCCCTCAATTAGCATTTTCCAGGATATTCACTTTGGTTACCTAACATGATATTTGAAAATGTCATGAGCTCGAACAGTAACACCCAATAAAATGTTAATATTAGGAAAGGCTTATTGGACAAATGTATTTAAATTTGGCTTTGAAATTGGTTTTGAAATGAAGCATATTAATTGGATAGTATACAACAGCAATTATTTATTTACTCACAATGCTTTTGCCCATTAAATTCAGAATCTTTTCAAATTTCCTTTTCTCTTTACTATACACAAAACCTAGAAAAGATAAACTTGCACAAGCTTGTGGAGGGCATTACTTATTTATATGTAAAACCTTTATTCTATTTTGTTATTTTAGATTAAATCCCGTTTCAATTCTATTCTCTCAGGGAAGCATTAGCAGTTTGAGCTCAGCGTGAAAACCATCAAACACTTGAGCTGAAATTTAGATTGGGCAATTTTGCCTGGTGAAGTAGAAAAGGACATGTGGAATGGCAAGGAACAGAATGGCTTATGGAAAGGCAGATGTTTTAATAATGTGTCATCTACTGGGAGCTTTGGATATCTAAATTTAAATCTCTTGATATATTTAAAGGAAGTGTGTGGAAGAGAAATAAGGTTCTTCCACTGCAAAAAGTAAAGGAGAGTGGACGACTGAAAATGGACAGGGTATTTCCATACACAAAAGTTAAAACTCAAGGCACTTATAGCCTGCATCTAGTAAAAATGATAGGCCAGTATGGCTCAGGGTTGTCAAATCTCTGATGCTGGACAATCAAGACCCAGGACCATGCTACAGAAGACATGGGGATAGTTGCTGGCCATCAAATGCAACAAAGACAGTCCATAGAATTATAAAAGAAATTCTGAGTCCACTTGAAAGATGACATTTTAATGAAACACCGCACTAATGGAAGTCTTGAAATGATTGTTTTTTATAGGTTTTTCAAAAGGAAAGAGCAAGGTTATTATAATACTGTATGATAATGTTACATTAAAATAAAACTCCAAGATTGTAGCACATTTGCATTTTATAAACTGGTTTCCACCACCAACACTATAATTGTTGCTTTTCCAGGAGAACGGCTACACATAAAATACAAGTCATCTCCCGGTCTGCTCGTTTATAAGCTCTGTCCCATTAAGGATAATTGAAATATTTGCTAGTAGCATTTAATTGATATGATTATAATTTTATGGAATGTTTGGAGATAACTCCTAATGCATATCCAGTCCATTTTTCATGTATAAGAGCGAGCTGCAAACATTTTTTTTCCATCATTAATGGCTTAAAGCTTCTCACCCATTTTCCTACGAAGGCTGTTTGTTAATCCCTTAACTTACGCTCAAACATGCAACACCCGAACTGGGGACTCTTTTGCCCTTGGAAACATACAAATAATGCAGGACTAGAAACACTCGTGAGGGTTGGGCCTTTCATTAGTGACAGTGACCCACACACAGCTGCTCTAGTGTTCTGCTTTTCCAATTAGTTGGATCTCTCTCTCTCTCTTTTTTTTTTCTTGTGATCTCAGACAAATTACCTAACCTTAGTGAACCACAAATTTTTTTTGTCTGGCAGTAATTTCATGAGTGAAGATTTCAAATTCTGATTAAAAATTATTTCACCTGTATTAGACAATCCTCTGTGTAATATTTATTACAGCTGAGAAGAAATACCTGATCATATTGTGGGTGACTTTATATATTTAGCCACCAGAAACGTTATTAATATGGCCGCAATGTACATTTATGGGTAGAGGTGCTTTTAAAATATTTTGTCAAAGTACCCAAAGAAGTTTGATGTAATTTTGTCTTAGTTTTTTTTTAATTGTCTGCTGCAGAATAAAAGGAGGTAACACAGCTCTGTTAGGTGCATGTCAGTGAATGACTAAATAAAAAAAGAGAAAAAGAAAAATTGCAATAGGATATTATACGCAATGGATACTGTGACTAAAATGGATTTCAAAAGATCACTTACTGCAGACCCTGATTTTAAGGTTTTTCTAATTTCTAAACCTTCCTCTTTAGATACTTTAAATTTTTATTTTCAATTTTTAATATTTTGGAGGTAGGGTCTTCCTGTCTTTCTTAGTCTGGCCTCGAAGTGTGAACCTCTTCTCAATTTCTGAGATTATAGATGTATCCCTTGATGTCCAAGCTTCCTCTCTGCTTCCTTTTTGAACTAGTTGGATTACAGAAAGGTTTCAAAATTTGCTAAGATCACACAACTACCCAGTTGCAGAAGAAACATTGTATCTGATGTAGAATGGAATGGATAAATTTTCTCCGAATTGGTTAAATGGATGAATGAATGAATGAACAAATTAATTAGATTTTACTGTCTTCTCTTGGGCAAATTACCTGACCTTTGCAGACTACAGTTTTCTTCTTGGTAAAATAAGGCAAATAATGAGGAAGCCCCAGTGGCTTCTTAATTCAGACAGAATGAAGAAGTGGGTGGGGATGGGAAGACGTAAGCATGTTTCCAGACTGTGCTGGATGGAAAGAGTAAACACTGTTTTGTCTCTATTTCAGGGATGGATGAATACAAAGTCCCAGGTCAGAACCGTCTTTCTTCAAATGCTTCCCAGAAACAAAAGACTTCTGTCTGAGGGTTATCTCATCTTCCGCACATGAACCGAAGAGGTCATTTTGAAGGTTCAGAAACTTTTAGTGTGGCCATCACCAACTCACTCAAACCGCATTTATGGGTCTATCCTTTAAGAAAGGGTAACAAATCGTTCTCCAGGTTGGCCGGCACATTCTTTTAGGCTTAGCACATCATTCTCTTCCTCCTCCAGCATAGGCCGTATAATTTAAGATTATTGCATGCTCTGTAGGGGAGAGGAATGCTGTTTCCACCCTCGTCGCCCCGCAGCACACTAACTGGAGAGTTTCCACAGACAGCTACGACGTATCTGCCAGATGTTCATGTCAAGGTCAGAACTACTCAATGAATAGATCTACCACAAACTGAAAATATGAAGTCACAGTTTGATAGCATTGCCTGTCCGTAACTCAGTGGAAGGAGCGGCATGCATTGACGTCCTATTAAAATCAGCCGTGGGTGCATGGGCTCAAGAATCATTTGCTGCTGCAGTCTGTGCCAATTTGAAGAACATCTACCCCACTTATACAGCATTTCAATTTAATATTTGTTGTGCTACGGTTGCCTATATTATCAATGTAAAAAAAAACACCAAAAATCCTAAAAAGTCTCATCTTTAACTTTCATTCCAAGGCTTCACACAAGCTTTGAATTTGTATCTTACTCTAGGGAAGATGTAGTTTAAAAACTTTTTTTTTTTTTTTTTTTTTTTGCCAAGCTTGCTCCATTAATTTCTGAGGAAAATGTACCTACTGCTGTGACTATGACAGTTCTCAATCTTGGTGTTTTTACAGGATGTCCCTCCCCAGGGAAAAGCCCGCATCATTCTGACTTCCCTTCTGGAACCGAATTGCCTGCTGGGTAATCAGTTTGTGCACTGTGAGAGAAGACCTCTGGCATATGAACCCAATTTAGCTAGGGCGCCAGGGCAAAGGAACAACAGAACATTGCTGGGCTTGGCCACGTATTATGAGTGATCACCTACGTTCTGTTTGAAGGATAATCCACTGACACCTTTAGTAGCTTGGTTGTTACAAGCATTTAGTACTTTTTGTGTGCTAGACAGGTTTAACTAAGGGAATCTTCATCATAGATCTGGGATTTTTTTTCTCTCAATTACTTACACAGAATTGGGAGCCAAATTCACTTTATAATGATTACCCGACTCAGGTAGAGCCGATTTCCTATGACTCTAGGCTGCAGCCACTGACAAGGGCACAAAAAGGATCGGTTTTCAGCAGTTTTCAGCCCAGCTAAATCAGCAGATAATGGCATCTATGACGTAAAGTGATTTTGACCTGAAGCCCTTCTCATTGTTAATGTGCCTCTCATCTCCAGTACACCACACAGGCAAGAAATACTCTACAGGCACTCTACTATGTCTAGAGAGCAAAGGGCCAGACTCAGGAACTCATGATTTTATGCATTCAGCCAATTACATAACGGAAGGGCTCAATAAAATCTCCAAAGAATCTTGCTCGTGTCTTTACAGAGTCGCCATGTGACAGTATACAGGCGACAGTGACAGTATATATATATATATATATATATATATATATATATATATATATATATATATAGTTAAATAGTGGATTTACTTGTGTGACTTTGTAACACCAGCTCCTAACAACAGACAGAGTCCAGAATAGAGAAAGACACCAGATGAAAATGAGTCACTAGCAAGGAAAAGAGAATACTACGTAACTCTCTGATAGTAGAGATTGTTCTATGGTGAACCTGTTTCTAGCTTTACTACCAAGTGGGATAAAACTTTGGAACACAGATAGACTACGTTTAAAAATAATAGGACTTCCTTTAAAAACTTGGCATGAGGTAAGCATGCATATATTTAAGGGTTTTTATTGTTATACATTTTCAAATATTTACAGGTATGTATTTGTTGATAAAATGCCCCCTCCCCCAAAAATTTGATGTTCCGAGATCCTTTAGGCTAAATATGTACATTAAGATACAGAAATTGGGTATGAAATAGAATTTCTGTTTCTGTTTTAATTTAAAACACAAAAAATTAAAAAAGAATCTTAATGCATAAATTTGTTTGTGTGTATATTCACCGTTGAAAGGCATTTTCAAAATATATTTTAAAATTTTTATTCCTTATCCCATCTCCCACTAGGGAAGGAAGTTTAAGTTGGGAGAGAGGTGGGAGGGTAGGGCAGGTGAGGGGGTGAGGAGAAGACTAATGGATGCCGAGGATGTTTGAAAAAACTGTATAGAAACTTACTGTTTTATAAGAATATGTGTGTGTGTGTGTGTGTGTGTGTGTGTGTGTGTGTGTAATATGTGTAACTATATATACTCACATAAAAGCATTTAAGTGGATTTACTCAACATAGGGAATAATGGTCCTCCTGGAAGTCATAGGTTGTCAGATAGAGACCAGTGTCAAGCCTGAAGCAATCCCTCTTGAATTCTTGGTCCCAAGTGTCATGGAGACGCACAAAACTATACAAGCTACAGCTGGTGATCCTGTCTACCCATTGTAACTTGACAGTAAATCGCTGATGCTGAAGATCCAGCACACTTTGGTTATTTGACATGAACAAAGCGGATTGGTCCTGCCCAGCGAGCTTACTCCTGCAGGCTAAGTTTCATAGTACTAGAAGGCACTATTTGGTTGCTAAGGGAAAGAAATCATCAATAATTTTATTCAGCTGTTAATCCAATGAACTATAATAGTGCTTGGCTTGGTAAAATATGCCCATGGGTGCACTACTGGTGTCAAGATTACGGGGAAAAGAAACCACTTTCTGGTTGGATTTAAGGAGTGTTTCACAGGAGGAAATGCATGTAGATCTGGCCAGGAGGCCATGATAAGGGAACTCACAGACCCCAGGGGTGAAACAACAACTATTATTCTGCTAAATGGACATAATATCAAACTGCCCTCTGCATTCCTGTCTCTCTAGCTGAAAACTAGCATTGTTCTCAGACCTCATTAGAGAAGTTTCCTTGCGCAGTAAACATTGGTTAATGAAAAAGCTTAGAACTAGTCAAAGTTCAGAGAATAACTATCAGTTGGATGCTCAGTCATAAATGGGATTGCTTATGACTCACCCTGAACCTCAGAAACCATTGTAGAAGAAGGAATAGAAAGACAATAATAGCCACGTGTCAGAGAGTACCAGAGCGAAACAGTGTTCTCTGGACATGCTAAAGTCAAGTGTACTTTTGGACTCAAAACAGCTGTGTTTGCTTTTTGTGCTACAAGCCACTCCACATTCTGAAATAGAAAATTGAACAGCTCACAAATCCTAACTAACTAAGGGAATACTGACAACTGATGGATTCTGAGAAAGGGAGAATCAGTTCTTCTTCGGGTATGTCTCCTGATAATCTAACACACCCACGAATATATGGTTAGTATATGATGAACTTAGTAGGTTAATTTTTTTTAAAAGTGCATGAAGCTGGAAGGGATAGGGAAGATTAGGGTGAATCTGCAGAGAGTTGGAGGGTGAATGGGTGAATATGGTCAAAATACATTGTATGAAATCCTCAAATAATAGAAATATACCTTCTATTTAATTTGTTACAGTATCCTATGGTAATGGTCATTTTGAGTAAATGTGTATGCATATTTGCACAGTCACAACTGTGACAATTGTTAAGTGATTAGGGAGGAACAATAAGTCATTAGTTCTCAGACAGCAGGCCAGTTTACTCAGAGCATCTTGCCCATCTTACTCTTGAAGAAGGGTAACTTGGGTCCAAGAGATGGCTCAGTGGGTAAGTCTTTTGAACCCAAAGCCAAAGAGAACAGTTGAGTCCTGGGACCTACACGGTAGAAAAGGAGAACTGGCTACTGAAAGTGGTCCTCTGATATCCACATATTCCACACTGGCAACTATGCTTCTACACAGACAGCATATGTATGTGTATAAACACATCAAACAAAAACCAGCTAAAACTCACAAAAATATTTAAAGGAGAATGGCCTTCTCATTCATTCCTTCATCTTGATATGTAACTAAGCTAAACGTTATGTTTAAATTTTTATTCTCCATCTTTGACTTCATTTATAATTTAGATGATTTCCCAACATCAACTTTTGCATGAATTTTGGCTTTTAAGTTTATTTCATTAAATGTTGTGTATCCTATGTCATAGTTACTTCCCTCTGGTTGTGAAGAAACACCAGAACCAAGGGAACTTAGAGAAGAAAGAGTTCATTGAGAGCTTAGAGTCTCAAGGAGTGAATTCATGAATTCATCACCATCATGGCAGCAGGCTGGTAGGCAAGACATTGGAGCAGTAGCTGAGAGCCTACATCTTGAGACATACACCACGAGGCAGAGAGAAAACACTAGAACAATTGTGAACTTAGGACATTCAAGCCTACTGAAGTCCGCCTCTCCTGAGACATTTTCTCCTATAAGACTGTATCTCCTCTGGGCACCAATTATTCCAATATATGAGCCTATGGGTGCCATTTCAGAATACCACATCATGATTACTAAACTAACGACACTACTCTTTCATTTTGTACTTAATACAAGCACATCAATTACAATAAAAAAAAGCAAAAATGATTTCTGGATTGGTTACAGCCTAATTGTTATTAATATGGTGAAGATTTGTGAAAACGCTCTTTTAATACATTAGAACTCCTCTAATTTCCTTAATGACTATAGGCAATATTTTATTGCAAGGAAACTTAGGCATGAATATATACATAATTTCCCAGAATATATATAAGTAATTAATAGGTAGACGTGGTCAGATCCAAGAAAGAAAGGCAGACGTCATGACTCATGATATTGGCTGTTTCACTTCCATAATGCTCCAAATAAAATTATGTAAACAAACAAACAAATATACCTGTGGACCAATAACTCAAAATATGTTTATTCTTCCACTTACATATCTAGAGGATTTTTTTCTTTTCTCTTTAAGTTTTGGAGGTCAAATCTCCTAGGCTCAGAAAGATGGTTTATAAGCATTTGCTTTAGCCTCTCCCCAAGAGGATATTAATATTATTGCAGAGGGCTATTTGGGATTCTGTGTTCATGTTCTCTATTTTGGGTTAAACATGTGTAATCAGGATGCTCATTTGTTTCATGGAAGACCATACTTTCCCCTTAGGTGCTTAAATTCTCAGCCATTTGCCTATCTTGTGTCAAGGTCCCCCTCATCTTTACTCCACCACACTAGTATTTTATACCTTTTACTTTTCTCTTAGCTTTCCAAAAGCTCTTGTTAATAATCTCCTTATGAATCCATGCAAAGTAGATAAATAAACTAACTCTCATGTCTATCAAGTTTTGATAGATGCCTGTAGAGAAAGGCAAGGCCCTTGTCAAGGCACAGAACGTGATTTTCCATACTCCAACCCACTGGAAATTGAAAAAAACAAGAGAAGGAAATCGTGTTCTGGCCTTATTTTCTACTGTGAATACTGTCAGAGAGCAAGTGCAAGGACTCTTGTGCTTTTGCTCATTGAAAGGGAAATGGCACCCAAATGCTCAAATGTTGCAATACATGATCCACAACTAGCGACACAGCTTTAGGACATTGAGCATACTTTAGGGATGGAACCTAACTGATGAAAGTGAGTCATGGAGAGTCCATGAAGTCTTATAGCCCAGTCTTACCTGTCCCCTTTCTGCTTTCATGGCCAGTTGCCTCATGTTCCTACTACCATGCCTTCCTTGCCCTGGTGGACTTTTATCCTTTCATGAATGGCGAGCCAAAGTAAATCCTTCTTTTCTTAAGATTTTTGTTTGTTTGTTTGGTTTTCGTTTTTTCGAGACTGTATTTCTCTGTAACTTTGGAGCACGTCCTGGAACTAGCTCTTGTAAATCCAAGCTGGCTTCGAACTCACGGAGATCTGCCTGCCTCTGCCTCCCGAGTGCTGGGATTAAAGGCGTGCCACGGCCCAGATCCTTAAGTTGTTTTATTTGGGTATTTTGCCACAACTTTAAGAAAATCAAGAAGGTAACCCCCCCAGGGGAGTCGGGAAGCCAGGCTGTCCTACATCCCTTTTAGTTTGCTGCTATCATAACAGGTACATTCTTTCTCCTTCTGCCTCGCACGTGGATGTCAATGGAAGTACCGTCAGTCTGAGGTTCTTCCCTTGAGTCTTAGGTTTATCATTTACAAAAGCTCCCATACTGCATGAACTTTAGTTCATCAACTTCCTTATTCTCTGATCTTATTAATCTGTTATTACAGGGTACCCGTCATGAATCCTTTGTGGGTGAGAAAACATATATTACTTTTCTTCCCTAAAGTCTTACATACCATGCACACATTAGCTTAGCAGGCGTCTTCACCTGCAAACACCTCAAACCGGGTGAGGCCAGGGCACTTGGAACAGTATTGACATTCAAAACTTGAAAACAGGTTTCCACAAATCATATTTACACTTCTACTCTTCACCCCACCACAACTGCATAGACATATTTAGCCCACACAACTTCCTATTCAGCAGCTGAAGGGAAGGGGGGATGGCTCTGAACTTAGAATTTAGAGCTGCCACAAAACAATGCTTCTCATGTAGTACTGTGAGAGAACTAGAAATAGATTCATCTCTTTACAAAGTAGATGTGGGATTTGAGGTTCTTATTGAATTATCCAGTTCTATACATGTAAGCATCCTATGTTACATGGAGTACCGAGGTCCAAAGAAGGGTGCTAAAAACAGACTCCAGAATTTTTTTTTTCTTTTTTGAGGTGGCGTTTTTATCAGCCATCAGGAGATGTGGTACCTACAGTACTCTAAAGCAGAAGGAATGGATGCTAATGAGATAATATCGAATGCTAGTTAATGAATGGACAGAGGAAAAAATGCAATGCCTCTGCTTTAGTTGTCTGTATTGAGGAATCAGGAAATTTTTCATTTTCTTTAAAAAGTAAACACAAAAGCTAAAATTATGTCATACCAGAAGAAATCAATGAGATCAAAGTTACGATAATGGTACAAATAAAATTAGTTTTGCTGCGTCAAAGAGGGAAAGTTGATGACATTTGGCGTTATCTTTTACCTTTCAATCTACTATACTGCCACATGGTCAGCATGCCCTCGGATATGCTGGTGTAGCGGAGTATTACTTAAGATAATATTTGCAGATACTAAAAACAGATAACAATTCCAGCAAACTATATCACTATAACTTGTTATTTATGGCCTATTTTCAAATATTAAAAGTTAAAACTTTAAATCTAAGAATTTTGGCAGGTAAAAGAATTTGTTCCTAACCTCCAAATAAAAATATTGATGTCATAACTCTTTAGTAGATAGTAGATTCTCATGACTATAATCCTCCACACACACACACACACACACACACACACACACACACCACACACACACACACATGACTGGGGGAAGTACATACAAATCAAAATGCTGGAGGATATTTAGGGCAAATGTGTCACTGTCTAAAAGAACAACATTATAATGTGTATTTCAGTATTTCACCTGTTCCATGGTGACCAAAATATTATTTTATAAGTCAACAAAACAACTTATCACATATCAGGTATATTTTGGATGAAATACATGTAAACAAACACATTATTTATGATAGCAATATTATAAAGAACTTTTAAAGGAATAAAGCTGAAGTGTTTTCAAATGAATAAAGTTTCTCTTAAAATCCACTTCAAAGCAAGTAACATATTTTATTCATTCTGGCTCTGTGTAACCTAATTTACTGACTGATTGGAAACTCAGTGTGAACTGAGTTATCTTTAGAGGAAAGAAGATGTTCTTATCTACCTCAGCACAGTGGACAGACCATAGAAATGATAATACAAAGGGTTGTGTCAAATGCTAAGAGAAAGTATTTTGAATGTTTACAATTGCACGTCCAGTCAGTGTGGTGCACACCTGTATTCCCAGCACTAGAAGACAAAGTGAGGGGATCCAGAATTCAAGGCCATTTATGGCTCCATGACAGTTATAGAGTCATCAAGGACTATATGAGACCTCTATCCTGTTGTAAGAGGGAGCGAATGAAAAAACAAGCACATGGGTGAGCGTGTGACAAATGTGTGAAGAAGGAGGTATGTTTGCCCTAATTGAACACTATACCAACAACCCACCTTTTGAAATCGGACATTTTGCTCTAAATGCATGCTTATAACTGTCATGTGAAGCTTAAAACTAAATTTAACTTAAAAAAAATGAGATGAAAACCAACCTGATGTGAATTATTTAAAATGACTACTAGATTTCCTTTAAAATAATGCTTTAGACTTTCCCAATTGTGCTACCTGTCACTTTTTCTCAGCCAGTAAATCTTGCAACTATGAGTACACAGAAGTATGACAGTCACATATTGGTATAAAAGTTTTCATCACCATTATGATATCTCTTGAGGTAATCATATTTAACAGATTGATAAGTGTATTTAATAAGACTTAATAACAATATTTAAGATTAATTTTTGTACTATATATGTTTACATAATGGTTCTGAGGTCATAATTAAGTCATATTTAAGCATATAAGAGTACAGGTTTCGGGCATACTATTTAATGAAGCAAACTTATAAGCTAGCATGTTATGGCATGAGAATAATGCTGCTGAAAGGAAAAATGAAGCATAATGTTATTTAAAGCCAACAGGAAAGAAAGCAGACAAATTAGCTTTTTATTTAATTACTCACAACAATTTTCTGGAACTGCTACTTAGTTATAGTCACACAAAACTACAGTCATTTAGAAATGGCTTCCATTATTTTTCTGTCAGCTTGCTCTTCTGGCCATGAACCATGGCTTTCTACCCTGAACTATAATGTTATGGAAAACTGTGCACGGGTCCAATTTCTAAAATCAAAAACATGCAAGTGTGCTTCAAATCAAAAATTTAAATCAACTGGTTATGAATAAGATTTAGTTCTGTCCAAATAGAAATATTATAAGACAGTTATGCCAAAGTTAAAACATTGTTTCCTAGATGCCATAATAAGTTACAAATTTAGAAGTATCTCAAGTCAAATTATTTATAAATATACAGAGCAAAATGTAAAATGATAACTTTGTTTATAAAGCGTAATGTAGTTTGTTGTTGTTCAAATATAAATTAGATTATATTGTGCTATGAAGCCAGCCAGAATATCATTGCAACCCAAGTCTACAGTGTTGATAAAACCAATGGGTAATGTGTGCATTAGTGCAGAGAACAGGAAAGATATGTAAATAATATTCTTTAAAACCTTTGTGTATAACTCAGACCAACCATGTTCAGCTCTATAAAGATAAGGGCTAAATGGCTCTTAATACCTTGCAAACCATCTCGATCTTGACATCCCTGCCAATGTCTTAGGTTTATAAATTAAGCGTCACAGGGATGCAAAAGCAATTTTTACATGGGCATGTCAAATAGGGTCATCAGAATCAAGAGGGTGGTGAAATTTAGTGGCATTTCCAGAAGCCATATCATAAGGAAGGTTGAGGATTCCCTAGGCAAGCATAAGTCAGAGAAGGCAAAGGCAAAAGCTGGCGAAAAGAAAACCCATCAAAAGCTGAAATTTAGATTGGAGTGATAAAGAGAGCAGGCTTTTATATCAGAGAACTGGCAGAAGCCCGGAGTGAGAAACAGCCCTAAGCCTTCATTTGTGTGCTATAGAGCCCGGGCACACAGAGAACCTCAGTGCTAATGCCATCCCCCACAGCACTGGTGGCCGAGCCCACTAGGAAACAGAAGCTGCAGCTAGCGCAATGCGGTTGATGGGCAAACAGACAACATCGGCACCGCTTCAGTTGCCTGCCATTCCTATCCAGGGGGGACGGGTACAGAAATGGAAAGTGCCTCGCGTTTGTGTTTCATTATATGAAACAAAGTGCAGAGAATCTAGGCACATTTGCCACAAAGAGAAGAGCTATGAGAAAGATGGTAAAGGCAAGAAAAACAAAAGCCCAAGGCTGACCGACTACATTGTTATTTCGTTGCATTTCTAATCTTACTAACTCCTATGATGGTATAACCAGCCCTAAATCAAACCCGATGATGGACTAGTCTAAAGATTTTTAACCTGGAAAAAAAAATATGAAATTTAGAATTAATACTATTTCTTGAAAATAATGATAAAATTACCGAGAACAATATTTTGTTGCTTGAAAACATAGACATCATTTACTAAAGTTTCTTTTATCATTTGCATCAAAACATTTTCAAAGTAGAAACAAATGCAAGAGTGCCGCCAGACTCTCCTTACTATTCTGCTCCTTGGGATCATTCATTTTGCAGTCTCCGGTGAGGGCCACATTGGTCCTCACTCTGCTGTCTCTCAGTCACCCCCACACAATCTTTTCAAAAAGCTAAATAACTCTAAACTTGTCATTTTTCTTTTCCCCTTAAATTGTCTTTCACCTGTTACTAAATTTAAATTTGTTGCAATAGCACCATTAAGTAGTTGAATACATAAGTGTCTAGTGTTTGTCTTTTAAGCAGCCTCTACCTCAAAAGTGGTGACAATATAAGCCTTGAGCAATAAATTTTCATCCCATGTTCACATAAAATAGAACATGCTAGGAACTTTTGTGTAAGACTGATTGCAGGAAGATAGAATGTTATTCAGTTGGTATGTAGAATGAATTACAGACATGTCACAATAATATAATAATATGCAACCATAGTGTTAATATTAAGTATCTTGTAAATATCGTTGATATACATATGAAACTATTTTACTTCAATCTCTGAATGATTAAAGGGCAGTATTTCATATTTTAAGCAACTATTTTCCTAAATATCAATATTGAAATATGTAATACCATGATTGTTCTCAATTATGAAACCAGAAAGACATATAAATGAATAAAGTACATAATTGTAGAGGGTTTGTTTGTCTAACATAGAACAAGTTGGGTGAGTTAAAATAGTCTAAATAGTGATTACCGTCTAACTGTGAAATGTTCTTCCTTCTCACTCCTTAAGAATTCCTTGCATTTTAATAATGGATTCTAAAGGAACAAATTGCATACACACAATCAGTCACTGTAAAAGTGTAGGTGGCCCTCCCAGCATGACGTGATCACACTGTCACACGGGGCTGCTTGTTGACATGAAGTTCCGAGCGACTCAGTAGTCTTGTACACGAACTTGGCCCGCCCACATGTTTAAGGGGATGTCAAGGATTTCAAGTAATTGCTTGGAACAAACTCTGGCATGTGGGCTGCAGCTGATCCACCATCTGAGGGGAACATGTGAGCTTACTGAGGAGTTTCAAATGAGGCATTTAGAGAGGAACGTGTAATTAATTACTCAAGTACATCCAAAAAGCACAGAGTTACAGCAGGACTCAGTTCACCTGTGACACCTCCGCCCCTCTGCCTTGTGGACTGACCAGCTGCAATATCCTCAGAAGGTCACTAGCTCGCTGACAGTCCCTCCCTCTGTGCTCAGGGAAGTTTCGTGCTGGAGTGACGGAGAGACTGACATTTCCAGACTGTCCGTCCGGAAGCCTTCTTTTCTATATGAATCCCACTGGGCCTTCAACCATTTTAAAGATATTTGCCCACAAAGCGAACATTTAAAAGTAGAAGTTCTATGATATCTAGAATTTGTGTTTTCAAAATGAATGGTTCTTACAGAAGTATTCCTATATTTCTATGTTTTGTTATAATAAATACTTTATATAGTGTAGTAATTTAAAAATTGCAAATTTATTTGGGTTTATCGTTACCTGAAAATATCTTTGCAGCATATTCCCTTTTTAGGAAAGAAAGAAAGAAATCTAATAAAAAGATCATTTCTACATAGAAGCATTCTACTAAGTACAAATGCTTAGATGACCACTGTCTGGGGGAAAATTTTGTCTAATCTATGTAAATAAATTATAAAATATATTTAAATAAAAACTGATAAAGTGTAATGACACGATTTTTCTTCCTACTTGCTTTTTATCTGATGAAATTATAATAAATATATTTTTAAAACAAGACTGTATGGGAAGTTATTTCTTTCAGGGAAAATATCTTTAAAAAATTGGGCTCTTTTATTAAAAAAATTAACTCAAAAGGGGCCATGGTCTTGAATTTGTGAGTTAAACATATAAAACTTTTTTTTTTTGCCAAGACAGGATTAATTTCCTTGTGTAGCCTTGGCTATCCTGCACCTTGCTCTGTAGACCAGGCTGGCCTCGAATCCACAGAGATTGCTTCTACCTCCTGAATACTGGGATTAAATGCATTCAGCACTACTCTCTAGTTGTATAAAATCCTTAAAATAGAAAAACTTGACTGAATTTGAATTAGCTAAAATAATCCTTACTTAATATTTATGGTGTTGAGAGTTAATCTTTGGGCCAAGTACACACACACTATGCACCCACTCCATCATTAATTAGAGTTTGATTTTGTATCAGGAAACAGTTTCTTAGACATGGCATCAGAAATATCAGTAAAAAAAAAATAACTACAGTTTATAAAGTTTAGAAATCCAAGGGCATCCAAGGGCATCATGAAGAAAAGGAAAAGATAGCCAATAGAATGAAAGGCAGAATTTATGAATCATGTATCTGATGTACATATTCTTGCCTAGAATATGTAAAGACCTTCGACAAGCCAATAATAAAATACAAATGACTATACTAAAATCTTAGTAATTTTTTGAGGGGATATCTCTCAAAAGGATATAGACAGATAGTCAAAAAGGATATGCAAACATGTTAAATAAGGAGAGAAATTAGATGTTTGGCACTGTTTAAAAATGTTAAATTATGATTCACCCTGCAGCCTAGTGGTTATATTCTAGACATAAATCTAGTAGAAATAAGAACACATCCATATTAAAACCTTATACCGAAATTAACATGAATTTATTTTTTAATATCAGTACTCACTAATTCTAAAAGGTAGAAACAAATCAAATGTCTATCTCCATATAAATATATACATGCATATATATTTATACATGTGTGTGTGTTCATACAGTGAACTATATCTTGACAATTAATAACAGAGCAGTACTGCTACTTTCAACAACATGGATGATGTTGATGTCCTTGTTTCAAGTCAAAGGTGCCAGTTACAAATATTTTATTTTTATGACAGAAATATCATGGTTTTATTGTATAAACTATGAGATAGCAAATCTGCAGACATAAAGTGGGCTGAAGGAGCGGGGGACTGAGGAGCCATGACAGAAGAGTCTAGAGGTTTTTGAGGGAGATAATGCAATTGTTTGAAAATTAGAAAGTTGATAATCGCAACTCTTATGGACCCTAAAGGCTCTTAGTAGGCATACTTTAATTTTTTTATGATATCCTGGCAGTGGTGGTGTAAGCATTTCAATTTTAGCTGCTGAGAGACAGAAGTAGGTGAACCTTTGTGAGGTCAAGGCCAGCCTGGTCTACAAAGTGAGTTCTAGGACAGCCAGAACTGTTACACAGAGAAACTCTGCCTCTGCTTAACAAAAACAAAAACAAAACAAAAAAATCATGGTACTTGAATCACATCTCGATAAATTTGCTTGATTAAAATGGTTCTGGCAATTACAACTATCAATAATTTTCCTTCCTAGCTTTCCTAATTTACTTATTAGGAAATACTTATTTGATATTTATTCTTAAGGACAGGTCCAAAAGAACAGCAATGGACACCTATTCTCACTCAAAGAGACGTAAAGCAGCTAATTAGGAGGGGACAGCTGGATGGCTTGTTGGTAGGCTATCATAGATGAGGAATAATGTGACAGAAAATAAAATACTTGCAGAACAGGACACACATACCCTGTGATAAAATAAGTGCAAATGTACTCAATGAAAGGCAAAGTCTCTGTGATTGGCCCAAAGCCTTGGGGAGGATGTATTTGACACATGTTGATTGGCCATAGAATTTCTTAAACATGGAATCAATGGAAGGAGAGATTTTAGAAGAGATTTTAGGTAGAAAAGTCTTTTTAGTAGGATTCAGAAGCAGAGAACTGTGAGTTCTTAGAACTGGTGCGTTCCCTCAACTTTGCTTGACGATCTGGCTCTTACAGAGAAGAGTGTATGGCAATCAAGAATATTAGCATGAGATATATAGCGCTTATATAAAGACAAGGCAGAATAATTCTAACTGTTCACCATAGAGCAGTGCTTGATAGATTCAGTAAAATATTGGTGGTGTGTTAGTATACAGACTATGGAGATGAATAAATATCAATCCCTACCCTCATGGGTAGCATTATACGGTGAGGGAGAAAAGTAAATCAACACGTGGCTTGTGATGTAATATAAATATCATAATTGATGGAATCAGTGTGCATCGAGAGACACTCAAGAGGAACATGTCTCAGCAGAAAAAAAGGAGGGGAGCAATCATAGTTTCTAAGTAGGAATTGCAAATGAATTATGCCTCAAAAGAAAAGACAAAAAGGAATAAAGAAACAAAAAGATCTACTTCCAGGAATAATTTTCTAACATGGAATAACACTATCCTAATTAAAAAACAAGAGTGAAAATACAAATCAAACTGTAAACCACGATTAATAATTGTAAAGAATTATCAAATGTTGTTTGGATAGGAAGTACTGAATTCTAATCCCGGAGAGATGGGAAATAAGAAAGGGAATCCTAGATTGGCCAGGTTGCTTACCTCCAAGAATTATCCATCACAAAACAGAGAGAGACATAAAACAGCCAGCTGCCTTCATGAGAACTGAGATCCGAGTGTCCTAGCTATTTGTAATACACACTACAAAAACTTAGAGAAGACTCAGGGTTCTTCCCACAAGCCTGGCCTTCAGTCTTTAATTAGTATGTTCAAGAGATAAAATTACCCAAATATGGTGAAAGAGTGACTTCAAACCCTCAGTATTAATACTGATCCTAGAGAAGCTAAATAAGAAGGTGAACCTGAAGAAAATCATATAGTTATCCTCCTGGATATTAGAAGTAGACAAGATTGCCAGGCAAACTTGGGTGCATGGGGGGTGAGGGGGGGTGGAAGTAAGGGGAGATGGTTAGGGAGAGGGGAGATGGGGAGGAGTGGGGATGGCTTGGGGGAATGGGAGGGGGAAGGGAAGAAGGATGGCTATGGGAGCAGGGAAGTTTATACCTCAACGTAGGGAGCCATTTTAGGGTTTGCAAGAGACTCGATTCTGGAGGGGTTCCCAGGCCCAAGGAGAGGTCCCCAGATTGTTCCCTGGGCAGCAGAGGAGAGGGTATCTGAACTGGCCTGAGTCCATAACCATACTGATGAATATTTTTCATGTCACCACAGAAACTTCATATGGCGAAGGATGGAGATCGAGAAAAAGACACATATTGGAACACTGGACTTAACTCCCTAGGTCCAAATGAGAAGCAGAGGGAGGGAGATCGTGAGCAACGAAAGCAGAACCAGAGGGAACCTTCATCCGACGATGGTTGGAGATAGAGACGGAGACCCCCATTGGAGCACTGGACTGAGCCCCCAAGGTCCAAATGAAGAGCAGAAGGAAGAAGACCATGAAAAAGGAAGTCAGGACCGCGAGGGGTGCGTTCACCCACTGATACAAGGGGACTGATCGAATGAAAGTGCACCAAGGCCAGCTGGACTGGGACTGAACTAGCATGTGATCAAACCGGATTCTCTCAGTGTGACTGAAATGGGGGCTGACTGAGAAGCCATTGACAATGGCACTGGGTCTTGATTCGTCTGCATGGACTGGCGTTTTGGGATCCTGGTCTGTTTGGATGCTCACCTTCCTAGACCTGGAGGGAGAGGGGAGGAACTTGAACTTCCCACAGGGCAGGAAACCCTGACTCCTTTGGGAATGGGGAGGGAGGAGGAGAGGGAGTGGGGCGAGCGGGAGCGGGAGGGTATTGGGAAGAGGGGAGGAAGTGGAAATTCTTTAAACAAATAAATAAGGAAAAAAATTAAAAAGAAAAGAAATGTCACAACTATGCAAAGAGTGCATGTTCCTGTCAACCAGATTAGAAAGACACTGCAATACAAAAAGCACTTGTTGGATTTTTTTAAGTGAAGCTGAATAACAAAATGTTACCTTCAGTGGCCTGGGCTCTGTTTAAAGGTGGATATAATAATCCATAAGGATGCACCCGTAAAGTCACAAATTACTCAATAAAGATAGCATATGCATTTTTCCATGTCCTGAGAAACAAGTTGATATCCCCATGGAAAAATGAATGTTCTTAGCTGGGCAGTAAAGGCACATGCCTTTTATCTCAGCATACAGGAGGCAGAGGCAGGCAGATCTCTGTGAGTTCAAGGCCAGCCTAGTCTATGGAGCAAATTCTAGGGCATCCAGGGTTACACGGAGGAACACTGTCTTGAAAATTAAAAAACAAAACAAAAATCAGCCCAGATTATAAAGTTAAAAAATGATAAACTATTTAATTAAGCGTTAAAATTTTTCTCTCTTAAAGTTGAGGAGAGAGCTCAGGGATCAGTAGCAGGGGGCTCAACTAGCAACTGTAAGGACATAGGCTCAGTTTTTCCAGCACAGCCAAGTAGAAACGTAAGAAGGTTTCATCCCAACTACACAAAGCTTGAGGGAAACCTAGGGTGCATAAGACCTTGTCTGAAAACAAAAATCAAAGCAAAATATGAGCACTTTAAAAGATATTGTTAAGAAATTGACAAGGAAAATTATTCAATGGGAGAAAGCATTTGCAGGATTTCTATATGATAAAAGCATGGAGGAGAGATCCAGGAAGAAGCTATAAAAGTTTATTTTACAAACTAGAGAATGTTTTAATGGAATGTTGAGAACAAAAACAACAGCAGCAACAACAAAGCCAGATTCCAATAGCCAGGACATATAAGTCATTATCTACTATGGCTATCTAAAATTAGAAAGACTGGCAAGTCACAAGACATGGAGGTAAGGGGGCTCAAGTGAGTTCTATGTAGCATCATGCAAATAAAAAGGTACAGCATTTCAGGAAGCAATTTGATAATTTCATAAAAGCAAACATATACTTAGCATGCGAATTTCAGAAGAAAACTAAAGACAGAGAAGCTCTCCTTTGTAGACATTTAACAAAGAAGAATGAAATATTTGTCCACATATGTATCCGTGCCTTAATACCCACAGCAGCCATACTCAAAAAAAAAAATACCACACCAAATCACATCCAGTCTTCCTTTTGGTAAATACATGACTATATGTAGCATATTGTTATTCAATGAAATACTGTCAAGGATACAATGTTATAAAGGCACCCATGCTCAATAAGAAATAAAAACTCCTACTAAAGTTACAAAAGTATCTGAGCAACCCTTTAGTTCAACTGAGTGATGGAGAAGTAGGGAAGGGATGTGTACTTCCGGTGGTTGCAAAATGTTAAAGCAAAGATAGGTCAAAGAGAGCATATTGACAGTCTGTGGCTGTTAGAGTCAATGCTGAGTGTCACCACGTGGTCTTTCTTTTGATTGTGGAGATTCTATTTAGGTGTTTAATTGTTTGTTTTAATGTATTTGTCTGTGTGCCTAGGTGCCTGGTCCCAACTGTGCTTGTAGAGCTCAGAAGAGAGCATGTGTGTCCTCCTGCGTCACTCTCTGTATTATCTTTTGAGGCAGGGTCTCTCTCTCAACCTGGGTGTTTGTATTTCCTCTGCAAGGCGGGAAGCCTGAAAGTACCAGTGATCCCCCAGCCTCCACTCCCCACAGCATTTGTGGGAACACCTGGCTTGTAATGAGAATACTATCACTCATACTTTGGACCTCATGAATGTCAAGAGCAAGAACTTCTACCCACTAGGTCAAATCTCTAACCCCTATGTATGTGTTTGCTTGTTTGTGCACGTGTCTTGGGTGGGAGGGGCATGTCTGTCACAGTGTGCATGAAGATCTGAGGAAAATTAGCTGGAATCAGTTTTCTCTTGGCACCTTGTGGGTACTAGCACAGAACTCAATTTGTCGGACTTGAGCCACCTCACCCACCCATAGATAAAATTTCTGCTGGCAATAGGGGAGGATGTTTTCCAAGCAGCTATAGTAATAAGCTGTGTCTTTCATGATAACATTATAATGATGCGCTATTTGGTTAGATATTGGGTAAAATGTACAAATTATGACCTAAAGGGCTAGATGTCAGAAAACAAAACTGGCAGTTGAAATGGAAAATCTAATTTACAATGTATTTTATCTTTTTTTCTCTGATTGAACAGTAATATTTTATCTTGTAAACAATTTAAGATGTGTTACATCAGATTCTTTGTGAAATAATGACTAGAATATGTTGCCCTAACTTCAAGCTAGTGTTATATACGAAGATAAAGATTTTCAAGAATAGAAAGCTATTATTCTTTTTATGCACCAATGGTTTGCTGTTGAGTAGGATTTATTTTATGTAACTTTACAACATGAATATCACCATTTATTTCGTGTTTTCTTTAATATAGAGGTATATAGAGCTCAAGATATACTAACTAGGTATATTTATTCTCAAATGGTACGCAGTCATAATAGGACCACTAAACGAAATTGTTTTTTAAGCCTCTGTTTCACACAAGTTAATACTGAAATTCACACTTAGAATTTTGTATTTTTATGTGAATCAGTACAGAAATGTGTAACCTTGCAGTCGCCAGTATCTCTCTAATGGAACCGAACATCTGATCAACACTCTGGAAGTCACGCCTTGTACTGGTAATCTGACCCACTGCTCAGGGTCAGTGAAGTCATAGCTATTGGAGGAGAAGCTATGAATACTACTTTACTAAATCAACACAACCCTCGGGCCAGAGCAACACAATAGACAAGCTAAAGTGGGTGTGGAAAACCTTTGAGTCTTTAACCCTAGACAAAGAACTAAAAGATGCTGGCAACATGTCCTAGTCTTCTCTAGGATGAACACATCAGTTGGTTGTCAAATACCAAATGGCCAGCTCTGATAACACATATACAAGAAACATTACACAAACTGAGCAGACTGCACTTATATATCTAGGAGTATATATATATATATATATATATATATATATATATATATATATATATATGCCTATAACATAGTTGTATGTAACAACCATTAATGAAAAAAATGTCCATAATTTAAGAGCACAAGGGGAGAAACTATATGGGAAGAATAAAACATAGGAAGGAAATGATGTAATTGTAATCTCAAAAACTAAAAAAAAATTAATTTTAAAAAAGGTTGTAGCGCTGTGATATCTGTGGAGGGCATTAAAATAAATTCAATGGATTTTTTTTCCTCCTTTCACAAATTTACATTGAATTGTTTTCTTTATGATTGAACATCTCTGAGCAACTGAGTCCTTTATTTTCAATATAACTCTTGTATCAAATATTGAGTATCTGCCATGTTGTCCAGGAGAAAGAAACTCAATGAAAGAAGCATGAGGAATCCCAGGGAGTCAGATTTTGATGAATTATATTCTTAAAGATATACTCTGTATGCGGTTGAAAATGTATTGATTAGTAGCAACTCTTTCTGTAATGCACATTCTCTTTAACTTCCTCTGAAGTGACAGGGTTTAATCAAGAGCCCTAAAGAATTGAATACGAAGAAGGAGACAGTATAATGAAGTTGACCAAAACCTCCAAAATAAATGATGATTTTAAACTCACAGGAAACATATTGATGTCTGTGTTTGTATCGGCTCCTTTGATTTGTATTGTTCATAATAAGCTGCTTAACAAAGGGATTTTTATGTGACTGGCATAAAGCTCCTATCAAGTCCTTTGATATTTATCTTTCTGTGTGCTATTGAATATTAAGAAATTAAATATGAGCAGAAAGCATTTTGAAATACCACTTGCACTATTTTAAAATTTGAGCTTCTTTTCTTTGTAAAATATGAACTCTAAGTAAACCCTCTTCATGAAGCTAAAATCACTCTCTCTGGCGTTGGTTTGCCCCATCACCGTGGCTCAAGCTGTTAGAAACTTCAAGACCTTTAGTGTTCCTACATGGATGTCATCTATTAGACGTGAATTAGTTTCTCTACTAAATATACAGATGAAATATGAGGTGTCCCCTACAATGAAGTGAGCTATGTGTAGTCACATGCTTCTCAAATGCATACCACTCTATGGATAATTCTTAGCAAAATTTCTAACTGATTCCAAGAATACTATTGTGATGTGGCAGTCCCAAATATCTATCATGTTTTTCTTCCTAAATATTTGAAACAGAAGCAATAAATAATGTGCTTAAAACAATTTACATCATAACTTTTTAAATCATAAAAAATTAAACCATAACTTACAAAACTATATCAATAACCTTCAATCACCAGTAAAATTAAATATTTAATCATAATACTGGCAGGACTCGCCTGTTCTGCTTCTCAGTTTATATTGAACCGAAGTTTACTCTGATGGAAGCATTTCTGTACGATCTTAGTCTCTTGCCTCCTGGTTTCCCAGTCTAAGATCCCTCCAAAGAAAATGACAAATTTTGACAAAATTTGCGTTAGCAGTCTGAATTTCCCCAGACCTCATAAATCATTTATTCATTCCTTACTTTTAAATTCTTAACTACTTCACCTTCATATGCCAACATTAGAACAAATCGGTTAAGAACATGCAATGGATAGGCTAATGGTTCAGGCATCTCTAGACAATCCAAAAAAGGATTGAGATTTCCTATGTCAGTGATCAGACCGGGTGCTTTGCCATTCCGTGGAATCCAGCCTCAGTTCTGCGATTTAACAGCTAGGTGCAGATCTGAAAGTTCAAAATCAGCTTCATTCTGTGTCTGTTTTTTGTAATATAAAATCTCAGAACAATAGAAAATGAATCACTATCAAATCAGTTATGCCTTGTGCAGTATCCAGGTGCTTTTCCAATACAGGGATATCGTCAGGGAAAACTCACTTTCTTTCCCTTCCCTAATGTTATAACACTGTTATTATTGCTGGAAATGCCCACCTTCTAAAATCTCTTTTATTATTTATATTATCTATTTTTAAGGCAAGCTGTATATATGTATATGTGTGTATATATATATACACAAACACACATATATGTAAACATGTATATATAAGCATATTTGAGCAAATATATACGTATTGTGTGTATCTAGAAGTTAAGCCCACTGCTTTCAGACTTCTCAAATCTTTGTGGAGTTTTAAAACTTCAATGAACACCTTTTACTAGAATAAACTAATTACACTGTCTTTCATTCCCTAATGCTTCCTTATGTTAGATTAGCACTGATGATATCTATACGATATGCAAGTAACTAGATATTACTCCATTTAAGTATAATTTTAAAAGGCTGAATTTTTGCTCACAAGGATCCCATTAGGAATAGCAACTTAAAAGGTGATTCATTTAAATAATAATCCAATTATTAAACTTTGAAATGTTAGGTCTTTTAAATGTTTCCATGGGATTAATGTTTTAGAAGCCCTTTTCTAATGTTATCTGAAGATCTTTTTATTGTATTTAAAATGTTGTGAGATGAAGACCTCTGCCCAGTAGGCATCATGTGTGGGGGTTGTTAGAACTTTCCCATTTCTGAGACTCATTATTGTGATCCTGATTTTCTAACTTCCTAGTCCAAAGTACCAGAGACAGGACTTCAAATGGATGACAAAAAGAATCTTTCTCTTCTTGATCAGCCTAGATAATAAAATTCCCTTCTTATACTCTGGACTCCTGAGGATGAAAACAAAATTCTACGTTTTAAAAATAATGTACTGCAAGTTCTCTTTTTTTTGTAAAATTGTAAGTAAAATTTGTTTAGTACCTATACTGATTCAAGTTCTTTTTCAGGAGTAACAATATCATTGGATAAGGTTGTCTGTGTAGCTAGATGTTAAACAGATAAATATTTGGGACTGAAAGAACTGTGGGCAGGTTTAATTTGGTGTTCCAGCCAGATTTTGATAAAGGACCCTTTGCTGGCATCATAGAATTCATGGCAGCATGGAGGCAGGAGACAGTGTGGTTATCTTTAGGGATCGATTTTGAATTATTTTGTGTACCATATTTGCATATTAGATATATGAGATGCACATCAGATTAGTAATAGAGACATTTTCATTAGCATCTACTTGCAAGATACCTCACATATGATGGCTAATGTCACTATCCTCTTCCATTCATCAAAATTCATTATCTCACATTAGAAACTTTTACATTTTTTCCAATCATACAAGTGAGAAACTTCAGGGATAACTGTATTCTTAACATTTCTATGAGGACTAGCTAGAAGTGGTACAACCACATTTCAGACCCTAGACTCCTTGATCACACAACCCAGAGTCAGGTAGACAATTCTATTAAGACTGCCCAAAGAGAGTTAGTAAAGAACTTGACACCTGTGATGAATAAGATGGATAGGCATAGTTAGATGAAGTTAAGACTTATCAACATAGACCTACATGTACTTAAGAAGATAGTGCTTTATATGAGAGATCCTGCTTGTGTTTGCTAATTGACAGGATTTAGAGAGTATGTACTTTATGTGTTTTCTTATGTCAAACGTGGCTAATATTTAAATAACTTTCCAGTTAACCATGCCTGTCTATGCTTCTTCTCTTTGCTTTCAGCAACCACAGGCAACTTTATGAACTTAAAGTTTTAGTAACCGGCTGTATCCATGCCAATCCAATCATCATTGGATGGCATGGTTTTATTTTTCTTGCTATTGGAGATTTTTTTAAATTTTTCTTTATTTGATTGATTGATTATCGAGCCAGGGTTTTGCTATGTAGCCAAGAATGAATTTGAACTTCTAATTCTTACACCTTTACCTTCTGAAGTCTAGGATTACAGAGTTACATAGTATAGAGGATCAAACATGGGTCCCTGTGAATACTATCCTGATACTTTCCAAATTGTTCGAAAACGTCAGCCCATCTGTTTCCTGAAGGCTACCTCTTTATTGGTCTTTTCCATCATTCCACCTTAGGTACTTTCAATATAAAAAAATCAAATTGTAGTTACCAATTTTACTCTGCAGTATTAAATTGGGACATCTTGTGGACTCATTCAAGTATTTTCCTACCTCCCTTCTTTGCTCCCATTCTTTCTTCTACACCTATTCCTGATCCCATCAGAACTTTCTCACCAGGTGTTCTAGAATTTATTTCCGATTATGTTAGTGTTTACTGCCAATCACTTTCTTGTTACCTTATCCATTCGTATGTCTTCTCATTCCCTGTCCACTTAGATGGAAAATTCCCACTCTAGAAAAATAGATTCAGAAATACGGAGAAAACCAGGAAGATCACGCCACATAAACATTGCAACTTCTGTCTTTTACTTCACACCCAATTTTAGAAAATGTCTGAATTTGTTGATCCTACTTTTTCCTCTGTCATCCATGGACTAATGTTTTTTATTATGGATTTCGACCACATTCTTTTATAAAAACTCTAATGCAGAGGCAACTAATGGTGACCTTGTTTAAAATGAGAGATACCATACAGCTCAGTGTGCATTGTAGAACCTCTTTGGAAATATTGTTCTTAACCCCTTGCCTTCCACGGTATCTCTTCACTCCATATTTCTCCTTTTACTTTGTCTATTCTGTCTCAGCTTTCTTCACGGTTGCTCCTATAACTAATAATGAAAGAATGGAGCCATTCATAGGACGTTTTGTTCGGGACATTATCTTTTGTCTTTCTACCATCTCTCCTTTCATAATCTCACTCACCATCTTGGTTTCAGTTGCTATCTAGAAGTCGATGATTTCAAAATTATTTATTTAGCCCAGATTTTTGAGGCTCAAGCTGCAAATAAGATACTTTTATGGATATATCTAGTGTGACTAACTTTTAGTCATTCAGGATGAACATTACTGCAAATATCACAAGCCAGGTTCAAATATACGAAGAGTTATTCTCGGGCCTCGTTGGTCACATCTTTATTCGTTCTGGGAAGTTATTTTTATGAAGCAATAGTGGAATAATAGTATTTGTCTCCATCTCATTCTTGGACCCATACACCTTTACCCTCTTCTCATATCGGACATTCCCTTCTCTATGCTCTCCTCTTTTCCTATCAGCCCATCAACCACAAGTTGTATTATGAATGGACATCCGGCTGCATCATTCCCCATCTAAGGCCCCACATGGTTTCCATTGCACTTAGATGGGATGTCAGATTTCTTTCATTAGGTCACTAGAACCCCTTGCGACTTTCTCGTCCCTCTCGCACTGGTGCCACCCTGATTCATTCTCTTCTCCACTTGCCCTGGATGCTCCAGTCACCATGCTGTGTGTCTCTTGGGTCCCCAATCACGCCAGCTAGTTCTCCATCAGAGGAAACTGCCCATGTATTTTTGCTTTCTGAATTCAAATGCTGCTTTTGCTCCCTCTCAGGGTTTACATTATCCTTTCCTCTTCCCCTGTGTGAATTGAGAAAGATTTCTGTCACATGCAAGCTTGGGGGAAATTTGTGCTTTGCGTCTTCTGACACTCGGAGTCATTTGCAATTATAGTGTAGTGTAGGTGCAAACTTGAGGACCTCTAACACCCTCCAACAAGATTCCGGGCACATGAGTATTTGCTAAGGAGAGAGTGATGCTTACATTAAACTTCTTTTCACTAAAGACTAAACTTACTTTTCTCCTGCATTCCCTTTGTTGCCATTATTATCATTAATTACAGTTTGTAATTATTTCTAAAAACTATTGCAGCAATGCAAAGTGAGATTTTCTTTATTCCCGGTAACACCACAGTTTATAGCAATGTTCACTATAGAACTGTGCATCTGAGCTTCCAAGTGAAGATCCTGGGAGTAAATGTTGATGTGTTCTCCACTGTCTAATAAGGGAAGATGTCAAAATATAAAATGTAATTTAAATGATGATAGAAGAATGTGAGGAGCTTGTGTCCTCTTAACAAGCTCCATCTCATTCTGCACTGGATATTCAAACTCCCAGGATGGCAAAGTGAAGCCGCACTGTGCCTTACCTGCCCTGTTCTCTATAGGAAAATACTACTATCCAGGATAAAATGAAAATCAACTGGGAAAAGGATAGTTTTGTTTTGTGTTTTAAATTTTTTCTATCCCTAGAAGGAAAATTGTTGTGTGTCTCTGAATGTTATTTAATCTCTGAAAATCCAGAGTGACTGCAATGCATGTATCTCAGAGAACTAAGAAGGCATTGTCCCAAATATTAGGACCCCTTGTGCTGATACATTAGCACATTTATATAAAAGGAATACATATCTAATAAGGAATAATTACACATCCCATCATAAACAGGCAGACGTCCGAGGACTCTTTGGAAGTTTCTGCCTTGAAAGGGGTAAGTTTTATCTGTGTATTGTTAACTTTTTTATGTATTCTTCGAATAAACGGCATCATTTTAAGGCAACATTCCCCTTACTTGTTAATTTGATGACTCATTTGACTTCAACTGCTCAATGATATATTTTATTCTATACATTGACTATAAATGTACTTTACTTACTCATTTATCACTTTGCACAGGAAAATTTTCCCTCCTAAATATCCATCAACACTCTAAAACTTGGATTCCAACAGTGGGGAAAATGTGAAGGTTTTATTCTTATGATAAAAATGTCTATTAAATGTCTAAAGAGATGGAACAACACATAGGAACACGTATTTCTCTTTTAGAGGCTTGGGTTTGACTTCCAGCACCCATGTTGAGTAGCTAACAATTGCCTGTAATTCTAACTCCAGAGTTCCAGAGAATCTGACTTACTCTTTTGCCTTCTGCTGATACCTTGCTCATAGGTGTAGCCCTGTTATACACACAGACACATAATTAAAAACAACAAAAATAAATGTTTATAAAAGGACATGTGAAATGAACCTCTTCCCTAACTAAATGGTTTTCCTAATTTTGAACTTTTTTTCCAGTGGCATTTGCTTTCCCTCTCACAATTTTATTACACATTTCTCTTCCCTTCCTTTTTGGAAATGATTAGGCTGCCTGATGTACTTGTTTCTAAAATCAAATCAATTCTCCGTTTATTAGTTTGGCTCAATCCACCGGCAATATTGAAAGTGACATATACCATATTTCTTAAAAGATAGTAGTGAACCCGAATTCGGCGCTTCTGCCAAAGCACTCCTGCTCATGATTTCACGCTGGTATTTTTAGTTTCTAGTAATTTGGGGAAAGGTGATATAGGTGACAAGTCAGAAATAAAGCAGAGAAATATGGTCCTCAGTTCCATCTATATATATCACCAGAAAATGTATAGAAAAGTGCATTTCCATTCCAATAACACCTGTGACATTTAGACACTCTATAGAATTTCTGCTTTCAGTTTTTGTCTATATCATATGCAGGAACTAGTTTTCTCTAAATATAGTCAAAAACCTGAAACTAGCCAGACTCTCAGAACTTATATGGTGCAGTGAAGCATAAATTTGCCTGCATTTATACCTTCTATAATTCTCTATAAATGGATTAATAACACCAGTGTCATATTTGGAAAAACTTAGAAACCTCAAACCAAAAAACTCAATGGCGACTTGAGCTACATAAAATGTTCACTTTAGAATATAGTCATGATCTTTGTGTGTAACAATACTCCACCATTAAAGGCTATATTTGCATGATTTACATGTCACATCTTTAGGGATACACTTCCTTTTATGTAGTGGGAGGCAATTTGCTCATTAGCACAGTAAATATTCTTGATTTACATTTAACAAGCATGCTAGCAAATGTCAGACTTTCATTCATACAGCTCACCGCACATTTCTTCTAGATTTTTCTTCTGGCAACATTTTATCTTTCCTTTTTAGGAAGCAAAACTCTTTTACATATTATACCTCTTCGGTGTAAAACATTAGTAAATAACGACAGAGTCTCAAGGCCCTTGGCAACTGGATCCTGGACAACAGCAAATTTAAATAATTTGAAAATAAACATTGTGATAATTTTTAAGTGGACAGAATAGACCCTCTCTCTTCTTCTTCTACTTCTCTCTATCTCTCTCTCTCTCTCTCTCTCTCTCTATCTATCTACCTCTCTTTTACTCTGAATTTTTAGTTGGAACATCACACACAGGCTCAGAACAAGGCAATGTGAGGTATCAGTTCATTTCTGTAAGAAAGTGATTGCAGACAGGGTATAGAACAAGAAGAAAGAGAGGAGGAAATGTGTTGACAGTTCCTGTTGACGCAAATGGCATGACTGACTGGAAACCCCAGTAAAAAGCTTGCCCAGAAGACAAGGCAGTCAAAGCACCTGTCCACTCACAGACACTTACCCCTGAAGGCCTTCCCTGGAGAGCGCGGCTGAGCTTCAGGGTAGACTGACTGCCAGCAAACGCAGCAGCGCAGCAGCGTGCTGTGCCTCAGTCTGCTGGCCTGTGACAGGTTGAGACTGGTGGCCACTTGGTCACTTAGCCGAGGGTATTCTTTGCAGGAAGCAGATTTTCCCCTGGAGAGAGGAGAACATGTCTTACATCGGAACCACAACTTCATTATCTTGCTCAAGAATAATGCACACATAAATATTACAGGGTTATGGTCATTCTTTGGTGTCTGTGCCATATTTTTCTGAATTTTGATTTTCTCGAACTATAACTGTGTGTTTGTAGTTTTATACATTTTTTCACTGTTTATGAAGGAAAAACACTGTTTCTGAAGGAAAAAGCCTATGCTTGGTGGTAGTTAAGTAGCAAATCCCATAAGACTCTGTTTCCCATCTTGTTGGCAGTGGAATGGATCCTCTTAGGATATTGATGTGGAAGTGTTGAAGTCCAATAGGAAGATGTGTTATGCGTTCACAGCCTGCTCACTTTATAAAAATAGTACATTGAAGATTATTGGGGGAGTGGAGAGGCCAGAATGAAAAGAAATTCAACATAGCACAAAGGATTTTCCTCTTAGAAATGATTATTACTCTAAAAGTAAAAGGCAGTCACACTCAACATACCAGAGAAGCCCCTTCTTCTCCTCCTGTATTAACTCATTGTTTACCCCATTGGTACAGTAGCTCAGGCTACCTCTGCCCTCTTACTTCCGCCCACACAAGGAAGACAGAAGGAGTTGTCTAATTGCCTGATGAATTTTCTTAAAATACGAATGATTCTAAGACAAGAGTCTTTTTTCCCTCCTTTTTCCTGAGGGCTGGCTTCAGAACTATACACTCTTGGTTGGTTTTCCTTCAGGCATAAATATATTCATGATAAGTACTATTGGTCATAGGTGATGAAAATGAATAAGGGGAGAAGATGTGCACATGCCTGTACTTGTGCGCTTGCCTATGAGGAAATGTGGACTGACCAGATATTAACCTTCAGGACTCCATTCCATTGCCGCTCTCCCATCTTCTATGACATTGGGTCTCTCACTAAACTTTGAGATTGTCCTTGGGGTACACTGGTAGGCCAGCATGACCCCAGGGTCTGTCTTTCTTCACAACCTCACTTACACTGTGTTCACAGATGCGTACACCGAATATGCAGAGTTTGATGTAGGTTCTGGGTACCCAAACTCATGTCCTTAAGCTTGCAATTAGCACTTTGCTCATCGACCTCCAAAAACCTTCTTTTCTTCATATCCTCTTAAGATATTAGTAGAGGTTTTACACACATGTGAATATATATAGTTACCCAGCTCCTAATAATATATTCTGGGATAGTGTGTATATTAATGAATGCACACTATAAAGGGTTTTCATTTTAGTTACTTATTATACACCCATTTAAATATGATAGCTGCCTCGCTATTAAAACATTCAAAATTTTTTCTTCCAGCTATTTTGAAATATACAATATATTATTTGACATAAATTTCAGATTTTATCACTGTTATCTGTAACTTTTCATCTGTTTGTCAACTTCTACCTATCCCCTTCTCCTTTCATCCTTTTACGACTTGTGTTTCTAGTCTTTCCTGAAAAAAAGTAATACCTTTTCCTGAAACTTAGATGCAGTGCCTCTATGAACTTCAGCTCCTCAATGTACCCTTCCTTTCCCTTTGAATATTGGAAGTGAATAGTCCTTAATAAGCCAGCACCAAAGAGTAAGTAGATCTGGTGCAGGTGAGAGAGCTCAGTTAGCACAGTGCTTTCCATTGCGAGCAGGAGAACCAGAGTTCAGTGACCAGAACCCAAGTAAAACGCCAGATATGGAGGCATGTTCTTCTAATCTCAGTAAAGGGAAAATGGGCACAGGTAATCCTTGGGACTTAGTGGCTAGCCAGCTAAGTCAAACGGGCAAGCCCAGAACCGAGGAAGGGAGAGAGAGAGAGAGAGAGAGAGAGAGAGAGAGAGAGAGAGAGAGAGAGAAAGAGGAAGAAGAAGAAGGAGGAGGAGGAGGAGGAGGAGGAGGAAGAGGAGGAGGAGGAAGAGGAGGAGGAGGAAGAGGAGGAGGAGGAAGAGGAGGAGGAGGAGGAGGAAGAGGAGAAGGAGGGGAGGGAAACCCTATCTCAGACAAACAAACAAAACAAAACAAAAACATGGTGAATGGTACCTGAAGAGAAACGACACGCACAGTTGTCCTCCGTATTTCTCACTCACATACAAACACACAAGTTTACACATACCCATGCACACCTGCAACTGCATACATGCAGGAAAATGTCCTTACACATACACAACTCAACAACAACAAACCCAACACTTGCATCGATAAAACCACAAAATTGCTAGCTTCAAGTTCATACAAAGTTTTAGCGTATACTATATATAGTGGAGCTTGTTTTGGAGAAGGGATTTCACTGTACTGTTTATTTTCCTAACAGATGCGCATGTGCATAGACAAAAGCACCTCAGTGTTCTTTACTTCCAGAGTGTGAATTCCTGGGCAGATTGCTGCTCTCAATCTCAGCGTGGCAATGAAATATTTGGGCTTTCATGTCATTTTCTTTTTCAGAGTGTGGGTACATTGCCAGCCAGTAATGAAGATTATAGCTAAATAAATGACTCAATAGTCAACCTCCAAGTAATGGTTGTATTTAGCTTTTAGGGTAATCGTAACTTCACTGTGGTATTAGTAATCTCATCAACTTTTTGGTTAGGGATGGATAAATAACTAGCTGTTAGTATGTAAATTACCAACAAAAACGTTTTGCAGAAAATGGGTCAGGTTAGAGATGTAAATGAGGCCTAAAATGTCTCATTAGGTTTTGAATTGCCTTTTTTTTTCTCCCCAAGCATTATAAATCTTGTGAGCTTTTGGGGTAATTTTCTTGCTTGAATAAGTTAGTACGGTCTTTTCCAATAATAAATGAACAAAAATACCTCTAAAACTAATTCTGCTTGAAAAGACAGAACAAATTGAAAGTTGAAGTATCATTTATTAGAAAGTTACCCAATATTTCTGTTTCCTAGGATATTCAGGTAATGAAGTGCCCAAGGCACGGGCAAAGATGCCCAGATTTCACGTGCATTATAGTGCTCAGGTAGGAAGAGAGATCTCTGTCGATGGCTCCTCTTTAATGTTTGTTGTCCAGTTGAACTTTGCTTATCAGAGATGGGTATTGATCAGTGAGGACAGAGTATGAATCTTATTTTTGGTGAGGAAATGGATCATCTTTGATTGTGCAGACTATCCGTTTGGTTGTTTTCTGCTCGGTATCATTTACACTGCTCATTACTAAAACGTGCTTTCAGAACAAATGCTGAGTAAAATTGTCATCTCCCTGAGAGTACGGCTTTTGGACCACTGTACTCTGTGAAGTGATAACCGTGGATGTATCATCCAGGAGAGTCTTGCTTTAGATCTTATGAGACACTAATGAAACAGTGCTACATCACAGCCCGAGACTGTCGGCAGGCTGTTTAACACATCCTCTTTCAACCATGCTAGTTTCTACTCTACAAGCCACTAATTTACAGCAGTCTAAATTAGTCTTGCGTGACAAAAGTATGAAGTGTTAGTTGGATATGTGCTCATCGATCACAGCATTGCCAATGTTTAGGACAGTTTAACTTCTCAAACTCATGACAGGGGACTGGAGTTTTTGGTACCGTGAAAGCTGTAAACGTGAAATAGTAAATATGCAATTATATCAACTACCTACATTTAACAAGCTTAAAAAAATATCTAAAAGGGAAATGTATAGGCCTGCTGTCACCATTTAGTTTGTTTCTGTGCAGGGGTCAGTTGAGGATAAAAAGTCTATGATTATGAAATTGTATTAAGAGAGTTTTCATTTGTACTATTGGCTAAGTCAGCTCTCAAGAAAACCAGCTCTACCTGAAATGCCCACTACAGTGATTGCCCACTTTGCCGTGCATCTACCTTTCTATTTCCCAATAGTGAGTCTTAAAATGAATCTCTGCAAAAGAAGTGTGGTGGTTTGAATAGGAAATTCCCCCATAGATCACTAGGGATTGTCACCATATGAGAGGAATAAAGAAGTGTGATCTTGTTGGGTTGGGTGTTGCCTGATCAAAGGAAGTGTGTGTGTCAGTGGGGGTGGGTTTTGAGGTTTCAAAAAGCCAAAGCCAGGCCCAATGTGTTAGTGGCTCTGAATATCGAACTCTCAGCTTCTTCTACAGCACCGTTTCTGCCTGCATGCCTCCATGCTCCCCATCATGAAGCCTGAACCTCTGAAACTGTAAGGAAGCCCAAACTAAATACTTTCCTTTTATAAGAGTTACCAAGGTCATGGTGTCTATTCACAGCAATAGAACACCAACTAAGTCAAGGTTTTTTTTTTCATTCTTTTAAGCAATCCAAATTTATATATCTTCATATATCACATGTTCTTTCTTTAATTAATTTATTTATTTGTTTATAAAAATTTCCACTTCCTCCCCTCCTCCCCATACCCTCCCATTCCCCCCACTCCCTCTCCTCTTTCCCCCCACTCCCTCTCCTCCTCCCTCTCCAGTCCTAAGAGCAGTCAGGATTTCCTGCCTTGTGGGAAGTTCAAGTTCCTCCCCTCTCCCTCCAGGTCTAGGAAGGTGAGTATCCAAACAGACTAGGATCCCAAAAAGCCAGTACATGCAGACAAAACAAGACCCAGTGCTACTGTCCTTGGCTTCTCAGTCAGCCCCCATGTCAGTCACATTTAGAGACTCCAGTTTGATCACATGCTCGTTCAGTCCCAGTCCAGCTGGCCTTGGTGAGCTCTCATTCGATCAGTCCATGAGAAGCAGATGGAGGGAGAATGTGAGCAAGAAAGGCAGAAGGAGAGAGAATATCACATGTTCTTATAGATGAGATTTCATTATTTCACTATTCTATACATGAGGAAAAGATAGGTGATAATATTCTTCGCAGAGTCTTTTCATTATAAGTGGCTTGTACTGCCTACTGATGTTTTGTAGATAAATGAGCGATATTGGCACGTGGTTTAAGAAAGGACAGGGAGGAGATAACAGAAGACACGGGTATCCAGAACCATCTCAGTGGGTTAAACAAGGGAGCTACACAGGTGTTCCATAGCCATGTCAGGGTGTGTGTTTTGAAGGAGATTGTTACTTTAGTAGACAGGACAGATAATTTAAGAGTGAACCTATGCACTCTGACATGTATTTAGATGGTCTACATACAATCATGTCACCTTTGATTAACTTCCCTACTAAAATGATATTGTTGGCCTCCTGAAAACTCACACAGATTTCCTTCTCACTCCTGTGCCCTCAGAGTATTTTCTACTTTTTTTTCATGAGGGTTCCATGTTTCGGATGATTGGGAATTTCTCTCACTAGCTTGTTAGCAACTTTACTCAAAGTCCAAATTTCTAGACTTCAAGGGAGCAAGAAGCAGAGCTTCTGATTTGTGACTCACAGTCTCCAGCTTGCCTCTCTTCCCACAGTTCCCCCTCCCTTCCCTAATCTGACTCCCCTCCACCACCACTTCCTCCAAAACCCACTCTCCATCCACTCCTCAGAAAGAATAAGGCCTCCCATGGGGAGTCAAAAAAGTCTGAGACATTAAGTTGAGGTAGGACCAAGGCCTTCGGGAACTGGGCAGAACAAGGACTGGGCAGGTATGAAACCCCTCTGACAACATAGCCCAGTTGTACAGTTGCTCAGATACTATCTGCTCACATTAGAAGACCTCTCTCTGTCATGTCGCCTGAGTAGCCTTGTGATCAGATTTTCAGATCTGGCTCAACTTCTGCTTTGTAATTACAACTACTGCCATTCATAAAACTAAAGATCTACATTTTAGAGAAGACAGAGTAAAATGCCCATGTTTCTGGCATGTGTTCTTTGCCAGGATTATAACTGAAATCTTATTGTTAAAGAGTACTCATTTACTTGTGCGCATGTGTGTGCTTCTCAGTGTTTATATGTGCTCCTGTACATGTAGAAGCCTGCAGAAGTCAGAAGAGGGCATTGGATTCCTAGGAACTAGAGTCAGGCATCATGTGGGTGCTGGGAATTGAACACCGGTTCTCTGCAGGAAAATTAAATATTTTTAAGTGTTGTACCCTTTCTCTAGTCCTGTAACCAAAATTTTATTTTTTAATTGATTTTTATTTAGCTCTACATTTTTCTCTGCTCCTCTCCCTGCCTCTCCCCTCCCCCTCAACCATCTCCCAAGGTCCCTGTGCTCCCAATGTACTCAGGAGATCTTGTCTTTTTCTACTTCCCAGGTAGATAAGATCTATGTATGTTTCTCTTAGGGTCCTCATTGTTGTGTAGGCTCTCTGTGATTGTGATTTGTGGGCTGGTTTTCTTTGCTTTGTGTTTAAAAATTGTTTTTTTTTATTCTATTCCTGTGCATATTTTTCAGAATACAGATTAGATCATGGTTAGCTGACGTACGTGACATATGTCTAGGGGTGTTCTATTTTCAGAGTAACACAGTTTAGTTTCATTTCTGAGTAGAAATACTTATGTAGATGTATAACTAAGTTATTTTTCAGAGATATTTTAATTTTTACTAAAAATACTAATGTTTTAGCTATATTATTAGATTAATTGCACCCAAATTTTTCTCTTTGAAGGATTTAAAGTCCATATTTCATGCCAAGTGGTGCCTTACTGTAAAGGGGGTGCCTTACGGTTCCCCTTTCTTATATGCTAGGAACTGGTGGATGAATGGTGAAGGGATAACACCTGGGAGCTATTTTAGTCAGTTAAAGCAGGAAGAAAATATGGGCCGTGACTGGACAGGACAGCAGGGACTTTGAATTTGGTCTATTGAAGTTTATGACATGGGTTAAGTGGTTTAATTTTTCCCAATGTCAGGTCTTTCATCTAAAAAGTAGGCTGTTAGACTTGTTATCCCCACGGTGTCTGCTAATTTGAATGCCCCACTGTAGGGGATTCCTGATACCACTAGGGACTGGAGATCGTTAATTGCTTCAGAAGTATGTCCACAGACAAACTGGGTCGCCTGGGACCGAGAACATAGCTTACTCTATTTGTTGCTGTTTGCGACTGTCGCTTTTTTGTTTCCTATAATGGTGTTTAAAAAGTTATTTCGCTGGATGCATGTCTGCTTTAGCAGAATAACTGCATTTGCTACCAAAACAGAGAGGAAACCAAATAAAATACAGCAAAAAGAAAGCCCTGTACTGAATAAACATATTCTAGGTCTGACACGGTGATTTCAGGTTTCAGCCAGAGAAGTATCCTCAGTTTACACGGCAGCGCAACTTTCATGAGAGAACAAGTTGAATCATACACCTGTTCTGGTACCCCAAAATGTTTTCCTTTCTTGTAATCATTTTAGTGAGAGAAGTTAAGAATAACCATTTTATAAGCTATTTTGTTTGCTACACAGAGGTGTTTACATGCCGCAGTGAGATGTTGAGTTTACATTTTATACTTTGGGTCTATAAATTTATTTTAAAATTTAGTGCAAAAAATCATAAATCCAAAAATACTTTAAATGTTTCTATAAAACAGGAATTTGCTAAACTTTATGGTCCTTACCTTTTACAAAACATTATACTTACTTATGTTCAATTGTTTTGCATTTTAAAACATATTTTTATTTTTATAATTCTATTTTCAAATTCAACAATTTTTGAATGTCATAGATTGGGGTAAAATGTAAGTCAGATGACACATATGCATTCTGGACATACTTAAATTTAAGTTTTACTTAACTAATATTCTTTTTAATTTTAAAGTTTTATTTATATAATATATTTTGCTGATATTCTTTTCCAAGAAGTATGTCTCCTGGTACAAGTTAGAGTTAAAAAGTCATAGAGAAAGCAGAGATCTATCCATGGCTATCTCCTGGCATCAGTGATGAAGCAGCTATCACTTTCTGATGATTACAATAAAAAAAAAGATGCATTTTATTTTTTTACAGATTTCTGAAATCTCAAAGATTATAGGTACACTTGTATACTATCCAAGATTATAGATAAGCTTGTATACTATCTATCCCAACATAGGTCAGATTATGAGGTTCTGTGTGGGTGGGAATGAGTGAACAGAGAGAGAGGCAGAGACAGAGTGACACAGAGAGGGGGGAGACAGAGACAGAGAAAGAGGGAGGAGACAGAGAGACACAGAGAGAGATTGAGTCCTTCGAATTATTGTAAAGTTACAATGAATGCATGGCTAGAGAGAAAAGAAATGAGTGTAACTTTACCATGCAAAGAACTGAGAATTCAACCCCCTGGATTATGCTAGTAAAACCCTAACAGTCTAAACTCAAACTCCCTTTTCATTAGTAACATTTTCTCTAAAGAACTTACCAAAATTTTAGTTTATTTACCTAAATCTCTTACCTGAGAATGTAAAGGGAAGCAGAGGGGAGGGAGGGAGGAACAGAGAGAGGAAGAGGATGAAAATGCCTTCATTTTGGTAAATCACCCTTCAGTCTTGGACATGAATTTAGAAAAACAGATACAATTTACGTCCTGGTAACATGATTGGCTTTTGCCAAAATGATTTATCTGTGAATATACACCAATTCTATCTCCCTAACACACTCCAACACCTACATTCCTAGATCTTAAATATTGCTTATGACTGATGCTATCCATAAATGCATTCTTCATTCATTTGGTCAAGAATATTTTCCATAGGAAATGGATGCCAAAAGCCAGATCATGCACTCAGCTTAAGTCCTGGTCCCACAGCCAGTCCCACACCCACAAATCAAGTCACATAACTGCCACCCACATTCACAGAGCCTAATTCGGTCCCATGCAAGATCCCCAGCTGTCAGTTCAGAATCCATGAACTCCCACTAGTTCGGGTCAGCTGTCTCTGACTTTGCCAGTTGTGATCCTGACCCCTACTCCCCATTCATATGGTCCATCCTCCCTCTCTTCAACTAAGCTCCAGGAGTTCAGCCCAGAGCTTGGCAGCCCCTTGTTCTACTGTCTTTTCTATGTTGTTCTTGCTCTTGAGGACTGTTTGTTTCAGGTAAATAATTCAATGAAACATTTTTGGAGTCATAATAGGTATAAATTTCGAGGAAATAGACCAAACATAACAATAAAATTGCAGTACTAAGAAAAAAAAAGAATATTTTTCAAAACTTTGGAATGCTGGTCCCATTGGCTGATCAAGTTTCAATGAGGCATCAGGGTTCACCAGATCTCTTTTTCACAAAATGTATATTGCTTCTTCGGCTAAACAAATATGTAGACAACCAACTCTTTCTCTTGCAATCTAAATTGCAGTAATATAATCCATGTATTCAATATGTCTTTGCTTACTCCTTCACCAAATCTTATTGACTTTTTTTTCAGTTACCAGAACCAATGTCTAAGCTGCAAAGTGGCAAAAATACTAACAAGTAATATTTTAAATAAGTATTTGCCCTTGAGGATGTGTTGTGAATGAATTAAGAAAAGTAATTGCATACATATTAAATCTTCTAAAAAATTAAAAGTAAACATACAAACATCTCAAAGAACTAGATAGTGAGTATTAGCCCATAGGATATCTTCAACTTCAATATACTATATTAAAATAATAAACTCTTCTTTGAAATCGCTGACCCTATTTTTCACTTAGTTTTATTATTTTAAATTATTTCCATTATCTTCTATCTGCTTGATTTTAGACTGAGTTTATGTCCTCCACCCTAGGCAGCAAGCCACATCATGACCTCCAGGATCTCAAGGACGTGAAGGCCCTCACTCATAACACCTGTGTTCTGTGGAGGTCCACGCTATCGACCCCACTTTGCTAAAGGGCTAACACCGAACAGGACGACATGCTGCTCTCCGGCCATCACTGAATCTGGGTCTTGTGAAAACTGAAAGCGCTACCTAGCAGGAAAGCGAGTACTGCTCGGGACACTAATTCACGCCCAGTAGGATAAGTGGCAGCCCTGAACTTGTCACTAGCTAAGGTGGCAGTTTGCTTAGCTGACACAATGCCAGCAAGGAGGGGACAGGAAGCTGATGGCTATTCTCTAAGGGCAGGGGAGAAAGAGAAAGTAAGGAAACTGAAAATAAACCACACAACACGGTTCTGATGCAAATTCGCCAAAGATGTCAGCAGGGAGTGCAAAGGGAGCACAGAGGATCCTAGTTTCCAACCCTTGCGTTTTGACATTTCGATTCCTCTACAACCTCAAATCATCAGACGCAGCGGACTGCGGCCAAACTTTCTGAAAGGCACTTTTGTTTGACTTCTCTTTCAGTGCATCGCAAGGAAGGCCAATTTTAAAAAAAAAAAAATTAATGGTCATACTACAAAGAAACACCATAATAATAAAGTCCTTTGCTCTACTATTATAAAATAATGAAGAGAATACTTAATTTTTACAAATCAGATGACTGCATTTGTAATTAAAACAACTTTGTTTGTGCGAATGCTGCAACAGCACGAGGGCTACAAAATTTCAAACGCCTCTAAGTGTGAACTTGACACTGTCAGAAAGGGTTCACCAGCATGCACTGGGGAGGGGGGGTAGTGCATAGGACACACTTGAACAACTGTAACTTCATAAAATTCTAAGCAGTGAATTCCTGAGGCATGAAAACATGTTGGAAGGATAATTCTAAGTGGCATGAGATATAGTTTCCAAAGACTGCACAATCAAAGATCTAAGAATAAAGAAATAAAATTCAGAAAACAGCATGCTAAAAGCCTGTTTCCTCTTTGGTTGTAACAGAATTATGAGGCTGGGGTGGGGTGGGGGGATAGAAGAAAAGAAAGAATGAAAGAAAAAATAAAAAAAAACAGGAAGGAAATTAAATTTCTATTTTCACAGGCAATAACGTGTCGTACAATTTGCAATTAAAAATAAATTAGGCACAAAATCTGCAACAGATTGTTTTTAAACTTTCATTAAACCTCTTGAGTTATGCTGCTGGATGCAATGTGCTAACAGAAATGCTAGGGTTGAAATGAGTTTCTGGCACATGAAATAAAACTATGTCTTCAATCTAAAAAATTTAATTTACAGCTTAGCTGATTGGATGTAGCATTTTAACACCACTTTGGAGGTTGAAGAACAGCAAGCGCCATAATCCGCTGAGTATTTTGATCACTACCACACAAGCATGTAACATACTTTGTGTTCAAGGGGAACCTTTATCCAGGAGGTAAAGCTGGTGCTGAATTATAATCACATTCACAAAGATTGCAAGCCTGTGGGTATTAAGCTGTGCACTCCCAAGCTTAGCCAGGATTTAAGCAACCTACTCTGGGACCATACAGTTGATCTGATAAGAGTACTCTGAGACCTTGAAGTTTATTTTTGTTAGAAGTTTTGCATTCAAGGTCTCCAACATTAGACCTTTTTAGTGCTAATCAAATGTGGTTTTGTGTAAGTTCCAGCCATGACACTTATAAGCAGATGGAGAGAGAGAGAGAGAGAGAGAGAGAGAGAGAAGGAGGCACAGACACAAAGGTTTGCTGCCAGAATCAAAGGAAATTTTGAAGGTCCAAAAACAACTTCTGATGTCTTAGATGTTATTCCAGATTATTTTTTTGGAGTATTTGTCTGAAAAAGATTTGTCAGATATTTTCCCTACTTGATTTAAATAACTTATTTAAATGACAGATGCCATCTGTATCGGGAAGCACTCAAGTCTTTTGCTGAACTTTTTCTGTTCTGATGAATCAGGGAGTTATTTCTAGAGCAGGTGCTGCTCACATGCAGTCTCTAATATGTGATAAAAGGGGACGGTAGAAAGAGAAAGCTCAGAATTCAGTTTCATATACTCTTTCAGAAAACGATTATTAAACATTTCTGGATGAAATCTGGTTGAAGAACAACATTATTGGTACATGCAAAAGTCTTGAGTCTAACATCTGTGTTCTTTCTTTAATGTTTCATATCTACTGGGTATTTGGGGTCTTATTTCCTTATGCATGGGTCACTACGATTGAAAAGTTAAGAGTTCATGAAAATTTCATAAAAATATATCTTTACTCTCATTTATCACTTTTTATTTTCCTCTTTTTTTCCATCAGTAAAATTCAAGTTGCAACATTTTCCTAAAGGCCCAATAAAATCAGTTCTTTTCTGTCAACCAAAATAAGGAAAAATATACGTTTTTCAGTCCATTTTTATGAATAGAGACTAAGAAATGGATATAATATCTTATTCTGAGTCATTGAGTGTGATATGTTTAAATATATTTGTACCATTTTTTCTATCCATCCTTATGATTTCTGTGTGTTGCAGCCTCATCTGGTTAGCTAGAAGACTGGGTATAATATAGTCAGACTCTGGAAGAGTGGGTGGTTAGGCTGCCATTGATTCACTGGTACATTGTATCTGAATGACAAGCAATTTGAGTCTGCAGGTGAATTGAGATAATTGTAGCAATTCTCTGAGCTGAGCAGTCATATTGTATAGCCAACCCAGTGAAGGTACAACTGGAGAAATAGTCTCGGGTAGCTATATGTATATCCAAGTTGGAAAGGGTGAGGATTTGAATAAAGAATTTAAAATACATCATACACTAACTGGAAGACGTTCAGAATCTTGGGCAAATATGTCTTGACAGAATTAAAATCAGCATACAATAGAGGTACGTGCATCCCTGGGCTTCTTGTGGCAATATCTTCAATAACAAAGTTATAACATCATACAGATTTCCAGAAATAGATGAAGGGATGAAGACAATGTAATGAGCTACACATCCCCAATGGGGTATAATTTACCTCTAAATAAGTAACAAACCACTTTCTGATTGGATTAAATCCTACTTCACAAAGTGAAACCCATACCAGACACCATTATAGGGCCAAAAAATTATGGCTAGACAGAATGTCAGTGCATCTACCACTTTTATTTTGTAGTATGGATATAGTATTCGATGGATTTGTAGTGACTTTTTCATTATACCCACAAATCTATGTCTCTTTCAACACTCAACTGAAAATCTTCTATTTGCAATCTGTCATGATCAACACAGCAACCCATGACTGGCCACCATTCAGAAAATAAGAGATTTCAGAGGACTTATGGACCATATAGATCACACCACTCTTGCTCAAGTCTCAGGAATCATTCCAGAAGGTGGAGTGAGATGACTGAAGATCTGAAGGTGGGGGTTGACTACAAGCAAGCAACATCTTCTGGTCATGGGAAAGCAGCATATATAAACTCACATTGCTTGCAAGAGTATACACAAAACCTGTGTAAGACCATGTAAGACCAGATCCCAGCGTGAAGATTGGAGTTGAGCACACAATCTCATCCCTAGCCAGTGAGATATTAGATACTGTAAGATGCTCTGAGGGGTAGAATCAGTTTTCTGTAAGAATGAAGCCCTGGTATGTAGACTATACTCCGGTGGAAGGTCACATATCCAAGAACATTTGGGCATCACAAATTAATTTTTACAGTTTTAAAAACTGCAGAGTTCGCTGTGTGCAGAAGAATTAGTAGAACTGAGGAGAGATGTGGGGTAACTACAGGAAACTCTCAAAGAATTAATAGTATGTATATATATGTGTGTGTGTGTGTATATATATGTACACTGTATATGTGTCTCTAATTTAATTGTATGTGTATAGTATTTGGATGTATAATTAATTGTATAGGTATGTATAGTATGTATATGTATAATTAATTGTATGTATATATAGTATGTGTATGTACAATTTAAAAAGAAATATGAAATTATACTTTTTTCAAGAAACTAGGTGGGGCTATAAATTACCATGTTAGGCCAAATAAGCCAGAGTCACATAGAAAAATATCACATGCCTTTCTTTCATGTGTAATCTAGGTTAAAATCAAACAAGAAGAAGACATGAAAGTAAAATTGTGACTACCTAGGAAAATGAAGGGCATGATCAGGAAGGGGAGCAAAAAGAGATGGCCAGAGACAGGAAATTGTGCTGAGCACAATGAATGCCATATAGACATGTGTGATGTCGCAATGAAAGCCTATTATTTTGGACAGCATATGCTGATTCAAATAAGCATGCACAGTGGACAGCACACGTGCACACACACACACACCCAAAAGCTCAAACAAAACAACCACAACTCTGAGTCTATAAGCAGCACGCGTCCCTTCCTAATATCCAGCAGTCTTTGAGGCATTATCAAGTCAAGGCTCACAGGCATCTCATTGCAAAGAGGAAAGGATAATCTTCAAGGGCCTGTGATTGCACAAAAGCTATTCCTCAGGGATGTGTGCAGCTTTAAAAGGATGAGCCTGGTGGCTTGAAGCATTCTATAATAGATTCAAGGAAGATTAAAGACGTGTGGCAGCTGATGGAGGGTATACAAGGTGTCCAGCAGCTTGGCTATGGTATAGCTGGCTGAAGCAACGCTGTGCGCTTGCCATCAGACTGCTTTTAGTTCTCAACGATTGATCTCTCGAAAATAAATGACACCAGTTATTATTCCGTGATCTTTAATCTCTGATCTCTCATTTTCTGGAACTTGGCCCTCTTCTATTCTTCTCCCTTTCAGATTATTCATTTTTAATGTCACTTTCTGTCTTGTCAACATCCTCTTTATTCCAGGACTCTGCTTAGGTTCTCTGCCTTTCTTAACCAAAGTCCTTTCTGGTGTCTTTTGATTTTCCTGTGGTTTTCGCTTCATGTGTTGCTGGAGATTTTTATCTCTGGTACTAACGATATTCTAAAACCTGCATTTACATGCTCTACCAGACATAGCAAACCTGGACCCTTTAAGAAAATTAAGGCTAAGTTATCATAAACTGGACTCATTTTTCTTTCCTTTTGTTTCGTCAACACTCGTCCATCCTTCCACTTTCTCCATCTGGTAGAGATTTCATTTTGATCCATAAGACAATTGCTTATACAAAGTGGATGAGTTGTCATTTTGAAAACTTTTCTCTTTACTATGACCATCTGATGTCACATGACCCTAAGAAGTCAGCCTAAAAATAATCAAAATAGGTCTTAGTTTTGCATCATCTTTCCTGCCACTTCACAGCTGTTTTAGCTTTACTCATCCTTTCCTAGTAGTCATCTGTAATAACTACGTGTTCTGACTCCAGAAGAATATTGGTTATCAAAATGTGGTCTCGAGGGTATCAACACCAGCATGACAGTTGTTAGAAGAGAAACTCTCAAGCCACACCAGACCTATGAGTTAACAAACTCTGAGTCTAGGGCCTGGTGCTTCATGTTTTTTTAAAACAAGAACTTCTGCTGCTTTTGATGAATGTTAAAATTAAGAATCTTAATAGTCTGGTTGATCTGTACCCTATTGGCTAACAAACTCTCTTTGTAAGAAACTCAGTTATTTTATTTGCTATATGTACAGATCTACTGCTAACCGACACTAGGTGATATGTTTAGCAGATGTTTGGGGGTAGTCAGTAGTGCAGGCTAGCATTATTTTCCCTATTTCTTCAGTGCACCGTTATGTTTTTTTGTTCCATGACTTTCCTTACCTGAATATGGTAGTTTGTCATGACAACGTTCCCTGAATTTGGTTTACTTAAACGACAGGGTTGACAAGCATCTCTAAATAAGCAGCATACAGCTTTCTATATTTCTTGCTATGCACCATAGTATGTCCTGGCCTTAGCATTCAGATACCGTGAAACTTATCTTGAACTTCTGAGTGGCAAATACAAGGACCAGAGTTCTGAATTAATAGGGATAGTCATGGAGCAGGGGTTGTAGCCATGGAGACTAAGGAGTGATTATTACTCCAGCAGAGTATTGTCAAACCAATCTGAACGTTTGACTTTACCTTGTCACTCGTGGCCCTTTCTCAGCAATTATTCTTTTTTATTCCCATACACCATTCATAAACAATTATAAATACTCTGCTCAATCAATCTGCCTAGCATGTTCATCTCTTCATGGAAAACTTAATTCAAAACCCCTTTCCCAGAGAATTCCCATATTCATTTAATTCAACTCCAATGTTCACTCTTCTATTTATCTACTCCAGACTTCCCAGGACAAAGTCAACTGCCCGGCATTCTGTTCTCCCACACTGACCTCCCCATGCCCCTGGTCTTTTATGAGCACAGTTTACTATAATATACCTCCCTGACCACTCACTCCTTCCCTTCGCTCACCAAACAGCAACTTTTTCAGGACTGGGACCACAATCTTTGTTTGTCCTCCTTGAGGGGAGCTGTCATTTAAAAATTGTCTTGTTGGTTTTCTTATGCATTTTTTCAAGATGCGCAGTAACCAACTTGTTTGTCAAGACAGTTTCACGGGCCACTTTTCATTAAGTGACATTCTGAAACTTTTTCACATTGTTTTCAATATTTATTTGGCTGTTTCGCTCAAAGCGATCTGAAGGTAAGGTCTCCAGCAAACCATCTATAATCCCTCCGTCTTTTGCTTAGCTGGCGACAATACCTTGGTGTAATTAACCCCTTGAATATTGAAACTACAAATTTAGGTAACAGTTCTGACAGTTTTATGAGAGAACTCAACAAGCTAAATTATGGTTTTTATCTCTTTCACCTGAGTGCATTATCTACGTGACTACTGCATCATTTACCTGCCAACTTCCTGCCCAGTCCACAGTTCATGAGGACTTCCTTTCGTTCGTCCACTTCAACTTTTATTACGTCAGTGTTAAGGCATTTGGTTCCATGTTTTAAGAGATGTTTCGTCATGAATTTGCTCTTCATGGATCAGAAGTGAAACTTCCCAGATCTGTATGCCTAGTACCTTCTTCAAGTAGATTTATTCATTGTTATTGTTGATAATATAACTTTTTCTGAGACATTCCAGTATCAAGTGATTGTTTCATTTGTTTTTTGTTTTCTCATAGTCAATCCAAAAAACAAAACAAAACTACATCATCATCAACAACAACAAAACAGGATTCACATAGTATAAAGTTTCAGGTGATCAACCACAGTTTTAAACTTTTCAAAGGAAGTCCTCAGAGAAGCAACTCACTTGATTTGAATAGACTGCTGTGTGGAGTAACAATAGATTTCATCTCACTTTGCTCGGCACTACCCTAAACTTGAATTACCCTTCCTCAAACATGTACGTGCTGTATTTGCAACCCATAACTTTGGTTTCTTAGTAAATGTCTTCATTTTCTCATAAAATGTTGTTATCAGAATATTTGTGTTTACATACCCCTATCTTATTTAACAATGGCGCCAGCATGTAAGAACCATAATACTGACTATTCAGATACGCAGAGAGGAACTCAATAGTACACCTTTAAGTGACAGTTCATGCCTGAATAGGAAAAGCATAGTCATGCCATCTGCTAAAGTCTCGAAGATCTATGGGAGAAATACTTATATCTGTGAAGTTGTGAAGAAAAAGGGAAATGTCTGTGCTCATTTTCCTCACGTATTTCAAACTGCAAAGGCAATGACCATCATGCATGAGAAGTGCTTAATTCTGACGGAATGGCATTAGAAGTGCATCTGTATTTGGGTGCAGAAATGATAGTGTATGAAGCATCCATCTGTGGCTTTAAGCAAGCCCTGAAGTTTCTGGAACTGCATTCACTATGGACATCGCACGCATACTTAAGTAGCATGCCTATATACGCATACCTATGAAAGTAGGTCCAGGAAGAGATTAACAGCAGCGGCCCACAGAAAATAAAACAATTACAAACTAACTACAATAAAATTTCTGTAAATGTGTGCCTTCTTGTGGTTCTCAAAAGACATACAGTTCTTTGCTATTGGCTTAGAAGACAAGATACTATTTCTCTTTGGGGTACTCCAGGGCCAGGATCCCCTGTCATTTGCTTGAAGACTACTGTTAGAGAGAGGACAGCCACTTGAGGCGCAGTGCCATCATGATCAGTCTGACCAAGGTGACTTTAAGTATTTCTAAGAGGCAGGGAGCATGTAGAAAATGGGTATGCTCAACCAGGGCTGAGCCACATCCTGCACAGGGTGTGTGAGGGTGAGACATTTTACCACAACATAAAGTTCACAATTTGTGAATTGTTTACATGTAGAATTTTTCATTGAGTTGAATGTTGCATTTCACTGCAGAAAACTGAAAACATAAAAAAATCTAAAGCCGTCGATCCAGAGGTAGTCATAATCAACAATAAAAAACTGCTTCCCTAACTCAACAATCAGTTGTTTCATATAAGAAAGTGCAGCAATGTCTTAAACACTCTGGCTTTTATGATTAGTGTATGATTAAATCTCTCTCTCTCTCTCTCTCTCTCTCTCTCTCTCTCTCTCTCTCTCTCTCTCTCTCTTTCTCTCTCACACACACACACACACAAAGATAGAACATAAAGGGGAAGCTGTTGTGATCAGAGCCACCCAGGTCAGCCTGAGTCTAGGCCTGGCTACTACAGGAAGGTCAACTTTGATCTGTGTTTGCAGTGTGCCCTGGCCTCTGCCCTACCGTCAGCTTGGTACACTGTTCAAGAATGGAGTCCTGTGACGAGAATCTGAGGGCTTGTGAGAACTCTCCAAAATAACAACACAAAAGTCTTGTGACCTCAGATTCCTCCAAACATGGAAGACGTTTTTGTGTTTCTCCCTGGTGTAGCGGGTAGGAATGAGTTTACGTCAGATTCTGCTATTATTCAATTGAATGTTTAAACCTTATCCTTATCCTTCTTATGCCTCTATGGAAAGCACATTTTCGCCACTTGAGGCTTGTCCCTGTGAGTCTGTACAGCTTGAACTCATGAGAGTTTTCCTTGGGTGACTTTTCTTTACCTTCTAATAAAGTTGGTGATTGCATGAGACTTTAGGTCGCCTCCACTCTTTTATCGGCTCCACTCCCCCACGTCTGACCGCCTCTAGAGTGTAGACAATCAACCTAGAAGTCTACCAACTGAGAATGCTTTTAATTTAAATATTTTTAGATTAGTATACCAAGCAATAGGTTTCCTTGTGGCATTTTCATGTGTTTGTGTCATTATGCTTGGATATATTTTGTTTTCCTGCCTCCCCAAAGGGAACCTTTATGTACAGAATTGGTTCTTTGTAGCATAAAGACAGAAAGAAGGGGCAAAGAGTTAGACCAGTGAGAAAGATCTGGAAGGAGTCGAGGTAATACAGCATAAGCAGATTATATAGTCTAAAAACAATTTTTCAATTAAAAAATTAATAATCTTGCTGCAGTATCCAGCGAGGGTCAGGGCCAGCTATCCCAGGAACAGTGAAGGGCAGACTGGCTCAGCACAGCACAGTTCCAGTGACCCTCGTGCTAACACGGCCATCAACACAGACCCCAGCAGGAGCAGGCCCATAGACCCAGACGTGGAACTAGGTGGCTGACTGTGTCTGGATGTTTGCAGGCCCCCGGTGACAGCACAGGCCATCCAGATCAGTAGAACCCCAGCAGCAATATGGCCCTCAGGGACCAACATAGTCTCAGGCAGCTGACTAGACCCAGGCATCTGCAGAGGCCTGGGTGGTAACAGGAACCAAGGATATCAACTCGGACCCTGGCTGCTGTAGGGTTGCAGCAGGAGAGCTGGCCCTGCCCCTCAGGGGAGAGCTGCCTCTCCACCCCACCCTCACCGTAGGTGGGTGCACCTCACCTAGGCAGTACACTAGAGCTGACCATAGGTTCGGGAATCAGGTGAGCCGATGACTCTGAGGGCGTAAGAGCAGGAGTGCTAACCCCGCAGTCCCGTGTCTGCCATGTGGTGGCAGAGGTGACAGAAAGATACCCTTCCCCCCCCACCCACACCCCCATTACCACCTGCTGCAAGTGAGTAAGCTGGCCCGGGGTCCTAAGACTGAGCGAACTAGTCTTGACTGGCTGTAATACACAGGAAGCAAACTGCACTCTGCCTGAGCAGCACACTAGAGCTAACCTTACTGTTCAGGGTACAGGTGAGAGCCCTGATGGTGTGAGAGCAGGGGAGCCGGGAAGTTGACCCAGTCTCCCTCCATTTCGTGTGCTCCTTACTGCAATCAGGAGAGAGGGCCCTGTACCTTGCCTGGGCAAAACAGTAGAGCTGGCCTTGGCGTTGTGACTGTGGATAACCTTGATCTGAGAACGCAAAAAGCAAGGGAACTGGCCAAGCTCCTTTTGAAGTCTTCATTGGGTGAGCTCGCCAAGGCAGTGCTGGAGAACTGGGAGCAAGCGTACAGTGAGGGAACGCTGGTTATCCCCCGGGCCCAGAACCAGGACTGTGAGTTAGCTCACGCCAGCATCCAGCTCATCTATGAACCGTGGGAGCGTGTGAAGGGGATGAACCTACAGATCCAAAACAGCTGGACCTCCATGACACACCATACAACAGGATACCCAAGAAGAGCCCCGGTGAGAGTCCATTAGCAACGGTTTAACAGAAACCAGATGTCTTGAGTCAAGTCAATGACTTGTGGCAATGAACATTTGCAGGTAAAGATGAACAGACTAAAGGTAAAATGTGTGCTCAAAGGGAAACACTACAGCTTTAACAAGAGTCTCCTCTCTCTCTCTCTCTCTCTCTCTCTCTCTCTCTCTCTCTCTCTCTCTCTCCTTTCTTTGTTTTGTTTGGTTTTTGGTTTTTCTTTAAAATTTTAGTTTTTTGGGGGGGGGAAGGTTGCAAGGACAGAGGGTGGATTCGAGGTGAAGAGGAGATTAGTGAGATCTGAATGCATATGAAATCCACAAAGAATCAGTAAAAGTTAAAAAAAATAATCATCCCACTTCATAAGTGAGTATTAAAGCTGGGGGCGGAGGTTGAAGCAAACAAACTTAAAAATCGCACACAAGTTAGACTTAAATGAGCAGCAAGGTTTGCTTTACAAAGAGAGAAAAAAAGATTCAAAGGAGAAGCACAGAAGAAAGAAGTATATAGGGCAGGTTTAGCTACCTGCCCCCTGAGCAACTCAAAGAGAATATGGAAGGATAGTATGAGTGGGGGTCTACTCTGGGTGAGTCACAGATCTTTCTGATTGCTGCTTAATTTAGTTCCACAGTTTTGGCTCTTGTTTTGTTTGGATTTCCATTTTATATTTCATATGTTGTTTTGGATTTGCTGTGGTATAACTATCAAACAAAAGTCAATTCATATGAAGGTATTCTGATTTTGCAAATGGGTATTTTGTCAAATGATTATTACCATCAAGTCAGTTGAGAATGCCCAATCCCACTCACCCTGCCAATGTGTGTGTGTGTGTGTGTGTGTGTGTGCGCGCGCGCGTATGTGTGTGCATGCATGTGGGATAAAAGTTACAAACGTACAATTACATGATGAAAGGGAAACAGGGATCGAGTGTAAAGCACGGGATGATGAGTAATGCTGCATAGCTAATGATGCTGTGCTCTGCTGTGCACTGGTCTTTGATAGGAAGAGATATTAAAGAGCCTCCAATCCTTCATCCTTGACTTAATTACCAACCTGAGAACACGGGACCATTCAGTTGGGCATGGGAACAGTTATAGTGGAGATCGAGGCATCACGGTCCATGGGCAGTTTAGAAAGAACCATACAACAACATTGAAACTCCGAATCATCCCCACACCCTCAAAGAGAGGTTCTGGGAAGAATGAGCCAACGCCAAGTGAGAGGAGCCAATGCAGAGCTGGAATCCACGAAGAAATGTCAGAAAAAGAAGTGACAAGAATGGTTCAGGAACTCAGAACAAATTCTGGGCAAGAGACAGGGACCAGCTGCATGAGACAGATTTCCATGGCAGTCACAAGACTTTTATAGATTCATCATGGGAAATCACAAACAAAGTGGTATCTTACCAAGGATGCTCAGAGAGGATAATCAGTCAGTACTGCATGACAGGATCATGTGGTGAATGTTTGTAAAATATCAAATCTCCGTTCTACATCAGAAAATATAAGCCATGATCTTGATGTTGAAGCAAGAAGATATGTGGCTTTTTATATGAATATCTTAAAAATATTTCTACTTGGCTTTATTTTTCTTTAATTTAGGAAAGCTCACGGGAGGTGCCTCGCCACAGAAGCCCTGTAGGAAGTACAGGAGCTACAGCAGCAGCTAGTGGGTATGCTGTTCTACCTATTACCATCTTGGATGTTAGAGACAGATATTGCAGAATCTATGCGGGAATCTCAGTGCTATCTGCATGGTGGACATTTATCACTATGTGGCTGAAAATGATGCCCTCTCCCTATTTACCTTATGTAATGAAAAACCAACACATTGCCTAGCTCATAGCTGAAGTAACTCAGGAAAGAATTTGCAAATAGATGAATGGTTTTCTGAAAGGGACCAGCATTTGTACTCAGATTGATTTTAACTGAAATCTACTGTCCACTGGCAAAACATAGGTCTAACTTCATTAGATTTTCAGAAATAATTGAAATCAGTCTGGAAAGATGTGAAAGGGCATAAAGTCCCAGAGTTCTATGCTCAGGCGGTAGTACTTGCTAGTTACTAACAAGGCAACACAGGGTGGTGCATTCAACATTTGGGTCAAATTTTCTGGTTGGCAAATTTAACTCACAGCATCAACTTGGCATAATGTTTAGGAGGATTCAAGATTAAGTAAGCAAAGTCTTTAGAAAAGTAACTGATGACCCAAATATCACCATTACTGATGATAATAATAACTATTAACTAGCTACATACTAATAGTTACTACCAATAATGGTCTTTAACCCATCGATCTTATGCATGATCCAATTTAATCAGGCAAAATGTTGACAGGGATTGATGCTAACAGTAAATTAAACAAATTACCAACTGAAAGAATAGGTGTTCATTACTAGGAACAATACACCACCTTTCATCCTCTTTATAATGTACTTAACAATACACATATGCAAAGTGAAGGCATATTTCAAGTTGGGATGCAAAGATCTCACTTTTCTACACATAGGCTGGAGGCAACTATTTGAAATAAATACAGTCAGATGTATGTATATGCAGAGACCTTAGAAAGGGACCACAGAACACCCCTTTCTTGGGTGTTCTCAGTAAACATGGCACAATTCTCTTTGAATACATGCAGGCAGTTTACAAATGTGTGGGCATGCTTAAAATATTGAAGCAGTGCAAGTTGTCAGAAGACTAAGAAGTTAAGCACAAGCCTTAAGGAAATATTGTGGAGGCTTTCCCTCTTATAAACCTTAACTACCAAAGCACAGGTTATGCTTAAAGTCTGTAAAGAGAAATTTAAGAACATTATCACCAAACAAGTATTGCATTATTACAGACACTGGAGTATTTTCAGGTATCTTAGACATTACTGGTGTGGGAAGTCCTTCTGTACATGTGTTGCTTTTATTGGCTAATGAATGAAGAAGCGTACTTGGCCTGTGTATGCTATAGATGTGAATACTTTGTACTGATCTATTGATACAAATTTAAGATCAATTTTGTATCAATTTTGAATATCCTGATCTTGATTAAGGTATTGTGTTTGTGCAGCTCATTGAAAAATTACGAAATATAGGTTAATAATCATCTATAATAGTCAAGTTTGTGCTCATGTTATTTAAGTTGCCTAGATATACAGAGATATACTGCAGTTAAATAGTTATTCTTCAAATCTTCCAAAGACTACAGAACATGGCATTTACAATGTTTTAATAACTTATGACTTTTCATGACAATTAGGCACATCTTCTCCTGGCAGTACCAATCTACTTCAAGAGGATGATGGGCATCTAAGAGGCTCCTTATGAAGTTTGCTAGCTATTTGGGCATGAAATTGCTCTTGCCTGGACTGCTTGATGTTATGCTGTATAAACTGGACATGCAGGACCCACAGAAAAATGACTGCAGAAGCTGCTAAAGAAGGTGAGACAGTCCTTTCAGGGTTCCTGCTTCATGAAAGAGTCTGCAAGACATTCTGCAGGACACAGAAAACAGTGACTGACAAACTGCCAATCTAGGTAGAACTGTCTTTGAAATTTCCTGCTTTATAGAAAAGTCTGCCAGATATTATTGGCCTGTAGACTGAAGATGGATGCCCCAATAATACCGCAGAACTTTGGGTGACTGTCCAGGCAGCGAGATGTCTCTGTCAATTCTAGAGTTTTGGTAGTTGCTTACAAAAGTTGCACGTCTTGTTAACTTAGGTAATATTATATATTATATCCTTCTGGGGTCTTTGATAGAGTTGAAGAATAGATAGTTATAATTATAGATTTTCTTAGTTATGATGAAAGATAAGGTAGATATAAATATTGTACCTGTAATTCTTGCTTTTTACCTGTTTGTTTATACATAATCTTACTATGCTCAAATTAAAGCCTTCCTTTTTATTTAAACAGGAAAGGGAAAATGGTGTGGGAAGCCCTTTTGTATATGTGTTGGTTTTATTGGTTAATGAATAAAGAAGCTGGCTTGGTCTGTGATAAGGCAGAGTAGAGCTAGGTGTGTGTGGGGGGGACTAAACTGAATGATGAGAGAAAGAAAGTGGAGTAACTAAATGCCAATTAGCCTCAGAATGGAAAAACACAAACTGTTAGGTAGAACCTTGCCGGTAGGCCACAAACCATGTGATAAAATATAATCTGACACCCCATGTTGATTCAGACTCCACACCCACCTGGTGGATGGCCTAAAGGCCTAATTGGTCCACAGCCCAGAAAATCTCCCAACCCTGCCCACTTGATTTGCTTTTACCTAAGTTTTTTTTTTAAACCCCCCAATAGAAATGGGTTAAAGAATGGCAGAGTCAGGGAGACACCATGGAGCCACAGCCATAGTCAGACATGCCAAACTTTGCCATTAAGCCACAGCCACATGGCGATATACATATTAATAAAATTGGTTAAATTAATATAAGAGTTAGTCAATAAAAAGCTAGAGCTAATGGACCAAGCAGTAATCTAATTAATACAGTTTCTGTGTGATTATTTCAGGGCTGAGCTGCTGGGAACTAACAAGCAGCCTCCTGCAACACAAGATTCTAGAACTTTCTGGTAGTGTGACCTTGGGAATGATAACAAACACTGCTGAATCACATGTCTCCAACCTCAATTGTAAAATGACAGTCAACCTCCAGCAGTCAGAAGGATGCTGTTTAGGTGATTTAATGTCGCAATTGTGAAATGCTTTGCATAGAGCATGGCCTAGAAGGAACACACTTTCAATACTAACTGGTTTTATTCACTCTCTAAAACGTTGACTATGATTAGAAATGACAAAAACTGTTAGAAATAAAATTAAAGGGCATCAGCAGTGAAGGAATAATACTTTGCAGGAAGAGAAATGATGAAGGAGGCCATGAGGGGTTGGTTGCCTGAGGGTTAAAAGCAAGAAAGTCATGGAAGAAGAAAACAGTCAGTGACACATGGTCAGACAGCAGGGGTAATACCAAGAATGCAACTGTCTGGTTAGACAATAGGGGCAATACCCAGAATGCATTTGGAGCCAGTTACTCTTAGCATCTAATTAGACAGACAGAGCAGATATCAAGTGTCACAGAACAAGTAGAAACAAAAGTGAAAGACAAAGACGTTTGGGTGTAAGAGTAAACGCTGAGTTCCTGTTGGGCAGACCACATTCCTTCTGTTGAAAAACATAAAAATCTGTTTAGTAATCCCACTTCCACTGTGCAGCAAATGTTCTCCCCATCCATCTCAGGGTTAGGGGGTTATCCTATGACAACCCTTTTTTTTCCAGAATTCCCAAACCAAGAATTCTTTGCAGGTACAGAGTGGAGATTGCACAACCCACATCCCCACTCTGTTACCACTGACAGTGAGTTCAAAATACATAAATCTCTGCAGAGGTGTCTTTCTATAACAATGACTCCATTCCTCTTTACTAGGGTCGAGGAGGCACTGAAAACATGCTCTCATCCAGACATTCTATTTTATCTCTTCATCTCTGAGTGAGTTGGGATGCCTCCCAGAATTGATACACAAAATGGAATGCTTCAGTTACATGAAGACCTAAAAGTGATGAGTTGGTGTAAATCAAATGAACAATCTTAAAACCTAGACTACGAATGTTCTGATGGCTCGGGAACCAAAAACAGCTCCCTCTGAAGTTTTAACATCAAAGATTGAGTTTAGAGTGGTCAGATATTTATGAAATGGTTTCCCTAGGGGAGTTTCCTTTCATAGATGTTCAGCAGAGAGAGACTGCTCAGATAGGGTGCGTACGGAAAAACAGAGCACACGATTTCAAGATTGTGAAGTTAATGCACTCCTTAACCTCCAAGCAACAATATGTAGAGGGGCTGAGCATTTTCATGGAACTTTAGTTAAAACCAATAAAATATTAGTATTGATGTGGAGTAGTCAACTCTGAAATATAGAGAGTAACTTTATAAGCATTCTTTTTATATTTCTGTTTAGACAAGGGGAAAGAAAACAAGCATAAAGTAAAACTTTGCAAAATATTACAAACTTCAGATTTTACAACTTCATAAAACAATGAAGCAACTGCCCAAGCATTAAGTTAAATATCATTGGCATAAACAGGCAAACACAAGCTAATTCGGTAACTGTTCGTTATGTTGTTTGCATCGGCTACAGGGAAACCAAATACAAATGAGGGAGCAACTTGCATTTTCTCAGTTAATGACATACTGTGGCTGCATCCCACCTTTTCTTTCCTAATTGTCTTGTGTTAATTATGTCATACATTCCTCAATGAATTCGATACACATAGCAGAAGCCTACTGCATCTTAAAGATTAGCCAAGAAAAAGGATGCCTAGGTGATAGACATGGACTTCAATCTTCAGTTTCTGTTCTGAATACAGATGAAGAGAGAGCCACAAAGCAACAGTTGAAATAGGACTCGGATGACATTAAATTAAACTTCTGAGTGCTCCCCATCTTCTGCAATATGGAGGACAATGCAACCAAAATGCAATGGCAGAAATGATGTCTCAAGGGAAAGAATGAGAGTTCTATCTAGCAAACTATACGCAAGCAATCCTGGTTTGAAACCAAGACTTAACCACCAACATTTACATCTGAAGAAGATAAATTCTTTGTCTGTTTTATTGGTGAATTCACGTAGAAGGGATAATTGGTTGACTTAGGAGACCTAAGAAGGGTGACTGTGGCATCATCCCTTAGCAACCTTTGGCATGGGTAAATGCAAATCAAAGAGTCACATAAAATCACTCACAGATATTAGTTATTCCAGGTACTCTGGAACTGGGGAGGCTATTTAAAAAGTAGTTACATTCTCCAGCAACTGGACAACAGCCTCTCATTTCTTCTGTCTTCAGGACTCTAGGTTTAATCTTGGGATATCACAAGTCAGAGGGCTCTGGATGGGAAACCAGGATGACCATGGAAAGAAATCACATATTACTTGCCGAATAGAAATGCTATAGTCTTTTAACTTTACCTAACACAGTGATAGCAGCATGATATAATACTTATGGAGAGTTTGGAAGACATTCTTTAGGGACTTAGAAACATTTCTACAGATGGTAATTAGGCTGTAAGAACTGTTGGACAAATCAGGTCAGTCTAGTAGGGTAACCAAGGCTGGGAGCAAAGTTCATACCAATTTCTTGCTGCGTTCTTTTCTAGGTTTCGTAGATTCTGGTTATCTAGAAAGGGTTTCTTTAATTTTGAGGACCCATCATACAAAGTACAAAATCCTATAAAACAACAGCAAAAGCCAACCCTATTGGAACAGCACCTTTCAAAGGAAACAAAAGCAAAACAAACCAACAAATAAAAACAATGCCCATCAAACAGCAAAAATGTCTTCAAAGAATGGGATATTGCATCAATGAAAAAGGGATAGGATGTAGAAATGGAAAGAAAACTTAAAAACCTTTTTGAGAGGCTGGAGAGGCAGCTCAGTGGTGAAAGTGCTTGCTGTCTAAGTATAGAATCTGAGTTCAAATACCTAGCACCCAACATAAAAACCTAAGTAAGATGGATGGATATGCTTATAACTAAAGCCCCGGGCAAATGTTTGGGTTACTGAGAAGGTAAGTATGTCAGTATATTCTAAACGGTGAATTCTAGGATCAATAAACAAACTTGTCTAAAACTTGAGTTTGAGAGGAATGGGGGAAATGCTCAATGTCATCCTCTGGTCTCCACATTAACAGTGTACAGTGGAATGCATCTACACCTGCCTGTGCACATACATGCAATCACACAACCCATGAGTAAGCAGCAGCAGGGACAGAAATAGGTTCTTGACCACTAGAAGTATGACAATGTCTAAGAATTTTCAAAATATCAGGAAAAATAGGATAGTACCCTATAATTTTTCAAAGGAATGATATAAGAGCAATGTCCTCAAACTTCTAAGAGAAAGAGCATTCATAACCTAGATTCTATTTTTATAGTCTCCTTTGAGCAGGAAGAGTTGAGATATGTTTCTTCAAGCTGGATGAAATGATAAAAGTTTTAATCACTTGAGCATGTGAGAAACTATTTTAGTGAATGAAATGAAAACAGAAAATTTTTTATATCTGGGGCATAGTCATATAATTTATATGTTGTTTCATGAAGAACCAACACCTGAAGACCTTCTGCAATCGTGGAAATAATGAGAGTGCTTAGTGCACCTTGCCAGCACTTGGTTCTATCGGGATTTTGAGTTTCAGCCATTCCACTGGTTTTGTAATCACATCTTATCCCTGAAATCACCTTTACTAATGACATGTTCGGGCTATACACTTTTCATCTATGTTTTTCATTAAAAAGTCTTTAATCAAGTATCTGCATATTTATTTTATCATTAAAAGAGTTTGTTTACTTTCTCTTGTATGGATGTGTTCATTTTCTTTTTATGGAATTTCAAGAGTTATATATGAATGCACATCACTTATAGGTGGATTGCAAATACTTTCTCACAGCTTGTAACATGTCTTTTTATGTCTTAACAGCTCTTTTTCACAGTGCAGAAATTTCTGAAAGATTAAACAGACTATTTCAAATGCAGGATGGTTTTCAATTTTTAAGGGAAATCAAACTTGGTAGAAAACAGAAAACCATAAATTTGTCTACATTGCTTACAGTATACCTAATATAAACAATATTATGTAAAATTATAATATAAGTAAATGGGGGGAGCTGTAGGACAGGGAGTTTGTGGGTCTTATTCCCATTGGTATTAATGAAAGAGAGCTAGATTTTCTTTTATTTTGATAAATGAAAATGTAATATCTAAATCTAGACATATAGGGAAGAACAATATAAGACCATAGTTGAAAGTGGAGGGGACTGGGCTAGGGAAGAGGTTAGATAAGAGAGTTTATAAGGGATCCTCCCTCAGGAGAGGGGATTTGCTGCCAAACCTGGTGTTCTGAGTTCAGTCTAATGAGACAATAGTATACAAGGTAGGAACTACTCTGGGCAAGTTGTTCTCTGACCACACATAAGCAAAGGAATGTATGAATGTGACAAATGTGTACACACACACACACACACACACACACACACACACACACTTATTTCTAAGAAGTGATAAGGACCATAGAATCCACTGGTAAAGTTAAAAATGGTTATCTCTGGAATGTGGGATTTTGGAAGAGTTAAGAGACAACTTTCTAAGGGAAAAGCTTTGTAAAAACATTTTATTAATATGCATATATAGTAAACACTGAAAGATAAAATGAAATGCTAAATAAAGGTGATTATCTAGTTCTTACATACTTACAACTCCTTGAGTATGTAGTTTTCAACAATCATTCTAAAAAGTTATTTCTGAGGAAGAGCATAAATCAAATAGTGGAGAAAAATAAGTAAAAGCATATCAAGAAGAAGCCATAAGACAAATCTCAATCATGGAAAGGTTAGCAGGATAATTCAAGACCTGATGCCTTGATAATATCTATATGTTGTGATCAATTCTCACCTGCATTAATAACCAAGGCAAGAAATTAGCAGGATGAAGAACCCAATTCAACCTCTCTAGGTATAAACAACTAATCTTGGCTAATATTAAATAACCCTGGTTAATTTCTTGCTGGTAGATAATGGGTCTTTGGTGGCAGTGTGTAGTGACGTTTTCGTGAGAGAAGTGTCACGATGTCTGTAATTTAATATTTCAGGAAAACAAACAATAGGTATTAAACCTGAGTTATGAGGTATGTGACATTCATTATCTTCTCAGCTCCACTCGTCTCTATACTATGGAAGCTATCATGAATTTTTTTAATAAAACAGATCTAGCAAAGATGTGTGTTTTAAAAATAAGAAGCCTTTCTTACGTGTGTCCATTTTTGAAACTAAAAAATCCACAGAATCACTGGGTTTGTCAACTATGATGAGACATAGGCAATTTCAAATGTTGAAAAGTCAAGGGGCAAAGACCTGACTGAGTCAGTCACCTCCAATAAACAACGACCATATAAATGTGTGTGTGTGTGTGTGTGTGTGTGTGTGTGTGTGTGTGCGTGCGTGTCCTTTGTTCCTCATTTACACATTTTTCCTTGAATATAGTGTTTCTGCAAGATCAAACTCTACCATCCTTAAATTTTCAACATTCATCCACTGTGTTTTAAACCATCAACAATTTGCTCGTAAAATGAATTTATCTGCTTTCTAAATCAGTCAGCGTTGAAATAATCTGGTTTCTATCAGTACAAAGAAACAATTGAGGTCAAATATTGTTTAAAAAAAATACAAGGTAGTTGCCAAAATTCCTTTCCAGTTAGTAACTGAAAACAGAATCGTGAACAGCAGCTCCAAAAGCAGTATTTTAAAAAGTATGCGATTCATGTTCTTATTTTCTGTTACATTCCTGTGAATGTTGCTGCCATTTCTATCTATTCTTTAAATAAAACATGTAAGTCTAACAATATTTGGTTGCCAATTCCAACAAAGATGCTTCCTTTACAGAGCCTGATTTTTTTTTTTCAGGAGGAAGGTCAACATTCTCATCAATTAATCCTCTTTTTTTCATAATAAAAAATATGGGCCAGCTGCTGAATCAGATACTTGGACACACACTGCTGCCTATTTTGTAAAATCAGCTGTAGCACATTTGTGCATGGAAAGGGAGCTGATTTTGCAAGATGTTGAGCTATGTGAGCCACATATGGCTCGGTGTGTTTCCCTCTGTATTGTTGCTTTCCACCAAGAAAGCACGTTGGGCGTTTGTCCCCACCCTCCTCTAGTAACTTCTCCTATATGCAGATCACAGTTCTAAACTTACCGGGATCTTTTGTTCCCTTAAACAAAAAAAAGGGGGTGGGGGGTGGTAATCCTCCCTATAGGTTATCACTCAACAAACTGTTTTTGTTAGGAATAATGTCTTGGTCTTGGGGTTATCACTTGAGTTTTACAGCATAGCCTGTCTCAGTTGTAAGCAAGATGCTTGTCTTTTGCAGGTCATGTTGTCAAGAGGAACACAGAAAGATGCCTTGTTTATATTCCCTAGACAGCTTCCTTGCTTTAGATGACAAAATTAGTTTTGCTTTTAAACTCCCTGTATTATGCTGTGTCTTAAAGAGGAAAGAATACAACACTAGACTCGCTTATTAAAAATAAGTAAAACAAAAACATCTTACTTATCAATGTATTTTCTGATTTTTAAAAATTTCCTTCTTTGCTTTACGAAATTTTATCTTTAACATTTGGATTTTCCAATAATCTTTCCACTTATCTAAACTTAGGACTTAGACGCTTTTCAATATACCAAAGAATAAGGACTTATTTCCCTAGCAAAACAGAGGTGATGAAGTTTTTGAACATTTTAGCATCACATAGTAGCACAATTTTCTATAGATGCGTACAGTGAAATGAAGAACGGAGTATGTAATATAGAACAAAGAATGCTAGGTTCGGGGAACAGGGTGGTAAAATTGAAGTAATAAAATACATAAGCACAAGCATTTGATAAAAGCAAAAAACAAACTTGTCACCAAAAGAATAGCAGCATCAGAACACAGATCTAAAGCTGGTTACCATGTGCCCCATAACACCAATGCATGGCAGTATTTCCTATGAACAGTACAACAGAGAACAAGATTGGTTTTTAAATCTGCTATTCGGCTATCTTAAATAATGTGCTGGGGCATGAATTTAACCAACAGTTCTAATTTTTAAAATCATTATTATTTTATAGAAATCATATTTAACAAGTCATTGACAAGAAATCATGGAAACATTTAGGTTAAGCAAGGGTGAACAGTACTGAAGACTTTCCCGGGATTTCATATACTCTTCTTTCCTTAGGCTTTCATGCCATCTGCCTCAAAAGACTTGGGATAGCACCTAAAATACCAGAGCTGTTGGTAGTCCTGGACTTCATGTGGACTTTCCTGAGAAGGAGGAAATTGCTGTTTCTACATGTGTGTATGTTCAAGTAAAAAGTACATTACACATCTTCATTGTGATTTCTTTTCCATATGGATTTAGGCAACATATTCCCAAAATAGATTTTGGTATATTTGGCAACTTAGACTTATGAAGGAGCCATCCTAGGAGGCTCAAATGCTCTGGTAAGCAAAAGCACATTCATAGTTCTAATACAAAAAGCTCAAATTCCAGTACAGACCAAGTTGTCGCCTGTGAAGAAGGTGTTCAGAAGGTTAGGTCAAGCAAGGGCATTGAAGAGGGTTGAATAGGTTGTCTCTCAGTACTAAAGACTAGAGGATAAACTTACATCTAAGGTTCTTTGGGCAAATACAAGGAAATTCAGCTATATAAATTTTTTTAAAAAAATAATTATCAATGCTCCTTCTTAGAAATTTTCTTTGTTTCTTCTTCTCTTTTTCCTTCCCTCCCTCCACTCCAGTTTGCTTCTCTCTCTCTTTCTCTCTCTCTCTCTCTCTCTCTCTCTCTCTCTCTCTGTCTGTCTGCCTGTCTCTCTCTGTCTCTCTCTCTCTTTCTTCTTCTCACTCTCTTTTTTGCCTATGAGCAAATTAGCAAACTGGTCATTAAAGCACCAAATATCATTGCAGCCTCAAGATGATTTACTGTGTACAACATACTTCCCCAGAGATAAAGAGGAGATACATTATATTTCCATGATAACAGCAAGTTATTGTGAGTGGAGGATGATCACTGATAAATTCTGTCCTAAAGTCTACTTCCTTTAACATTGAAGTGATTCAGAGGAGTATTGAGGGGAGAACGGAATGACAATGTATTTCAAGTGTCCAGCAGTGACCAAGGAATGGTATGTCCAAGGGATCATGAAGCAGACACAGTGATTAGAGATATTAGCTCAAATCAAACTTCACTAATATATACACTATCCCTTAGACAGTAGTGGTACATGTCATTCGGTCCCTCTGCTTCCTGTCATTTTTAATGTATGTTGATAGATAGTTTAGTTTGTAGAATTTTGATAGCCAGAGTGTCAGAGAGGTTCTTAAAGTATTATAACTGCAGTGATTCCCATTAGATAGTAGGGAACTTGTAACAAAAATGAACCAAAATATTAAAAGAAATTGATGTGAAATTTTAGCAAATGAGTATATGTATGGATATTGTTTCATGGTCATAGTAGATTTTAGTTATTAATATTTACTTCTGCTCTTGACCTCAGGCTACTATACGGAACATTTCTGTCATATAAGCCTTTTCAACATGTCAGAGAAATTAAAGAGACTGTGATGGACAAATATGGTCTTTTTTAAAAACTAGAGATTTTATTTTTTAATAATGTTCACTAAAACTTTCAGGAACTGTTTCAGCAGTCTAAATAATGAAGTAGCACTGGGCAATGACAATGACTTGGCCATTAAAGACTAAAGCTCACAGCTGCACTATGAAAAAGTCCTTGCCCTGCCACAAGGAAGCATGCTCAGTGGTGCCTCTCCAACAATGGAGATTAGCTCAAGTCCTCCCTAGTATCACATGGAGAGGATTCTTCAGCTTTTTGTTTATTTGTTTTCCCCTTTCCTGAAATTGGACCCCTTTACTTTAGTTTATGCAAGCATTTAGGTGCTATTTGTTTAGGTCTTCTTAAAATTTCTCCTCTGGAGGGACACCTAAATAATGTTGAAGTTTAACATTTTAATTATAGCAGTGCAAAAGTGGACATGGTGAATATGTACCCCACACAGTCATTGAGCCAGGCTTGAGAACGCTATATGCTGACTCCTATTCTAAAAGCATTGCATATAACTTCTTAGGCAATCCAAAATGTGCTGTGTTGCTATTGATGATTCCTTACACACATATTTTCCTCTCTTCCCAAAAGATAACAGTCAGTTCTTTAAGGGCTGGAGTTATGTCTGTTTGCTTTTTGTGTGCTTTTTGCTTTTGTATATCATGAGGTTTTTCTGTTTTTTCGCATCAAGTCCATGGAATAGGATAAGCTGAACTAGGTTTCAGTGAATTAAAACAACACCTTATTGTAAGGCAAGTACACCATAATATGCTAACATTGTGAATGGAACTTTTAAAACAATGCTTTCTCCATTTTCATAGAGCATTAATGAATGATCTCAAATTTTTGTGCATACTTTGAACTCATCTCACTATGAAAGATAAGGGGCTATGAACTGAAGAGTGTTAGGAGCTTTTGGGAAGCAATTTGGAACTCTCCTAGAAATTAACATGGAAGGTGACAAAGTATTATGCATCCTATCAGCAAAACAATGTCCCTATCATGTAAAAAGATATCTCTGCAATCCCACTGTGTCCTGAAACAATTGCATCCTTTACCCACTCCCTATGAAACAGGGTTTCCCTTTTTCTTTCTCTCTACTTCAAGCTCCTACATGTTGCTGCTTATTATGCATTTCCATTTGTTTCTTTCATGATTCTTTTATGTTTCAAAATCGACTGGAATATCCCATTATCTGTGTTTGTGTTCCCGAGTCTTAAAGTAAAATAAAGGTGATGATTGGGCTTGGATACCACGTCTCTAAGCTCTGATTCTTCTGTTTCAGTATATCTTGTCTAAAATTACAACAGAAGGCCAACTGAAGTGCATACTTCTGTTATTAGTCAAAGTGTATCCTATGACAGTGATTCCTTATGGTTGTATGTGGTTAAGTTCTCCCACAGACATGTGAAATCTCCCCCTACCAGATGTATTTTTACTTCTAAAAAAAATTGTCACTGTGATTATTAGTTCATCGTATAAAATAATCCAAGCAAGAGATAAATTCTGAACATAACTCACACCATTACTGCCCTGATGTTTTCCAGACTGTTTAGAACCCACTAGGGTCTCCTTTATTCTTTGAATTCCATGTAATGAGAAAAGGCAAGAGATTAGAATTCTTAGAAGGCTGCAGAAACTTTGCTCTTATTTGGGAGAAGCCATTGCATTTTTTTTTTAACCACCTAAAGCTGACATGTTAGAAGGCTGAAAATGTGGACCCCAGATCACTCCAAATACAGTGACTGAAATTAATCCCAGGGACTCCTTTGCAACATTGTGAGTACTTTGCTCTGAATGTGAAAAACCATTCTATACAGAGTGACAAAGATATAGAAACCTAATATTTCTAGGCTATCACTCACATGGTTCATTGATAGAAATGTTGAAAGAGTCTTCTAACTTGGAGAGAGCTTAGGTAAATTATCTTAGTTGTTTTGTTTTGAGGGCAAAATTTACCTGAAAATAAGCTGAAAGATAACATTTATTGTTATTTTTTGGAGAGGGAAGGAATGGAATTTTTTTTTTCTAATGACTAGAGGAAATACGTATACATGCATAAATACATCATATTAACAACATATGTATTTTGAAGTAGAGATTGAAGGTCAAGTAATTTTGTTCTCCTTTTCCTTAGCAGGTTTTGAGGAGATTTATTCAAAGGAAAAGTATGTTTTGTTGTGCAGATCTCAGCACATGGTCAGTGTGTGTGTGTGTGTGTGTGTGTGTGTGTGTGAGAGAGAGAGAGAGAGAGAGGGAGGGAGGGAGGGAGGAAGGGAGGGAGGGAGAGAGAGAGAGAGAGAGAGAGAGAGAGAGAGAGAGAGAGAGAGAGATTTCCCTGTTTCTTTTACAGATACTGTGTAGGGCTGACTGAAGACAGGTGCAAGCAGTGTGCTAGCATCTGGCCTTCTACTCTGGCTCCAATCAGACCTTTCTATGAACAAATTAGTGCAGGAACACAAGTCTGATGATGCTCAGAGAAGCCCCGCCAACCCCCAAGGAAGTAGAGGGCAGCTTTAGAAAAGCCCCTAGTAATTTTGGTTAAGGATGTGAGTTCAAGGAGCTTCCCACTTCTGCTTTAGCTAGTCTCTTTGTCTACCGAAGCTAAGGTCATGGCTTTCCATTCCCTGTGACATACACACTACGTTCCATTTACCTTATTCAAGAGGCAGCTTCCTTCTCTACCAAAAACAGCCTGTCCATGGGGGGCACACAGGACCAGAGGGCACTGCTTTCAGTGTCTCTCTGAATGGTAGTACTAATGACACTGTAATCCTTCTGAGTTTTCAATGAAAGGTGAAGTACTCCAAGCATGCCAATGAACTGTCACATTCTAATTGAACTATTATGTTAGTCATACACTGCCTCTTTGGGTTTTGTACAACAAGAATTATGAGTAAGGTACAAAAGGATTACAGGAGGTAATTTCAATACAGAAGAAAAATATCAACAATACCATAGTATCAAACAGATTTTTAGGTTAACATTTACAAAAAGATAGGGGTCCTCTGTGTGTGGGTGGCATTTGTGTGGCTTAGTCTGTTTGTGGAGCCCCTGGCAGTGGGACCAGGATCTATCCCTGATACATGAGCTGGCTTTGTGGAGCCCTTTCCCTATGGTGGCATGCCTTGCTTAGCATTGATGCAGGGTGGAAGAGAGGTTTAGTCCTGCCTCAACTTGATATGCCAGGCTTTGTTGACTCCCCATGGGAGACCATAACCTTTCTGAGGCGTATATTGGGGGAGAGGTAGTAGGGTAGGGGGAAGAAGAGAGGTTTCATTTTTTTTTAAGTTTTGTTTGTATCGTACTTTGGTGGCATTTGTCTGTATCCTGCATTCATGTGCCCTCTTAGACAGCAGATTGGCAACAGGCAATGGGCCTGGTTCATTTACGCTGAGTAAGGTAAACAGAATTTGGTGGTTAGTGGAAAACGGTAAATGTTCTTTTATGGATGACCAAATAATTTTGGCTTTGGGGTGGCTATGTGACTACTCAGACAAACACAGATTTGATTATTTTACAGCACTTAAGTCAAATCTACTGTCTACCTTCCTACTTCGATCTGGTTTTCAGGGAGCAGCGACTGCCTTCTAGATCTATTTTGCATAGCACTCCTATTAATGTATGCTGAATTCCTATGGTCTAGTAATCTATGGCAATGATACTTGACAATTTTATGTGTGTCCAGATGAAAATATTATTCTTTTTAATAAAGAGTTATTTGTTAAAATATTGTCCATACTATAATAAGGGACACATGAAATTATGAAAATTGGCAAGGAAAACTCTAAGCTAAATACAACTACAAATTCAGATTATGAGTTTTAGCATATTATTTTTGACTTAGGAAATTATGAAAACGAGAATGTAAGCCCATGAAATATTTTAAAGGATATAAAGTTATCTATACTTTTGGCTTCAGCTTGAGTTGTCCACGGTATCATTGACCTACGGATACAGTGTAACACCCAAAACAGAGCATTATGTCACCAAGCTTCCATTTATAAAGACAGTTGTGCTACGTGCTTTCATGGTTTCGAACAGATAAAGCCTTTCTAAGATGATCTTTTCAATGTGGCATGATGCATGATATTTTTGAAGCTCTCGAAAAGGAAAAAAATGCCTGAAGGCATGAACGGCAGTCAGTTTTCATACAGGCACACTATTTCATGACCATCAGGTGGGAAATGTGGAGCTTTAATGCTTTATAATTCTCCCAGTTGACGCTTTAGAACTTCAAAGTGCTGTAGAACATTTCAAATTTCTCTCCTGCCCATGAGAAAGCCCTTTGCATTGAAAGTTGCTTTCAACTGGATTTCTACATTTGGTATTACACAACAGTGACATTATCTTTATGGAGATTAAAATGACACACTAAGAATGTAAAGTTGCCCAAGCAAAACCACTTCTACTATTAAAGTGTCCCCATCAGGTACGATGAAGAGCTATGACCTTCTCTTGTCCATAAATAATACTTCTGATAATAAATTTTAAAACCATTTATAAATTGCACATTTGCTTAAGAAATACCTGTTAGCCAGCAGCAATTTAGCAGAGGATTTACTTAAGTAAAATTATGTTTCCTTTAACTTCTAAACAATAAATCTACCACTGATTGCAAAGACAGGCTATCAGTTGGTGTTATAAGGAGAATGGCAAGAAGATCAATATGTAATTCTTAGGAAAAGGGCACCTACTATACTTTCGAATTGAAAACAACCAGTAGTAAGTCATGAATATAAAACTTGCCTTGTCAAAATAATTTGTTTGCTGTAAAACTAGGAATCATTCTCGGTTATCTAATTCTTCAAGAAACTGTGCCTTACCCCCTCTTGATTCTGTGTGAAGCTGGCCCCCTTTGGCAATGGAAAGAGCTCTTTGAACCATAGAACAGATGTAATGAAAATTGGTTCCATTAAATGCAGCTGGCAAATTACAAACTGAGAAATTAATGCACCATACCAGGACTCTAGGGGCTGAAATGAATCAAGGTGTGGTTGCCAGCTGCTTGTGTTTACTCACTGCCTCCCCCCGAATAAAAAAAAAACATGACTGCTTATAGATTTGTTTAATCGAATGTAAATTATTAGTATAGGCAATACAAATTATTCGATCAGGGTTTGGTTAATCGAATGTAAATCACTGTGACAGACAATACAATTTTGAGGATTAATCGGGGACAACAATAATTGTATTGTATTCACGTAACAAATTTTCCAGAGAAGTGAAACTGGAGTCATGATTCTTAGGTACGCTTTGGTGCTGGGGAAAGTGCTCACCGCCCTAAGATATGATACACTAGTCCACATTCCCGCAGGAGCAGAAGCTGGTTCCACAGGACGCAAAAACAGCAGGCTCCTTTGTTGATTTCAGACCAGTTCATTCCAACTCGGCTCTACCCGCCAAACCTTAGAAACGTCCATTTAACATCTGTCTGGGAACCTCTCTTCAATGAATCTGCTTGTCCTCTTGAGTCATTAGCTAAACATCTCTTCAAAGAACTAAACTTGCATGCACTCTCCCCACCCACCAAGGGTTGGATTTGGTTGTCTTTTATTGATTTGCAAGGGTCTCTGAAAAACATCCTAAAATCCTTGTGCTTCAACTTTTAGTTAATTGCAATAGACTGGGGTTCTTATTAAATATTAAATAGAAATAGTTAAATATTTGATTATTTTCAAAGGAAAAATAAGTTATTCATTTATAGCATATATTTTTATAGCATTTAATTAAGTATAGGACGCAGAGATTGCCAGCAGATTAGTTCAAAGGAGATTGAACTACTGTGGCTTTATTCTTAGCCACCTTAGTGAGTATATATGAGGCTATTTTTGCATACACAAACTGATACATAATTATGTTAAAAGCTTTAAGATATTTTAGTGGACTTCAATTGAAAACGGATAGGCGGAAGGTTTGGGGGTGGTTAATAACCACCATTATCATTTCTTTTCTCACTAAAGTAGCTTTGGATTTTCTAGACTATAGAGAAAAAGTCTCTCTGGGAACACACAGGTACAACTTTAAATGGTTTCCACTTCTCTTTACCTTAAATTGATGGCAATATGCATGCTTCAGCTACATATACTAAGGGATTTTTTTCCTACAAGTGATATAAAGGCAAAACTGGGGGAAATGGCAGGTGGCTTACACGGAAGAGGAGCCCGAAAGATCAAAACAGGAGAGGGAATGTGGGGGATGAGGCATCTTATACTAAGAATGCTTAAAGTAGCCATAAAGAATTGCCTATTTCTGTTTACCTAAAATTACATATATAAAAGTCTTTGTGTGTACATTTCCAGCTATAACTGGACTAATAATGTTTCTTCTTAAAGACACAGGCTGTCAAGTAGGCACAAGAAATCCCCTTGTAAGTTTGTTGGAACTACAAAGTACTCCAAAAACAATAGAGGATATTGTTGTTGCCTTTGGTTGCCTCCCAGGAAGTTCTTATTTTAGAAGACATCCTGCCCCTCAGACGAAGAACTCAGAGAATACAAGATGTATCTAAACTGAACACCTTGTACCTGAGGGCTAGCTTTCATGGTACTAGAATGTGCAATGCAAGCTACCAAGGGACAGCAACAAATAATAGTTCTAATCAGTTGTGATTCCTAGGTGCCATAGCATGACCAATATGGCAATGGCAATGTATCCCTAAAACAATAGTGACACACTTGTGTCTTGGAAATGACTAACAATTGTCAATTTGCTTCAGCAAAAGGCAAATCATCCCTGGTACAGGAAACTTAGACAATGACCCAAGGCTACAGAGGTCATGAATCTTATATTTAGTTGTGAGCATAGTCTTTAATGGCTGAGCCATCTCTCCAGCCCCAGAGGTCATGAATCTGAAAGAATCTATGGTCACCACTTATGAAGCCAGCATAATTCCTTGTTAGATTTGAAACACTTATCCTCATCCCTACAGAGAAGTATATCCCTCACCCCTCAGCGAAGGAGTAGCTCTTTGAAATAGACTACCACAACTGCTCAAAATGCAGAGGCCAGCCGACCATCGTGAATCTAGCTCTGGTAGATAGAGGTGCAACACAACTCCTGTACCCAAGGCTTGGGAAACGTAGAAGAAAAGGAGAAAGAAAGATTATGACCCATAGAACAGTATATTCGATGTCGGAGGAGTCCTCTAAAAATACCAGGAAAATTTTACTCATGTTACCCCAAAAACATAACCACCTAAACAAGACCTGAACAAAGACAACACCAATCACATGCTAATCTGGAATAGGAAAGTCTCATGGAGCCTCATGACTAGAGAAAGAATTATAAGTAGCTAAGTAATGATAAAAGTGGAAGAATGAATTCTTTCCTAGGGATGAGCTCCCTAATTGAAGGTTATATTTATACATACATGAATACACACACACACACATTTATATATATATATATATATATATATATATATATATGTACACACTCATTCATTTAAAGAGAAGAGGCCATGAATTTGTAGGGTGTCAGGAGGGAAATAGAAAGGGTTTGAGGGAGGAAAGGGAAGAGGGAAAATAGTTTTACCATAAATTAATTAAAAAAATAAAACATATAGAATTCTTTTTCTTCATACATTCATAATAAAATCTATGTAATAAATGTAAACCACAAAAGTATGTATAATAGCACGTATTAAATGAGTGGACTGCAACAATAAATAATGGTCTATGTATATATGTGTACATATATCTCTACATACGTATACATATATGGGATTTTCTTGGGAAAAAAAGTCTCTCTCCAAGACTCCTAAACAGCTATTAGACATACGGTAAATGGCCACCTTCAGGTCATATATGTGAAGAAATTCAAAATAGTAAAATTAAAAGACATACACACTATAGGCATATGCAATACACGCAGTATATTCTAGCATATTGCAATGTGTAGGTTGGGATGGCCTATTTGCTTTTCTGTCCAATAAAGCTCTGTTCTAATTAGAGCACTACATCACACACAATTACATTATTTCCAGAGAAAGAACTTTTGTGCAAAGTGCACAGATACTGCGAGATGCAAGCTGCATGCTTTATCGCTATGATCAGCATGCAGAGGTGATGATTCTTTGTTGTTTTATGAAAGTATTACTACCACGTACTGGACATACATACCAAATGCCTGTGATTGCCCTCCTACCTATTATGCCTTCCATCACCCATTTCCCACCATTAGAAACGTCTCTCTGGAGTCAAGATGAAATTGCATTCAATATAGGGATAAATGATTTCCATAATTCCACCAAAGGTCGTCTCTAAATGCATGAAAACAACTCGATTATATATCAGTCGAGCAAGTAAAGGTGTTTGCACATCTAAGCATATCTGAGAACATTTTAAGTAGGGATTCTGATGTGTGTGGTAATTCATTGAAATAAATGAAGAAATCTGCCTTATATCCAGATTAAATTCGCTTCAACAGCTGCTGATGCTCAGGCTCGGCATGCCAGCCAATTAGCGGCAAAGTTTTACATGGCTGCCGCCCTAACCAGGCGTCCTGTCTGACAACTCCATTTGTGGCTTCAGCCAGAGAGGTAAGTGTTTCTTCAATTTTAATTTTTATATTTTACACAGAAGTAAAAGCATATAATAAAAGGTTTGGAGGTTTTTCATGAGATTGCTCACCTCAACACCACACATACCCATACCTCATTGTGCTGAAAATAGGAAAATATAGTAGGATTTCCATGTTTACCTAATTTTTATACAAATATGCATTAGCATTATCACAGGGGACACAGTATAGAGGATTTTCCACCATAATATACCAAACTAAGAAAGGAATAAGTGGTTATGAGAAAATAAAACAAGTACATTTTGTGACATATCTCTTCAGATCTTAAAATTTCCCTAAAATCCAGAGGAATCACTCATTCCCTATATGTAGCTCTAAATTAAACACAATGACTAATCAAATATAATCTTTTATATCAAATACACTCCTTTATATCAAATACAATCCTTTAGATCATTTGGACTTTAGTTGCTTAAAATCAGACAGAAAATGCCTGCACTATTATCTCCTCTGTGTAACCTAGTTTATTAATTTTTATTTTTAACTAATTCTATGCATGGGAAATTGCAATGTGGGATTATCCCAGATAAAGACCATAAACAGTTTGTATCCTTGGACATAGTGAGACAGAGAAATGGTGACTTACCCCATTCTGTTGGGCAGGAATGTGTTAATTCAACATTCCAAAGGAACATGGAACTAAAATAATAGTTAACAGACACTAAATCCCTTCACAATGCACTGTACTCATATCTAATGCACAGAGCAGCCCATTTGTGAACAGTTACCCTGTGTGCAAAATGAGAGGTGAGATTCAGCCATATGGAGAAAGAAAATATGATTCAGAACACAATGAAGTTAATTGGAAATAAAATACATAACATTTATTGGACTCTAAAACAGTGAATTCCAAAATAATTAAGTTAATAAAAGAGACTCGCTCTTTCCTGAACTAAATTAAATGGCTCTAAAATTAATTTCATTGGTTTTTTAATTCACTGTTAACTTAATATAATGAGCTTTTAAAATTAACTTCCTTGTTTTTGAACCCACGGCAGCAGAAGTCCATAAGTGGACTTAAAAATTTAAAAAAAAATCTAGACATAAACTTCTTTCCAAGTTTTAAGTAAGAGCCATTTCAAATGCATAAAGAGAAGATACTCTTAAAATCCACAAACGTTTACTCAGGTATCCAGACTAAAATTTTAGAGGATTCATTTGCCTGCTTCTGCTATGTGGAAAGGAGACATGTTTTCTCCCTCTGTTTCCCTCATCAGGAAACAGATGAAACATATGGAATTTTTACTTCAAATAATGACCCGAGATAAACATACAGAAAACACCACTGAGGTTCCCCACTCTAGTAATTGGCATGTGGAAACTAACTTCAAACATAGATGATGGAATAATTTAGATACCATAGCCCTCAAATAATAATTTATGTGCTTGTCTAAATTACAAAGATGCTTCCATATTTTCAACATAGTATCTTACAATCTCTCACACATGATGGCATGCCTATCACAATAAAACCAAAGGAAATCACATCTTACCTCTATTTAATTAGTATATTTAAATAGCAAAGTTTTGAAGACTATTTTTAATCTCTTAAGCTTAAACGTTGGGTCTCTTTGTGTTTTAATATGCAAATTATTGTGCAAGATTTTTCCCTTATTGGCAGTTTCTCTTTCGTTCATTATTGCTTTTGGTTTGCTCTGCCATAGGCTGTCTTCCCATCCTCGTGTGGCCCCCTGTGCTAGTCTCTTTGAAACCTCAGCACATGTGGGCCTTCTCATTAACCATCATAACCATGACACCTTCTCACCCCAAAAGTTTGCTCTTAAAGCAAAGGACATTTTTCTTGGAAGCTTTACCTGAATTTACCTTGCAGCCCGTTTATGATGACAATTCAGAACACTTGGTGACTTTGACCTCTGCTGAACTCTGGCCTTTCGTTAAGATGGAAAGTGGGTATCTACTGTTCACACTTGAACTTTCAGCACTTTGCCCAGTGTTTTCAAACCACACACATTCACTATGTGATGAATTCTTAACTATTGTTCAGTTGTTTTAACACCATTGCGTGTTATTATTTTTAGGAAATCTCTATTTGGTTGTTTCAGGATGTATTTTACTTTATTTATAATCTGTCTTATTTCTTTTGAATTCACACATTCTCTTAAAAATAGCAGAAAGAACTTTTCTAAGATACATGGTCTATTTATTCTCTGACTTCCAAACTTATGTGTATCTAAATATTATGCATAAGCCGCAGTAATCTATTAATAAACTGAATATAAATAGATGTGTTTCTAATTTGGTAGTTCTTCTAGTTTTATATCAGTTACTACTCGTATTATTATTTTCCCAGACAGTTTAGCCATCTAAGTTAGCTCATACTAATTACTGCAAACTCTTACTAATAAATACTGTATCAATTTTGCTTTAGCCGTATTATAATTATGTTCAGATAAAAGCCTCTTGGCAGTACCTTAAGAATATAGACCCACAATCCAGGAAACAGGATTATAAAATCATAGCAGGTTAAAATGAAGATATGACCTTGTTAAGCTTGTGACACATAAGACAAACATACAAACTAGTTCTTGAGGTTATAGAAAGTGAATGCACTAAGTGTCCAGTGATAATCCTCCTGAGAGGTGGGTGGGACTGTCAAAGATAGTTTCTGACTCACAGTGGAGCCTACAAGGGCACTGATGACCAACACATGGTGCTGTAGCAATTAGTTTCATTTGGAAATCCCATCTCTTGCCTATCCTTAGCCCTCTCTTGCTTTATATGATGGGGGATGAGATATTATTTCACATTATCTTAGAAGTAGGCCCTTTAATAGGAAACAGGACCTGAAATGCAGCTCACTCTAACAAATTTCTGTTTGCTTCTAAGAGTTATTATTAGGGGAAAGATGTGGAATGAGTAGATTCTGAGGGCTCCCAGCTAAGGCTGAGAGCTCCAAGGAATGAACCCCGAGGATTGATAGAGTTGTCTATAACGTGGAGATCTTGAGAAGCATAGTCTATGTGGTCAATGCCGATGTTCTGTTTTTCCCTTCATTGATAAGAAGTGTGATTACCCACATTGTAGGTTTCACATTGTAGGTTCTATGTCTCCAGCATCAATCATTAACATGTTCCAAGAGATACTAGAAGAAAGGGTTAATGTTCAGGTCGCTCAAGTGAATGAAATGAATAACTTCCCATCTAGCGCTGTGTGTGTCCTGTATACACTGTAACTATGCTGATAAGGGTGAAGCAAACCCCCAAGTTTCCACCCAAACTGCCCAGGAGGTGTCCCCTCAGATGCCAAATTGTACTTATACAGTTTATTTTTTGTTTTAATTTTAATATTTTTATAATTTTATATATTATATAAATATATTAATTATTGTTGTGTCATCCCTCTTGATTTTTTTCTCTAACTAAATCTAACATAATATTTCCAGGTATTTTTCTGCACTGAACATATTATGTGCTCAGTTTTTCTGTGAAATGAATATAGTGTTTGAAAATTTTCTGACTTTGGTTTTAGAATGTGATTCAGCAAGGACATTACAAAAAAAATACAGACATTTGGAGTGCTGTTTACTTCCACTGTGTTTGTCTGTTTTCCTATTAGTTTACAGAGATTCAAGTCTCATATGGGTAAATTTATCTTCATTTTACACTTTTAAAACTCCTGGCCTTACATTCCATATCTTGTAAGCCGTTTGGGATTCTCTTTAACATTTAAGACAAGGCCCTGTGCGTCCAACTTAAATCTCTCTTCTTCACTCACATTTACATTTCTTGAGACTGTGTCATAATGACCTATAGAAGAGCACATGCATTCTTTCTGTGTAAATAACAGAAAAAAACCCATCCCCAATCAAGTACTCATATCTTGTAAAGATGCTTTTAGTCTGGAATACAAACAATATTCAGGGCAGACTAGCTTAGAATTATTAGCAGTCTCTTAGCTTGTGTGTATTTCAGAGTGTTACTCAGCACGCTATGCATCATGACTCTCAGATGCAGACCTCAAAACTCAGACATATCCCCATTAATATTACACTAATATGTTATTTGTTACAGCCAAGATTAAGGCAGAGCAAGGAGATAGTCGATGCTAATAATATGCACCTGCAGGATCAGCTAATTAATATTGCTTTCAAGGTCAGATACATCAGTGGTCATTGGAGAGGTAATTAAAAAGTCAATCTAACCTTTGTAAATTCAATATAAAGTTACAATTGGAAATATAGAACTTGACTGGGGAGAGGAAAGTGCATTTCTTGCATCTATTTCATGAGCCATTTTAAATCTTTAATGCCTAAAAAATTCGTTACCTTCATTATAGTAATAGGCTATTCATTTGTTAACAAAAGTTTGCATTGACTGTCAACAAGGAGATAACCATTAGAGGCATAATTCAGATTTTTGTAGCCCCCAGACCCTCAAAATAATACACTACATTTACTATGTCAAATTACCTGGTTTGGGCAAAATAAGATGTGTGTATAAAGCAATAGAAAAATTTAGTGTGGGTATAATTAATTTTTGTAATTTATTCCTTGGGGTTTTCCAAATTATTGTAAGAACTTTTATATAAAGATTTAGAGCACCTCATCACTGCATTCTGCTTGCAACCAAAATAGAAAGCCAACCCAGTCACAAACATTCTGGGTAAACACCAACCCAGTCACAAACATTTTGATCTACAATGGTGTCCTGACTGCAAGAAAGGCTAGGACAGTGTTGTCACAAAACTTGGAGGACTAAAAAGCCATTATCTGATTTGACTTAAGTCCCACTGCAAGAACCCATACCTGACATTGCTTAGGTGACTAAGAACCTGAGAGTAAATAACACAGGGATCTACATAAAACAAAATTATACTGTTCTAAAAATAGAAGAAAAATATAGAAAGAATAAAAGAAAGAGAAAGGAAGGAAGAAAGAAGAGAAAATAAAGTAGGCAATAAAGTGACTTCTAATGACATTCTGCTATATTCGTAGAGCAGCACTTTGCTCAGCCAACCTCAGAGACACTTCCTTTAGCAACAGACAGGATCAAATACAGAGACTCACAGACAGATATTCTGCAGAGAGCAAGAACACTCAGACTTAAATGGAATTTCTACATCATATCCCTTGTGCCTGAGCTCAGGGAACCCCTTAGAAGAGGAGAACAAAAGAAGTAAGAGTCAGAAGGGATGGAGAACACCAAGGAAAGAAGGGCCTCTAAATCAACAGAAACTAAGTTCATATGAACTCACAGAGACTGACGCAGCATGCACAGGGCCTTTGTGGGTCTGCACCACGTCTTCTGCTTATATATTATGGTTTCTTGTTTCATATTTTTATGGGTTTACTGAGTGTGGATGAATTCGTGGGTCTTCGATTCTTATGCCTTCTCTTGGGTGCTTTTCCATATGTTTATTGTTTGTATCCTACGCCAGTGTGCTAATTTGTGTTTTATCTCACTATGTTTTATTTTATTTTATTTATTTTATTTTATTATTATCCCTTAGAAGCTGGCTTGTTTTCTGACTCCACTGGGGTGGAATCAGATGGAAGGACAGGGAAAGGAACTGCAAGAATTCGAGCAAGTGTAAAACATAAATGAGGATATATTTATGGATATATCTATATATGAAAACAGCTAATTTTCAGAAAGAAGAAGGAGGAGGAGGAGAAGGAAGAGGAAGGGAGGAGGAGGAGAAGAGGAAGGAGAAGGAGAAGAAGAAGAGGAAGGAGAAGGAGAAGGAGAAGGAGAAGGAGAAGGAGAAGAAGAAGAAGAAGAAGAAGAAGAAGAAGAAGAAGAAGAAGAAGAAGAAGAAGAAGAAGAAGAAGAAGAAGAAGAAGAAGAAGAAGAAGAAGAAGAAGAAGAAGAAGTGTACCTTTTACAGAACAAATTCTATTCTGGAAGTGACCCATGAATTGTAAACACCACAAAATTGGCACAATATGTAGATCTCTCTCGACCCAAAGTTTTAACTTCACTCACTAGAATATTTAAGTTAGTTCTTGTTTTTGTTTTTGTTGTTGCTTTGTTTTGTTTTGTTTTGTGTAAATTTTAATGAGAGGTTTTCTAATATATCAGTAAAACAGATTTATTTTAAAAAATGTCAAGAAGGCTGAATATCCTTGCATCTCTTCCAAGTTTTATCAGCAATATGATAATGACCAGAGAGGGCAATAATTGGTTCACAAGAGGAGGCTAGAATTCATAAATTATGTTTGATATTGTTCCACCAAATACTATATTACTTTGCAACTACAAGAAATAGCAAAAAGGTCCAAGTGAAAATTAAAGAAAGGAAGATAAAGACAGGATGGTGCCCACATAGGGTCAGAAAGATGTGCAAATAGATTACGTGGGACTTATAGAGAGGTTACGAGCAGAATGGAGGAAATTCACTGTATATATTTAATTAATGTGCTAAGAATAAGTCTAACGTATTTTTCTATTATTGCAGACCAAAGAAAAATTATTGGTATTAACAGATGGACTTGCTTTGAAGTTTCTTCTCATAGACCTAAGTACAGTAGATGACATGAGTCACTCAAGAACAAGCCATTGAGTTAAAGTATAGACTTCAGGAGGTACTTAATATAGTGTAGCACTTGATTAAAATTAAATAATAGGCAATAGTGATAAAAGTTTAACCAGCATTAAATACCTAGGAACTTAAATTTTCATTAGCTTTAATAATAATAATAATGTGTCCAAATCTACTGAGGAGAAAAACAAGTAAAATTATGTTCTTTCAGACATGAATTGTCATTTACTATAATACCTAAAAGGAAACTTAACACATACATCGAAACTTACAGGGCTATCTAACCTATGGTTTGCAAGCCAAGACATCCCAACAGAGCTGTGAATGTGGCTCAAAGCATTTGTAGATGACAAAGTCCTATTATAATATCAAAAGGCTGGAGATTTCTGCACCTATTGCTTTAATTAACGTCAACATAACAGTGTTACATGGTTTAGAAGTGGTGTTCCCAAAATGTCACATACTATGGTGGCTTCTCTTCTATCAAAAACACTATGTAAGTAGTTTACTACATATCTGTACTGTTAAAAATCTAATAGTAATTGAGAAAAATACATAAATGGGCTCCTTTTAAAAGTTATCATGAAAATCCTTGAGGTCTGCCAGGACTAGCTGAGGTTCATTGTTTATATAGACAAGTAATTTTCTGAAACTCTATGTTCGAAGGTGTGTTATCACTGAAACTATAGTTGGAAAGAAATTCTGACAAAAATGACAGGAAGTAACTGTAGCTCACTGCCACTGTCATCCTTGTACCCAAAGGATCAAAGCTGTTTACTTGCTTAGTCTAATAGACAGAATCACTAACTATCCTCATGTGCACTGTGTGAAAGGGAAATCAGTCACTCAGAACTTTCTGGTCTTCAGGGACTGTGGGTCACGTCAAACAGTGACAACCACAGAAATTTATTATAGTGGTCAGTTTTCTGTGCAATAAGATTTTGCTAGAATCCCCCATACATTTGAAGTCAAATACAGGGCTAAGCAATGACTAAAAGGCACAGAATTCACACATAATCCTGACAGTTAATACTCAGTCAATATCCAGAGAGTCAGGTAAAGGTAAAATGTCGGGCTTTCCCTGATTAGCAAATCATAGATTTTGTTCTTGCACATATTAAACAGTCTATTTAAATATTTCTTTGTTGGGCCTTTTGAATTTCATTATATACTTAATGTAATACAGGGTTACTGATTTTCTCTGAACTAAATAATCTCTTTGAGTCTCTTAGTAGCCCTTCCTCTACCCTTTATTTTTTTTAAAAAAAAAACCATCAAAGTAGCCTCTTTCTTGTGGTATTTTTGTAGTATTTGACTCCTTTCTCACCACCCTTTCAGGTTTCAGCCTCGCTTTAGCCAAACTTAAACACTCTCTCAGTCTTTTTTGAGGAGCATTCAAAGCTCTATATTTCTGATCTGAACTTTCTTGAGCTTCATATGAAACATAAGCAGCCCTTTAGGATTACAAGAAAAAACATATCCTCTTTCTTCTTCCCATATTCCCCATTTCTGGTCCCTTTACTATATCTAGTGGCCGGCCTTTCTATGCTTGTAGTGTTCAAACCACACTTCAACATCATTTCATTTTTGTTTCTACTCCCTTGGGGTGAAGTATAGGCTTCAAAGCCACACGGACACTTCCTAATCCCTAAACCTGGTAACAATAGTATGTTTAGATACAGGGTCTTTGAACTCATAATCAACGTAGGTTCTCAAGATGATCAGGCTATGTCCCAAGTCCTTGATATCTATATTTATGAAAGAGACAGAGGCACATGGGAAAAGCCACATCAGACTGACAAACTTCCACAGCTCCTAAGAGCAGAGCCAAGCACAGATTCCTCCATAGAGCTTCTCAACAGAGTGTCCCTTGTGAACATTATATTTTCAGGCTTCTGACCTCCAGAGCAGTGATGAAGTAAGATGGAACTGTTTTAAGTCACCAAGTCTGTGGAGTCTTGTTATTACAGACTTCGAAACCACAAAACATTACACTAATACTAATAGCCAAGCAATATATAGTTGTGGATCACAGTATATATCGATATATATGTTATTCTATGTAATAGAGTATCACATCACATGTGGATAGAAATAATACCCATTAGGTGAAAATATAATAAATTCCAAATAGCTCATTAGATAATCAAGGATTCTAATTACTTCAAGACAAATATAGACATAAGATAATAGTATTTATTTCTGATTGAATACATTTTTTTCCTATACACTTGAACTTTTATGGAGATAAACTTAGGAGGCTCGATTATGGAAATAATCCCCACATGCTTAGACTTGTTGTCTACAATGACCATTTACTGCTAACAACAATATTCATTGATAGATGCCAAGATCTAGGAGAAAGGCTCAGGACTGGAATGTAATTGCAGTTCATGGAGGTTACAAGAAATTTGTTTTTTGCCTGAGTGTTACACCCCACAACTCTGAGCCAAGATACACAAAGATAAGAAAGCTAAAAGTGACAATCAGTTTCTGTAAAGTGATTTATGGATTGTGTTCATGCTTTAAATTAGATGAATCTTTCAAATAACCTCTAGGTTCTGATATTTACAGTGACTAACAATATTTTTAGCACGTTACCTTCCATAAGGCTTTAGGGTTAAAACGAATCAAAGCTTGAAACTGAGTCTCTCCATCTTTCTTCTAAAATGCCTTGGGATTTTAAAATTCAAGAGTTTTGGAGTCTTACACAGTTTGTGCCAAGACTGTCGTGACTTAGTTTTCCAAAAGATTCCAAAAGGCCATATGAACACTTTCAACATGTACTCAATTTTTAAATGTAAGAAGGTAAGAAAGAGGTCACAGGCAATCTTAGTATATCTGTAAAAGCCTGATTATACTCTACTAGCTGGGAACATATTCTATTGTAACGCAGTTAAAAGACAAAAACGAATAAGAATAAAGTGGGTCCTGGGTCAAACCTTTGGGAAACAGCTTGAAGGAAAATGTGCTGCTAGAAACACATCACTGAAGAGGGTGTTTCCATGCCATTTAATTAGGTTTCTTTTCTGAAGCTATTTGAGACAATTTTCAAATTCATACTATGTCACACAATAACTTGAAATAAGTTTTTCTTTAACAAAAATATAATTTATTCATTAGAGGTTTGGTTTATGAACAAAAAACCCCAAGAAAATAGATTTGTGGACAGTACTCAGGTCAGGTGGGTTCAGAGCTGAAAACTTATTAGTACAATGCAGGCAGCACCATGACCCTCAAAACTTCTGGGAATACAAGGTAGTTCTTGTCCTGTGGCTGACAAAAATGCCATGCTATACAGTGAGGTACCAAGATCCAGTGTTTGGGATAGGTGAGGCAGTTAATGAACTTATTTCATATTGATCCCTAGTTTTGTTGTCTTTGAGTACAAAGTCCCTGTCCTAGAAATAGATGAGCAGGTCTTTGAATTTTCACAATAGTGTATCCTCATTTCAACACTTCTCCTTTCAATGGTGTGAAGGGGGGAAGGAAGGGTAGAAGGAGAATAGGAGGGGAGAAGGAAAGGTTTGAAGAGAACTTGAGGGAATGGGATAATCGAGATGGAGGAAGGACAGATATGAGAGCAAGGAAAGAGATATCTTGATTGAGGGGGTCATTATGGGGTTAGCAAGAAACCTGGCTCTAGAAAAATTCTTAGGAATCCACAAGGATGACCCCAGCTAAGGCCGTAAGCAATAGAAGAGAAGGTGCCCGAACTGGCCTTGCCCTGTAGTCAGACTGATGATTATCTTAAATATCACCGTAGAACTTTCATTCAACAACAGATGGAAACAGAGGCAGAGACCCACATTGGAGCACTAGACTAAGCTTCCAAGGTTCAATTGTACAGTGGAAGGAATAAGAGGTCAAGACCATGAAGGATTCATCTACTGAAACAGTTTACCTGAACTAATGTTAGCTTACCAACTCCAGCTGGACTGATAAGTAACAAGTATAGGACCAAATTAGTCCCTCTGAATGTGGTTGACAGTTGTATGGCTGGGGCAGACTGAGGGGCCACTGGCAGTGGCACTGGGATTTATTTCTACTGCATGTACTAGCTTTTTGGAATCTTATTCTCTTTGGATGTATACCTTGCTCAGCCTAGATGTAGTAGGGAGAACATTGGACCTTCCACAAAGCAATGTGCATTACCCTCTCTGAGGATTAAATAGGGAGTAATGGGAGGATGTGGAGGGAATGGGGGGGAGTGGAAATTTGGATTAGTAGTTTTTAAAAAATAATATAATAAATTAAAAAATGATACAATGCAGATAAATGTAGAACAGAGGAATATTAACTTGTGCCACCACTGTCTCCATTTAAATTTGAGCTCCATCTCCACTGTCTGGTGAGCATTGGAAATTCAAAGTGTCCTGTTTCTCACTGCTCCAATTCAGTTTTTCTACATAAAAAAGGGTTGACATAGTATTGTCTATTAAAAATATCAGAATTGGTGTGTGAAGCCTTTAGAACAACAAAACATTGTTTATTTGACATTGTTCATTTCATACAAATTGGAGTATTACTACCCAGATCATTAAAAGAAAGCAAAATAAAATAAATCATTAGTTCAGTAACTTATAAGTTGATATAAATTCAGGTACAGGAAGAAAAAAGTCTACTTTTACATGTAGCCCAAATGGTCTATGTAAAGATGAGATTGACATAGTTGTGAAGGACTGTGATTATGGCTCAGGAAAGGTTTATACAGTGTGAATAAGTTATTTTACTTGGTCCTTTCTGAAGGGCCATCAATTTTAGTTTAAATAATGATGCTTTTGTAGTTGCCATCAATACTTTATCTTTAATACCTTTACCTTTTACATATCAATAACACTAATAATTATCTTAAAATATATGAGTGTGGAATTAATTTATGTGAGGAAATACTATTCAGGGAGCTGTCTGGTGGCATGGGTTTCCCCTCTGTAAGCTGTGAATATGTTTTACTACGATTAATTAATAAAGAAGCTACTTTGGCCTATGACAGGGCAGAATACAGCAAGGCAGGAAATCCAAGCAGAGATGGGGGGGTTGATTATAAGTGGTTAATAGTGACAGTCAATATCTTTCTAAAAAGAGGGGAGGGAGTTATGATATAAAAATGAATACTTTACATTGGTATGGACTTTTATTTATTGATAAAAATTTAAGGTCAGTTTTGTTATATTACAGTTTTACTCTTGTTTAAGGTGTTATGTTTATAGATCTCTCTAAAAAGTGTGATGCATAATTAAAAATTACAGATTAATAGATAGTCATTTATTTTAATCAACATATGTAGTCATGTTAGTTAGGTTTTCTAGATGTACAGAGATATATTTCAGTTAGATAGATAATCTTCAACATTTCAAAGACTTACAGAACATGGCACTTAAAAGGTTTTAAGAACTTAGACTTTGGTTGACAGTGAAACATGTCTGCTTCTGGCAGCACCAATTACTTCAGAGAGGTTGATGGGCATTGAAGAATCTTGTTATGGAATATGCCTTTGATGTGACAAGGCTATCTATTAGGGCAAGAAACTTCTTGCCTGGAATGTTTGACTGTATTCTGTATAAATTGGACTTGCAGGGCCTACAGAAAAATGACTACTGAACTGTCCAAAGAAGGTGAGAAAGTACTTCAGGGTTCATGCTTCATGAAAGAGTCTGCCAGACATTCTGCAGGCACAGAAGAAAGCAATTGACAAACTGCCAAAAAAAAAAAAAATTCTTCCAAATTTCTTGCTTCATGGGAAAGTCTGCCAGATACTTTGGGTCTGTAAGCTGAAGATGGATACCCCAAAGTTACAAAAGAACTTTGGGTGGCTCTCTTGGTAGTGAGATGTCTCTGGAAATTCTAAAGTTTTGGAAGTTGCTTACAATGCACTTTCTATTTACTTAGGTAATGTTATATCCTTCTGGGGTCTTTGATGGAGTTAAAAACAGATACTTACAGTTTGACTTAGTTATGATTAAAGATAAATTAGATATGGAACTTTAGAATCACAAAGATAAAATAGATGATATAATATTTTCTTTAATTTTGCAGGTACAAATAAATTAAATATTGTAACTATATTTCTTCCTTGATATTTGTTTTTAATTTGATTTTACTATGTTAATGTTACAACCTTCCTTTTTATTTAGACAGAAAAGGGGGAATGATGTGGTATTCCCTTTTGTATGCTGTGAATATATTTTATTACCATTGGTTAAAAAAGAAGCTGCTTTTGGCCTCTATCAGGGTAGAATATAGCTAGGCAGATAAACTAAACTGAATGTAGGGGAAAGGAAGGCAGAGTCAGGCAGATGCCATGTAGCTGCATAAAGTTGGTAGAACCTTAACAGTAAGGCACAACCTCATATCAATACACAGATTAATAGAAATGGGTTAATTAAAAATTAAAGAGCTACCTAGGAATATGTCTGAGCTGTTGAATAAATAGTGTTGAAATGAATATAGTTTTGTCTGATTATTCGGGTCTATGTGGCCAGTTGTAGAGAGCTGCGTGATGCCACGCCTTACAGGTGGTGCTGATTTCCACCTTCCACCTTCCCAACGGTGAGTGCTCTCAGCTGTGAACAACTCCATATATGGCTAACGCTAAGGATCTGGCTTGCTTCCACATTTCTGGACCTATCTGCATTTCCCATGTGGCTTGCTGGGGTTGACTACCCAGAGGTTATTTAAGCTGTAGGCTGGCTTTGCTCTGGGGCGAGAGGGTGAAAAGATTGTTCAAAGGTCGTGAATCAAACCACAGTGAGAAGAGTCCGGTGTTGCATCTTCCTTGCTGGCGAGGCGGGCACGACTGCCAGTAAACAAAAGTTCAGTCTCTATCTAAAGCTTTGTCTTAAGTAACTACACTGACTATGTTTTTAAATCTATATACCCTAGTCTTAGCCACTAGTTACATAACCATTTATTTTCATTCTTGTTTCAAACAGAGAAATCTTGCTCTGTATAAGCTGCTTTTATTTATCACTGTAGATAAATAAGAGCACATTTTGAAAAGTCTGGGGTCTTGTTTATAACACCAGGGGTGAGGAACATACCTTCTGCCCTTCAACTCTCAGCCTACTCCCGGGTTGTATACTCCAGCTCAGTTTCTTAATCATCCTCCTGTACTGCTGCATAACTCAGTTGGGGAGGTCATGAAAATATTTGTATGGGCAAAAGGTTTCTGAATGTGCAGCAATCAAGACTTACCTCAACGAGTTTGATGTGTGCTCATGGTGTGTTCTACCATGTTTTATCATGGAAATTCACTGCAGCTTTGATTCTGAGCTTGTAATTTATTAGCTTTGTATGTCATGCCACAGAATACCAAAAAAACCTTTCTGGAATCCCTCAGATTTGTCACCGGCTAATGTGCATTGTATAGAGCTACATTGTTTTAATAGTACTTACAAAGTTTCCTGCTCTCACCCAGAAGCAATAGATTTAAAGGTGAAGGCATTCATCATTTTTTAGCATCATTCACCAGCATGTGAGAATTATGTCTTTTGCCAAGTTTACTGGTTATCTTTTTTTAAAATAGCTGTTTTATTTGGTTACTTGGATTACATAAAATAATTAGTAAATAAATTTTGGGTTGGAATTTGGATGGAAATTTTTCTGAAATGGCCTTGAATGTAATTCTGCCATTTAATATTACAATTTAAGTACAGCTATCTTTCTCAGCATTTATGAATATGAAATCAAAACATCAATCAATTACGACAATCAATGAAATGTCCTGAGGTATCAAATAAAATGAAATAAGCATGTATATCTCATTCATACACAAATTCGTCCAATCTTCATTAAAATTGTAAAATTGTTTGTATAACTAAGAATATTATATAGTGTTTCCTTATAAATTTTTAAATTAATGATTGTATCAAACAATTGATTTATAAATTTTACTACTTTATATCAATACATTTCATTTTCTTACAAAGGAACATGAGTGGAAAAATGAAGCTTCACACTAATGAATGTATAACTGAAAAGGAAAGCAAAACATGCTTTTATGATCCCAACCAAGAGAGAGAAGGGTAGGATGTGTCTCGTTAAAAGCAGTGAAGTGCACCCCTTGGGCAACTCATTTGTTTATGTGATTGAAGAGAATATTTTGCTGAAGATACAAGGAGCTGGATGCAGAGTAGAGGGGATGTTTCATGAGGTAAACATGAAAGACAATGCTAAACAATGCTACCTATATATTGATTTTCAAAAGCCCACATTCTTTATACTATTTCTCATATTTGCTCTCTATAAATTATTGCATTTCTACTTGGAACTTCATTCTCTCCAAAACTAATTACAAGTTTAATAAAAATGTAAGTGCATACACAACTTTACTTTTTAAGCTAAAAGAATCAAAAGTAATACGGACCCTAAGAGAATCAACAGCTATTATTAACTGGCATAGCTACTTCAATTCCAGTTTTGAAGGAGAAGGAGGAAGAAGAGGAGCAGGGACAGGAGAAGGGAGAAGGAAGAGATGGTGGTGGTGAAGGAGAATAAAAAGAAAAGAATGGAGAAGAAAGGGAGGAGAGAGAACGAGAGGAAGAGAGGAGAGAGGGAGACAGAGACAGAGAGAGAGACAAGAGAGAGAGAACCAACACAGTCTGTGGCACCTCTGTCAGCATGATGGTAAAGACCATGTTCACTTGAAAGCGGAATTTGAAGAATTGACTTGGCCAAGGGCTAAGTGGAAACCCTAGCAGCTCGTGGTTTTCTGCTGTGCCTGGTCTACTCTAGTCTAACTTCTTTGTAGGTGTCAAAGTATAGGACTTTGGATGAGAACTGAACAATACTTCTCAATGGAAGACAAAAAGGATCCTGCTTCTTGCTTTCACTGTTTCTTTCTCCTTTGCACAGCTTTAAGGAAACTCAAACTATCCAATAACAAAAACCAGAGGTGGAGGTAGGGGAAAGGGCAGGGATATACATGAGAATCAATATTTGTAAAGGAAACAGGTCGTCCTTTCATATTCTGAGTAATAAAATCTCCCAGTTCACCTCGAGCTCCTGGGCAAATATGGTATCACTCAAGTGTGGTTTTTATATCTCTCTAAACTCTTTGCTTGACTTGCATATATATATGAGATCAAGTTCCTCAGCATCATCTACTTTATAGGGATTTGATTTCATATCTTAGATCTAGGGAGCAGGGAAATATGAGAGTGAAGGGGAACAGGAGCCATTGTGTTTCATCAGAGAGAAAGAGATGCTACCATTTAGAAATGGGAAGGTATTAAGGGGGTGGGGGTGAAGGAGTAAAGTGCACACAAATTAGGCAGGACCTACACTGAGCCCAATAAGACTGTATCGCTGCAGAATGCATTTCATTTATAGGCTTCTCGTTCTCAGCATTCCGACATTTACAAGTAAACTGTATAATAGATTACAAGTTCGCTGAATCAGAAGAATCCCAGCTTTTGGTATGATTAAGTTTTAATTGCATTTCTCCTTCGGGATTGCTAGCAGCTAATAAGTTCATGAAAATAGGTCTTTAAATAGCGGGAGCAGTACAAAGTCTCTCTGTGCACTGTATTTTGATATGCTTGGTTGCCTAAGGCATTTCACTGTCTATAGTCTCAAGTGTTCCGTTTTCATATCAATGAAATATCTAAATAATACTCAAAAAATCCCAAATCCTGAAGTGAGATTATATTAGACACATGGCTTCCGAGAACCTGTGCTTTGGCTAATAAACTGACTGTTGATAATAACATGGTTAGATCTCTAAGTGACGAAAAGCATTTTCTAAGTCTAAATGGCCCAAAAGCACAGGTTTGATTGTTTGAAAAAGTATTCTGGACTTAATATCTGTGTACATTGTTTCCTTTACCATGATAGTATATAAAACACACATTACTCCTTGGTCTAGGACAAACCTTTTTTTTCTGGCTATGCATTAGGCAGACATTTTAGTCAATAAATGTATATTCTGTAAAAGTGGCAAGCTTGAATATTTGTAAATCAGATAGCTAGATAATAAGCCTGGTGTATGCTCTTTCCTAATAGCAATTTCAGTTCAACGTGCAAGTACATGAGGCATTTAGATAATTTATGATATTGCTAATACTTTGAGAAATACATAAAAATCACTACAAGGAAGATTATTGTTAATATATCAGTTCCCCGAGATGTGTGCTGCATCTGAGAAATACCCCAATTGTTTTTCCAGGCAAACTGATATGGACTGAGCTTCACTACCCTCTGGGAGCTGCTTCCATGATGAAGGATACTGAAGCAGATCTCCTGTTGTCAGACATCCACATCAGTCTTTGGGCAAACATTCTTAGTGCTGACCCTCTGCCTGCAGAGAAAACTAGATTCCTTAGCTAGGTGCATAACACCAGGACTGGTTTTAGTGTGATTTCTTCCTTCTTCCCCATCTCTAGCTGCTTTCTTAAATCTGAGACTACTGAGTAGCACATCACAAAATAGTCTTGAATTATTTCTTTTCTTCAGGCTTTTGCATAGGTATTTGTCTGGGAAAGAAAAGCAAAGCAAGTTCTCTCCAAATTTTCTTACTAATTGCAGGTGGTATATCTTCCAGAGGCTGTGTATGTAATGTTGGTCTTTCTCTACTTGGATTAAATAAGACATAGTATAACATGAAGGATAAAGCATTTGGGTATATTAAAAGGAATGATTAAAGAGGTGATCATATATGTATGATAATGTGATTTACTGTTATTTTTCTAAGGTTATAATCACATTATTTTCCTCTTCATTACTCCCTTTCAAAGCATCTTATTTACTACTCCTTGTTCTCCTCTAAGTATATGGTATCTTTATAAAAATTAGTTATTGTTTCATATATATATATGGATATATATATATATATATGTGTGTGTGTGTGTGTCCATATATATTCCTAAATATAACCTCCCTAGTATCTGTAACGTTAATTGAATGTATATGTGTAACATGAGAAGGAGCCTGTTTGTTTGGGGGTTTCTGTCCTGCTTGGTTCCCCCAGCCAGCAGGCCCCAGAGAAAATCAACCACACAGAGATTTCTATAAGTTATATTGCTGATTGGCCCATTAGGTCAGGCTTCTTACTGGTTAACTCTCATGTCTTGATTAACCCATTTTTCTGATCTATGTTAGCCATGTGGCTCTGTACCTTTTTTAGTGGAGCAGCTCACATCCTGCTGCTTTGGTGATCTGGGCAGGAGTGAGAGGAATCAACTTCCTCCTCCCCAGAATTCTCCTGCTCTCCTTACATCATTTCCACTTCCTGTCTGGTTTTCCCACCTACACCTCCTGCCTGGCCAATCAGCGCTTATTTAAAACATGATTAACAGAAGACAGACAATTCTCCCGCACCATATATGTTTTCAGGACTGATCATTTGGTCCTGGGTAATCAATTGGTGTGCACTTCCCTGGGGAAGACTATTTCTCCTACTCTAAGCATTATTAGTTTTCTTTTGTTCCTACTGAGACTCTATGAATATAACTATGAAATTGCTAAGAGTCACAGTCTCACAGTAAACTCCCTGATTTCCTGGCTCTTATGCACTTTCTGTTCCTCCTCTGCAATGTTCCCTGAGCCTTAGGTGTGTGAGTGCTTTATAGACTTATTCTTTGGGACTGGGCTCCATAACTCAGCATTTTGGTTGAGTATGATACTCTGTAATGGGCTCTCTGTTTCAAAGAGAAGTTTTTTTGATGAGGAATGAGGACTACACTTATCTGTGGGCATAAAGACAGATATCTATTGAGAATATTTGTCCACCCTTTGAAGATGTGTTGCTGTGATTGGTGTAATAAAATGCTGAATGGCCAATAGCTAGGTAGGAGAGATAGGTGGTACTTCAGGGAAGAGAGAATAGGAGGAGCTAATGAAGATGTGAATGAGTGGAAGGAATCCAACACAAAGAATGGGAGAGAGGCAAAAGCCACATGGTAGGGCATAAATTAATTTTAAAGATGGGTTAATTTAAGTTATAAGAACTAGAGGGTCAAGCCTAAGTTATAGTCCTAGCTATTATAATTAATAAATCTCTATGTCATTTTTCTGTAAGCTGGTGACTGATGAAAAAATGATTATGATTTTACTTAGTGATTATGCTTGCTTAGTAGAGTGGTGTTTGTAGGCTCTCCAAGATCATACTTAAGGTGTTCTTGTAGTGTTTTGTTCTCTTGTGACTGTATTTGGTATGAAACTGATATGCACTAAGTAGAAAATATACCTAAAATTTTGCATTTTCTTATTTTCCATATCTCACTAGATATGATGTGATACAATACTCATTCAAGAGATGGTAGGCAATTTTCACCAACCACAACTTCCTGTCAGCCACAGGATTGATAAATAAATTAGTCAATACATCACAGTAGACTCTGTTGCTGACCTGTGAGTATGGCAGTTTCTCTGTGTTAAATGCACTGATATTTTTATCTTACTACAAGATAATAAAGGCAAGAACCTCATGCAAATTGAGGAGGATTTGTATACAAAACATCCTTTAATTCGATGCATATGCCTTGGTACCCATTATGTACTAACAAATCAGTACCTACTAGATGAACTAAATGACAGAACTCAAAGAATTCTTTGAGTTTGAGAAAGTTTATTAAATATAAGTACTAATAAAATATAAGTCAACATATTTGCCACAGGATCGGAAATTTAGTTTGGGGATGGCCATATTTGTGGCTGAAAATGAATAGAAATGATTCTTCTCACAGAGCCTGAACTTGAGGTTTAGAACTCTTGTCACTTCTTGCCGTTATATAACAAATGTAGCTTTGCTTGATCTTCCTTTCAAGGTGCCCTTTACCAGTTTATTGGCCCGTGGCTAAAACACAGTAGAAGAGATGCCCTTATGGTATTTTTGACCTGACATGAAGTATGTGTCAATGGAATTCTCGCTAAAAGTAGTTCTCCCAGGATTGCCTCCCAATTTTAAGAAGGCAAGAGGTCCAGAAAAGCACTTCTCCACTGAGTCTTTGGAGGTTAACGCATCATTTCTATGTTTCCTGCCCTAGTCATTTTTTGGTTCCAACTGTCACTTCATTGATCATACCCCCTTGGCCACAAAATCAATACCACTGAGTGCCAAGAGAAAACTTTGGAACTAAAAACATAATCCTGCCTTCCTGACAACAACGGAGCCAAATATTTCAGAGTACAGTAGCCGAGGAAAGGTTCCTTGAATTTATTTTGAGTTGATTTTGGTTAACATGGGTAATTTAAAGCGAAGAGATGGCTCACGGGAGAGCTTACCTATAGTTTTACCGATTTACCAACTCCTCTCTGCTTAGGGTCACTCATTTCCCACAAACTTTCTGTTTTCCCTGGGGACTGTCGATGGTTTAATAACCTATGTTGCCTGGAGGGCTATGGAAGAGAGTGGGACCCATCAACTTCAGCATTCCGTTGTAGGAACTGGAAAGGGGCATACTTCATTTTCTGATACTGGAGATAATTTCAGGTAAAATACTACTGTTTTTGAGATGCATAACAACTCTGGAGATCACTAAAGAACTCGGTGTGTGAAGAATGTGCTAGTAAGAAGTTTTTTCACATTTTGAAACAAAAACATCATGTTTACACATCCTACCTTATTGAGTAACTAACCAATATTTATGCTAATGTCAGTCACCTCTATCAGCAGCAATGACAGAGACCTAAAGCTTGTTGGCTTACCAAGAACATTTCATGAGATTCCTGCTTACTAATGAAAGTCCAGTTTAAAGCTTTATTCCAAAGCCCTGGTATTTCTAGACAGTAATAAAATTAAATGAGCTGTCAGCTCTGTCTTTAAAGAGAACGGAGACCAGCTCATTTTCAGTTTTCTATTAAGAAATTTGATTTTCTTTGAATAAAACTCATAATGATTGATTTGAAAGTCTTTATAGATTGGTTCCCAAACAGTGACATGGGATTGCCAAGACATAAAGGGAACTGATCTTAAGAGATGTGAAGGCAGATAATAGATTTTCATGGAAAGAACAGCAGAACTGTGTGCCCTTGGCAGGAACCCTAAAGAGAATTCATATTCCAGCAAAAACACAAAACTGAAGATTCATGTCATTTTCTGACTAAACTCATCAATTTTAACAAATTTGTCCTATAATCATAAAAACACTTGCATGCCTACATGTACACACTAAGCACGGAGACGAATCTCAAATCTGTGACGGTCAGATTCTGGTTAAAATTTGGGGGTTGGGGAGAGTGCATATTGGTCTTTCTTAATGAACTAGCTGAGAAAAATGCCAGCAACATGCAAGGATAGCTACCCAGAATGCACTGCAGGTGATGTCAGTGATGCACGTCTGGGGAGGTACGTTTTCCCAGCTACGAAGAGCCAATTCAGGCCTTTTGCTTTGCTCAGATCTCTTTTAGTCATAGCAGGGGGTGGCAATTGTGCCAAACGGTGCTGAATTAATTGGGGTTGTTTGGCTCTGTCTCCCGTTACTTGCCAACACACACATACTGGTGGGAAATAAGAACAAGAACAACTGAACAGCAAAATCACATTGATAGATTTGATACATTTTTATTTTATACTATATATTTATCTACCTTCAATTCTTCCTGGGCTTTAATCAATTGGACACTCTGAAAGTCAGAAGTTTTGAATTGGCACAGAGAAGTTCTTGTCTATTTTGATTAATCATTACTTTCTCTGCTAATATCATTTTGGATATAATCTTGTTGAAATGGCTGCTTCTGCATCATTTCATTTAGGAAAACATCCATTTTTCTGTGCAAAGAAATGAATTGTAATATGACATTAATATTGCTATTGGGGATTCTTTTTAAAAAATTCAAATATATTATGGAAATTTGCCTGATTTGTCCACAGGAACATTCTCTACAATCTTCCTCATGAAAAAATATAGCTGTTATAATCTTTGATAGATTTTGAAAAATAGACTTGGTAGATGTAAAGAAATTCCATTTAGTTGGATTACATTGGTAACTTTAAGATCTCTCATTGGGACCTGGTACTGTGGGCCTGTGTTCTGAGCCACTTAGGAGGTGAAGGCAGGGGAATCACCAGTTAAAAGCTTGCCTGGACCTACTGAGTGAGTTCAGGGCCAGTTTAGACAACTTATTTAGGTTGCATGTCAATCTTTTGAAAAGGTAAGAAGAGGGATAGTAGTGTCACTACCTAACACCAGCTTAGCATGCACAAGACACTATGTGTAACTACTGAAGCACACATGTGTGTGCACATACCTGTACACACACACACACACACACACACACACACACACACACACACACACACAGAGTCCAGGGCTACAGGTACATTTCGACATAAAAATACATATCCAGGGATTTGACAGAAGTCAGATTGTTACTAGGCAACTTGATTATGACTTCTTGCCGACATCAAATTCTGTTTCCAGTCAGTAGTCTTGGAATTTCCTACCATATTTACCTAACTAAGTTTTGCTTTTTTTGACATTTCTTTGAACAGGCTGCCTTTGAGCCTGTCTTTAGCCCATCTTCTTTATGAGGCTTCCTGCCTGTGGCCCCGACTGCCTTCCCTTCTTTCAAAGGCTCACAATGCCGAGTGAGTAAGACGAGGCTGTGGCATCTGGCTACATCTGTGTTCTGATCCTTCTTACACATTCCATATCTGCTCCCTTTTCTGATTAAATATATGGTAAGGAATACAAAAATACAAGTGAGGTTTTACAATTATCTTGTATCACTTTGAGAATGCTATGAAATAAATGGTAGATGGTATGTCAAAAATGAAACAAGAATAGGCCCAAGAGAGTAAGTCTTCTTTCCATGAAATAATACTAGGTTTAAATAATATGAGCCTTTCAGTGTGACATTGGGAGGGTTCTCATATAAGGGTCACAAATTACAAATATGAACTACAATTTTGTGCAGTTTTGACCATTTCTCCAAATGTTAGGAAACCACATTTTCCTACTCTAATCATTGTAGAAAGCATATTTGCTTATTAACTATAATGAATCTAGGATAATTGTTATACCTGAACTGGAGAATTGATAACTTTCTGAATTGTCTCAGGAAATATGAAAAATAAAAGAAATGGCTTATTTATCTCCAAATTTTGGTCACTTTTCAGGAATGTAGGGACTGGAGGGACTCAGGGTTATGAGCAGTGTCTGCTCCTCCTGAGGACCCAGGTTCCATACTCAGAACACATATTGCAGCTCCGACTGTCGCCTCCTATGGTTTCAGATCTGACACCATGCTCTGACCTCTGAGTGTATCAGGCAGGATCATGTTGCACAGATATACATTAAGGCAAAAATATACATGAAATAATAGAATAACTTAAGAAAAATTCAGTCTCACTGTCTGGTTTTTTCTTCTGTCTAAAAAAAATCTGCCATTAGTTTACTTTTCTAATTCTATACTCATTATCCATTTCTAAATTAAGGGTGTTGAGTGTGGCTCTTGTCTTACATCCATATTTTTATCTGTATGTTCATTATCATTCTAACTTGCTCAGGTTCACACATGAAATAAGACATCTCCAAGAAATATAAGGCAAGACATGGGTACCGTAATGAGAAATCAGCCAGACAATTTATACAATTGCTTAGAATAATTCTGAGACCCATAATAGCTATATAGCAGCAAAACATCAGAAATGTGGAATTTTTCTGGATGTTCCTAGGAACATAGTGTAACAACTAGACTGCTGTTTTTAAATTTCAAATGACTGATAGGAACAAAGACACCTTGAGTTTGCTGGAAAACAGATGGATCCTAAGAGCTATTATGGGAAAGGGTAGAGAAGGCTGTGGAAAGAGATTCTCATCTTGGAGTTAACCTTCTGGACATTAGCCCAACAATACTATGCTGATCCAACAACTGGGAAACAAAAACATTATGTGCACTCATGACTTGTTTGACTTATGTGTGTGTAGCTTTTAGTTGCTTGATTTAAATCCAAATCAAATTTTAACTTTTAAGAGACAAAAAAAAGAGACAAATGATGATGAACCTATTAAAATGTATGTGATTTAAATTAATAACAAACCTAAATCCATAAAAATAAAAATAAACTTATATGAGGTGAAGGATGCTTTTTTTTAACCGTAGATATGATGATCCCATACTATAATGTAGGCACTAAGACCACAGAGGTTACATGATTGGCCATTGGCCATTTTTAGCAGTAGAGAAGCTGACTCTGCTAAGTATGTTATATCAAAAGACACAAAGACACAGAAGACTGGAGAAATGACTGTTATCAGGCTATTATTTTTTCTGTTCACAGGCCTCCATATGACAAAAAAACAGCATTAGAAATTTTGGGCTGAGTGATGTATTCATCAGCTTTTTATATAATTTGGGTTATTCTCTGGAAACAGGGCCATGAATTGGAGCCCAGGCTGGCCTCAAATTCATTATCCCCCTGCATCAGTTTCTCAAGTACTTGGATTACACATCAGCTCAGATAATTATATATATTTCATAGTAGTATATATTTGATCCTGCTAGTATCTATTTGTCAAAACAAATTGTTACTATTATTATTTGCAAAAACAGATATTAACCAGTGTATATTTATTTGCAAAATTATTAAAACAATAAAATCTAAAATCATTTCAGATCTAGAATTATTCATAATTAGCATTTGTTGAGCAAACTACAGTATTTCAAATGCTTGATGCCACTGGGAAGAAGTTTAAAATATATAAACAGGTTAAAAACAAGGATACACATATATGTAAAGAAATGGATAAAAGTATATCGCATGTGGATATGTAGGGAATGGCTCTTAAATTAGTTAAAATACTCATAATTATATTCTTAAAGAGAATTAGAATTGAGATGATGGAGAACTTTTCACTTTACTCAATGTGATTTTAAAACCATTTGCAGTTATTATGATAATCTATTTTAAATTCTGAATTTAACACAAATACCAGTAATCTTTGACTGTCTTGTAGAGGAAGATGATGTGTTATATGTATTTTGAATTTCATGAGTCATTGATTTCTTGGGGCTTTTCTTCCCTAAATGCAAAGAGTAGCTAAGGTAAAATGATGAACAAAACCTAAATGCTCAAAACAAGGAGAAAATAACATAGACCATTGAAAAATAATCTCCAGAAGCTATGATTACCTGAACAAGATCTGCACATGGTCAAGCCAGTAAAAATTTCAGTATGGAGAGAAGAGGCCTCCCCAAGTCCACACACCTACTGGAGCAGCTGGTGGGAGTCGATGGCTAATAAGTGAGTAAGAACTATTTTCCTTGCGAGTATGGGCACGGATGATTTGCTCATTCCCCTGTGGATGGTCCTGCACTCATGTTCAAATGAATAACACTGACGAGGAGCTAATATACCAAAGACAAAAAGAATGGGGAATAGAGAAGAAGATGTGTTGGGGGCCTCAGGAGAGATGGGTGGAGGCATTGCCTATGTGATCAGGATACATGGAATAGAAATATAAAAATTCAAAGAATAAATAAAAATATTTTTAAAGCTGCTGAATTGATTTAAATGAAACGTAATACAAGATGACTAGTCGGAAGATGGTCTCATCTCATTCCTTCATTTGTTTCCTTAAAAAAAATCAGAAATAGTCAAAATAACTTTCCATAACTTCAGGGCTCATCTTTGTTTTGCCTATATTTGTGCTGTTTTGTTTCATTTGATCCTTCTTTTTCTTGTTCTTCTTCTCCTCCTCCTTCTCCTTTTCTACCCCCTTCTTTTTTTCTTTTAATCGCTAGCCCTTTCCATATGTCCTGTTTTGATCGTGTTTACCCTCCCTCCAACTCTTCCTCAATTCACAGCCCTTTCCCCACCCACCCAATTTGGGTCATTTTGTTTAAATTCTTCAAGAACAGTATCACTTCCCTGTAATTTCTGGATAGTGCCTTCCATTGGAGAGTGGTTCCCTTGCCAGGGACTATACTCTTAGAGAAAACTGCCTCTCTTTTTTCTCCAGCATACCTGCTAGCTGAGTTGAAAGTACAGACCGTGAGTGCTGAGGGTTCTAAATTCTAGGACACTAAAGTTGGCACCAAAAATCTGTGCATTAAATGTCCTGCGACTGACTGAAAAGCAAGTTGAGAATACCTTGACAAGCATTGATTTTTCTAGCAAATGAATTGTCCCTGGGGATGAGAGATCTTTCTTTGGTGTGAAGTGTTACTTACCCTTTTCTCCTTTAATGGTCATTTACTTAGAAAGGCTTATTTTGTGGTTAATATATTTTAGAATGTTGTATATTGTGTGTTCTTCATGTTACCTTTTAAACTACTAATGAGATTAATTTCTCACAAGCCACCCTCATATGTGAGAAATTTGGGATAGCCTAGTTTTACTTTGTTGAATGTGAACCGGAACTTTTACTGCTAGAACTATAACTTTTCCAGAACATTCTTTGTGATGACTGTGTCTGAATGAGATGAGGAGGTGTTAAGTTCACACACAACCTAAAAAAGGAGACATACAGGGGTCTCAAATTGAAGTCTAGTACTTGAAAATGCTTCAGGTTTAAAGCAGAATGATAAATCAACTCATAATGTCTGACAATCACTTTACAATTTAATATTTAAAATATTTATTTCATCAAAAAAGAAAAATAAATATATGCATAAACTCATTCTAGAGATTACCACATTTCACTTAGACTTCAATAATTATATTTCTCTCTCTAACATCTACTACATGTATAAACATTATTTCTACTTAGTTAAAAAGAAAGAATTTGAGACAGAAAAGGCATACAGAAAATTTCAATAATATCATAGGGACTATCTCCAATTCATTGTAATTGTGCTACATGAATTGTGTCTGAAGCTGTCTATATAAACTAATGTTAGGGGCATAAAGAATACTAATGCTCTCTGAAGGTAATTGTTCTATTATATTCTGAGTTCAATCATTAGGTTTATTAATATTATGTGGTACACTGTTTTTGATGAGGTAATCAAGTTTTCTTCGAAGTGAACTCTTTCAGATTACAGTGTTTATTGACTATCCAAACTGTAATTATAAAAATATCATTGAATTTTCAGGTTCCTGTGGCTAAAATATTCACTTACTGCGGGACTGAGCTTCTCCTACAGAAAAGCTTAGAGCTACTGACCGTCATTTAGCAAAGATGGACTTAGAGAATGCACATTCTTCCCTGCAGCTTCTGTAATTATCAAGGCAAAACATTCTATTAGGTTCTTTAATCAATGTTTGTTTTCCACTTCCAGGAGCAGCATATTTAGCACCTGTAAGGCTAATTTTAGGCTGCATTTGACTCTTAGAGTTCCTCAGTATTTTTATGGCAAGGACAACATGAATTCTCTCGCCCTCCCTGGGTGTGCTTGACCCTGAGAGCTTAGCTCTAGCGCTGCGGAAAAGAGAGGGAGAGATGAAATGACTTAAGGAATATCCCAGTGCCCCTCCTGACGGTGATGTGCTGATCCCTTCGCTACAGGGATTGGATGAGTAGGTAGGAAGCCTTGGGGCTCTTGGACATGACTCTGGCTGCTGTCACACTCATTTTCGATCTCTGCATTTTGTATCTTTCTTTGAACTTTTACAGTCATGGGAATTGCAATTAATGATCGTGAAAAAAAAAATAGCAATTCCAAGTCAAGCCTCAGTAGCTTCACTTTCATTTATTTAGCTGTAAAATTTTTCAACTAGTTTCAAATCACTGACTCAATTAAAGTTAAATGGTTATTCCTTTTCGTTGTTGTTTTGTTCCTTGATTTTCTTTCTTGGCTGGGGGTTGATTCACTGGATTAAATTTATTTTGTTAATAAGAAAGTCTAATAATTGGTTCTCCCTTGTCACACTTTACAAAAGAGGTCATGGAAGACAATTGGGTAACGTAAGTTGGTCCTGTAAAGTAAATGTTCAGGGGTGACGAGATGGCTTGCCAGTTAACAGCACCTGTTGCTCTTGCAGAGAACCCAGTTTTGATTCCCAGCATCAAGATGCTGGCTCAGTAACTCCAGTTCCAGAGGATCTGATGCTCTCTTCTGACATCTATGGGCACCAGGCACACACATGGTGCACACACACATACATGCAGTCAGAATACTCACACATAAAATAAAGGAAACACATGTTCAGAAGAACAAAGTAAACACTACTTGACCCGTTAAAGAGTTCAACGTGCAGATTTGGAAACTGCCCAGGGCTTGACTGAATCTTTAATTTGAGAAAAAAAAAAAAAAAACAACAGGAAACTAAAATCACTTCAAATATTTTAGAAGACCCCTGACTCATAGTCCTTATATTATATTCTAGAATTTCCTTATTATTGTTTATTTTTTATGTGTGCATGGGTATGAAGCTTGTGTGTACTTGTGGTATGTATTCCAAAGTGTGTGTGTGTGTGTGTGTGTGTGTGTGTGTGTGTTTCTTTACTTTTCAGGCTGTGTCTGTCCCTGAGCTCAGAACATGTTCATTATGACGACTGTCTTCAGCCACCTTAACTCAAGGTTCTCCTGTCTCTACTGTCTAGGAGGTAGCATTACAAGCATGTATCACACATGCCCAGCTTTTATGTAGTTTCTGGGGATTCAAACCCCACTTCTCACACTTTCATGGTGAGCCTTTTACCTACAAGCTGCCTTCTCAGATGGTGTTACTATTGAACTTTTAACACAAAAACAACACCCGAAATAATATGCACTTACTAGAGACTTACAGTAGGAGAAAATAAAAGGATAAAATTGGAAGACAGTTAAAGATATTAGTGAAGCCCTTGCAAAACTCTCTTAAAAACTCAGGTGATCTTTAAGGTAGAGTGTGAGTTTGTTTCATATGCGTTCAGAGGCCCAGAGAAAGTATTGGATCCCCTGGAACTAGAGTTCCAGGCCTTTGTGTGGGAGGAGAATTCAGGTCCTCAGGAAGTGGAGCTAGTTCCTCTAATAGGTGAGCCTTATCTTACCTGTCAATAATTAGTAGAATTAGTAGACTCAGTTTGGTCAGTCTGCCAGCTCTCCCTCCTTGTGACTACCCAGGTGAGCTCTCCAGCACCGCCTCTGCTGGCTTACCCAATGCAGCCTGCAGCAAGGAGCAGGGTCAGTTCTCTGGCTCGCAGGTCCTCAAATCAGGGTCACCCACACTCACAACACCAGGGTCAGCTCTACTCTTTTACCCAGGGGAAATGCAGGGCTTCTCTCCTGATTGCTATAGGGGAAGACATACTTTGTATTTTGTACTTAACTATATACAGAATTTCAAAGTTCTCTTTTGTCAGCAGAACTTTATCTGAAAACAATGAGAAGAATCCAACCACATAAAACAGATGAGAACAGTTCAATATGTAAGTGTTGGGGAAACCCTGAATGTTGAACTTGCCTCAGTTCCATCCAAACCTCTCCTCTTTTGGGGTGTCTCTAGGAGTTCTCATAAAGTAACTCAAAAACCTCCAGTAATTATGAAACCAACACAGGTGTTCAGAATCTGATAGTGGATTAGCAATGGGATACATATACACAATGTAAATTCCTCATTTGTAAGTGAGAAGGAAGTTATGTTGTTTGCTGGAAAATGAACACAACCAGAGATAATCATATTAAAATAATTAAGCCAATTGCAGAAAAATAGATACCATAAGTTTTCTTTCATTTGTTGTTTTTATACTCAAAATACATGCATAAAATCCTATATATGTATATGTGTGTGTAATTTTTATGTGTTTGACATGAATTCAGATATCTATGAGGGCATAGAGGGAAATGGGTGAGGAAGGGGATGAAAAAATGTTTAGGGGTATTATGAGGTGGAATATGCTCAATACATATGATATATAAAAATTTGAAAACAAAAAGAGTAACCCAATGACCAAGATTTAGATGGACAGCACATATTTTTCTCTCTTGAATTCTATCACATGGACACCATTTCATTAAACAGTATTTTTTGCCCTTGAGGCAAAATCAAAATATGGGCTATTAAGAAGACTACAATAGAAAGATTTTAAATAACCCTGGTCTTTATTTTTCATTTTATTATTAAATATACGAATATTTGAATTTAAAATTATTAAAATAAAGTATATTTTATATTGGGCCATTTACAGTTATGATTAAATATTGAGTATAAAAAGAAGTCTACCAGGTTTTTTTTTGTACAGTCAGATTTCTTTAAAGATGATTATTCTTGAACCAATGTTGTAAATATTCTGAGTTACTGTTTTAATTCATCACTGACAACCAACGTGTATATTCACCCATTTCCATTGCATGCATGCTAAACTAAAATACTGACCAGAGGTGGCATATCTGAATTGAGACCCACTGATACCATTGAGTCTTCTGAGTGGACCTCTGGCACAGGCCTCCAAGTGTGTGATAGAAATTCAATGAGGGTGGTGCTGAGCATGCAATCAGCCTCTACCATGTGTCCCTGTGCTTGGCACTGATTAATAGGCTAAGACTGGAGATGGGCAGAGCACAAATGGAAAATAACGGAGCATTTGGTATCAAAGGAGCCAGAGTATAATAACTACAATGTGAAGGAAGGTAAAGGTGAACGGGCTGGAGGGAGCATGAGACTATTACATCGTTAGGACCATTACAGCTGAATGCCTAAGAGTCTAATGAAAATGAAGTCCACCTGAGGTTTGTGAGTTTACAGGAAGTCTACAGCAAGTCTACAGCAGTTTTCCCAGATTAGTCCACTTGTAGACTCCGTGCAAAACTTGTACACTTCTACAAGGGTGATACTCATTATCATTTCTAGAGCAATGTTGTAAACATGCAATCATACAAGAGATTGCAATTATCATCTAAATTGTAAACTCACTGTACATAAAAGATAAGTCATTTGGATTCAGGAGATGAAGTAGTTAGCTCTTAGATACCCTCATTGACAAATCAAAATGGAAACACATGACTGTCAGCCATTCAGCACCATGTTGAGCAAACATAACCAATGCCTGTGGTGTAGGCATTAATATTAATCAGATACCTCTAGCCTTGTATAAGAAATAGAGAAAAGGTGTACAGAAATAAGTGTCAAATAGAAAGCTATACTTATTCAACAGTAATATACCTCTTAGGTAATTGTTTTATCATAATGAAAAAGCAAGGAATGGGAAGAGAAAAAGTTTTCTAAAGGTGATGAATTGGTCAGAGTATCAGTATTTTCCCCAAGCTGGTATGACTGGCTACCATAGGACATTAGACCATTAAGGCTACAAACTGAATTCATATTCTCCCAAATCATAAATTCTATGAAAATGTGGAATGAGTTTGTAGAAATCTTTCTTGCATAGATTTTTTTGACTGTTGTTGCTGCTATGATTTAAAAAAAAAAAAGTCACTGATCAAAACAATTCACACATTGTTGTAACTCACAGTTCAAAGGTACAGACAGCCCGTCATCGTTGAAATCAAGACTATCTAAAAGTAGAGGGTGATAAGTCAGTGTGCAATGGTGCTCAGCATTGTATACAGAAAGTCCTAGCCAGGGAGTGGTACCACCCACAATGGCTGGAGTTCTTACCTACATAAAAGCAATGAGTATAATTTCTGATAACTATCCAGTGATCCATCTCCCAGGTGAATCTCGAGCCTGTCAAGGTGACAATTGATTCTAACGATTACATATGCCTGTCTAGTGTTAGAATTCTTTATCTGAAAAGCCTCATAGGAAACATATCAGATGGGTTTTATTTTATTTTTATGTTCTAAAATATCCATAAACCTTACCACATACAGAAAGAACTGTGGATTTTGAAAGATTTCAAATTTCAGAAATTTAGATTTGCTCAAACTATATTACATTTTTATAGCTATTAAAAGAATGTTATGTTGGGTATAAGCCTGAAATGCCAATAACAGGCAGGGGGAGGCTGAAGTATGAGAAGACTGAGGAGTTTGATACCATCCCTGGCAACATGCAACACTTCGTCGCAGGAAAGAGGGTGAGGGAAAGGAGGGAGGGACAGACAAATATTTGTTAAAGGAAAGAGTGGACTAATTCTATGAAAATATAAAATGATAACTACTTTAGAAGAAAGAGAAAAGATGGATCACTGGAGTTGAGCTCACTTGTGTAAATCACACATAAACAAGGAAAGTTCATTTCAAGTCTCGGCTGATGGGGAGTAGTTCTTCCCAAGGTACGTGAGAACAGACCCGGACATTTTCTCAGCCCCTTTCTTCCCTATAAATTCATTGTTCAGTATCTCAGTAAACATTGCGGATTAAAGTTTAGAAAGATAAGGTACAGCTGCTCTTCATTTCTGAGTAGTCAGTTTTGCTAGTGCAGTTACATTGTGCACATCTGTGAGTTGATGTGGGCAAGGAGAACAGGTTGTATGCAGCGTGGAAGCTTTCCATTAGGTTCACAGGAAGCTTAGCGCTTAGGGGAGTGAGTCAATTGGTCAGATATCAAACTGCACAGAAAATCCTGCCCGTCAATAATTAAAACAGAAGATTTCAAGATTTAGAAAAGTAACTGAAAATTTATCAGTGCATAAGTTGCACAGTGTCTGTGTGCACATACATAGATACACATAAAATATGTATACACTTAATAGCTTTAATAAATATCTGGTATTAGAGATCTAGTATTCGAAACATTTCTTTTGTTAATTTTGTGCAAATTCAGCGTTAACACTATTAAAACTCTAAATGAGCACTTCTGGCGTGCAAATGCCTGCTAAGATTAATACACAAAACCCTGATATCTCTCAACTGTCTCATTAACATGATAACAGGCCCAAAGGAGTTTCAAATCCCTTAACACAGAAAAGACATATATTCTCCCATTTTTTTTGTTCATTCCACCATAAAAATGGAAATTAAACCACATAAAAAATCCTCCAAAAATATCAAGGGTCCAATCCAGATACATAAAATACTTTTTTTAAAATATTGAACTACACAAGCCTTGTTGCAATGCTACCAAGAAACCAACTTATACACAGAAAAACCCAGGGTCTCTGCAATTCGTTCCTATTTTATCCCAAAACCTACACATATCTCTGCCTATTGAAGGAATCGGGAAGTACAGAACTGTCTGCTATATTAAGCTATCTGTTTTCTGGAAAAACTAAGCATCGTGTGCAGGGGAGAGATGGACTTTCAAAACCGTAATTGTGAATTTGTTACCAAAGGTTTTCTTTAAAACCAGACATAATCTTATCGCATAGAATCCTCTTGTAGCCTAATAAGGAAGAAAATAAAAACAAATTATCCTTTTGGTTATGGGAGCCATGCTTTACGATGTCACTGCACGGTGACATCTTCTTGTCCTCCTGTCACTGCCTGTCCTTTAGACCACACTGCAGAAAAGCAATTTTCTGCCTCAAAAGCACTCTATTTTTTTAAAGTTTGTCTCTGGGCAATTTTCAGGTCTACTGAAGCTGTGCGACTGTATACAGATGAGAAAGACCCAAAATAGGGCAATTTATTTGATTCCTTCTCTCCCAAACATTTAGCTGAGATTGCATATCCAACAGAGAGAACCCAAAAAGAATATTCAGAAGTGACCCCCAATGACATACATCCTTGTTGTGATTTTGCATTAAACATAGTTTCTAAATAAAGTGGGTAACCTGGAGTTGCTTGGTGTTTAATGCACACCTTTGACTTCTCCATTTCTCTTAGGATATTAAAAGTCTGGTTTTCGACTATGGAAAAAAAAAGAGGCAAACCCCTAGAAGTAGAAAGTCAAATACAGCACGTGGAATTTTCAGATGAAGGTATCATTTCATTTTAGCAGCTCTGTTCATTTGAATCGGCATTTAGTTTTCTTGGTGGCAGAGTGAAAAGGCAGCTCGATTCAAACATGTTTTCATCCAAGGCTCAGCTGCTGATAATTTCACACTTAGCAACGCCTGGTGTGAGCACAGTCAATGGCCTCCTCATGGAACTCTGCCCTAACGCCTTACAGACCACTCTTCAATAATCTCTTACTACGATCAGAAAACAAGTTTACCTGGATCAGTGTCCAGATACAGGAATAATGTAAATGTTGTTAGATTTTAGACAACCCTGTTGACATATTTTTAAAAAGCATATGGTCTTGATTTAGCTCATTATTCTTCTTAATTCCGAATTGTCTTCTTCAGTTCTTGATCAGCTGTGACTTTTACTATAGATTCTTGATGTTCTCAAACATGTTTCAGTATAGCAGACATCAAGAAGGAGGCAGTCTTAAACTCTGTCCAGAATTTAAGATCTTCAGTTATACTGATGTCATGATTACAAACCTACATTATAGACAAGCAACCTCCTTGGGCTTTTGTTTATTTGCTCTATAATCATATGCTTTCATATCTATGTGCATATATCAGTTACGTTTTTCTCTTCCTTTCAAATTTCTTTCTCACTCTGTGTGTGTTGCAAACATTGAGAATCCCAGAGTTATTATGTTCTCTGATTCTCATGGTAAGTAAAAAATTTAAATAGTAATACAATAGGCTTAGAAAGATATTAACAAACAAACAAAAACAAAGTTCTAGCCTAGAAGTTGTACAGGACTCTGAATTTTTAAATGTATATTTCTTTTCAGTGTTACCTAAATGCTCTGTTAAGTTCTCAAAAGCATCCTAGCTTTATCTGATGGGCAGATTCTTAATTCTCTTTCCTAACCACAAGTGGAATCCTAGCCTACATCTTCTGTACTGTCCCCAATCCTCATAAGACTGCTTTTCAACTTTGTCTGGTCCAGCCTGAGCCCTCGTTGCTTAAGAGAAACTGACCTTCAGTGAGGTCTCTGACAACTTCATTACAGCTAAGCCCAAGGGCCAGTCCAATTTTGAAACCTCATATTTTCAACACTCCTTTGCAGCATTTGTCAAAATCAACCACATACTCTTTCTCAAAATGCTTGCTGATCTCAGTCCCTCACTCTTCTTAGCTGAGTCTTGTTTTCTTCATGGTGTATGAAATCTTTACCTCATCATTCACAAGATTATCACAAGGTAAAGGTTTACAAATTACTCTCATTCTCACCCTCCCCCACTCATCCCCAGTTCTTTTTCTCCTATCCTTCCTTTCCCTCACTTCTTACCTATACCATGGTGCTTAAAAACTTAAATTGTATCCAGAATATCTTCATGTTCTCCTCCTGCGGGATAATGCTCTTTTGCTCTGTAAAGATTTGTCACTTGTATTGGTTGAGTAAAATGCTGTTTGGTCAGTAGCCAGGGAGGAAGTGTAGGTGGGAGAATTATAGGAGAATTGAGGAAAGGCTCAGTCTGCAGTCACCAGTCTGATGAAGAGGAAATAATATGAGAATCCCTCACTGAGTAAGGTACCAAGAAACATGGTTAAACATAGATAAGAATTATGGGTTAATAAAAGTTGTAAGAGCTATTTAATAATAAGCCTGAGCTAATAGGCCAACAAGTTTATAATTAATATAAGCCTCTGTATGTTTTGTAGCGACTAAACTGCTGCAGGGCAGGGCAGAACAGAAACTTCCATGTACATATGTAACCATAGTCTAACAATGGCTATATTTTCACTCTGGCAGAATTGACCTATTTCTATAGTCTTTTCTAAGAGTTTTTCATTGTATATAAACATTGGGTACTGTAGTGAATCATCTGTGCACATACTTCTTTTTATGATTTTTTTAAAAATGCTACAAGATCCCCGGTGGCAGTAGGCAGCAAAAATGCTGTTGGTCCCAAATGGTGGTGGCAGGCCATGTGGCAGCAGGCAGTGGGCTCTGGGAGCAGCCAGTCCCAGGCAGAGACGGTTGCCGGTCCCCGAGCAATGGCAGGTCCCAGACAGGGAGACACATGGTGGGCGGGCAGGAGACAGAGACATGGATAGAAATGACATGCAGAGTGAGGTTGAGGTTGAATATTTATTCAGGGGGTTATGGAGAGGGAAGGGAGAAGGGAGGACAAAGACAGAAAGAGAGAGAGAGAGAGAGAGAGAGAGAGAGAGAGAGAGAGAGAGAGAAGAGGAGAAAGAGACAGAGAAGTGGGGAAGCTGAGAAGTGGGGAGAGAGGCAGAAGCGAAGCTGCCTCTCTGAGAGGAAGACAGAGGAAGAGCTCAGGCCACAAGCTCAAGATCAGCCTGCCTCAGCGGATGGGGGAGGGAGTGGGCATGGCTTGTCTCTTAAAGAGACAGAACAACCATTACACTTCTCAAACACACACTATGTGGGTCCTTCAGGTGATTAGACTTCTTGGCAAGACGCTTTTCTCACTGAGCCATTTCATTGCCCCCCACACATGGATACCTTTGTCTGTCTAAAAATTCTCCTTATGCTTCCGCCACTAATGCAGCTATCAACAAATAAATGTGATATTTTACTTCAATCAGTGCGTGTCAAAGAACAATCAGGTTGCTTCTTCATCTTAAATGAATAAAGTGTTTTTACTCATTACATTAAAAACTACTCCTCTACAAAATCTAACTATAGATATAATTAAGACCTGCCACATAACTTTAGTTTTTTTAGATTCTGTTTTGTCTTCATATAATTTTGTAGTTTTTATGTAAATTTATGGTACTAGTTTCTTAAACTCATTTAATTAGGTTACAATACAAAATTGAAAGGACTCTGTATATAATTGTCTTCAGACTCGAATACTCATGAATGCAAGGGTTTTTCAAATTAACTTAGCCAACAGTTTAGACTTCACCTACAACTTTGCACGGAAGTAGTAGATTAAATAGAAAGAAATAAACATGACGAAATCGACTGATCTGAACCTGACACACCGTACCCTTTATTTCTGTTTATCCATTGAAAAGCAGTGAACCTGGGACAAATCCGTAGAACCACAAAGAAGAATTGCAGTTCACACACAGATCACAACTTCAGTAATTAAGAGTTATTTGGCTAATCAATAGAGAGTCACAATGTTTGGCCTGAAGCCACGTCGGAAAGACAGGCAGGGTGACCCATTTTATTCTCAGTAGGCTAAGAAAGAAATCAAAAGACAATGCTCGAAGTTACAGCAGTGATACTCTTGACTTCTGACTTTGCTTCACACTGTCTAATTATGCAAGTTACCCCACCCCACTGTGGCTCTTCTAAATGATGGAAAACATTGCATGCAGTGGCTGCAGCCATCAGTCAGGCCTCAGTGGTCATTGAGCACTGACAGGGTAAGGCCCCACTGCATGAGGCTGCGGGATTCGTTTTAGTTTCTTTAAAAGTAATGCCGCAGCGGTGTCAATCAGACGCTATCGGGAGGAGACGGAGAGAAGCCACTGATGCATAAATGTACCTAGCCTGAAATCCTTTCTTTTCAGGCAAAATGGTTGAGGCTCTGTGGCTCATTTGCATCGGTGGTTTACCTTTGTACAGCGCCTTTCATTTTAGCATATGTCTGCACAGGGAAATGTGGGGAAAGAGGGGAGTGAAATGAAAACAGCTCATAACCGTGCAAGGCATGCGATGTAATCACCTTTACCTTCCCAGAAAACTAACAATTGACAATTTTTCTGTCAGCGTGCGTGTCTGAGGTATACGCACACTTCAAATGATTTTTCTGTAAGCTCCTTTTAAAGAGATATTCAAATAGTTTGGTGCTTCCTAAGGCAGCAGAAACTGCCTATCGGGAACTTTCTGGTTTACTTTCAAAATGCTGAGATGTTTTGCTATTCAAAATATTTGTCGAATACAGTTTGTTCAAGAAATGTTTGTAAAGTGTCAAAGCAAGCAGATGGTTTTGGTCAAATGCTTCTAGAAGCCATCTGATTACTCTCCTGAATGGACTAACTAACCCACTCCACTTCTCATTGAACAAAAGGCTGAGATTCTGTTCCCTGCGTCACTATGATTTTCCTACTTATTTTCAAGGGTTTTCTTCTCCCAGCAACCAAAGTTGTGTGGCATCAGGTAATGTCTTCCTTGGGCTCACCCTTTGCCTCTGACGCTTCCTTTTTCTTTAACTGCTATTAAAATCAAAACCCATTTTAATGCTTCTGTGGAACTTTCTCTTCCTCGGCCTTTATTCATGTTCATTTCGAACTCCAGAACATAAAATCTTGCTTCCTATCGCCTTCATCCTCAGGCTCAGGGTTCTCTGGCTGTCTGGAGTGGCAATGATAATCGCAGGAGTGTGGGCACAGAAATACTGCTGGCCTTGGGGCTCATCTCCTTCATTGACCTTGTTCCCTTCATCGTCACCCTCTTCAGGCTCTCTATCAAAGAGGGTCCCCACGGGGTGTGGCCTAGCGCTCACAGACATATGCTCTCACAAGGGTCCGACTTGCTTTCTTGTACCCTGCTCATGAGCACTCTCCACCCCTACTCCTGGACCAGAGAGTTGGAATGAAATTGTGGAAAACGGTTGGTGACCGGGGCTCTGCCTTCCTCTAATGCCTTCCCCTTTTCCATCCTTCTATCCAAACTCTCCACATTCTTCAAAGTTAAACTAGGACCATAAATGCACTGTGAAATGACTTCCTGTGACACACAGCCTTGGACTATGTGTCCTCGGGAGACAGATATGTGGCCTAGCTATTCTTCAGCCAGTGCTCCATAGGTTCTCCATTTCACGATGCTATTAGGACCAACTGTTTAATTTGGAAATCCCAGTCCAGATGGACATAGAGGAACTCTGATTCAAGTCTGTTAGCATGTCAAGAGGGTACCAACTAGCATCAGACCAGATTTCTTCATGGACACCCCATTGAGACTGCTCCAATAGCAGCCAAGCCTACGTAGTACCAACTCATGTGGTCTACTATGCCATTATTAGATATTGCCAATACATAACTTACAATAGATGTATGTTGTCATTCTGGGGCATAAGAACTCTGGAAAAAATGTCATTTATTTTACCACTGTAGTACCAAATACTATATGATAGCTACGTAATAACTCAATTATATAATTGTATCACTCTTTGTCACTAGAATTGTGACAAATCTAATTTAGAAAAGATTCCTGGGAAGAAAAAGAATATAACAGGAATCTCTACCTTGTCTCTAAAAGAATGCCAATTCTACAAGCTTTCAACCCAGCACATGGTTATGAAGAAATAATACATTATTTTAATATACAAGGCATGTATGTCATAGCTTTACAGAACTTGTTTTACTTCTCTTTATTTGTGTGTTTATCTGTTTATTTATTTTTGTTTTGGAGAGACGGGATTTCTCTGTGCAGCTTTGTAGCCTTTCCTCGGACTGGCTCTAGACCAGGTTAACCTCGAACTGCCTGCCTCTGCCTCCCAGGGGCTGCGATTAAAAGCGTGGGTCACCACCACTCAACTGATTGCTTTATTGTTATGAGACTCCGTCATTACACAATGTGCTATTCAAGGGGAGTCACTCTGTATCTCTTACTACGCTACTAATAGTCGAACTACAGAAAACTTACTGGGCCAGCAGCTTCTGCAGAGACATAAAACGCCAAGAGAAGGAAGGAGGAACCAGCAGGTTGGAAGGGAAGTTAAGAGGAACAGTTTCCATGGAGCAGCATCTTCAGAAGCTTCCAAACCCAAAGAGGACCCAGGTGTCATTCTTTCCTTGTCACATGTCCTAACTTGAGCACTTGAATAGAGGAGATGGGATGCAGATAGAGGCTGACTTGCAAAGCACAGCAGATATTCTTATTGGATGCAGTTCAATGCATAACACAATACGGCATCGCTCTTAGAACAGATAAAATAAAAAAAATAAATGGCAAGACTTTCCTCCAGAGAGATGGACTGTTCATCTTCATTCAGCCTTTCAAAGTGCTTCACTCTCAGGGTGACAATGCTAAGTATGGTCTATAAATCCATCTCTGGCTTGCCTTGCGACAGGTAGAATGTACTGAAGGTTTGGTTGCCCTGAGCAATGCTCTGGACTAACCCTTGCTAAACCCATTACTGTAGATATTTTAGTTCCTCCAACAAAAATGTCACCTCTGAAGTTATTTTCCTGCCAAATTCAAACTGCATTAATCTTACTTCCATAGGTATTTGAAGTTTGGGCTTCCCTGAGTTAAAATCATTTCTCATGATGCTAAAATAAAAAAAAAATCAAGCGGTATAACTTCGATGTGTCAGTAGCAGTTGGAAACTAAAAATAGCCTTTGACATCACTTTTTAAGTGTGAAGACGGCAATGGAGGGGGGAGAACCGAGGAAGAGAGAGATTTCTTTCCCCACCTGCGATGATGCAGGGATGTCTGAGGACTCCTGCGATTCCTGGAAAACTTTAATTGTCTCACACTTTCTTCAGATGTTGCTAAATTATCGCCTGATTTTATTTTGCGAGTGCTTTGTACAAAGTTCCGTTTAGTATAATGACTTAGAAAACGTTTCATTGTAAAGAAATTTGCATAAAACTCATTTTAGGTTTCCTTCCACAATCAGACACAGGGACCCTTCTGGGCATTGTCTGGATGTCAGAGGCACAAACTCCTTCTGATTTGAAAGGAGGAAGTTGAGTTGATTTTTTTTTTTCCTCCTCTGTTTAGGTTCCAAGATGACCACCTACTTATCAGGCTTTATAATGACTTATTTTTTATTTTTTGCACTTTCAGGTATTCTTAAAGTTACCTCTTCTTTTCCTGAAGAAGCATTTGTGTAATTATTTATCAAAAATGAGATACAGTAGAATTTCGGTTCAGAATGCCATGAGAAATTGGAGGTAATCATGAACATTCAAATGCAAGCGGCTCGGCTCAGGACACGAGACAATGAAGGGCTAGATAAAGCGAGCGCTCGGAAAGGACCAGCAGATTGCTTTTATTTTCACAATGGGTGTAGAAACAAAACAACCATTTTCGTGTGCACTGGGGAGAAACTGACTAGGAAGTCTAGGCATCACGGCCGAAGTCGGAATAGTAGAGTTTGGTGTACAGTAATTCACTTCAGACCCTTGCCGGAGCTCAGATAATATAAAACGTGAAAGGTGAAGTGAAATTAGAATGAAATAGGAAATTGAAATCACACATGCAACAAATTTTATATAAAAGGATATAAAATGAAACATAACAAGATATAAATCATGGGGCAGTTCATCCAAAAAGCTGTTCACAACGTAATAGGAACCGTCCATGTTAATTAATGAATGGGTTAATTAAGAAGAGGCAATGACACATTAGAGTTTTGTGTTTGTAAACAGGTTGGACAAGTTATTGTAACTCCCAACTCTTCAATACCTATGTTTAACAAGTTCCAGTCTGGTAAATATTTCTTTTTTGCCTTAACACACCTCTTTACCTCCTGGAAATACTAATATAGAAAAATCCATATGTCAAGTGCCAGACAGAGATTCTGGCTAGGTTTGTCTTTCTCCGTACTGAGAAAAACAGTTTCAGTAATCTCTAGATTCATAGACAACATGTAAACAACTTTGCTTTCCACAAATCTCCTTGGTATGGGTTTTCTTGCTAATGGACATAAATATGCATTAGGCAAATCTACTGACAGTCGGAACAACATATAGTTCTTCTAACCCCTAATGGAGATCAGTGCTGACTTGAAGCTTCGAATGAAGCTACAAGTCTCTTTGAAAAAATGGCCTTTTTGGAAGGATATTAACAGCCATGATAGCTATGGTGCCCAGGCACAGGTCTAGAAGATTCTCCTTGCAAGTCTATGTCTTAATCATTATCTCACTTTTGCATGAGAGGGATTTGAAGCTAAACATATTTGGGAGGGCAGATTCCCTAGTCACCATAGTTTGTTGACTTCAAAAAGACATGATATTGTTATAAAGAAAGTTCATTATCTGTTGCCATAGTTTAGTAGAAAGTCTTGTGGAATATTTTTATTGACTTGAAATGCTTTTATAATAATGAACCCAGGAAAACTTGCAGACACTCAAACAAGAGGAAAATTATCCTCTTTCAGATCTTAAAAACAGTCAAATTGATGTGATGCACAATGTATTACAAAGTCTACTTGTAGTTTCATTCTGGGATGTAGCTTGCAGTTAAAAGCCAACTCTCTTTCTTGTTCACATGTACATATGTATTCATTTTCAATATTTTCCCTGCTATATCTTTTGGCCAAGAAAAATGAAGCTTTCATTTTTTGAGCTTTCTGTTATAAATAGGTATTCCTTCTTACAATGCTGAGTTTTTACAAATCCACGCATTTCCATATTGGTCAGATTCATGGTTCATTCAATCTAGTTAAAGAATTATCTCTTTGTTATGTGAAACACTGTACTTGACCTAACATTATCTATTATTCCTTTCCTTTTGAGCCTATGCCACATTTTTATTTTGTTTGTTTAGTTAAAAAGAAAGTAGGAAGGGTGGGAAAGAAAAAATACTAATAATAAAAAGGAACAAGAGAGAGAAGGAAAGGAAGGATCCAAGCCCGGGAGGAAAGAAAAAGGAATGACAAGAAAATATTGTGAGAAAGAAAATTATCAAGAATTGACGCAAATGTGGGGAAAATATTGCTGTAATCAATTACACTCTGTTCGTATTATAGAAACGTCTCCTGCTACCACTTTCTAAATGGACTTTTAAAGATTCAAAAGCAAATGCCAATAACTACTTGTCTAAAGAACATTTTGTAGTGAAGAGAAACAGTATTGTGTTTGCAAGAATCCTGCAAAAATGTTCAAGTGTATAGCTCTATGAACATACATTTATTTATGTAGAATATATGTATGCATGTATATATTTATTTACAATGTCTATAGGTTTGTGTGTATGTATGTATATCCACATATATATGCATAGGTATAAATGTTGAAACTATCACTAAGGTGATAATATAGGCAGGACTTTGTGCTGGTGTTTACATCTAGACAGGACAGATCGCTGTAAGAGAGGTAAAGACAGCACCCTGGCTGTTCACTGTATGTATCTTTCTACCATCGTAGGGCATAGCTTTCATTATGGTCATATAACACAGAACTTACCATCAACTCAATCTGCCTATGTCTTCCTCTTAAATCTGTCTCTACAAATGTGAGAAATCAGTTCCTGTTATATATGTAGTACTCCGATCTTAGGCATTTTATTCTGGTGTCACCAAAGGACCAAGACAAGTATTGTGTTTATTAATGATGAGATCAAATTTTCAGGCTAATGGAATAGATGTGACTACGTTTTACATGAAATATTAAAGATGGGCAGGTTATTTAATGCTACAGAATACAGAGTATCTTCAATGGTATCTAGGGTGCTTAGATCATTTTTATGATCAAAATTGGAAACACTGCTTCACACTATATGTAGTACAAAAAGGACAGAACTATTGTGGGGCAATTTCAAAATTTCTGGACACTCCGTTTTAATCCTAAGCCAAAATTTAATGATTGAAAATAAATGAAACTCGAGTCAGCAACTCAAACAGCAATATTTGATATCAAATATTCTAACACAATATAATCCAAATAGGTTCTAATTTAATCCATGCTGAGGATGGATTGTACAGATATATTAAATCTAAGTAAATCAATGTGAATCTACTCAATAGGAAAACTTGGTGCAGAAGGAACCAAGTGCAGTTCATGACATGCAGTGGTCTTGCGCTAGAGCCGAGGGGAAGCAACATTCATTGACAGCTGATGACGTGACAGCAAGGGTGTTATAGCACGTGAAGATGCGTGTTCAGAAGGGAGGCTGCTGTGAAGTCGTGGATGTGACACGTGGAGCACTGCCACAGACATCTCAGATCCATTCCACATTTGATTTTGAATTAATTTTGTGTTGTACACTTTCCAGAATCTTTTACATTTGGCAGTTTCTTACTACTTCCATATTCAACTATGTGACCCTACATTGGGTCAAAACACATAGTTTAAGAAGCTGGGATTTATTATGAACACTATGTTTCTTAATCTCTGAGGTCTGGGTGGTTCCCATTAGCAACCAAAGGTGATATCATTTGAGGGGAGGCTATGTTACAAAGGAAATGGTAAACCTTATTAAGAAATTGTCTCCCTCTCTCTCTACCTCTGCCTCCCTCCCTTTCTCCGTCTCTGTCTCTCTTTCTCTTTCTCTCTCTCTCTCTCTCTCTCTCTCTCTCTCTCTCTCTCTCTCTCTCTTCTCTTTTGAATCTGGCCCTGCTACCCAAGCTAGTTTGGGAGCACTATACAGCCAAGGATGACCTTGAACTCTGGATCCTCCTGCACCTATTTCTTGAGTGCTCTGCTGCCTTGCTGGTGACTGAACCATGGCTTCACTCATGTCAGTCAAGCACTTTGTTCACTGAACTACACCCCAAATCCCAAATGCTTTATCTTTCAATGCTACTTAGCCTTCATTGACTCTTATAAATATCTAAAGGTATCTTTGGGGAAAACTTTTCTCCCCTAACCACTAGGTATTGTATGTTGGTATTCTAAATAGTTCTGTGATTCAATGAAAGGAAAATATCATTTTAATACTGGTATCCACCAGAGTTTTGTTACAGATTTTATTTTTTTTATTTTTGGCTTTTTTTGGTTTCTTTCTAGCTTTGCCAAAGACATCTTTTAGTAACACTTTTTCTATGTCAACTAGATGAACCAATGTATGTTTTTATTTGTAATTTTACATTTCTATTCTCCACTTACTGCTAAACTTTTTAAATAAAAGTACACCAGGGTCCCGAGTATCTGGCAAGATGAAAATACTTTTAAGGTCCAAGAAGAAATAATCATGTTTTTTGACTTCTGCCAACTTTTCTAAAAGACAATCAGAGATTTCACTATAGCACTGACTCACCAAAAGAACAGTTCTGGTCATCAGATTCAAAATTATTAAAAGTTATTGATTAAGCATAATTCAATTGTAAAATATGGCCAATATAGTAGTTCCTTCATGTGGTTATAGTGAAGTAAGGTCTAAGTGGTAGGCTGCTTTTCCACATAAGAATAACGGACTTTCAACACACCCATTGATGTTACCCATAATTCCACAATATATTTGGATATCTTTGTAGTTACCTTACATTTTCATTAAGTTTTCCATTGAGATTTGTTAAACATACACAATTTATGACAGATCTCTGCAGTTATCACACTGAATTTTATATAGCAAGTAAGAAATGAAGGCAGAATAAATCACGGGTGATACGTGAGTTTAAGTTCCATTTTACATAGAACTTACTCATTATAAAAGTAACCATAAATTACATTGATGTTACATTTTGGAGAGACATTTTAATAACTAACTTTACTACTACAAATGAGTTTGAAAAAGAAAAGATAGAAAAGCTATCAGTCAAAGGAAACAGACCTATCGGTGGCCCCACGGTTCCACAGGTAGGGATGGTAATCTTGGTCATAACAGGTTGGGTAGACTGAAGGAAGGTCCCCAAAACATGGTCATATCTAAATATCATGCTTGCATTACTCTGTTTAAAGCAAATAAATGTTTCCACAAAGCCACATTCTTTCCGCAAACTTGATAATAAATTAATGCTTTTTTATTATGTGCGATTTGGGACTACATGGTTTTATATCACCCTTTATTCTCCCCACATTCATATGTGAAAAAATGATCATGAATCAAGAATTGAGTTTGAAATTCTATGGACAAGGCTGCATTTGTAAGGTGCCTGTGGCTTGCTTTGCAGCCTGTGGAAGTTCAATTAATATTCAATGAATGAATATTTGCTGATGCTCCTCTATAGATATTTTGCTAGTGAAGTGGTTACTTGGCATGGTGATTTCTTCTCCAACTTTTGATATTTAAATACAGTCCACAAACTGATTTGTGTTTCTGGAGTGAAATGTGGTTAAGAATGCCCAGATGTGAAGAGGTGCTATTTTTTTTTAAGTTTCTTTTGCAGATATAGCTTTCTTTTATTGATTCCATTATGAAAAATACAAATATAACAACTTGCTGTTGTATGCAACTCACTGTCCTGGAGCTCCCCATATCTTAACAAAACATATGTATGATGTAAACTTTCTCTTACATGGCAACTGCTTTCCATGGGATAATTCACCAATATTTGCAAGGTAAGGTCATTTTTAATGTCACAGGAGATGGAAGAAAAAAATTAGGGGGACGATGTCTCTTAACTGATTCTGCCAAGCAGAGAGCAGGCCTTGATGATCCAAGAGGGATAAGTTGTTAGGGCCCCTTATTCCCAGTTCTGACCTCTAAGCAGGGAAAAAGAGGAAACGTTTTTCTCCTAAGATATGTACAAAATACAATACAAAATATTAAAATATGTATATCCTTCCAGAGAGCAACACGATTGTTAACATTTGCTTTGAAAACGGCTTACTGAAGCCGACATACAATAGGCAGATTCAAAAGGAGTCTTCGATTCTGCACATAACTGCTGTAAAATTAATTAATCACTTTGAGGATTTAACAGGAGGAAATAGCCATAAACATCTTATACTCTCAGCTGGTGGGAGGAAGTCAATGGAAATGACAATTTTGTTTAAAAATTGAAAGAGAAGGGAAGAAACAGAGATTCAGAATAAAGATATATACGTTTGAGCCAAGCAGAAAGAACCTTTTATATCTACATGTGGCCTACAGAGAAGTAGAAGGAGGAAAAGGTGAAAGATTAATGAGGAGAATATTTTTTTGCATTTTCTATCATCTATGTGAATTATTACCTAGATGCTTGATATGTCCTAAAAGAAAAACTGTGATGAATAAATAAACAGCCCTCGCCATCTTCAATAGGGTGTTTTACCTTGCAGGGAATATTATCATTGGCTTTTGATACAATTTCTGCTGCAGGGAAAGACTTTCAAAGCTCCGAATGCTGAAGCATTGCCAGGCACTCAAAGACCCCCTGCCAAGCGCGTCAAACTAAGAAATCTCTCTGAACTTGTCGAATTAAAAGTCATCTCCCTTTCTCAGCAACCCCTGCATGAGCTGGGAAGCTCTGTCCTCATTTTTTTAGGCCCCTCCATAATAAACAAATGGAGCCTAGAGCGTCTTTACTCTTTACAGCCATGCAATTAAAATTCTTTTTAAAAATGTAATTGAAGGCAGAGAATTTCAAAAGGAAGTTCTAGTTAACACGGAGACTAAACAGTTGGAGTGGGCCACATCCAATTGTGTCGCGGAGGTGAAAACAAACCAGCTTGTTAAGAGCCCGATAAGTGTCCTTGTTTTTGTTGTTTTTGTTTTTATTATTTTGATTGTACATCAAGAGGTTGTTCTAAACTTAAACATCTCAGCAGGACTTACGGTTTCTGGAATGTCATAAGACTTAATTACTCAGACTGCAAAGAGAAGTACACTATTAAAATATGAACAAAGCCGTGTGAGATCCCTGCTTGGTGCAAATCATTATTTATCTATCCCGCACGCAAATTAAAGAAGTCTAATTGGTGTTTGCGTTTTTACACAGCACATTCCACGTTTCGTACCTGCCCCCCCCCCACCACTGTTAGGCGTTCCTAGTCCCAGTGATTGCCTACCAGTCCTCACAATTTGATGATCCCCTTGGTACCAACCTGGTGAGACTATAAAAAAATAAGAAACTAGGAGGTTCAAAGTCTTTTTGTTAATTCAGAAAAAAGTAAATAAATAAAAGAGAGAAAAAAAGCAATTTAAATGCTTTTTGAAAAACCAACAAACAAAACAGGGTTGAATTATCAGTTCCATGTGCCAAAGGTAGGTTTTAGGTATGTTGGCCTTGTTACAATTAGCCCTTGAGAACAACTTTATAGATGTCATGCTAATATCTTTATAAGAGAAGATGTATATTAATATTGATAGCTCTCTATTGTCTGAAACACAATATTTGGTGATAAATATGGAAAAAGGACTGACCCATTGAATCAGTAAAGATGTGTATATCCATGATTGCTTTTAAAGGTTGCTTTGTTTATGGGATGATTTTTGCTTCCCCACACATCACTGGTGATGATGAGCCATTCACCACAATCCAAAGAGTGAATCTTGTGTAGTGTGTTGTTATCAGGAACGGAAATATGATGGTGATGTGATTGAACACACGGGAGGAACAATTTTATTTGGTTCTTCTGAGTGCAAAAATCTACTTTTCTTAGACTATGTTCAAACATAGAAATTGAGACCGGTCTGTGGGTATTAAGAAAGAGGCAAGAAGGAGGGGAAGTGAATAATCATTCTGGAGTCCCCAGAGGCCACTTGGAGCTTTGAAGAGAAAATATATGAAGATGAAGATAAGGCATTTTTGTTTTGTTTTGTTTTTCTTTAGGTTCTATTTGCTTAAGAAGAAAATATGATGGCAAGGGCTTATTGAAAACCTGTTTAAGACATTCAGATAACGACTATGGTGAGACGGCCATGCAGATATGAGAACTTTCTGCGAGAGCATGAGGAATTGTGTTCAAATACCCAGGCTTCTCTCTGAAGATGGGTATGGCTATGAATATCTGTAACCGCAGAATTGTCAGAGTTTAAAGACAAGGGGTTCTCTCTCTCTCTCAATACACACACAAGCACACACACACACACACACACACACGAGAGAGAGAGAGAGAGAGAGAGAGAGAGAGAGAGAGAGAGAAGGTAGACAATGAGGAAGTGCTATTTAGCAAAGAGAACATCAATGATAGACAAGAGGCTCTCCAACAGGATTCCTTTTGGAGTTTGTTAGTACTGGAGATGAAGTCAGATCTTCATGCGCAGCAGGCTAATACGCTGCTTCTGTTCCCTAAAATGTATTTAAAATGGGACAAAGGGAGCTTTCAGGACCTAGGGAGTGGAGTTAGATTCAGGACCTCAAACTTTTGAAAACAGAAATATATTTTTTGGCTGATAAATTGAACTTAATATTAAAATAGCCCATTGAGCCAAAAAAAAAAAAAAAAAACCAAACCAAATAAACCAAAACACTGATGGCAGCACCTCAGTAATGGCACAAATATAATAAAGATAAATTTAACCATACTGTAAAATACTTGTAGTTTGAAACTTAAATAAAGTCAATTGTTGGATTATGCCACAGAAAATCATTAGACATATAAAATGAAATTTCTTAACGTTAAAGATAGATAGATAGATATTATTCAAGATCACTACCAGTAGTGATTTAAATATTCTATTAGCAGTATATAAATTATTTAAAAATCATTTAAATAAACTTTCTGTTATTGCCTCTCAATGTATCCATTTATTTTAAATTATGTGTGTGAGTAAGTGCTTTGTTTATATGTTTGTATGTGCACCGCTTGTCTGCCTGTTGCTCTCAAAGGTCAGAAGAGGATGTCAGATCTCCTGCGATTAGAGTTACATATTGTTGTGAGCTGCCATGTGGACACTGGGAACTGAACCCAGGTCCTCTGCAAGGACAGGAAATACTCTTACTGTCTGAGTGACTCCTTCTAGCTTTCCATTTGAGTTTTTTGATTCTATGTTGTGGAGGTTCACATCGAGAACATTCTATTTTTACTTCATTTTGAAGAATCAAAACATGTCCCCCAAAAATGAACCCGCTTTTCTCCTTGAGAGAATCAAGTTTAAAAACATATGGGTGGATATCTGTTTCAAGGAGGATCAAGGTCTTTTCGGGAATCCTTGGGGTCTTTTCGGGAATCCTTGCAGAGACATCAGACGTTTAACCCGCCTCACAAGGCGTCCCCAGCAGCTCCTCTGCAGACATGTGCTGTCTTCAATCAGAACAAAACAGGATCTAATTTTCTGATATTACAGAAAATGTAAGTGCAGCCCTCTAGGTTAAATTATGTGAAAATCCTTTCTTTGAAAAAAGGATTTGGGGAGAAGCAAGTGCAATTGATACTGACCTGCCCTTCTGAGCTGTGGCTGCAGAACTCAGTGGACCTTATGGACTTGTTGTACTTTATATTTTGTCTTATGTACTTCCCTTGTCCAACTAAAGTATTTAGTTATTTAAAGGTGTTAAACATGTGCTGATCTGAAATTCGGATGCCTTTTGTTAAATTCATTTTTTTTTTCAGGCTTGAGAATTGATCCTGGGTGTAAACAGAACTTTTAACCCAGGCAAGTGGAGAGAGCCGTCAGCAATCCTACCATCCCTATAGAAAAGGGCAGTACTGGGCAGGATGCTAAACCAAACACCTTAGCCCTGTGATGAAGGCATTCCTGTCCCCAGACACCAGGTCAAGTCCCCACCACTCACCTCAGTCCCAAAGTCTGCTCTGCAGTGGAAGAAAACATTAATAGTTCTTGAAACTTGTCTAGGAGCAATAGTGGTGTGACACCTGAAGCATGCATCTCCTTAAGCATGAGCTAGCTTGCACCCCAAGTTTTTGACAGGAAGGATGCTGCATGGCTTAAGGCCACCCCCTTGACTCTTCTCTTACAGGAAGACTATCAATTTGATGTAACCAGTGATAACTCAGGACCAGGACGTGACCTCAAGTGGATGGTTATGGGTGATTGGAGCTGGTTGTCATCCAACCTGAACATGGACTGGCAAGGCAATATACTGGGAGTTGTGATTTGGACCACAACTTCCACATTCCAGTTTTCCTGGTACCCTCAGCAAGGTGGAGAGATTGATAAGTGCCAGCCTAAACTCAGTATGAACCTCTCCCTCAACCTTGAATGGGAAACATCTGATGTGGTCCAAGAGCTCAAAACCAGAGAAAAACCACAGTAACCATAGCTAGCACCCTTTGGGCCCCAGATAACCTGCCCTAGACTCTGATCTCTTAATTCAAGAACTCTAATGCTTCAGTGATATTCACAGCCCCCCTAAATATCTGTAGCCCCCCCCTAAGTATCTGCGTGGAACAAGTTTAAGGAGAGCAGGTGTCTACCACAACACCCTCACTACCATATAAGGAGGAAGAATTAATGATAATGGTGATTACTACAACCTTTATAGACAATTTCTCACTAAAGTTTCATGATTATGTACTTAGCCATGCTACCGAGACTCGGTATAAATATGTATAATTATGGTTGGTAATTGTTAAACAAGCCAGAACTGGATCTGGGAGAAGTACTCTTCTGAAGGTTGGATTGAGAAGTACCATGATTGGCCTTTCCTTAAAACAAAAACAAACAAAAAAAACCAACAAACATGCAAACAAAAACTATATAAAGCACCTCTAGCATCCAGAAGCTTCCTTAAGCAGCAGAGGACCCAAAGGCGTTTTCTTTTCTTCCTTAACTTAAACTGTTGTCTTCCATCTGATTGAACCTACTAGTCCCCTATTTCCGTGTTGTGTATGAAGTGGCATGGGGGACATTTATCTTTAATTTTGGGGACCTGGAATTTCTGTCGTTTTCTGCATTTGAGGCAATTTCAGATTGATGGATTTCAGCAGAAGAGACCCTCCTAAGGAGCTAAAAGCCTGACGCAACCAGAGTAAGCAGGGAGTAACATCCAAATCCGTGTGCTCTCAAGGACTCTAGCTTCAAGGAGTATGGTTAACATCATCCACCTGTTCAGACTCAGCGTTCATGATCTTGCTCACGCTGGGTAACTTCTATCCAATGCCTGACTAAACGGTAGCCCAAACAGCTGGGGAGTACTTTCCAGAGGCACCTGGCACTTCCAGCTCTCTAGGAGGCTCGTTCGGATCTGCTCTGCCACTGGTGATGCTCGTTCTTCCCTTCCTTACATAGGTGTCTGGCTTACATGTGGCCTCCTTGCTTTCTCTTTCTTCCTGCTTTGCTTATGTTTTATAGGAATTTTCTTCCGTAAATTTTAATCGTCTTGAATTCCACTATGTCATCTCATTCTTGGCATTAACACTCCTCAAATTTATAGTAGATGTCTGGGGAATCCCTCACATCCTACCATGGAGGGTTAGCATATTTCATTAGAGAGCACTTCTTTAAGATGCTATCCATTCAGGCAGAGGAGATCTCTGTCTGTGATAAGGTATTATGAAGAGCCAAAATCAATAAATCTTTTCAAATGCAAATAGTTGGTGAGTGTCTTAGCAATACACACAGAGCCAACATTAAATGCCATGTAGGTTATGGAAAGTTCTCCTGACTAAAATAGACATCCCTTTTTATTATTTTTTTCCAGAATTCACCAAGGATAAGTGAAAATTATGTCTGTGCAGTAAATCAGGAAATAGCAAGTCACAACTTAGGAAAATTTTGTCTGTCCTTCATATTGCATGCTGAATGTATCTATCCTCACACTAACGTGTTCAGAACCTATTGAATTCCATGTTTGAAGCAGATAAAACCCACAGTTATAAATTCACAATTTTCACCCTACAGGGTATGTATTCAGTTACTTCAAACATTGATCTGGTTTTTTTTTTTCTTTAGAGATTTAATTATGTGGACAGTAGATTTCCTAAAGCTGGGATCAGACACTCTTGCGAACCACCAGATACAGGACTTAGGACCAAAACCAGCCCTTCTGTAGGAGCAAGAAGAGGTCTCGTCTGCTCAGCCATGTCTCTCCAGCCCTAGAATTAGTCTTTAAAGAGAGAAAATTAAGCGAAAAAATCATAATACATACTGATACGTAGTACTCAATAATAGTACACCAGTACATTGAACCAGCCTAAATGACACTAGGTTTTGGAATGATTAAAGAACATTAATCTTCAAGGAAATTTTCTATGTTGCCCACGTGCATGTGTGAATGTGCATGTGTGTGTGTATTTGTGTAAGTAGAGGCCTGAAGTTTACATTTAGTCTTCTCAGTTACTTACACCAACACATTTGAGGCAGGATATCTCATTGAATCTGGTGATTACAAGTTGACTGGTTGTTCAGTGAGCTCCTGGGATCTGTCTGTCTCTGTCTTTCACGTAATGAGGTTAAAGAACTCCGCTGCCAAGCCTGGCTTTGAATGTGGGTGCTAGAGATGTGAATTCACGTCCCTGTGTCTGTATAGCACGTGTTAAAGGTATTTTTCCACTGTTTAGCCATTTAGGACCATGTGAACATCTTAAAAGCAATCTGTAAAAACTATAACTATAAATACCTGCTTTCAAAGTGACCCTTTAAATGGGGTACTAGAAATGTGTCTGTGTCACACAGTCTTAAATAAAAACTTCTTTAGTGTTCTGTAGGAAATAAATGTTTGTTTAGGGTTGTTTATGTTCCAGTATTATAATTCCGATTTCAGTGTCTATATTTGTCACTGTGCCCCCCCTTTCCTCTTACTGACATCAGATTGCACATCCCTTGATGTCAATTTGTAAGTTTCCATTTGAAGTCTGACTATGATGAAGTTCAAATAACAAGTTTCTTGTCATATCTGACATCCTTAGAACCCATTAGCCTGCTAATCCAAAATTTTCTTCTGGCATTGACCCAAATATAATCCAATTGACTTGGTGTGTACATTGCATATGCAGAGAGTGTGAGTAAAATATCATGCTTTGAATTTAATTTCAAAGTTTTGAGGAGCATAGAATATGAGTCAGGAGAAGTCTACAAATGTGTGCATTAAAAGCCATACTGCAGTGATAATGCACAAAGACAAGAATATATGAAAAGAATTGACTTCTATCATTATTCCCTGAATGAACTTAGACACATTTACATAATTTGGTTGAATTCTCCTTATATGTGACACAGAGATAATCATATCAGCTTCACGGCTCATTGAAAGATTAATTGAGATAAGTTATGTAAATATGTAAATTACTTATCACATACTGGTGTAGTGACATTTCTTCTTAATCTAGGTTCTAAGTTAGTGCTCAAAACCAACGAATGCAACCCCCAATTAAAGAATGTTCACTTTAAAATCTTGTTCTTACTAAAGTGAATAGATTCATCTGCCATAGAAAAAAAAATCACAGAGACTCTTGCTAATGTACTTCTAGTTGATGGAGAGAACACAGGCCAAGTATACTTCTTGAGCCAAATCCAACCTGCATCCTTTTCTAAAAAATAAATATTTATTAAAAAATCCCCACATCCATTTTGTTTTTCATAAGTCTATGGCCATTTTATAATGCCACAGAGTAGATAAGTGATTATATTGTAGATGAGTGATTATCGTAGCCAAATATTTGCTGTCTCTTTACAGAAAATATTTACTGACATCTCTAAGAATGTTTATTCTACATGCAACAGAAGAGTCAAGCTGGTCTGGGAACTGAGGCTTTATGCTCTATAACCAACAGAATTTTTGGCATGTATTTTCTATGAAGAATTGAGCTTTGAAACGGCACAGTGAGGTAAAATAAACAGTGGGATGGTATGAATTAAGGCATCTGCATACAACGGTTAGATCCACAGGAAAACTACAGGTAAACTGGTCCAATGAGATTAAACTGTTAGCAAGGTGCTAGTTGGGGAACTCTGAAGACATTACCACAGCTTGGTGTTCGTGACTGACTTTTGTTATGATAGGTTGGGTTCTAATTGGGGTCTCTGTAGTAGACTTGGGGATACTATGTTATTCTTTCACATTTGCTTGCTTGGTTCTGTCTCCTAAACCATGTTAAGTTCATAGATACTGCAAAATCTCACGTTAACCCTGAAACTGTGAATGAAACTTATTTAGAAACAAGGCTATGCCCGTTTGAGTTTGTTAGTAAGAGAAACTTCTGATTTAGGGTAGGCTCTTAAGTACAATGACTGTTGTCATTGATGAAAAGAATTTAGACTCTAAACTTGAAGAGAACATCATGCAGCAAGAGATGTGAAAGGTACATCTTCAGGCCGAGAGATGCTGAAGTTAGAGATGGCAAAGGGTTGCCTACCGGAGTCAGAGGGAACATGGTTTTGAGACCATTGTCCTAATCTTCAGAACAACAAAGCAATTCATTTCCTTGATTAATGCCATGGAGTTTATTCATTTATTACAGTATCTCTCTTGGTCTTTGTTTGAAATACTTAGAAAAGCTAGGTATAGTAGCACACACCTATAATTCCTGCCACTTGGGAAGCAAAGTCAGGACATCACAAATTCCAAGCTATTCTTGATTAAAGAGTAATATCCTGACCCCTCACACTAAACCATTAAAAAGAGGAAATGGAAGGAAATAAATATCTAGGGAAATATTATCATTTCAAATTATACGATAAACAATGCAGGCTTTGATTTTTAAAGAGTCTAGGATACCAAAAAAACTTTAGCAATATGAATATCACCCATGCAAAATATATTGAGTTTCATGGGCTTTATTCCCTTGCTTTCTATCTATGTAGTGGTAAAGGGTTTGACCTCCAAGTTGTCACCTTGCCAACTACTTCCGGAATCTAATGTGTGCCATAGGGAAACAATAGAGCCCACTGAAAGCACTTGCTGGGAAGAATGAGTGGGTTAATAAGGAGAAATCACTACATGTCATTGCTGGTTGTCGCCGCGCACTGTTTTTTGTAATTGTGATCAATAGTATTGACTTTTTACTCGTGCTGTGATACATACTATGCCAATTTCACACAATTAGCCATACAATAAGCATCTTCATGTATTTCTGCAGTCTATTTCTCCCAATGAATTGTTAGCAACAACAGAATCCTTACATGACATGCCCTAAATAAGATCACTTAAAATATATCAAAAATCAATGAAAACATTAAAGCTCAATAAAACACACTCCGTTTCATGCTTTCACATTCCCTCTATTACATATTCAGTCAAAGCTAATACACATTTAATACAATATGAATACTTTATAAACATCCCTTATTTTATCAAGTCTGATCACATTTGAATGAACCTGAACTAATTAAATATTGCTGCTCCGCTATTATAAATGCAAATATGTATTATCTTCCCGACTGCAATTACCTTCCAGAAAGTTTGCCACTATGTTTAAATCAAAGTACTATTTGACATAACAGCTATATTAACCATTTCGCTTGAGTTGAATCCTTAGTGGCAACCCTAATTGTGCCCTTGTATCCATGTCAAGCTCTTGAAGTGTTGAGCTAAATAAAAATAAAAATAATGAAGAGAAAACCCCCAAGCCCATGAGCTCCACTCTCAAAAGGGACAGATAAGAGGAGCGGAATGAATGGATGACCAGCACCTCAGGTCTCCATGGAAGTCTGAGCAAGCTAGGAGTTCACTGAACGTTTTAACAGAACTGAATGAGCTGCCTGGAATCCTTTGTCATCCGTGACTGAGAAAGGCAAGGTTTCTCTCTCATTTTTCTAGCCTGACCGTATTCATACTGTAGTTTCAAAGGTTAGAGTGCACCTCCACCAGCCAGAAGGTAAATGCCTATGTTTTCACAAAGATCAGAAAGCTGTTCTACATCAAGTTTCCCTGTTCTGATGAGTTGATCAGGAGCATATATGAAAACAGAAATGACTTCCTTGCTGAGTCCAATGGTACAGCCCCCCTCAGTCTTTAGAAAACATTCCATGCTCACCTGCCATTAGCATTGCCTCTATGCCAGGGCAGATGTAAGTGGCCACCAAGGAGGACCTTGTTTAGAACAGCTAAGGGCAGCTCTCTGTGCAGTTGAGGCTAGTGAAGTGCGGTGAGCTGTATGCCTCTTGCCCCGACCTATTGAGCTATTTAGACTTGTTAAAACCATTTGAATCCTGGTACCCACAATTACGAACATGTCAGGCCGCTACTTCTAATCCAGTAGGGGCACATGATTCAATTACCACATGGCTTGTTCTTTTGTGAGCAGATATTTCCTGTTTTTTATGAAGTCATAAACTGCCCTTGTCATTGAGAAAGCCATCATATAAAATATTGTCTAATGATTATGAATATGTTTAGGATGCCTAGAGAGCTGGGGATGTAATTGACCTTGAATTTGCACTACCTACATGCTTAATACTACTACTGGGTGTCACCTCTTATATCATTGATTTCCCCCTGAGTCTTAACTTGTCTGAACATGAGAGACCTAGCCCACACAGATTCAAATGTTTACCATGCAAATACACTGTTTGTGAGTGTATGATCATGTGTTATATAGAATCCATCCCATTATTTTACTGAAGGCTTTTCTGTATTCCTATTGATCCACTTGCATATATAAGTTAGCCTTAAGGAGCAATGATTGCTATGGCAGAATTTAATAGGATAGGCTAATGCAGAGAACAACATAAGACTATTTGAATAAAGTGTAACCCCTGTGGAGATCAAGTAAAATGCAAAGGACTGGTTAAGCAGATCTCCCCAGAGTTAGAAAAAAAATGAGATATGCTCTACTCTCTGAGCAAAAATGAAAAAGATAAGAAAAACACATTTAATGGATTAGAGAAAATAATAAATTAAGAAGAATAATAAAACAATAATGGAAAGACAGATTAAGCTTAAGTGGAACATATTTAAATTAATCCAGTGAATAATGGAAATTATTCCAAATAATACCATTTCAATCCTGTAAATATGCACACACACCTAAATCACACAGAAAGGTCAAATGCAGTGCTCATATACTAGAAGTAAACAGAAGATCTACTCAATGTTGATTTACTAGAGAAAAAGAAGGGGATAGTTTTTTTTTTAAAAGTAAATCAAAGTAGATGAACATCAGATAGAAAAGGGGAAATATTGCATTGCATTTTAATCGCGAAACTATTGCCTAGAAAGATCCTAGCTTAATTTTTTCCCCCCAGAAGCTTAGAAAACAAGTCTAAAGACTTTAGGTAGTATGAGTGGAAATGAAACAGACAAAAAGATATAGTGTCCCAGTCTAGCAGGGGCATTAGGAGATTGCTGAATTGAGAGTGGACAGGAGGAGAAGACACAGGGTTGCTACCAGGGTACCCTAGGGGTGTCTGGGGGATACCCCCTGGTGAGGCAAGGGTTTGGGGGAGTCTAAGAGAGGTACAATGTATCAGCCAGCACTGCTCTAGCCTTTGGGAAACTCCCTAGAGGAGATGGATAGCGAAGTGGAGGTACAAGATCCTAGAACAGGGAGTGGACCGGGATTTGGACAGTGCTGTACAAAAGTCAAAAGGATGAAGCAGCAGTTTCTCACCTGGGTCTCCAGGCCGCAAGAAACACCGGGAAGGGCACTGCAGGAGAGATAGACTGATCTCTGGGAGTGTTGGTGGGAGGAAGGTTTTGATATAAGCAAGATGTATTTTATACATGTTTGCAATTTCCCAAAACAGTTTTAAAAGCAAAACTCCCTGCGTGGGAGGGTAGATGTGGAAGCACAAGGTGTCACTGTTCTCAGCTCCAAAGGAGACCCTCCCTCCTCTTCTAGGTCCTAGCTGCTTCTGGCACTGTCCCTCGGCTTGTAACTACAGCCTCAGTTCCTCCTTTATATGGTCTACTCCTCTCCCTTAATCATAATTCTTAGCGTTTACAAACTCAGGGCTCCATTCTTCAGCCAGTTTAATGCAAAGGCCTGGCAACACTGAGCAAGCCTCGGCTTTGAACTTGGCAGAGTCACTACTGTGAGTTCATTTTTCCTAATTTCCATGAGAAACAGAAAAAGACAAGATCTCCTGTGTAAACTGGGAGCGTTGAGATCATGGGAGAGGGTAGAAGAGGTGGGGAGGAAAAAGGGGGAGTGGAAAACAATATATAGCTCAATGAAAGCAATTTTTCAAAAGTAAATAAATTAACATTTATAGACCTAAAAAAATCATGAACACAATTTGTGGTAAAATCTGAAGAAAAGTCACTCAATTGCTAAACAATGCATTGCAATTAAACTGGGTATCGGGTGGGAAGAGGGAGTTCCTTTACTCTTCTTCCATCATTTATGTAAACATCATTGCTTTCCACCAGGGAATCCTAACAGCTTTGAGTACAATCTGAATTCCACACTCAAGAGTATGCCAAGGACTGAACTGAACTCAGGTCATCCTGCTTGGCACCAAGTGCCTTACCCTCTGAGACCTCTTGGCCATTAGGGACTGATTTTCAGCATGTTTGAAAACCATTGAAGACACCTCGTGGGGGACCTGAGAGTCACATTTCCTGACAAAGCAGAAAAGAATGGAATTCGGGAGACAAAAATGGCGTCACTTGTGTTCCCTTGGAAGAAGCATGGGGTCAGATAGTGCTTCCCAATATGTCTGTGGATTCAGGAAACAGGAAGGAATCTTCTCTCTCTCTCTCTCCTCTCTCTCTCTCTCCTCTCTCTCTCTCTCTCTCTCTCTCTCTCTCTCTCTCTCTCTCTCGTGTGTGTTTGTGTGTGTGTGTGTGTGTGTGTGTGTGTAGAAGGAAAGGTCCTGCAGAGTTGAAGAAATACTAAAGAGGACTTGGGAAGAAAGTCACAATGCTTAGGGAATTCGAGCTAATACCAACAGGATGCTTATTAAGGGAATGTATGGGATGCATTGGAGCACCCAGGCAATCACCCTGGCCATTTTCTTAAAACCAATATTGATTGGTTATTTGAAACTTGAATCTTAATTTCAGACCACAGTATCTATTTTGGGGTATTTGTTTATACTGTGTGAAGATGTGCCACTGTGATTGGTTTAATAAAGGGCTGAACTGTCAATAGCTAGGCACAGAGAATAGGTGGATCTTCGGGAGAGAGAGAGGAACTAAGGATGAAGCTAGGCAGTAGATTTACTTTTCAAATGTCCAATCAATATTGGGAATATAACCATTTGCAAATTCCATGTATAAAATTCTAAGCCTTGAAATTGGGGTGTTATTAAATTGGGGTCTACAGAGAAGAATGAGAAAGGCTGCACCTGTAGGCCTGGAATCCAAGTTGTGATGCTGTAGGTGAACAAAGGAAAATGATGTTTTAGGGTACAGAGCACTGAAATTCAAAGGGTAAAATTCACAAGGTATAGAAAGTGGTGTATTTAAACACCGCCAAGAGCTGAGACCCTCATTGAGAGCATTCACAAACCTAAGCCAGCGATTTCAGGGATCAAGTACCTCTGTTGTTCTCTTTCTTTCTGAAAAGCAGCAAATATTCCTGAATAGATTCCTAAAGACTTTCTTTTCAAAAAGAAGCTTACAATAGGAGAAGAGTTTTCTTGCTTTACATTCAAGCCTAACATTCCTTTCTTTCAGAAACCCAGAAAGGTGTTACTTGCTTATTATAATCTGGCCCTCACCTGGAATGATTGCATCATGTGGATTTGTCGTGATGAACACTGTCTCACTTTCCAAATACAAAGGACCAAGGCTGATGCAGTGTAGCAAGAAAACATAGAGAATTTGGGGGAGGGGAGATATATGTAACTTTCTCAGACTTTGAGCTAATTCCTTGTGAAATAATCTTGCATATTTCGTAATAAAAATGCCTTCGGTGGTGACAGGAAAACCAAAATAGTAAATATGCCCAGCATTTAAATCTCTATGACAACAGAAACAGACCTTTGTAATAACTTGGAAATCGTTTGACCCAGTGGCTTGCAATGCTAAGCACAATTCTTTTTTTATTTTCTGTCACACAACTGTTCTCTCTCCATAGTCATCTTTGAGGGGTGCACACTTTAAAAGTAGTTCTATTATCAATATTACATAAAATCTTTTATCCTAGCACCCAAATTAGAGCTTTTTCAGGAGAGAATACATTGAACAGTATAGGATTACATTTCCTATGAATGCATTTGTTCTTCAAAAATTCTCAGAACATGAATATTGACCGTGAATAGAATTTTGAACACAGTGTGAAGCAACCCTAGTGGTATGTGTGGATGCAAATAAATAACTGAACCATCTTAGAAAATCGGTTTTTGCCTCAGTGAAACGCAACGTCTGTAGACACGGCGGATCTCTTTAATAATAAAAAAGACATTTAGAAATTCACTGATTTTCTTTAAAAACAAGATTGGAAATTTTTGTTTCTGCAGATGCAACGGTTTGAAATGATGAAATAAAAGTGATGACAATTCTGAGGCCAATTGGATGCTGATACTGCGGTTCCTGTTTCAACAGCTAGTTTTCTGAGGGGCAAGGAAAGGCTCCCCCTTCTCCCTGTTCTTCCTACATGTCTGTCTAGTGGAGCCCATCAGTGGCGAATCACCTTGCAAACGGGGGAAGGGGGGGTTGGGGGGGCATTTGGTCCCAGGGGATTTCCTCTCTATTCATTGAACTTGTTTGAAAGATAAAGTGCTATTCAGGACAGTACACTATATCTAATAATGTACAACAGGGGCACCTCTGCCTAAAACACTGATAATGAGTCAAACTGGCAAGAGAAAACCATCTTCAATATATAGATAGATAAAACAGTTATTTACAGATGTCCTATAGTTCCTTTGTATATTAATAGATTCCTTTTGACCGTTTTTGAAATTGTAATTTAATTAAATTTAATTTAATGTAATTTATTTATTCCTTCCCTTCTCGCCCTAAAACCTCTCTCATGTACCCATCCTTCTCTCTTTGAAATGCATACCTCTTTTTCATTAATTGTCATTGCATGCGTATTTGTATTTGTATATACATATTTATGCCCAAACACATCCTGTTTGGTCTGCATAATGTTTATTTTATGTATGATTTCAAGGCTGACTGTTTGATATTGGATAATCTATTGTTGGTATACGCCTGGGGAGGGCTACCTCTTCCACTCCCAGCTTCACCCCATTGCCTACAGGGTTGAATAAATCCCTTTTTATCAACCATGTTTTAAGAAAGCTTTTCTGATTTTTGAATCATTATAATGTCTACATGACTCTTTAATACACTACTAAACCAACAATACATTTAAGGAGATACCATGACATGACAAAAAACATATTTAAAAACCAAAATATAATGCTATTTTTAAAAAGAAAATACCTACTCAATTAATTACCTAAAATGTTATAAGAGTCTTCTAAATCTCACACATAATTTTTATTTACACACATAGTCTAGATGAGCTGTTCTTAACTTGTGGGCCCCTGCCCCTGGGGTCGAGCAACCCTTTCATAGGAGTCACCTAAGACACTCAGAAAATACAGATATTTCCATTATGATTCATAACAGTACCAAAATTACAGTTATGATGTAGTAAGAAAAATAATCTTATAGTTGGGGGTCAGCAGAACATGAAGAACTGTATTAAAGGGTCACATCATCATCAGGAAATTGAGAACCACTATTTTAGATATATGAGTGACATCATTACGGGAAACAGAGATAGGAGAGTCCCAGAAAGAAACTGGATGTGCTGAGGACAGTTAGAGTAAACCACACATGTGACGTGGAGGTGGAGAAAATCCTGGTGGGGATGGAGGGTACCAGAGGTATAAAGGGATCCAGGAGAAGGAAGATGGAAAGAAAAAAAACAACAAAACCAAATTTTGCTGCAAAATGCCCTAAACGAAATTCTGTACTTAGTATGTTTTTTTTTAAATGTTAGAAATCTATTAAACTTGCTCTATTTGGAGTTGTTTACCTGCATATTGGGAAACTTTAAGAATCGCTTAGGATTACAGATACAGTATGCCAGCAGAAGCTGACCCATGCTGCCCAGATTCCAACATTCCTAGAGTTCCTCTCCTCTAAGGTGAGCTTTGTTCTGCTACCGCAGAAAGAATTTAGCTGCCCAAAGTCAGCACAATTAGTGGCTTTTAATTTGTTTCTGAGGTTTCAAATAAGGCTGTGCATCAGATTGTTCTTTTTCCCTCCATGAATATTCATCAGCTATTTTTTATTTTCAGATCTAGCTATTTGCCCCTCATTTTGGCAGCAGTAAGCAGGTAGCACAGTAATTTATGATAAATAAGGCAAACTGGCAACCTCCTTGCTGCAGGGATTGTACTGCTGTTTTCCAAAATATTTTGGGAGGACTAATTCCTGTCTCCCTGAAATTGGTAAAAGGTGCTAGATCCCGAATTTAGAGAACATTTAAGTGAAGAGAGCTTCTGGGAGTTAAAGCACTCATTTTTTTTTTTTTTTTTTTTTTTTTGCATTTAGTTTCCAAATGGAGACAAATAGGTGAAAAGCAATATTAACCTCAGGATGCTTTGGCTATTTATCTTCTTAAGGAATGGTGTGAAAACAAGAAACCAAAGTCCATAAAGTTGATTTTATTTAATCAGGAAAGGATATCTCACCCAAACTCTTTAGTTATTTCCTTGAGGTTTAATTCTAACCTCTGTTGAGACTCATGTACATATTCTGTGGTTGTCAATGGAAGCTGTGTATGTTTGGCCCTGTACCAAATTTTGCTGTCATGGATGAATTCGTCAAAAAGTACATTAGACCCAATTTTTTAAAACATGAAGTAGTCTCATTCTCTAGTCCTTTTCTGCCTTTTCAAATTTATAAGCCTAATTCAGGAGTAATTATTGAATCTCCATAATGCGCACGAAACCCCAGTTGTCTGCGTGCGACACAGTCACTGACTTTAAACGTTTACCTTTCTACATAAATGCTAATGATCTCAAAGCTATCACTCATCATAACAAGAAGAGAGGATGGCAGCATCCTTTGTGACAAGGTCACTTCCACTTAAGGAAAAACAGCAGCCATTCAATCGGTGTCATAATTGCTTTCTTGTGACTTATTTTAGGACAATAACCTGATTTCATTGGTCTCATCGTCATTTAGGAAGCTCCAATATGTTGATTAAATTCAAGACGTATAAAGAGAAAGAAAAGAAGCAAGTGTGAATCCCTAGGTTCTAAGGATGAGGTGTTTAAGAGAATCTCTTTCTGACAATAATTTATCCAGGTAAAATCAGCATGTCCGTCTTCCACTGAGTCAGGGAGGAATTCATGGCATGCAACTTGTTAGAATAAATATGAATATCTTGGGGCCTAACTTCATCAGTCACCATAGTGAATAATCTTCATGTTGAATTTCTTATGGAACTTGTGCTACATATTGGTCTTCTGATAGACTTCTTTAGAGTCTGATTCTGTGACATCTGAAGGGAGACTCTGGGTGTCTTGTTTACTTTTCCTGAAGTTATTCACTATTGACTTATGAACCTTATGAACCGTAGAGATTTGCTTTTCGTATTAGGTACCAAGACACATGGCTAAACATAGATAAGAATGATGGGTTAATTTAAGTTGTAAGACATAGTTAATAATAAGCCTGAGCTACTAGGCCAAACCGTTTATAATTAATATAAGCCTCTGTGTGTTTCTTTGGGACTGAATGGCTGTGGGATGGGGCAGGGCAGAAACTGCTGTCTACAAATAGTGCCCAATAGTTTGGCAAGAATTTCCACATAAATCCTGATCGTTTTGAGGTTTTTTTTTTTTTGTTTTTTTTAAGGATTTTAGACAGACAAGAACAGACTCAAGTGCAACTTCTTGGTAATCAACTTTTCTCTGGCAGGCTTGGTTTGCTGGAGGTAGGCAGAGGCACAGCTCTTTAAAGAGAGGCTTCCTGACTCAGTATTAGCAACAAAAACCTTGCCACCCAACACTTACATGGTGTTTATGTGCAGCTGGCTGCATGCTTCTTGTGGACATAGAACTCGTTGGAGTTGAGGCAAAACATCATGACTCCCACCTGTACCTCTGCCCTAAATAAATGCGTTAATTTAAGATAAAAGAGTTAGCTGGATATACGCCTAAGCTACTAACCACAGAGTGCTGTAATTAATATAGTTTCTGTATTATTATTTGAGTCTGGGCGGCTGGGTAACAAATGAGCAGTCTGCGCCTACAAGGAACTGCTGTGGGAGAATGCTTTTATACATTGCAAATTTTGTCACTCACATCAGTTTAATAAAATGCTGATTGGCTAGTAGCCAGGCAGGAAGGATTGGGGGGAAGGCAACCAGACTAAGAGAATTTGGGTAACGGCAGGGACTCAGTTGTCACTCAGGTATAGGGGAAACAAAAATGAGACTGCCTTACTGAGAAAAGGGTTCAAGTCACATGACTAAGCATACACAAAAATTGCGGGTTAATTTAAGGTGTAAGAGCTAGTTAATAATAATCCTGAGTTGATAGGCCAAATAGTTTATAATTAATATAAGCCTCTGTATGTTTCTTTGGAACTGGACGGCTGCAGGACTTGGCAGGATAGAAACTTCCAGCTACAACCAGGCGTTCCCTAATTCATGCATAACCCAGGTACCTAAAATTTGAAGCTGTCTGAATAGAGATCTCAGAATACAGAAGAGGGAATCAGAAAAGATGGCAGAAATTTAAAGAGGCTTATCCAGAGGCAAGTTATCCACAAGAGCAAGAAGCACAGTTGGAATGCAAACTTGACCTACGCATTTGAACTGTCACCAAAATTCCATAGCACAGACACAGGGGACTAGACGGAAAACGTCATCAAGGCTTTGAATATTGGTTAATAGAGATGTCCATTTAGAATGAAACATGAGACAAGAATCCTGTGTTGATGGACAAATACATATCAAAGGTAGACGTGAACACAAGAAACTTGTCCAGGAGAACACTGATGACAGACTCTCAAGTCCTTCACCTGGCTGGATAGCTCTATTGTCACAGTGAATAAGGTCTTTGGCTTAGAGTTCAGCTGTCTGTGCTGTCACTAATTAGCTGCTTGAACATTAGGAAGCCATGTTAAGTCCTGTGAGCTTTCTTTGTATGTCCTTAAATGTAAATGATAATGGTGTTTCCTGTTTCAGCTAGTTGTGATAATTAAGTAAGCTATGCTATGCAAGGCATCTTTAAAAGAAGAACATACTTGTAGCTAATGATAACTCAATCCTTGAGGATGTCATTTAATTCTCTGTACAGTGTTTGTAGGGAGAAAACTGTAACTTATTTTAAAAAGTGCTGATTGATTCAAATACCTTCTGAAATGTCTGAAAAATAATAGGATAAATAAAAAATGGAAAACCAGTTGAATGGCAAAAGTTTGGATTTGTTTCCCTTGTGCAAATTAATTGGATTAGCACTTCTGGCTTTGCTGACTGCATCCTAATTTATGCTATCATTCACAAAGGGGTCAATACATAGCTTGCTTTTTTTCTCTCTGTTTTATAAATAGCTACAACCCTGAACTCTTTTTAAATACAAAATTCAAAAATTTGTTTTAAAATCTCCATGATTTTTAAAGTTTTTCTTTTAAAAAAACAATATTATTTCGTTCTGTCTAGAAAATGTTATGGAAGACTTACAGAAATAGTTCTGTTCTAGATATTTATATTTTCATATTCCTAAAATAATCTAATCTCCTCAAAACATTTTGCTTCCCTGATCATTCATAACTGAAATCCATTAGCTTTCTTTGGAAGTCTTGTCTTCAAGGAGTGGGGAAACAATGATTTGTTTTCTCTTAAAAGTCTTACCAGACAGACAATGTTTTAAGTAGAAATCAGAGAGACATTAGATGCAGGAAGGAGAACGTTGCAACAGCATTTAATGTAGAGCCATCAATCTATGTAAGAATGGAAAGGGCAGCTTCTTTAGTAGCATTGTAAAGAATGGGAGAATCACTCCAGGTGGAAGGCCATGTATCTAAGAGTAGATGGGCTGAACAAATTATACTTGCAGTGTGAAAAAAATTTAAAAGGGAACATAAAGTTGGATGGGTAGAAAAAAGGAGATGATCTAGAAGTAGTCAGGGGTGAGAGCAAATAAGAGCAAAATAAATTGTACAAAATTGTCAAGGAACAAATAAAACATAAAACAGAAAGAAAGAAAGAAATAAACAAGCGCATACATAGATAGACAGGTAGGTAGACAGATAAAATGGTAATGTCATGGAGACATGGAAAAATACATTCTAGGTGCAATGAAGATTATGCATAAAATCTCTTTTCTCTAAAAGAGTGAAGAACATTTTGGAGATTGTGAATAATTGGGAGTTTTTAAGCATTGTGGGACATGGGAACAAATAATATCAGATGTGCTGACAAAAGAAGATACATATTGGAGTTTTATTTAATATATACGTTATTAGAATCTGAAATAAGACCCCAGAATGGAAGTTGGGGGAGCATAATAGATTTTGGCATATGTATAATAGGTTTGGGTGGCTGGTTTTCTATACAAGGAGACAGAGTATGATGTATATGTGAACTGGGGAAAGCTAGGTACCCAGAGGAATCACTGATTCTTCATTTTCCAGCATAGTTGATAGTGACTGTCCTAACAAAGAGTCAATACGATGACTAGGGATAGAAAGAGGGAGAGATGATAAAACTCAATTTCATATAGAGACCTCAATTTTCCAATGGCTATTTCCATAGTACTTTCAGTGGATAGGTTAAGGAATATAAATTTTAAATTCAAAATAAAATACTGTGTGGCATTTGTATTTGGAAAGACTTGGTATCTGGTAATGTTCTTATTTTCAATGAGCTACCAAGGGGTGAATGATAGAGACCCAGGGGGCATAACTAATTGACGATATGATTTTTTTTTCTTTTGCAAGACAGGATTCTTCTGTGTAACAGTTCTGGCTGTCCTAGAACTTGTTCTGTAGACCAGTATGGCCTCAAGCTCAGTGAGACCCACCTGTCTCTACCTCCCAAGTGCTGAAATTAAAGGTGTGTGCCACCACAGCCAGGCGAAGAACAAATAATTTATTGTTGATTTAGGGGTGTGTAAACAAATATTTGTGTGCACATGCCTGTGTACTTTGGAATTGTCATTTTCAAGAGACAAGATTAAAGTTTGAGGGGAAGGCCAACACCCTGGAAGAGAGAAGTTGCTGATAGCAGAATCATCTCAGAAGAGATCAGCCCTTATATTAATTAAGTCATTAAACTGATAGGAAATCACCCACCCTCACTGTAGAGAGAAATCAGTCTAAATTTACTAGCTAAAATATTTGCAGGTAAACAAACAAAAAATAAAACAGAATGCAGGCATGGTGGTACATGCCTGTATTCCCAGTTCTATAGAGTTGATATAGGTAAATCCGTGGGGTTCAGAGGCCACTACAGACTTGGTAAGATACAGGCCATTAAGAGATCCCAGGTCACACACACACAAAATTAAAAAGGTAGACCATACCTAAGATATAAAAAAGACATGTGTATCCTCTGGCATTCACATGTATGTGTGTGTGTGTGTGTGTGTGGGTGGGTGGGTGGGTGGGTGGGTGTGGGTGTGCAGTTACATGGACATGCATATACAATTACAGACCCATAAATTCACTCTCAAAAGAACTTGCACAAGCAGTCACATTCCCATGCACAGCCTTTACAGAAAAGAAGGCAAATTCAAAAGGGAAGGGAGAGAAACAGGGTAAAAGCATTCATGAAACCAAACCAGGAAGAAATTTAAAAAAAACAAAACAAAACTGGTCCAGATGATTTGAGGTCAGATGTGAACTGAAACTATGCTAAGGCATGAAGTAAAAGGAAGTCGCTGTGGTGGAACCCCTGCCACTTGACTGTAGCTAAAAGGCAAGAGACGGTTGTTAATTGGAAGGGAGAAAAGTTGGAGGCATTGTATGTTAAATATTCCTGCTAGAAACTGATGTTGTGCACAGAAGAAAAGCTAGACTCCTGCCCAGCAGGAGCCAGAGTAAAGGGAATCTACACTTTGCAATGAGACAAGAAAAAACTCAAATATACCTAAAGACTCACACCTCAGACAATGATAGTAAAGTTCAACCTGCAAATTTCTAGGCGGAATGGGAAAGTACCAGAGACTCATAAAAACAAAGATCACATGATCTAAATGAGAGTGGAAATGAGAAAAGATATGAATATTTTAGAAGCATATTTATATCTTGTCAATCAGTGAACACATAGAAGGTTGAGAAGAGCACCATTTGAGAAGATTGCCTGGAATATTTTCTGTCATGTTCCCTAGGTTATTTTTATCATTAGTTAATACTGCTTTCTGTAATGAAAGGTATTTGAATAGTCATATGCCAATCATTTGGGTGTAAATATCAGCAAATTTCATGGACAAGAGTGATAAGCAACTGGTAAATTCTTTTCCTGGCAGCTCACAGCTGCCTGTAACTCCAGCTCCACGGCATCCAAAACTTTATCCTGGCCCTGTCTGTGGGTACCAGGCACACGCAGACACACAGACACACACACACACACCCACACACACACACATTCACACACAATGCTATAGTCTTATACATAAAATAAAATAAATTTTAAAACAAGCAATGTCTCATTTATTTTTTATTCTGTGGAACTCAACATTGTAATGGACCAAGGGATAATAGAGAAGACAAAAGAGTGAGTCAATAAACTCACTGACCCTCAGAAGGTAATGCTAGCTTTTCACATTCAGCAACTCTTCTTCATTTGTCTAAACCCGTTCCTGTCTAAGAAAAAATTAATTATGGATCTATGATACATACATACGATTATCTTTTTCTTGTGATGGGCAATTACTTGAATTTGTTATAAAATAAATCATATAGACTACATATTGTTTTTCCTTCTTCATTAATCTAACAATTCTAAAAGTAAGAAACTATCGTGTGGCCCTAAGTTGTCATGCCATAAATCCATGCTCAGTATAAAATATCTGCCTTCCTATTTTCTAAGAATGTAACGCTTTCTTTTTTGATTATTGCCACAAATACATTTTGAAAGAAAGACCAAAAAACATCAGGTATGGAAGTCACCTCACTTGACCCCCGTGAATGGGACAGCCAGGTACTTTGCAGCATTCAGAGTATCTTCCATTCAACACGCTGAGTTCAGATCTATTTATCTAATGTATTTCATTGCTTTGAGCAAATAGTATGGTTTCCACTGCTTTTATTTTCAAGTTTAAAAATGAGAAATTCCAATATTTTAAGGAAAATACTATCAGTCTGTTTATAGCATATGATTCAACACCAGATTATTAGCTTTTATTATTACTTCTTGTCAATAAATGAGTCTAAGAGATTATAAGATACAATAGTGTAGAAGATATTACGAAATCACACCTGACTTAGACAATTGATGAGGGCAAATGGGTTTGGTATCATAGATTTCCTATCTCTCCATGTTCTTCAACAGCAACTGTTTAACCTGGGTATGGGTTGTCAGTTCCATGGCTAACAGTTTGCTTGGTCTTTTATAAGAGACACAGTGCTGGTTTGTGAGGGGCTTGAACAGTCCAAGAAAGAGGACTATGATTTCCTTCCATGTAGTACTGGTGCGGGAGAATTGTTTGTATTCTGTCAATCATGTTTTTAAATAAACGCTGATTGGCCAGGCAGGAGGTGTAGACGGGAAAACCAGACAGAAAGTGGAAATGATGCAAGGAGAGCAGGAGAATTCTGGGGAGGAGAAAGCTGATTCCTCCCACTCCTTCCCAGATCACGGAAGCAGCATGACGTGAGCTGCCCCACTGAAAAAGGTACTGAGCCGCATGGCTAACATAGATCAGAAAAATGGGTTAATCAAGATGTGAGAGTTAGCTAATAAGTAGCCTGACCTAAAGGGCCAATCAGCATTATAACTTATAGAGATCTCTTGTGTGATTTTACGGGGGAACAGGGCAGGACAAAAACCCCAACAAGCAGGCCCGGCCTTTTCATGTTACAAGTACAAGTCTCAGAAGTTGTGTGAAGGTACCGTTTTATGGCACAAAAGTTTGAATACTGGCAATTACATGTGCTAGAAAATAAACATATTCTCATGTTAGCAGTAAAACAACAGAGGCTCATGTAGTTTAAATTTTTTTTTAATCAAGGCCAATTAGCTAGTGTGTTCCATAATTGCATGCCATATTTTAGCTTCCTTGCTTCACACTCACACTTTGGGAGAATTAAATTCTAAAAGTCAGGCTGATAGAAACAGATTCTTACCATTGCAAACTTCACTGACAGACAATGGGGGCAACCGTATCTTTAAATGCAGTCATGCCGGGTATTTCAAAGGCACAAAGGTTCCAAGTGCAGGAGCTCCACAGACCCCAAACTAGAACAGTTTAAGCAACAAAATAATATCTTTGGATTTTCACCTAAGGTATTTAGTACATATCCATTGGTTAGTTATGTATAAATGAGTGAATAAATGAACAGATCTGGTACAATGACCAAAACACATGCAAAAATGCAAAAGAACGTGGGTAAACAGTGCCTCTGAAGTATGGAATCGAGCTCTCACGTCCATGGCTGAGCAACGTGGTTTTCTTTTAGAGAGAATGGCACAGAAAGTACGGGGAGAAAATAACCTAGAGTTAAAAATCTAACAAACACAACTTCCAGCTCGATGATCAAGGTAAGCCTCGGTGGTGATAAGTCTCCCTGATAGTGTCTACCCTTGATACGGTGTGATGAGAGCGACATTTTATCTCTGTGATCTTCCTCGCAAGATCTCATAACCTCAGTCTAATCATGGGAAAGCATCAGGCGCATTCCAATGGGAGGACGTTTTACAAAATACCTGACTGCTTCTCTTCAAAACTGTGAAGGTCACAGAAACAACAGGAGTCAGAGTGACTGCAGAGCCAAGGGCACCTAAAGAGCTAGGAAAGTGTTCTATGACTTACTGCCCTATAAGGGACCATGCAGAAATAGCCTTGTCTTCTAAACAGCAGAAAATACATATAAAGTATGCAGTTTGTTTGGAAATAATGCATACATTTTGAACACTAAGTATAGCAAATGCAGAAAACTCATAAAAAGTATCAATACAAGGCAAGGGGTTAATCAGAATTATCTAAAATGGCTTGGGAATTTTATTATATTTATTTTTAAAAAATTATAAAGCCCTATTATGTAAATAAACAGATGATCATCATTAGTACTTGTTGGCTTGGAATAAACATTATGATACATGAAGATTATGAAAATACTATAAAATTTGAGTTAGATTTCCTCTAATGGAGATGGTATGCTTGCATATATTAACAAGATTTTATAAAGGAATTGTGTGAAGCAATCAAGAAGAGGAAATATCCAAGCAGCTTGTTTTAAATATTACTCAAATGAAATTAACTTGGGTACATTTGTATAAAACTTAGATTTTAGTATTTCTAGTGAAACCCTGTGAAAGAAATCATTGATTAAAATGTGCTGAGATAGAACTAGTGAAGTCGCTGGATGTGCCTGGAACTAATGCCTGGAATTCATGGTAGAAAAAAGCACATAAGCACCTTGGATCATGCATGCATACAATTGTGTGTGTGTGTGTGTGTGTGTGTATTTATGCATGTATGCATGTTTGTATGTGTGTATATATTGCTAATATGCTCAGGAAATTCAATAAACATAAAGACTGACCATGTCATTAACAGTATATAAGTGTTTTAGCACTGCATAAAACAAAGTACCGATAATAACTAATGATATGACCGTGACATGCACTCCTGGGGGAGTTTCTGCTTGTCTACATGCTCTCTCCTGATGTTTCCAGATGTAGTTCAGGGGAACAATAATAGATAGTCCTCGGAGTGAAATAAAGTTCACCTCACAGTACTCTTCGAAAGTATTCAATGACTAAAATTATTACCTATTATCAAAAATACTTTCATATTTCTTATTTACATTCAAACTACTCATTTGAGAAGCTGCAATAATGCAAACACTGAAATAGTGAAACCTTGTTCTCACTACAGACTTTCACAAAGCTGTGCCTTTGCCCTCAGGAATGATGTTGAAGGTTTCCATGCTCAGTATGATCTACTTCATTGCTCACACCCAGCTCAGGACAAGAGTCAAAAGATGCCTCTTTCTATGATTTTGGGGGGAGAGGAGGGGTTTCTGTTTCATAGGTGATATTTGAAAATGTTTTTCAAATTATTTAAATACTCTGTACTAGATGAACAAACTGAACACATTCTAAAATTCCACAAAGTGATTTTAAAAATGTATCTTTCAAAATGTGGTACACTCCAAAGACTTCTGATTGGCTGTTTAGATATTCCAAAATCTCAGGTGAAATTTAATTATATGTAAAAGTCTTCAATTCATAAAATGCTTATAATTTATTAAATAACATTGCTGAAATATGTCAAGTTCTTATATTACTAATATTCTGCTGGTTTAAAAAATGTGCAGACGGTACTTATCCCAAATTTAGCTCATTCCCTTCTATGTAACATACTTAGAATGTAGTCATTTCTTGCCATCTGTCACCTCTGTCACAATTTCTTAAGATTTCTAACCTCTCCAGCTTACTTCTCTTATTACAGACCGTATGATTTATGAGTACTGATAGCTTCTGAGACAGCTGTGAGATTAGCATTGCAACCTATCCCAGATCACCTCAAAAATAGTTTCTTCTATACTGTATGGTCATATTGAAAAAGAATTACAATCACATTTTGGGGACAATTCTGATACATACTTTTAAATTTACTTGACCAGTTATAACAAAAATAAAGGGAGAACATTTCAAGAGAAATTGAGATGAAAAGAGAAATTTGAACTACATTTATTTGAGTTATTGTAAAAGTAATATAGGATTTTCATCAAAGATTTAAAAGCATAAAGTATATCATTTATCTAACACTTTACCAAATTTTCTATATCTCTGAATATAAGCAATTATACAAGCTATTGCGAAAGAAAACAAATGAGTGATTTTGTTATTCCACTGGAAATAGAATCCATCCTTCTTTGATGCCAGTACAGTACAAGCATGCTTCAAACCTCAGCAAATGAAAGATTTTTGAAAGCACAGCAGTTCACTTTGATACCCTATCGAGTGTTAAGTACCTGAAGAAGGAAGTGTGAGAACGTGTTGCTTACCAAAGTTTGTAGGGTGCTATTTAGAGGATAGCAATGTGGTAGATAAAGCTATCATAAATGACAGCTTCTCTTGATATGTTTCCCTCGGTGCTCTTTACAATAGCTGCCAACCAAAGGTGTGCAAATTGGTTATTATTGTTGGGCCTTTCTGGCAGAAACTTGAAATAGCACAGCTAGATACACTGGGGGGCTCTGATCTTTCTAGAAAAGAGAGATGCTGGAGTCCAGGTAAGTATCCCTTTGCTGAAGATGAAGCACAGCAACTGAATAGTTTTCTCTCCCAGCATTGACCAGTCTCTTGACTTTCATCTATGCCTTTGCTACTCAGAATGCCGTCCAGAGACCAAGAGCATCATCAGCATCATGCAAGGTCTTCCACAGGCAGGACATCTCAGGCTCATCTTAGATACTGAAATGGCTTTATATCCACATTGGAGTGTGAAAACTAACTAGTTCCACCTGCCCCTCCCCCATGCACCAGGTCATTAGCCTTCTCTGCACATTAGAATTATTGGGAATATTTTAAAAGCACTGACATTCAGAACTTTTTATCAGAGTATTTTTATTTAAAACTAACGTGGGTAAGTTTTAAGTGTAGCAGTAAGCTTAAGTTATCAGAGATCCATGACTTGATCATTTTTTTTCTATTTAGTCAACAATATTAGAAATATAATTTTAATAAATCAATCAAGAACATATTATATGTTTTCATTCTTTTTTAATGCATCCTATACACCAATTAATTTTACTCAAATTTACTCTACATCATATTATTCTAAGTAAATATTTATTTGTATTACTTCTTTTTTCTAGTATAACATTCGCCCTGTGTTTTTCTTTTGCATGCTATATGCTATGTGTATCTCTGTGTGTGTTGTGTATGTATACAGAGAATAGTAGTAACTAAAATTGTAAGGTAAACATTACAAGAGAGTCCCTCAGACAGTAACTGTAGGGTAAAGTAAGTTTAATAGCAAGGAAAGGTGATTACAAAGATATGGGTCCTTATACTGAAAATAGACAGGTAGGTCATTAGGAATAGTGGGGGAATTATCATTTGTCTCGTGTGAAGGGTCTATAGCTCAAGTAGCCAGTCTGAATTCCTTGTCAAGAGATGTTGAAATCAAGGGTGTCCTATAAAAGTTTTAAAAATCTGACAAAAATCAGGGTGACTTCTTTTGATGTTTCTAGTCAATAACTAGAAGAAATGCTATCTTAACATCTCTTCCATGACCAATTTTATTTGTCCTGTGTTACTGTTAACTTTATTGGGTAAATTATGATATAAAAAAAAAGTATTTTAAAGTTTTTTGTGTGTGCATTTCATTCATTATGCATTAAAAATGCTTCCATCAAGAGATTTTTTTAGAGAGATAGAAGATCGGATGCCTCACTGCCTCTATTTTTACCCATTTTTTAATGGAGTTGTACCACATGGTCTGCAATTCTCTGGCTCTGTGTTGGAGGGAGGGTTGCTTTTTGGTTCCTGGCCATCCAGCTAGCTTAGACCAAAAATAATCACACAGATACTGTATTAAGTAAATTACTGCTTGACCCATTAATTATAGTTTCTTATTGGCTAAGTCTTACATATTAATTTAACCAATTTCTATTAATTTGTATATCACCACGACAGTTGTGGCCTACCAACAAAGTTTCAGCATGTCTATCTCCCTCGGTGGCTCCATGGTATCTCTTTGACTCTACCCTTTTTCTCCCATGCTATAGGCCAAGCCAGTTCTTTATTCATTAACCAATAAAAGCAACACATAGACAGAAGGACCTCCAACACCAGCTCTGTTTATCTGACATAACAAGAAGGAATAAGGTATTTGAATGAAGAACTGTCATTGTAATATACAGCCAGTTTTAGACACAGGAAATCATAATATTTCCCATTATGTGACCTCTAGATTTCCTACTTACTGCTTTTCACCTAAGTCCTCAAAGCAGCCTCACAGCTGAGTCTGGCAGCTTATGGATCTATGTTGTCCAGAATCTCATGGAATATATCAGAGATCATCTGAAAGCAGGATAGCAATAACCAACATTGAGGACTGAAGTTTGGCCCTATCCTATGCTATATGCATTACAAATATGTCTCTTTATAGTTAGCAAAAATATAAAGGTGAAACTAAATAATTCCTATCTAACCAACAAAAATAATGGCAGCTCAAAGGATTGAAATGAGTTTGCCCGCATCTCACACCACATTCCACACCTTTCCAAAGCCCACATTTTCTTCTCAGTGCTTTTCCTATAGTAATTTCTTGACTTAGGGTTAGTGTGAATTCTGTTTCCACCATTCTCATCCTTGAATTGATAACTATATTGAGAGTTCTGATGCTATGAATCAGTACCATGAATTCTGAATGACTATTGGCATATCATATCATACTTGTACCTCATATAGCCTGATAGCCTGAATTGTATTTAATTTATCTCCCATGATAAACAGATTTGAACAGATATCATTCACATGACTATGCTCTGTGATTATTTTGCTTAAAGGTATTACATTTATAACATAAACCCAATATCTAAGAATCACAGAAATAATGGAAGAGTTGGCAGAAGGACTGTAAGAGCCAGAGGACCAGGACACTTGCTATGTGATTTTCTTCTAGACATGACAAGGATGTTGAATTCTGTCGTGAGCTTTCTATAATATTATTGCCTAGAAAGATCAGAAAAATGACAACACTATTTGACATCACTATATAGATGAGAATAAATTTCCCTAGGCCCCACATTTAGATGAAGTGCTGCAAGAGAGTAGTACCAAGCCATGTGGCTAAAGTAGATAAAAACAATGGGTTAATATAAGCTACAGGAGTTAACAAGAAGCCTGAGCTAATGGGCCAATCAGTTTTATAATGTATGGAGATCTCTGTGTGATTTTCTCTGGGACTTGCTGGCTGTGGGGTACCAGGCAGGACAGAAAACCCAACAAGCCAGCCCTCCATGTTACAGGTTTCTCTAGGATGAGAAGCAACCCTGATATGTTACCCAATACCAAGATATCAGCCCTGCAATATTTTAAAAGGCACTAATTGGTCTCAATAATTTGTGTGTGTGTGTGTGTGTGTCTGTGTGTGTTCATGAATTTTCGCAATGTGGGGAGGACAAGTGACGAGCTGTAGTTGAGAGGGTGGGGTGGAAATGATGTAAATCAGTATTCATGTATAATGTATAATTTTATTTTTTGAAAAGAAAAAATTACACAAAATAACTGATACATAATAGTCAGCAAGAATAATGATTAAATATAATAAAGTAGTGAAATGCCAACAAAAGTGATTAGTGTTAGATATCAACTTGATTGAGGTAGGGATGTGGAGCTGGTGCTTCTGGAAAAGATCAGCATTGGAATCAGGAAAATAGCAAAGAAAATTAGCCTTGTCTGTTGTGAAAGGGCTTTATCTGATTCACTGAGGGTCTGCATGGTGCCAAGGGGCTGAGAGGACTTCCCTTCTCTGTGAACTTCTCTCCTGCCCTAGAATGGTAAAGACCCAGGTTCCAAACCTGTGGATATCTTTTCTCCACCTCTGGCTGTATTACCAACTTTGTTTTTCTTCCTCTCTGGCCTACAGATACAGTCCTTGGCCTCCACAAGTACATCAATCAGTTCATAACATGTGTATATTACACACACACACATATGCTTATATATTATACACGTGTATGCATATATGTATATATTTTTAATATACATGCATATGTGTGTATATGTGTCATATACACATGTATGTATTTCATATATATCTACATTCTCATGTGTGTGTTTAATTTGTTTATTTGTTTAAATTTGTTAATTTGTTTAAATTGTGTTTAATTTGTTAAAGTGCACAAATTAACAAGATTCAAATCTATTATGTATCTCTTGGGAATCAACTTCTTGTTTGTAGTTGTTTTGCTTTTAGTATGGTGTTAATCGGAGAGATAAGGCACCAATTTGTTCCCATATCTGCCTGCTTCTGTTGGATTCTTTTGATTACATTAAATGACATTTAGCAAACTTTCAGTTATGTGGCAGGAAAGTCTTAAAGTTCCCAGGTATTGCTATCTGCTTTGCACACACCCATCTTAGACACAGGTTTAATGTCCTCCTTCCTTTCATTTCGAGGGCAGTTTCACATGAATTATAGTGCATCTCATCTTGAATGTTCTGGGCACAAGGGAGAGGTTTGCATTGTGATGTTAGCCCAACAGTTGCTTATTTTCTTTACCCCAGAGACTCTTCATTGATATCACCAGTTTTTGAGTGAATCGATTTAGCAAAACCAAGCTGGAAGGACTGAGGATTAGAAGCTGCTTCCCTTTGCTTGTCACACAGTCTGAAGAAACTGAATGTCCCTTTGATATCACTGAAATCCATCTTAGTTAAGGTAGAGCATTTGATTTCCTCACCACCATGCCTTCCTTCCACTTCAGGGAATAATCCTCTTTCAATCTCTTACTCATTCAAATACAAATACCATCTCATATTAATAACATCTTTCCAGAGGAAGCCCAAGTAATTTTTCAGATATTTCTCTAATCCACACCACATCCTCAGAAGGTAGGTAATGTCCATACAAGAAGTCTTTCCAACCAAGGCCGAATGATTATGCAAGGGTATTAGGTGCCCAGGGGTATCATAGCCCTGACTTTCATTTCCTCTAAAAATATATTTACTGGGGATTGAAGCAGTGCATTTATTTGAATATATATATATATATATATATATATATATATATATATATATATATATATATATATTTGGGTCTAAGGATGAAAATTTTACTTGGAATAATGACTTGTTGTCCATACTATTTTGACATTGATACAGATACATTGCTCCCAGCAAGATGCAATATAAATCATTTGGATTCTGTTAGTAAGCATTTCTAGGTTGAAAACTAGTTATCAGGTTGACAATATTAAAAAGTACTCTTTGCAGGGTTCATGAAGGAATTTTCGTGTAATAATTTTATTATAATAACATTTTTTGAAAAAATATGATTGCTATAAGAATAAATTTAAGACATTTAGATGGGTTAGTCTAAAAATGAGTGTGTAATGTAGCAGTCTGATAATTTGATTGTTAGGGTTAATACACACTAAGATACATCAAGAATGGGGATTAAATATAAATAAAATTTTGAATTAGTTTAAAAAAGTATCAATGAATGTATAACTTTTTATACATTCTGAAAATATGCTGCTTGGTAATCCCTCCAAATTAAGCTAAAGGCAGCATCCTCTGCCCAGGACAGTGTGAAGAGAAGGGGAAATAGAGACACATGAGAGATGGATGCTCATTGCTCATGATTGATTGCTCAGCACATTAAACTCAGTTATCTTCCCAAACAATTATCATTTTCCGCCAAAATAGGAGCGAGCGAACCACAGATCCCCTCCCTTATGGAGTATCAGGAGCTGAGATTTGACCTATGCTCCATAGCATCATTTGTCACCCCTGTATCCCACTCTTTTGTTTATATGTCGAAAGTGTAGTCATCTACAAGGATTGTCTTCTCCTTTCCAGTTAAGAAATGCTAAAGGAGTTAAAGGAATGTGGAAACAGTGAATACATTTGATTACTGAGTCTTTCCATTTTGAGGATGTAAAGGTCGATAAGTCCTATGTGTATCGTTTGTAGCAATGTTCAGAGTCAAGAACACTTTGTTTACAATGCTATCCCCATGCTTTCTATTGATGGTCAGCTCTCAGTCCCCTCTTGATCCCAGCAAGACATATAAAGACAGAGTCAAAGGTTCAAGAAAAGGTTTCAAAATACACTAAAAAACAAAAACTCAATTACCCTTCTCACAGCAATATAGAAAATAGACCGTTTCTGTGAGGGAAAATTAAAAATAGGAGCGGTAAAACTCCAAGGGCTTTTAAAATGAGAAATTGGTTAAGACTGAAATAAAACATAATTGTCAAACTCAAAAGAAAAGAGAAATGTGTGATCTCCTTTACCATTGATGCCTAATTTGTTTCTCTGAGATTGAAATGATAGAAGTACCTAGCACTTAGATTCTGAACTATACACCCATGGTCTCCTTCGTTTTTCACGAGTATGCTGTTAACTTTAAAAAGTCACTGAGGTGACTCCTAGCCCTGCACCCACATTTCAGAAGGTGTCTGAGGCTAACGAGATGGAAGTAAAATGCCAAGTGCATCCAGTCAGAAAGTGACAGAGCCAGCATTCAAAATCAGTTGTAATATCAGACTTATAGCAAATATATTATTATCTAAAGGTTCATATATCTCTGAAGTTAATGAATATGTAACATAAAGATACTTTTAAAAATTACCACTTTAGAAAAAGATACTCATTTTCTAATCACGTTTAGTATTTGCTCCATCCTGAGAACCTTCCCCTCCAACCTACTTATTGATGTAGAAAGACTTTAAAGCTTAATTCAGGTACCCCCGGTTATGAGTGTTTCATTGAAATTCACAGACCATTCTCATTCATGAATATAAATGTAAACATCTTAAACAGGTTATTGACAACACTGTTACCACAGATAAAAATTACATCATGCCCCATATAGTGTTTTCCCTCAAGACAGAACAATACAACAATATCAACCCACTGAAATGGGGGAAAATATACCAGTGATATTCTGGGTAAATATATTCAGATAGGAAATGGGTAGCATGTCTATATATGCAGAAAGTTATGCAATAAAATCTAGCATCTATTCATGATTGGATCCGCTTTAAAAACGTAAGTGGTGAAAGTACGCACTTAAAGTAATAAGCGGTAACTGTAAAAGCCCTGTAGCAAACATTGTCTTTAATTGTGAAATAGTTAATTCTACTTTCATTAACTCAGCAGTAAGACAAATTTGCTTACACTGAATGTATTGCTCAGATTAATAAATCAAGCCATATAAATAAGTGTACATTTTATCAAGAAAGAAAATTATGATCAGTTTTCTGATGAGCTTAATTGTTACTCTCTAGAACTGAAAATCTCCAGGAGAAAATATGAAAATTTACAGGATTATAAAAGAAAGTGCCTGAGGGTGGAAATATGGTTGTATGAAAAAGCAACAAGAGTGATATAATTTATGAGATAACATTTAATATAGTAAGTGACATAAACAGATTTAAAAATACATTTGATAAAACTTTGAAAAGAGCTCTCTGGAACTTATAATTTTAAAAGAATATGCAATTTGAGAATAGAGGGATGGTAGACGCTTATTAAATTATGGATACACGCACAAAAGAATTTCTCAGGTTTCCCTGTTAAGTAGTCTGAGGAAAGTTAATTTAAAAAAAATGCTCATTTCAGAAAAAGACAGGCAAGATGGCCCAGACATTAAGGTGTTTGTGGCCAAACCTGATAATCTGGATTTGATTTACAGCACCTCCATGGTAGAGGGAGAGAATCTACTCTTACATATTCTGCTCTGACCTCACGTGTGTGCATTAGCACGTGTACATGTGCACACACATGCTCACACATGGGAGAACATGGAACTGGAAGATGAATGTAGGCGAAAATTTTGTAAATGCAATATTCATGTATGAACATCTCAAAGCACTGTTTTAATTTTTAAAACCACCATCGTTATTAGTACATGGTTTTTAATAGCAAAATTTGGAAGTAATTAGATGTCCGGTGGAGGTGAACAGATAAATCCATTATCCAGTACTGAAAACGTTAACCAGCCGGAGAGTCACACTCCCCTGGTGACTTTGTACGTAGATCTCTCCTGTCTCCTCCACTCTAGCAGTGGCGTCTCTATCCAGAGGAAACTGATGTGAAAGCAGAGGTATAAACCTGTAAGTGGTATGGGTCTCTATGACTTCAGGTACCATGATTCTGCCTAACTTCTAAAAGGTAAATTGCAGGTTCCCTTGGGGAGGCAAGATAAGTTTTCAAAGATCCCAGTGCCGATTTGAAACCTGTTGTCTTAAACCCACGCACAGATCAGCAGTTCCTTGGATTACATTGCTTTCCTTCTGACCTAACCTAATCTTCTTGGGAGTTCCAGTCCTGCTTGTACTGAAACTATCCCTGGGGACCCTAGTAGTGTGTGCTTGCCCGCCACATGCATTGGCATCTTGGTGGCATGCTGCTGATTCATTCAGCTCTCTGTACCTTAGCTTTTTAATTTTTTTCCATTAGAAAATTAATACCTCTCTGCCTTCATACAGAGTATAATTCCTACTTAAAACACAACTGAAGCCATGTTATCATTCTTATGCCCAAACATTGCATGATATGAAATTTATCAACTCCGGGGAGTGGGAATATTCTTACTGGGAAGAGTTTCCCTGATGATCTCCGCTATCCTAGCGCCCTTTTCTGTAGAAATAGAGGTTGAAAATCAGCTTACTGGCTTCGAGAAATGTCAGAAACTCTAACTACTTACTGCTGTTATTAGGATAAGATGTTTAAAAAGGTTTAGGGCATAAAGGTATTAAAAGTTGAAAATTGTAGGGAACCACTCTGTGGCTAAAAATAAAAATAATATTCAATATTATGAAATGGGAAAAGAACACATTCACTAAAATATAAAGTCATTATCTCATTGTAGATACTTATTGAATATATATATAAATAATATATAAATATTATAAATTATAAAATTATAAATTATAAAATCATAAATTATAAATAATATGTGAATATATATAAATATATATTTTACCATGACATGCTTGTATTTTTACCTCTTGTTGAAGAAAAATAAAGAATTTGTGAGTGGCAGAAAAGGATCTATCAATCCAGTCATCGGTGAGATTTCAGGAATATGGCACAGGAAGGGTAGAATTCAATTATTCACTCTTCCTCCCATCCCAGCCTGCCTATTACAGCAAAAGCACTATGCTATGGTTTGGGGACTCAAGGAAAATTTTGTGTCCATCATAGCAGTGGACAGTCACAAAGTCCATGAGATTTCAGGAACGTGGCCAAGGAAGGGTAGAATTCAATTATTGACGCCTCCTCCCATTCCAGCACGCCTGTTACAGCCAGAGTACTATGCTATGGTTTGGGGACATGCAGAGAAATCCTGTGCCCAGCATAGCAGTGGAGAATCACAAGGTGTCATTTGACATGAAGTAACCACTGGACTGTGAGCAGCTAATCTGTGTTGGTAGTAGGTCTGCAGAGACAAACCAGGGACAGTTACCAGGGCAGATTCAAGAGTTGAGCCTTGGAAGAAGCCAGCAAATGTAAACACTTAGACAATGCTTTTTACCGAGACTTATCCAACACTCACCCACTGTCTCTAAATTCCAATATTCTACAGTCATTCTGCCTTCGTTTTATCCTGAATTCATTGTGAATTATGCTACTCACATTAGGTTAATCAAAATGAATGCCTGTTACCTCTTTTGAACTTTTTTAGATTGTTGTTTAAATGTGTTTTAACACTGATTATTTTCTACCAGGGTTAACTCAGCTAAAATGATTTTTGAAAGTAAGTATCATCAATACTTAGTCATTGTCCTAATGGGTACGGAATGAAGTGTACCATAGACACTATTCCTGTGCCGTGGTTTGATGACCTGCCTGTGAAAATCACCTAACAACATACAGTCAGTCCAGTTTGTTGGAAACCTGCAGGATGGCTGTCCACAACTCCCTTTATATATAAGAGGGCTCGGAAAAGTTAATCATGTCACAGTAACCCTGAACACACTTTTGAGATGTGTCATTTCAGTACATTCTTGAGGCTTATTAGAAAGGTCTATCAGCGCATCATACACAGATGCTCTGCTTCTTGCAATAGCAAGGACAACCTCATCTGAACTTCTACCCAGAAGTATCATTTCTCGCCTTCGGGTCCTGAGAAAGTTTTGAGTTCAATTTAAAAAAAAAAAATCTTAACGTATACCACACAGCGCGACTTCTGTGTGAATTGCTATAAAGCAGTGAACTGTGCATTCTAGATTAGAAATCTGAAATGTGGACAGGTTATTATTTGCTTATCTCTTACTGACTCTAGATAGACTTTTGATCTTTGAGCTTACCTCAGACCACGTCTGCCTAGGAGACACAATTGCTCTGTAGACGGTTGCTTCCAATCACCATGAATAAAGTGAAAACTGCATTTACACCCAGGAAATTAATATTTCAAGTTTTTCCCTTTACTCAAAATAAAAGCTAAATTAAAAACCAAAACAAAACAAAAACAAATTTTGTCCATGGTGGTAAAACAAATTGGCATTTACTCTATATTTGAAACCGAATACATATGGATTTAGGTTGGTATTTTATATAATTTGAATTTCATACATAAGATACTAGTATTTGAGCTTATTCCATAGAACAAAGAATATGTAATACCTCTTATAGTAGAATATTTTTATATTGTAATAGCCATGACTTTGTGATTATTTATGTAAACGATTACATTCATTTAGTGTGTGAAAATTCATACCGTGTTTCAAAATACCAATTCACTAAACAATATCTATTTTAAAAAATGACTTTTAAAGATTACTCAAATACAAAATACCTTCTTAATGAGTGAAATTCAAGTGCAAAGGCATGAAAAATATCAGGTAATTTTGGTTATGACCTCCACCACCCACTTTCTCAGTCTCAAAAATGGTTAGCACCCAACATAACAGATGAATGAATGGCTCATGCATTTCAATAATAAGAAAACTGTTTCTCATACCAAGGAAAGCTAAAGTAGTTCTAACCAGCTCCACCTGTCATTTCCTGCTCAGGTATGTACTGGAGGACACTCTTGCACAAGGAAGCTTCTAGTAGAAACTTCCTTCCCTGACAGCAACCCTGTGAACTAATGTACACACAAACTGCAGGTGTTGATTAGACATTTGTGTCAAAATGACAAATGCTAAACACTGCTGCTGCAGCTAAAATGGCTTGAAAATAAAACAAAACACATGAAGAAATCCTCTTGATATAAAGTCAATGGACTATTTTCTCAGAATTAAGATAGTAGCATAATTTAATTTTAAGTTAAAAGTACTATTAGAAACATAAAGACACCAAGACTAAATGAAAATCTGGGAACCAGACGCTAAGTTTGAGACAAGCTATACTTACTACTTTATACTATATGATAGTATGTTTTATTTAAGATAATATGTTAAGTTTAAAACCACCTTTTTAAATAACCATTGCCTAAATTACTATGCCGTTCTGTCTTTTATTAGCTTGCATTCTGATATTTGCATAACTTCTTGCAGAACTGTGAAGATGAGTAGATTTGCATCATGGAATCTTGATAAAATATTTTGCCCTTAATAAGTCTTTCGCTAAGAAAAGTCTCAGGCTTCAAATTTGCTAAGGAAAAACATCACCAGTTTCTATTTTATTTGCAATGGCAGAAGAGATATCATGTTTATGAATGTCAGTGGGCAATGTCATAGGTTGGGATCTTAGTTGGGAAGTACAATTTGTCAATTATAATGAAAGAGGCTGGAATGGAAAGAGAGGGTCCCTTCTCCCATTCTGTCCTTTCTTGAAGTGTTCTAGAAGTGTCCCACACAAATTTAGAAAGCATTGCTGTAGACTGTTTGCGGCAGAAAAAAAAAAATGGCAAAGCAGGAACTCTTTTCACTATGGCATCCCTGTTTACTCCTTTCTTCATTACAATCGAGCATCAACAGGGTCCAGCTAAATAATGCATCTTTGCTAATGTCTGACATGCATATCCATAACTACCAACTGTTGAAGCTCTTTAACAGAGAGATAATTCTTCCTGTTTACTCTAAAGTACATGAAGATATAGCATGCATCTTTCTTTTATGACACATTCCTCCAAATATGTCACCTCTCTCCCTTCCAACTACACTATCCCTGTCCTCCCTCACTAACTCTGACCCTCTGAGATGTCTGGCTTTCTCCAGGTCTAAGTTACAGGCCCCATTATATAATCTGGGGACTAAATACAATTACGTGAATGATCTGCTTCTCTCCATCCTTTGTGGAAAGCCCAATTTCCAGGCCTGTTAGAGAAACATTGCCTGCTTCCTCATCTTCAACACGTGACGTCTCCTTTGCCCTGTGTCAGCTCCTTCCCAATCCTTTTGGCCAAGAATAAGGAGCATCTACTTGGAAGAAATTTAACAATTCACAAAACAATACAAAGGTAGTGGTTGAATGGTTTTCAAATGAGAGAAAGGAAAGTCAGAAATAATGAAGATGGTGCTAGAGGTGAAAGATACTGGACATCCATATGAAGTAGATGCAAAATGTAACAGTTTGCCTTTTTTGCATCGAAGTGGAAAGCTGATGTTTTCTCTTTGATTGTTATTGCATTTTTTACAAAACAAATGTGTTCGTTCCACTGGCAGGTGGGCTCGTGTAGACAGCGACTTAAGAAATGGAAATAGAAATTGCAGAGACTATATGTTGTGGAGATGATGCACTTGAAAAAAATCATGGTGATCGAGAATAATGCACCCGAGGCACAAAGGCACTAGAATCAAGGAAGCAACAAGGTTATATGGCAATCTAGTTTGGAGGTGCTGTGTTCTTCCCATTTAATTTGCTTTGGATGTCTGCTCCTTTTTGCATTGAGAGTCTTTAGACACAGGTCTAATTTCAATGCAATATGTGCATCTGGCTGCCTGTGAGTGAAAACTTACAGATACTAACCTCATGGGCATAGAGAAAAAAAATCAGTTGCGTGCTTTGAGCAGCATTTTAGCACTTGTAGAAAGGTGGAGGTAAACAAGGCATTATCATTATAATTATGGGCTATAATTGCCAAGGCAGCCAACCATTATGCAAAAAAAAAAAAAGATTTGGGTTTCTCATAAAAATTGGGTCTGAACCCAGATTTTCTACTAAATGCCTAAGAGCACTGGAGGAAAATTTTGCACCCTGCTTATGAATATAATTTTTCAACTCTAAAATGAGACTAAGCGTGGATTAAAATAGTAGATATGTGTGTAAAGTGCCTGACTTACAGGTGTTCAAAATGGGAAGATTTCTTTTTAGTTTTCTCATTAGTTATGCCGGAGAGGGAAGATCAGTGAATACTTCAGATCTTTTTTTCTATGTCAAAATGGTATTTTTTAGACGATTTGATGGATAGCAGACTGCAGTACAGAAAGAACTGGAACATTCTGAGGTTGTATTGGCAAGGCAGCTGTCTGGCGACATAATTTTTCCTACTTTTGTCTGTTTGACATTTTCCTATTCTTAGGGGAGGAAACACTTCCCAAGGGATTCCATTGTTCCCAGGAATGCAGTTTCTAGTGGGACTTTTTAGTAACTCAAAGATCAGGCATGTGTACAAAACTCATTAGCAATGGGAGAACGTGGTACTGCATAGAAATCGTTCAAAGTAAGATTTACAGTCCTCATCTCCTGAAGTGATACGAATCGCGTGGCTCATTATATTCTCCACAATCCAGCTCATCTTCACAAGCATCAGAAAATGAAGACATAAGACACAATTAGTTATGTTTCAATCCTGATTAAACACTCATGCCCCCTTAAAGGCTTTGAATATCTCTGGGTGGAGAATGTACCTCTCAAGTGCCTTCTAGAGTAATGGCATCTAAACACATAAATGGAGGAGTCAATAGTGCTGTGTTTTATTTATAACTTGGCTACATATGGGGAGGCTGTGGACACAAAGAAGAATTTTGAATGTTCTCTTACTTTGTTACATTGAGTAAGGTTAAGTTCTTACTTACTGTAAGGTAAGTTCTGAGATATAAAATATAAATGAATAATACTTTCATAAATACTATGGGATAATGCTCTTGTACATTGTAAAGATTTGTCAACCATATTGGTTTAATAAAATGTTGATTGGCCAGTAGCCAGGCAGAAAGTATAGGTGGGGCACCAGACTAAGAGAATTCTGAGAAGAAGAAAGGGAGAGAGTCAGTCACCAGGTAGATGCAGAGAAAGCAAGATGAGAATGCAACACGGAGGAAAGGTACCAAGCCACGTGGCTCCACATAGACAAGACTCATGCATTAATTTAGGTTAATTAATTCAGAGACAATTAATAATAAGCCTGAGTTGATAGGCCAAACAGTTTATCATTAATATAAGCTTCTATGTGTTTCTTTGGGACCCAACAGCTGCAGGACCAGGCATGA